>NC_140615.1:19057785-20257785 GCF_057381915.1 Diplotaxodon limnothrissa
ATGTATATATCTTTCAACGTAGCACTCTTAATTCTTATTCTCATGTATATATCTCATGTATATCTCATGCACATATCTTCCCACGTAGCACTTTTAATTCTTATCCCTACTTTTATTTTTTTCCATGTCTATTTAAGTGCTATTTATGACACTATGTTTGCACTGAAGCACCGCAGCAATTTCCTAATGTTGTAAACCTGCTCAACATTTGGCAATAAACCCCATTCTGATTCTGATTCTGATTCTGACATCTGACTGGATAAATCTGTCTTTGTGGAAAAGCTTAATCACTTACTGAATCATTGGCATGTGGACGTGTGTCTTTTTTAATCCCCAGAGGGAGTAGCAACAGTTCAGATTCACCGCATCTGATTCATTTTTTTCATTACTTTTACGTTCAGATGGATTTATGTGTACATGTCATGCTGAGAAAAAAAGATATGTCTGTCTGCTTGCAGTTGTTGCTGCGCTCTGTCCCTGGCCTGCTGGGGCCGCACTACAAGCGTTTCTTCTGTGGCTATGCTGAGCCTGCCTACATCAAAGAAAGGAAGATGCAGGTGATGCCAGTTTTGCTTATCCTTTGAATTTTTCATCTTCAGTTTTTGTGTTTATATGATGATATGCTTTTTGAAACAAGAAAACTTTAGCTGTAATAATCCAAAGTCCTAATACTTATTTTGTAAAACTAACCAGTAAACATAGAACATACTTTTGTGTTGGTAGACCAACTTCTTGCTTTTTACAAAGGAAAAGGAAACTTTATGTCTTAGAAAAACTTGAGATTAAATAAATGCAGACTCCAGACATTACAGATGCTGCAGAACACTGAAAGTTAACCCTGAGGTTGCCTCAGTAAGTCCTGCTTGAATAGATTCTCTCAGTTTCACTTAGTGGTCAACTCATCTTGTAGCATGATGGCAGACGTTCACTCCACTCCACTATTTCCATTATCCATTCATTCATCCATTTGTTGTGCACAGAGTCAGATTGCAGCTGGCTAAACAGGGTAGTTAGAATTTCCTTTACACAGGATCATTTTCCATCCTGGGTGGCTGTAGCTCAGGAGGTAAAGTGGGGCATCTATTAATCAGAAGATGGGAGGTTTGATCCCTGGCAGCTCCAGCTCTTACCCAAACGTCCCTGGGTGAGATCCTAACCCCAAGTTTCTCTTTGATGCATCCATCGGTAAAATGCACTTTTGATAGCAAACAGTGTTTGTGTGAATGAGGCAAGTTACATAAATGGCTATATAAGAGCACTTACCATCTCTTCCTGGGAGATCCTGACAAGTGAGATGCTGAGTCTCTACATGTTCTGCATCTTATCCCAGGTTGTGTGCCTGAAAAAACTCCAATTGAAGGCACCCAGCATGCTCAAACAGCCTCAACGGACTCTTTTCAGAGCACCCCCATCTACAAGCTCCCTCTAGTTTTCTGCTTATCTCGGTTCCTCAGGTAGCTACAAACCTAATGAGGAACAACTGTATTTGAGTTGCTATTCAAACTCAACATTTTTATCACTAATTAGTGCTCATATTCATAGGTGAGATTCTCAATGTAGACGTGGTTGAGAGGTTTACCTTCTGGGTCATTTGCCTCCTCAGTAGCGTTATACAATGCTCACCTTGTTGACGGTACAATGCCAATCTGTCCATCTCCATTTTACCCAAACTGTGAGCTAACTCCACACCCCGACAAAGTAATTAATCCTTTTGTAACAGATAGCTGGAGGGGTGGAGTTTGATCCCAACTGGTTCACAGCTGCCAAGTTTAACAAACACCTGAAACCCCCTTAGCATGAATTCTTTGTACAGATGTGGAAACATCTTTCAGGTGCTTTGATAAGTTTGTATTTCCTCCTTTTGGTCAGGATGCTCCATGACACTGCTTTCATGTTGTGAAATTCACTATACACAGGTACACACACACACAGGTCTTTATCACCAGGTTCCACATTTATTTACAATTTTCTCAGGTTATGACTGAACACAGTCTGACAGCTGTCGGTCCCAGCTGATTTCCCTCTCTTTCCGCTCCTCTCCGTCTCACTATAAAAAGGGAAGGAAACCATTATCAGTCCAAATCGCCATCAGCTGTTCTCACCGGCATCTCCAGCACCGCCCCGTTGAGCCCACTGCACCACTCCTCCCCTGCAGACGCGCCCGGGACCACACCTCCGCCACACATGTATATACTTTGGCATAGACAGTAAATAAAAGATGGCCATAGCCACTTTGATGTTAGCCTTTGGTTTTTGGGAGTGCATTTTGAAGCTTCATAGTGACCCCATTAATGGAGGTAAAACCTAACAGACAGTCCATGCCGTACTCCTAACTTTGGACATGTTAATATCCAAAAGGATTAGCTTAATCTTGAAGCAAGCCCCAAGAGTTGGATTTTTAGCTTTTTGCATTACTACTTTTTTTCACAAGTCCACAGTTAGTACCCAGTGTTAGCAGCTGGAGGCGATCCTTTGACAGTACTATAGCTTCAGCTGCTGTGTGTTGCAGGTGCTGGTAGAGCTGGTGAATGACGAGAACGTAGCAATGATACTGGATGAGCTGAAAGGATACTGCACTGATGTCAACACTGACACTGCCCAGGCTGCAATCTCAGCAATAGGTAAACATGTTCACACATGCTGCTGTGTGCCAGTATTATGTAATTTGACACTCAGGCTCTGTTGTGTCTACTATTGTAGTTTTTTTTTCTTCAGGTAGAGACTGCTGTATTAATGAGGGTGTAGTGATTAGGAGCACTAGATTGTAAATAATATGGATTTAGTAACACATCCTGATATTCAAATGTTTTGTCTTACTCTGTTCATACTGTATTAAATGAAGGCTGGTTTATATTTATAAGCCTTCATGTTTTTGCTGTGTTCCCGAACCTGTGTGTGTGAAGTATATGTTGAAATTGAAACAACTGAATAGAAAACATTTTATCTCGCTATAAGCACCAAAGTTTGGGACCAAGACCATTCCAGCTCTGTGGTTCCACTACCCAGACTCATTGTGTTATGAGCTACGAATTAAAGGATTTTTTTCTCTAAATGTAACTGCTTTTCATTTCAAATTTAAATTGCTGATGTTAATGTTAATCTTACACACCAGTAGACACACTCTTTCCAAATGGAGTTTCTACATTCATTTGTTTTCAGCCTTCCTGAAATGCAAAATGTTAACCCATTTGTCTGACAATAAGTAAATAATAAGCAAAAAAACAAGACATCCCTTTTATTAAGGATAAGAATACACAGCGTGCTGCATTTTCTGTGTAGAACATGCTCAGGTTCTAAAATTTCATTATCCATGTGTTTGATCAGTCACTCTAATGCCCTGTGTTTGCCTTTATTGTATGCAGGTCGTATTGGACGCAGCTACAGCGACAGATGTCTACAAATCCTCACTGGGCTGCTTGGACTCAAACAGGATCATATCACTTCTGGTAAAAACATCAGTTCCACAACCTCCCACATACAGTACAGTATACACACAAACAGCTTCATGAACTGGTTTTTTACTCTTTCACCACACTTTTTGTCTCTCTACTCTCCTGCTACCCTTCTCAGCGGTGGTGCAGACAATGCGTGACCTGGTCTGGGTGTGTCCCCAGTGTAGCGACACTGTGTGCCTTGCACTGGATGGCTGCGAGGAAACACTGCAGGATATCCAGGTTAGATCCTGCCATACCTATATACTGAGTGCAAGAAAAAACAATATCATGCCATAAATGAGTATGTGCTGTAGATGTCCTGTTTTGAAAATACAAATTGGCAAAAGTATTATCAGAAATAGACTTAACAGAAACTTTTTTTTATTCTACAGGGCATTATCATGGTATTTTATTTTATATGCTGAAATTTAAATTTACTTTCATAATTCTGCAAAGTTATTTCAGTCTGTTGTAACGATATATTTCAGTTATGGTCAAGTTGGTGAACATAATCCCAAGCATCCATTAATAATTTTTTTCATTTTCTCTATCCTCTTATATAGGGTATAGAGCACTGTGCAAAGTTCATGAGCCTCTCTTTCATATTTTGGTAGAAAACAGCGAACTAGGTTCAGCGCTTTATTGAAACGTGCAAACAAACACAGAAATATAGTAAATAAGGTAAAAACGGGGTTTGTACAATTCTAAGGAGCCTGAAAGTCAATATTTGGTGTAATCAGCTTTATTCTTCAACATGAGTCTTCAGGAATAGTTCTCCAGGCTTCTTTAGGAACATTTAAAGCTCTTCTTTGATGTTGGCTGTTCATTACTTCAGTAATGTTAAGGTCTGGGCTCTGGGGAGACCCAGACATGTTTTTCTATTCAGGTATGTTTTTTGCTGGACTGGCATTGTGTTTGGGATCACTGTCGTGTCGAAAAATGAATCTGTTGCCAATCAGATGCTATTACACGATGGCTCTAAATCTGACGGTAATGTTCTGTCTTCATAAGTCCATCGGTTCTGACAAGATTTCCAACATCATTGGCTCAAATGTAGTCACAAACCTCCATTGTGCTTTACAGCTGTAGACTCTCACTGTTGTATCTCTCTCCTAATCTTCTCTGCGCATTTTGAAAATGATTTCAATCATACATTTCAAATTTCACTTGCCGTGTGTGAGTTTTTCCTTTTGGGGCACAAATGCGTTGGTTTAGAATGCGAAAGCACGTGTTTTGGTGCACAGTTGTGGGGTGTGACTAGGCAACAATGGTGGTTGCACCCACCTGTTCACCTCATATATTGTTTGATTAGTAGAAAGGTAGGGTGAGCATAAGGTGAAACTTTCAGTTGACTGCAGTTTGATACACAATTTGTTGCTGCAGTTTGGTGTAATAATTGGTGCAACAGTTGTATTTGTTTGTGGAGTCTGTGCATTTGGGTTTTTTTGGATCCCTTGTACTGACTTGTGGTTTGGACAGTGTAATGGTTAAATAAGTAGAACAAACAGCTCAGAAGTGCATTTTATTTGTTTACTGATGCACGTCTTCAGTACCCACGTTTAGCCTGCCACAGCCGTTGGTTATGGAGTAGCCACAATAAGACCTGTTGCCACTGATTGTCAGTCTAGTTATTGTGCAGTTTGTTCTTCAGCCTTTTCTTCCTCTTTACTTTCCTTTATAAAGGACTTTCTGAATGAGTCAACAATTAATGGATCAGTCAAAAGCCCAGATGCATCTCTCAGGTCCTATGTCTGGTCAGATCTGCTGCACTTCTACTTATGTCTTGACATTCAGATATTGTTCATCTGTCGTAGCTAGTTTTTAGGCCAACAACTTCTTTGTTTCATATAATTTTATGCTAATCAAGCTATCTGAAATGTGTGTGTTTAGTTAGTTTGTTTGTTTGCTTGTTTTAATTAATTTTAAATCATGCTTTTTATTTGTTTTTGTTTCTAATGTCTCTGTAAAGCACTTTGAATCACCTTGTTGTTGAATTGTGCTATACAAATAAATTTGCCTTGCCTTGCCTTGCCTTGCCTATCTTATCTTTAAACACAATTTATGAAACATAGTTTAAAGTGAAGAAATGGGAACAAATTACGTGATTTTCTGGTCAGTGATTGCCTCCAAAGTATTTGAATTGATGCCAGGTTTCTTTTCATGCTAAGTGCAAGTGAAATTACCAGATTCCCCCATTAAAGTAGATATATCCTAATGAGTTCCTATTGTTATTCTGCAACTCTGGTTTCTGGTAGTTGTATATGATTCACAGTAGGGCTGGGCCATATTATAACGTTCACGGTAATACCGGTATAATGTTAAGCAACGATAGGAAAATGAAATATCGCAATAGAATATGAGTAAAACGCGCATGCGCAGTGCCTTTGTTTTCATACGCACATGGCCGATTGTTGAGTGAAACAGATGAACCAGAATTGGTTTGTAAAAATGGTGCAACTTCAGTGATGTGGAACTGGTTTGGTGTTTGTCCGTCAGATAGACGACAAAGCACATTTCTTTGCAGAACATGCAAGCGGCCGTCGTTATTGTCGTATTTGTCGGACTAAGATGCTCTTAAATGTGGGAGTAATCTGGGTCCTAAACTCCGTATGCTTCTGGTCAAACGAACACTGCAGCATCACTGAGAGTTAAAAACTGTCTAAATTCTTTCATCTTTAATAAAACGATCAGCATTGCTGCTTTACCAGGTGTAACTATGAAGTTTAACTTCCAGGCATCCATGAAAACAAAATTTATTACATTTAACGGAGTTAGAAGTTAGCAGGAAGCTAGCGGAAGTTAGCTCGCTAGTTACCTAAGCATGATATTGCATGTTCTGACTGAGAGATTTCTGAAAAAATTCAAACGTACAGCTCTGCTATCACTTCCAACATAAATGAAGACAGGAAACTAAACAGCAGTGACGTTTGTAGGGTTACTGAAGTTGGGCTAGTTGGTATATAATGATGTGCTACGTGATCGCTAGCGACACAGCTATGTTAGCATAACATAAACAGTGAAGCTGGAGGACGAACACTAACACTTTTCCACTTATAAAAGTTAACGTTAAGGTTCCTGATAGTTAGAGACTAATGCAATCGCATGGCAGGATGCTGTAAACGGACCAAACTTCAGTCAGGAGAACAACTGAAATAATCCATCCACAATATGAGGTTAGTCATTAATATACTGCAACAACATGGGAATAGAGCAGCTGCCAGAGAATTCAACATTAATGAATCAATGGTACAGAAGTGGAGGAAGCAAGAAGAATGAGTTTAATAAAGTTTGATTTATCTGACTGCTTTGTTTCGCTTAATGTGCGTTATAATCCCGTGCACCTTATGGTACGAAAAATACGTACTGCATACTGCAGTTTAATGTTGCAAAGCATCTCTTTTTAACTTCAGTGGATATTATACATGGTTATGCTCAAGATATGTCAGCCCATTTCTACTGGAAATGCCTTTTGGTTAAACTTTCAGCAAGGAATTTGCATTTGCACTGTTACATTTTTATAAAGCTTTAATGTACATAAAAACCAGCTTCTTGTTTAAGTGAAAATAAATGGAACGTTGTCTTTTTGCGCTAGTAATGTTGTGGAGTTGTATTTTGTCTCGCATCAATTATATCGTCAGTTATATCGTTATCGCAAATTTTCAAATATATATCATGATAAATATTTTTGGCCATATTGCCCTGCTCTAATTTACAGTTGAAACTAATCCTTGTTAGCAGGGCACTAAGTTCATTTGTCTGAAACAAGCTGTTTTAATTTTTCATTACCTGTCCCATGTGCTTAATGCCAGAACCATGTAGCTGAGATAATCAGATTGAAAATATCTGCTCTCTTATTCACACTGATGTATAGAAAAAAATCCTTGAAACTTTCTTTTAGACCGCTGAAATATCAAGGGGTGGCAAATGAAGTGAGATAGTCGCCATATGCTCCAATGTTATAATGGCAAACTTGGCAGTATTCTACAGCAGCCCAGTACAAGAACTTTTTTCTGTATAGTTTCCCCCATTATAACGACTGAACGCATTCTTTTGGAGTTGGGGGTGTAATAAATGCATGAAGTAGAAATGCAGATATGTTTCAGAACTGTACTTTGGAGTAGAACTGTCTTTTGAGGAGATAAAAACAAGCTTGGCACTGGGTAATTATACTACCAAGCATTTCTTGGTAGTTATATTGGACGACAGTGAACCCACTTCTGTTGACTAGACTTAGATCTAAATATTCCACTGCCTCCTTCACTAGGGCAGGCAGGCTTTGCTCTGGTTGCTGGGTGTGTATGGGGAGCGAATTTCCACTGCCCCCTACACTTTGGAAGTGCTCATCGATAGAGTGAGAAGCGAGGCTTCTCTGGGAATCAAGATGGAGCTGCTGACAGCCACCATGAGACTTTTCCTGTGTCGGCCTGCTGAGACACAAGACATGCTGGGAAGACTGCTGCACTACTGCATAGGTTTGTGTTTATGTGTGTGCACATATGTGTATACAGACAGATCATGATAAAAATAGAAAATTTTTTATGCCCTTGTGTTTTCCAGAGGAGGAGACAGACATGTGCGTGCGTGATCAGGCTCTTCTCTACTATCGCCTGCTTCATTGTGGGATAGAAAAGACACGCGAGGTCCTTCAAGGTCGGAGGTCAGATCCCTCTCTGGGTGTTCTGATTGGGCGTCCCGCCAAGCCTGTCAGCCAGTGGGCACGCTGCTTTAACACGTTGGAGCCTCTGAGCCAGGGTGCTGTAGAGGCCGAGTCAGACAGCAGGGGAAGCCCCGAACACGTGACCTATAACTCCAAGCCAAATGCCGACCTATCAGACACACTGAGCTGTAGTCACATTGAGGAGGTTCATTCAGGTGAGTCATGACACTGAAATCCTTCTGCTTTGAAAATCTGATTGGCTGAATTTTGAAAGCTTGCCACTGACTAAATAGTCAGTGGCAAGCCTTGGCTGTGCTGTGCACAGCGCAAATGTTTTTCACATTTAAACAAAATGCCTGTTCTAAAATAAAAATCCAATGGAGTCTTAAAAACAAACTATTAAAATTACTTCCTTATAATGTTCATGCCAATTCACCATCAGGAAGACTTGCTGACAGAGACCAGCATATATTTAAACCAAAGAATTTGGTTATACAAATTTGTTCTGTTCAAATATTCCCTTCAGTTGAGTTTCCTGTGTCACCTCTTGCATAGAAAATAGGATTTAAAAATGCTAACGACTTATAATGAAGTTGGGTTTCTTTTATGAACTTTTTCTGAGGCATAATAATGACTCTGAAATGTTTTAATTGTCTTACATTTTCTTTTAAGATTACACTTAATGGATCGTCTACATTTTTAAATTCAGTTCTGTTTGTTTGGTGTTTGTGTGGCTGTGTGCCTGCTTTAGATCTACATAGTAAAGGACACGATTACTTCACTCAGGTGAAGCAGTGAGGGTTGTAGAAGATGCAAAGGCTTCCGTGTACACAACATAAATCGTTTAGTAAACCTGACTTGCTTCCTAGCAGATATTTCCAAATCATCTTGTCACCGTTGGACATTTGGGACAACCCTCAAATAAACGAGGCTAAGCTCTGTAAAACTTAACATTTTAGTCCTGAAGAATTACCATCATTAGGTCCTTAAGATTCATCCACCAGGACTGTGGATATTTTAAATCGGTATAAAGATTTGTTCCTATCCAGCTGACAGGTATTCCATTCACAGAAGCACACTGCTAGCGTCTGGACTCTGCAGGGTGGGGTTACAAAAATAAAGTAGATGTGAATTGTTTGCTTGTGTTATCTTTGTGAAGCAACAAGAACTCCCTTTTGAGGGTAAGAGGAGTCGTATCAACCTTTCAGCATGTCCACTACCTGAAGTTGATGTTGGAGGAAAGGCCACTAAAGCACTGTTCGGATATTCTATACTTTTAAATTAGTCGCCTGTGACAATTTTTAGCACCAGGATGAGTTTCTACCTAATTAAATGTTTGAAATGAGTCAGGGGCTAATACTTTGTCCAAATGAGCGATGGTGTAGTTCTTGGAAGGTTGGTTGGTTTCTGGCTTGTCAGGAATGTTGTTCTGGATGATGTCTTTCAAACTCCCATATGTTTGTTTTACCATGGGGCAGTGTTTTTACATGTTGTGGCTAAAACATTCTTCTCCCCACTGCTGGAAAATAAATCTTACTTTTACAGAAGCCTTGGATTCTGTATGGCCACCTGCAGATTCTCAACCACACAACTTTCCATTTATGATTCTTCACTTTCTTTCTTTTAAATTGTTCTAATTAAAATTTTCTCTAAACAAATCTGACAGGATTTTCCACGCCTGTGTTTAGTGTGATTTTGTGGGTTTAATGTTTTACTGTCAAAGTTTAGGACGTTCCTCCTTATGCTGTTCCACGGCATTTAATATGTAAAAATGTGAGGGCAGAGTGAAGAACAGTTTGAAGCCATCTATGATGTCATAGTTGGGGAAGAGGTGCACTAAACCAATAGAAGAATAGTCTCTCACTAACAAGGGAAACATTCAAAGACCACGACAAGCTTGTGAGCCCAATCAACCACAATCAAAGCACACATATATCTGTCTAAGTTCACATTTTGATCACAGGAAAGTCGAGCTCATAGCCATAGTCACTGGGTGTGGGAGTATAGCTTTACTTATTGCATTACCGTAGTCAAGGTTAGTGACTCTGTATGATCATAAGCTCTTTCATTCAGAGGGTTTAACTAACACGGGGGCTCAGCCCTGGCGCAGGGGGCCTCTTGTGCATCGGCCTAACTGGGGGGCTCTTCAACTGGCAGGGAGGTTGTTCCATCCTTGCAGGAGTCCACTCTGCAGGTGGGGGAGAGACATAGGAGAGGTGGAGAATAAACTTAACCTAGAGGTTGTTGTCTTGTGTAGTCTGGGAGATGATTGAATGTTGGGGTGGGTACAGTTTCCTCTGCGGTGGGGTAGGGTGGGCTGCCCCGGGTCCTGTGGGGCTTGGCGGTGCTGCTGCCGTAGGCCCCGGTCTGGATGGGCCTGGGCTCCCTTGCCTTGGTGGGTACCAGAGGACGGGGGTGCCTACTGGGGTCAGCGGGGCAGCTGGCCCTAGAGAGGGGCATCCTCCCCTCCCTTCTTTTCCTCCCTATCCCAGCTACCTCCCTCTTCCCGCTCCACCACACCCACCCACACAGGTAGGGCCTTGGGGTGCGGGTGTGTCACCAGGGTGCAGGGGAGACATCCCCCCCCCCCCCCCCCCCCCCCCCCCGTCCTCTTCTGGCCACCTGTGCCTCAATTTTATCTCACAACTTAGGCATCCACATTATTTACACTCTCATAACACACACATATATATAGGGCCTTGAGGGTGGGCACGTTAACGGCGTCCAGTGGACGGTCTGTGTATTCAAACCTACCTCTGGCGCCGGTGCCCACCTCTGAATTTTTAATCCATGTAGACATTGAGGGTTCTCGGGAGGGGCCGTGCTAATACCTGCTGCTCTCTGGCAGCAGCACCATGCTCTCCCTTGCTTTAAATGCACTTTAGAGCAACACGCAGCAACACTACACATGAGTGGGAGGAGTGAGGTATGGGGTCTTCACACTGGGTGGCTACTGGGTGACCCCTCTTCCCATGAGGGTGGCACGGATGCCCCTCCAGTGGTCCTCCTTGGGCTCTCGCACTCTGGGGCCTCTGGATGTCTGGGGCCTGGATCTCCTCCATGCCTGCTTCATGCCCTGTGGGACAGGGCTATGGCTCTCTACATCCTCTTGCATACCATTACATGGGGAAACCATTTGAATGCAAGCACGTTGATCCACACAGGTGTGCACACGGGTGTTCACTGTTCGTAGACTTAAATCACACCTTTCTTGGCTGCTACTTCAAAGCACATTGTGCGCTGTCTGTCTTGCGTGCTGCACAACAACATTCAATATTTAGTATTTACTGCTGTTTACACTTAGCTAGACTAATGTGATGGTGTTGTGTTTAGTATGTTGCTTTGTTGTTGTTTTTTTTGCTTGTTTTCTATTCTTTTTCTCCCAACAGGTGATCCAGGAGATTTTTTTTTTCCCCTTTCTCACTGTCCCTCTCCCCTTCTGTTTTTCTTTTCCTTCCTCTTTCTTTCTCCCTTTCCTATCCCTCACTCATGTCTGTCCCGTCTGTAACAACTGAAAATAAAATAAAATAAATAATAAAAACGAAGGTCGATCCAATGGACCAATACGGCAATGATCCATTTGGCAAAATAAATCCATTGGGTATCCTTGTTGGTCTTCAGACAACAATTCTGACGGCTAAAGAACCAAATGGGACAGGCAAAAAAAAAAAAAGAGGGTTTAACTTAGTTTTATATCTAGATGCACACATACACACACACACACACACACACACACACACACACACACACACACACACACACACACACACACGTTGCTATTGTTTGGTAAATTTTGCTGTGCAGGCTAACTTTGAGTGAAATTCTTGGGTGTTTGTTGGCTTAGCTAATTCACTTTATGGCTGACTGTATAGTGTTGGCATCTCCTGCCTTTATATTTTTCTTTTTTTTTTTTAAATGTTATTTTATTTTTATTTTTTCCTGAATGAAGTGTGCTTTTAAAAGCAAAGTCCACAACAACTCAATGACAGAAGCATCATAAAAAGATTTTACGACACAGCAGCAGTGTTATATTTATATTGAAGAGTGCAGGTATACATAAAAGCATTGTATGTGATGTACTAAAGGTTTAAAAAAAAGATAGAGAGAGGCTTTATCTAGTAACTGTGACTTAATGTCTCATAATAAATAATGAAATAGCATCACTGGCTGTGACAAAGTGATTAGGCATGAACTCATTTACCACTTGTCCCTTAACCATATGGATAATTTATTTCCTTGTTATTATACAGTCAACCATAATGCTTTATTTTAGACATTGCTGGTTTAACTTTGCTTAACACACTATCCCGGGTTTGTTTGTGGTAGCAGTAGTTACATTCATTATATCAATGCATATGTTTTTTAAAGCAAACACTACTAACTAGTGATGGCCCGCTTGAAGCTGAAGCTCCGGTGCGTGTGTCAAAAAAATCAACACACTGCTTCAGAAGCACTGTGTCGAAGCTTGATTCGTTTAGCCAGAGTCAGATCAGTGACGTCCGAAGCTTCATTTAGAACCTAACTGCTTCGGTAGCTGATTCAATGGTTTATAAGGAAGTGAATCATTCGCAGGATTTGTGGAGTGTTTTGATGGTGACAGATAGCGAACCACTGATCATTCCACTGAGAGATTTGGAGCCAGCAAGGAATAGAGGAGGTTCTGTTGTGTGGGAGAATTTTGAGTTGATTTTTGTCAATCGGGTGGGTTTTCCAGCTTTGTGTTCTGGTCATTTGCTTTTGTTTTGTGCGTGTTTATTATATCTGAAAACAGGGAAAAAGGTAAAATGTCAAAAATCTGCTTCCATAATATAAATATCATTAAAGAACTATAGAAAAACTTCCACTTGACTCTTTGCATGTAATGTTGTAAAAATATATATTTTATTGTTTAATTAATCTGAAAATGTTAGTCTGCCAAATGTGCAGCAATTGGATTTATTTATTCTCTTTAGCTGATAGTTTGTGTGGCCCAGGTAGACTGTATAACTGCATCTCTACCAGTTTCTGTGCGCTCCAGCCTCTTCTGGTCCATGTGAGGGGATTTTCCTTAAGGCAGGAGAAATTATCGCCACGAAAAGGAACAGGTTCGGCCATTGCACAGTGGAACAAATTCTCTTCTTAAATAAAAATGAAAAAGGGCTGCTTTAAATGCATCATGTTTTTAATTTGCAAGTTCATAAGCATTTTCCCTTTCCAGTTCACAATCAATTCTACCCCCAGGTCAAAAATATGTCTGGGAAAATTTCCTTAATATAATATTATTTATATATATACCTTTCTAGCGGTTAATTGCATAAGTGCATGGAGGCAGGACCTCACAGCAGAAGCATACTCCATAATGTGTTGTACATTATCATATGTATATTATATGTAATGTGGTATTTTTCAATTATTGTATTTACCAACATCAAGAACTCACAAGCAAAGAAAGACCACACAATGGTGCATGTTTAAACAAGGAGAGTTTACTGGTCAAAATTATTTATTAAACAAATAAACCACTTTTTTTTTTTTTTAACCACCAAAAAATACACGTTCAAAGCAACACAATGGCGGCCCAATATCAGACAGAATTCCACTCTGTAGAGTGAGCAATCTTAATGAAGCAGTTGGTTTTATTTTGTGGATTCAAGCGGCTTTTCATATTTTTGGCCAGATGTCACCAGAGAGGACTGTTGAAAAGCTTCGAGTAATGAACCGTTTTTCAATACAAGCTTCAGTGCTTCAGAAAGCTTCATTTGGCCATCCATCAGGTCATTTGAATTTTCTTCTGTTCACAGGCAAATGTCCAGTAAATTATGTTTCTTTATGTTACTTTGGTTATACTTACCACGTTTGTCCATTTATTCAGGTCCTATATCTAAACCAGGTGTGTGGGAAGGGCCGCCCCAGTACTTCCTGTTTATATAGGGTCATGAGGTCATTGATTGCATCACTGGGTGTAACCAAATGAAGGGCTTTTCATTATGTATAGTATTATTTATTTTCTTTAAAGTAGCCTTTGAGTTGTATTGTATGCAGTGATTTACTTCTCAGACTATTTAGCTGAGTAAATGAGTTTGTCAATTTCATGCATAATCATATTCCTATTCTTTGTTTAGAATTGCATTGTTTGGTCTGACCTATTTTTTTCCCCCCAGTGGTAGAGACTAATGAGGTTCAGGTGTGTGTAAAGTCCTGTATAAAGCAAGTGGAATTTTTGCCTACCAGGTTGGTTGGTTGGTTGGTTTTATGGTAGAATGGAGATGCCAGAAATAAAGTATACTTAAAAGAAACTTAAATAGTCTGCTGATGCTGCTTACTAGTGATGGCCAAATGAAGCTTTCCGAAGCACTGAAGCTTGTATTGAAAAACGGTTCATTACTCGAAGCTTTTCAACACAGTCCTCTCCGGTGACATCTGGTGGTGAAAATTTTGAAGAGCAGCTTGAATCTGCAAAATAAAACGGACTGCTCAATTATCACTGCTCACTCAAGAGTGGAGTTCTCTCTGATATTGGGCCACCGTTCCGTTGCTTTGAACATGTAATTGGTTTTGTTTTCTCGATTGGGGGGCTGAAAAAAATGTAATGCGTATTTGCGTAATACATTTTGATCAATAGACTTTCCCTATTTAAACATGCACTATGGTGGCCTTTCTTTGCTCATAACTCCTTGATGTTGGTAAATACAATAAGTGAGCAATATATATAATATACATATGATAATGCACAGCACATTATGGAGTATGCCCCTGCTGTGAAGTCCTGCCTCCATCTACTTGTCGTTTAATCACTGGACAGCTTGACAGGTTCATACAAAATATTAGATTAGGCCAATTGTCCTATACATATTTTTGACCTAGGGGTGGGATTGATTGTGAACTGGAAAGGGAAAATGCTTAGGAAGCTGAGTACGGCTGCATCGTCACTGATTTGTAGAATCATTTTGATTCGATACAGGATCCGATTCAATTTGATTGGAATCTGGAAAGTTTTGCCTCAGTCAGAAATATTACAAGTCTGATCATTTAACAGTATATATCCATAATTTCGTATCTATTAAAAGAAAGCTGACACATGTGAGACTTAATTAGAGATGTAAACAGAGAGTTATGAAACCTGCAGCTGCAGAAGCCAGCGAAGAAAAAAGAGGCAAACACAGCGCGGACCTGACGACACATCAAAATCTGACTCTGACGCGTCGGGTCCGCGCTCTGTGTTCACGTTTGTATGCAGAATCCGTAAACCTGCTCCCAGTTACTGTTTTAGCTGCATGGTGTTTGACGACATGTTGTGAGGTTTAACCTGAGATGCTGGCGTTTCAGGCATAATAACGTTAATTTACAAATCGACACGGGATTTTAATGAATCAATATCACTTTATTCAATTTAGCATGGATTGTAATCAGAAAAGCGATAATCAAAACCCATCCCTAATCAAGAACTTGCAAAGTAAAAACATGATCAATGTAAGGTAGCCCTTTTGTTATTTACATTTAAAAAGAGGATTAGTGTTACTGTGCGCTGGCTGAGTCTGTTTCTTTTCTTAGAAATAGTTTCTCCTGCCCTGGAGAAAATCCACTTGCATGGAACAGAAGAGGCTGTGGAGTGCAGGAACTACACTGCAAGTTGGTAGATATGCAGGTATTCCTGGGTCCTGCAGACTATCACCTAAAAACAATAAACAAAATGATTTTCTAAACTGTGTAGCAATGTAATGTACGTATAGTGTCAAATACATTTTTGTAGTCTTCATTAGCTTTAATTCACATGGAAGTGTTCCTAAAGTCATATGCTGTAATGATATTTACATTATGAAAACATGATTTTGGACATTTCAAGTTTTTCACTTCGGCAGATAAAATGAATTGAGCAAAATCAACTCAAAATATTCCCACACGCCAGAACGTCCTCTCTTCCTCGCTGGCTCCATATCTGTCAGTGGAATGATCACCTCGTCGCTATCTGTCACCATCAACACACTCCACGAATCCCGTGGATGATTCACTTCCTTATATCTGTTTGAATCAGGTACCGAAGCAGTTACGTGCGTAATGAAGCTTCGGACGTCACTGGTCACGTGACTTTTGCCAAACGAAGCAAGCCTCGACACAGTGCTTCTGAACCAGTGTGTTGTTTTTTTCGACACACGCTCCGGAGCGTCAGCTTCAAGCGGGCCATCACTACTGCTTACATTATGCTACCTCACACAGGCTCAAAGCCCACTAGACAAATTAGTACAGTCGCATGAAGTCTTGTGAAAAACTAAGTAGACTCACTAGCTTCTGGAATTGCCTTTTACCAGCAATAACCTTTATAATAATCATTTTCTGTATTATTTGTATTAGTCTCTCATATTACTTAACCATGTTGCATCAGTTCATTGAGCTTTGTGGGCGTTTGTTTATGCATAGCTGTCTTATTGCCCCACCGCAGCATTTCCCTTGAGTTGAGAGCTGGTTCTATTTCTGCCTGTATTGTTGACCAAAACAGTACACATTATTTCCCATGACAAATCCTCTTTCTATGCTGGGGTAACTGATCACTTTGAGTATTTAAACAAGTAAGTGCTATACATGAGTGTAAAGCCACACTGATCTCACTTTGGAGATGCTCATAAGTCATGATGCTTATTAGTTATGTGGTAGGTAGTCTAACATGTCTGTAAGTAGGAAGGACAACAAATAAAACCTAAAAACTGCACTAAATATTAAAGAGTCCATGACACCATCTTTATCTGTTAACTTAATTTACTTTAAACATTCATATTTAACTTTCACAGTTTTTATACTGTCACCAAAAAGTTATGTGTATGCACATTTCTAATGGAGCACTGCATTGCAGCGCAGTGTTGCCATGCACTCTGCTTTCACTGCCTCACAAAACACAATGACTAATCTGTCTGCAGGAGGTTATCAAGGTTATTTAACAACACATTGTCATTCGGGTTCAGTTGCTGATATTTTTGCAGGTTTTCTGCTAGAAGGAAATGTCCTCACCTAATGGAAAATGTATGTGTACTGCATGAAAGGAACGGCAGCAATTTCAAGTCTTGTTCTTAAACCAAAATTGAAAATTATAGTGGTATTACAAAATTGGAGCAGTAATAATGGATTGAATTTATATAGCGCTTTTCAAGGCACCCAAAGCGCTTTACAATGCCACTATTCATTCACTCTCACACACTGGTGGAGGCAAGCTACGGTTGTAGCCACAGCTGCCCTGGGGCAGACTGACAGAAGCAAGGCTGCCATATTGCGCCATCGGCCCCTCTGGCCAACACCAGTAGGCGGTAGGGTAAAGTGTCTTGCCCAAGGACACAACGACCAGGACAGAGAGCCCAGGGATCGAACCGGCGACCTTCTGGTTACAGATACGCTTCCCAACCCCCTGAGCCACGGTCGCCCATTTAGAGATGTGTTGTAGGTTGCACCTCTTTCCCACATATTTAGTGTAAAACTTTGCTGTGACACTTCAGATTCATGTTTCAATTCCATTTTGTTCCTTTTGCACCAGTTCACAACAATATTAGGTAAAGACCCCACAATATTAGACAGAATGTTCCATCAATCAGATAATACTCATAAGCAACTGTTACAGCCCTAGCAGGGCCTCCTCCTGAAGGTGCCTGTATGGGCGTGTCCTACAATCTCTTTTGCCTGAGGTGCCACCTTTCTCTTTTACACAGTTGACTCACATCAGTAATTAAAAGTATTTAAGCCCAGATAAAGGTGAGCTCTGGGCCAGAGTGCCATTTGTGTGGTTGCAACTAGTGAGCTGCTCGGTTGCAGCTAGTGAACTGCTCTTTTTTTTTTTTTTTTTTTTTTTGGACTTACTTTTTAATTTATTGACCAATGCTTGAGTTTTGTTTGTTTCCTTAAATGGTGATAGCAGCTTGTCCGTCTCTTTTGCCTCCTTGTCTCCTTTTTCCGACCTGGACACTTTTTGTTACTTTCCCTCATCGCCTTGACCCTTTTACACTTACAACACGGGGTCTTCAGCCAAGATCAGTAAGGCTTAGCTACACCCTACAATAATACAACGCAAACAGAGAAAACCCTCACCTGTCGTTATTGTTGTATGATGAGCTGCTTTTTAAAAAAATATATTTTATTTATTTATTCCTTTTTTAGCTTTGGGGAAAATATTCTGTGGACTAATGAGACTTGGATGACGTGTTATAACTTTTGTTTTTTTTGGTTTTTTAATGAAGTTATAACTGATGGAACCATGAAGCCCTGAAGTGGTCCAGGAAGCAAGCCAAAAGTCCAGAAATTACTATATGCACGTAACCCACTTATCCCAAAACCTGCATAACCCAAGTGCACTTGAGCACCTCTGAATGGCTCTAAAAACACAAACAAAAAACACAAACAATGAAGGATTTGGAGAGACCTAGTCAAAGTCTAGATTTTAATCCTATTGAGATGCTTTGGCATAACCTTAAACATGCTGTTCATGCTGGAAAACCCTGCAGGGTGGCGGAATTAAAACAATCCTACAAAAAGGAGTGGCCAAAATTCCCCCACAGTGATGTGAATGAGTGATTGCCAGTTATCACAAATGCTTTATTGTGGTACCCTTGGCAGCAAGAACTGCAATCAGTTAGTAGGTTTAGGGGTTGTGTGTGTGAGTGTGTGTGTGTGTGTGTGTGTGTGTGTGAGTGAGTGAGTGAGTGAGTCTGAGAATGTTGTGTTACTATAATTCTTAATAATACTTAAAACCCTCCTTGTCCTTTCAGAATGCCCTGTTGTTTTTTGTTTGGTTGTTTTTTAACCTCATCCTCCCCTTCTTCCTCTTACTTTGTCTCTGTATGTCCTCTCTAGGATCAGACAGTGCCATGCGGTGTTCAGACTCCTCCACTAATGTCCTGGCTTCCAGCATCGCAGCCCCTCTCAGTTTGTCCCTCTCCCCAGCTGTCAGCCCAGAGGACTTTGAGCACCTGTGGCTGCAGCGACAGGCTTTGCATACTGAACGCGGTAATGAAATGGAAGGTTATATTGAAAATTAAAGTCAGAGATTCATAGCTAAAGCTTCCTCTTTATTCGATAGCAAATGTGGTTAAAAGGAGCATGTAGGCCTCCTAAAAATCTTTAACAAGAGTGTGAAATCTCCATTGGTGGAATATACCAATTCCTCCAAAGTAATGTGTATATACTCAATTACAAATCTGATATACTTTAGATTTGATTAGTGTCAAGCTGTGGCAAATTGATGTTTGAAAGGCTCACAACTGTGTGATAAAGGTCTGAAACCCACACTGCATGTTAGAATGTGTCAGGATGTATTGTAGCTCAGATAGTTAAGATATTCCCATGAGAACACTGCCCTCAGTTAAAAGGGAAATAAGACAACAAAACTGAAACTTTTGGCTGTAAAAGCACTTAATTATGCCTAACTGTACCTAATTATACCGAACAAAAATGTTCTGGTTCATCAGTATGGGTTATCGAATAACATGAGAGATCATAACTCTTTTTTGTCATTGCACAGTCATGCTTAGCATGATGGTACAATGAAATTGGAAAACTGTCCCACGTCAGCACTAAACACAACAAAACACAACACACAAAGTGGATAAAAACTGCAAAAAAGGTATGAATAATGAGTGCATAGATTCATGATGGAAAATGCTTGTTTTACTCATGTAAGAAGAATGAATTTATTGATACAACTTTCAAATATGAATGTGGTTTGTTTGTTTTCTGTACATTTAGATGACAATTAGTTTCTTGAGAAAATAGCCAGGATATTTAAACCATTATTGAAAATTATAGTTAAATACTGTTTGTACATTACAGCATTACAATGATGAACTTGTAATAATAATAGTTATCATTTATTATTATCCATTTACCTTTTTTATCATATGGTGATCATCTGCAGTGACCTCACCACAAGTATTGTGTGTGAGAGAAAACCTCCGGCTTCAGATGGCTTTAAATGTCAGAGTCAGACAGCTTCTTATTTTTTTTCTTTCTTGACTCTGAGTGAGTAATAAGGTCTCCAGCACATAGATTTAGAAAATAAAATAATTTTTTAAAATTTATGATTTCTCTTGTTTCATGAACATTTGACATTTAGATGAGATGATGATGATATGAGATAGACTTTATTTGTCAGTTGCAGGTCTTTTGCCCACAGTTTTTACAGTGTTTCTCCACATTTAAAAGCTATCGTTGTGACTTCTTGTGTTGTTGTGACAAGGTGCTGAGAAAATAGAGGAGGTTGACTGTGCGTGGATAGAAGAATGTGTCCGGTGTCCAGCAGTACTTCACTGTTCTCCCCAAAGCCTCCAAGCTGCCATGCAGCTGGTCAATATCCAGACGCTGGCGTTCACGCCACAGCAAATGCTGCCCTGGAGGGTCTACCTGTACACACACACCCAGCGCTCCCACTCCATGGACGCACCCAACACTACGCTCATACTGGGGGAGCTGCTATGTACTGGAGAAGCCAATCAGAAATCAGGAGTAAAAAAAGGCACAGCTGACAGTGAAGCTGGAGCAGAGGGGAAAGAAGACCAACTGGTGAGAAAGGAAATGGATGCAACAGCTGACAGGCTGAGGGTGAGCGAAGATGGACAGGAAGAGGAGGAGGGAATAAAAGTGATTCTCAATCAGCAACCAAAAGATGATGACGCTCTGAGACAGTTTCTCACAATCCTTATCACTGTACTGAACACACTGTCCTCAGAGAAAGATTAAAAATAGACTTTTCCCCTTTGATCTACATCTTTCCAAATTCATTCATTTGTCACACCGCCTGGGCCTAACAGCATGTTGAAGGAGTAAACACATTCAAAACTGGTCCAACTTTATGAAGCATTGTTATTCTAATAAAACAGGAAAGTACAAGCAACTGACAGTTACTACCCCCTTTTAAGAGAAAACTACCAAAAAGTTGTAAGGTAAACTCAGGGGATTTTTTTTTTTAAGCCCAGTTCAGGCTATGTTTGGCCTTATGGGGGCACTATTGTGGATCAGTCCCAATGCACCAAAAGCGGCTGATAAATACTGTTTACCTACAAACACATACAGTGATGATGTTATCTTACCTACCCATGGTGTGCTGCTTTATTATTGTAGTTTATTTGATGCTAGATTGCGTTTGATATGATTTTTAAAATGTTAGTTGGCTGATGAGAAAATGCAAGAGAAATAGAAAATAATTTAAAAATGACTAAGAACTTATAAAATAAAGGAAACCTGTGTATCTGTCTTTTGCTTTTGTGTCAACAATAGCTCAGGGCGTTTGCTTTAATTTCCTGGTGTAGTTCTAAAGAATGCGGCCGCCTTTGAACGTAAGCGGTTGGCTGTCGTCCGACCGTGACGCCACACCTGGTTGGCGTACAGCCTCTGCTACTTGGAGTCGCCTGTTGAGCGTCGGGGACTATAGGTGGAAATACACGTGCAGAATGCGGCAGTACTGGTTTATATGCATGGGTTCCAAGGGGCGAGTCATTTTTCATTTCCGTGAGTGCCTTTTCTGACTTTCGGTGCGTTGTACTGTAAGTATTATCACGCCGTGACTGCAACTCGTTCACTAACTGTTATCCATCGAGCTGAGGACAACCGGCGGAGGGAGGTGAGTGGAGATACCGGTCAGGCACAAGTTTATTAGCTTTATAATTTATGTTCCGACTCACAGCAGCTGCTTTTTGTTTTCAGTGACGGGATGGATGGATGCCTGGTTTAGCTCATTTACTGTACCTTCTGCTAACTCTTCATTTGGACTCTTCTCATTTACCGTAGCTGTGGGTTCATACAAGACTTTTCGGTGTGGCTGTGTTTGTGTTATGAGCGACGGTTAGAAATCATTGCTAAACCCTATTGATATGGCTTTTTTAAAGCCTGATCGCGCAGAGACGGTAGCAAGAAAAAAATCTTCCGAATTTCTTAACTTGAAATATCTTCTACGGAAGTCACTTGTTTGTAGACACTATCTGAAAACGTTCCATAGGACTGGCTAGTTTTCTTGCGGTACCTTCAAATTATTAGTGCTGTTTAAGGTAAAACACACGGACAGCTCTCTATACTCTGTCATTTTTGGGTAACTGCGGTTTCGTCGTTCTGTTCGGGAAGCGTTTGTTTCAGCGAGCGTTACATTGCAAAAATCAAAGAGGAGACCGCGTACTAATTATAGATGAGGTGGCCTCGGCTATAATTGGTATCTTCTATGAAGTGACCCTGTACTCGTTGACAAAACAAAGGCATTTTAAAAATCTAAGTAAAGCTTGTCCTCTAGCCTGGCTCTAAGGATTAGTCTGACATGAGACTACGCAACGCTTTTCATATCTCCTTACTTGTCCTTACTTCTCAGTGCGTTTAAAAAAACAAAAGAGTAGGGCAGCCTGGCTATAAACCTCATTCTTATCATCTACAGTGTTTGTTTACTGCTTCCCTGTAACCTCTCTGCCCTTTCCTCTGTTTAGAACTCGGAAACAATGTAACCAAACAAGAAGAAAAAAAGATTACAGTAACAGTCGACACTGGCAGAAACTCCGTCTGAGGGAGACTGCTATGTAATGGCTGTAGGAAATATTCAGACAAGGGAAAAATTAAAGGGGGGGAAGCTGAATAAATAATAAACAGTTGCTGCAGATGGTTTCGCTCGAGTAGATTTGGGTAGTTAGGATACAGTGCCATAAAGGCTGAGCCTGCCACATGAGTTTGTCTCAAACTTTAACAGATTGCTCAGCGGGCTTGTGTTTGAAATCAGTTTTTTGCATTTAAATACATCAGTACAAATAAATTGTCTGTAGCTAAAACAATTAGTTATAGTCACACTTAGTTATAGTCACACTGAGTGGGTTGACTGAAAGGGCTTTATGCTGTGGCCTTCAGTCACCGGATCTCAACCCAAATGGGATTTCTTACAGTGTTTAACATCACCAAAATGCCAAATCAACACTTATCTGCTGGAGGAGTGGTGTTCATCCTTTTGTGCCACATTCTAGTACTAAATACCTGTAGCCAAACTGAACTGTGTTTTTACTGTGATCAAGTAGAACTAGACCACTGACAATTAATATCTTAAAAAACATTAACATTAGAAAGAAAATTTATCAGGGTCAGTCAGCACTCTGTGTCATCACTGTTTCACATAGCCCCACAGAAAGCTCACTCATTGAACTTTCACCAAGTTCCAGCACTGGTAAAAGATGAGATAAAATGAGAAATGTACTGAATGGGACAATTTTGTTTCTTGTCCTGAACTGTAAGTGGTTCTCAATGTGCATCTCTATAGAATATGTTAAAGGGCTTTTGCAACTTGCGACACAGGGTTATTTACACCAGAGCAACAGTGTTCAGTAAACTGTATCTGATGCATACAAAGTGTATATATGAGACTCTAAGTTACAACAACACACTCAGTTCCGTGTAACCTGTGTCCAAGCCTTCTGAATCATTAACTATTGGCCGAATTATTTACAGTTGTACTGCGTCACACACCAGCATAATGGATGGAATATCACGTATGTGTTTGTGATAGGAAATGCGGATTCATTCGAAGAAGAAGAATATTGTTGTGGCAGTGCTGCTTGTCATTGGGGGATTATACTTCATTAACCATTCGGACTTCCTTCTGGCTGTAAGAACACACCTACACATAGAATATTTGAGTTATTTTTCAAACTGTGCACCTTACTTACTTGGAGGTAGACTTGTATAAGTCACCATCCCTGTAACTGCACTTGCTCTCATCTTGCTTTGCAAAGTAACAAAGAGTGCATTGTCTCACTCATCAACGTGTATATTCTAATCAGACAATAATCATGTTTTTGTCTTTTGGGTTTGTTTTTGTTGTTGTTGTTTTGCAGGTCTTTGCAAGGTCACCTGAAATAGTTCTTAATGAGTTAACATGGCAAGCAGACAGGCCGGTTAGTATGGAGTCCTGGATTGACCAGGCAGATTATCTGAGTTTCAATGTGTCCTATCAGCTGCTTGCTGGAGTGCTACCTACTCAACAGAGTGAGTCTCCACACTTTGTTCTCATTATTATAATAAGGCTGCTGCTGCCTTTTCAAACTGTAAAAAAAAGAAAGAAATTGCAAAAAGTCACGTAGAGAAATAATGACAGCACTTTCCGGTGTTGTTCTCTAACTTATGGAAACTATGGAATGCGTTTTTTCACTGTCACTTGCATATTCCTATTTGTATGAGCAGTTGTGCCTTATTTTGTATTCAAAGGAGCTTGCAAAGAAAAGCGTCTGGACTTCTTTAAGTTGCTTGAAGACGTTTCACCTCTCATCCGAGAAGCTTCTTCAGTTCTAAGGTCAAATGGTGGGGAGTCCCAGATTTAAACCGCCTCTGTTCAAAGATCTTTGAATAGAGGCGGTGGTTTACGACACCAACTCTCTGCCATCTATAATCCAGTTTTGAGTTCCCTCCCCAGACGCCTTAATGCCCACTCACATCCTGGGCCATCTGACTTCAGGAATTCGCATGATAAGGTGGGGCCAGGTTTCACAATGAACTCACCCGAAACTCTGGCTGATTGGGACCCACACCCAGTTTCACACCTTGGCTCAGGCGATTAGAGGATCATCAGGGGGTCCTTTTGTCCCTCTGTGGGGGGTTACTCCCACTGGGTTTAAATCTGGGACTCCCCACCATTTGACCCTTAGAACTGAAGAAGCTTCTCAGATGAGAGGTGAAACGTCTTCAAGCAACTTAAAGAAGTCCAGACGCTTTTCTTTGCAAGCTCCTTTGACTACGATGACCTGGATGATTGAGAACCTTCACAGACTTATTTTGTATTATTTTGGTATTTATGTCATGCATTTATTGCTTTTATTTCAATGCTAATTCTCCTTTTTTTGTTTTACTTTTATTTACTCACAGTCTGAAGGTGTTACCATGCTGAATTTCATACCACATTATTTAATAATTGTTATCAGAAATACTTTTTAACCTCAGCTTTAGATTTGAAATGGCATAAAACCCTTCACTTTTTTTCCTTTTTCTTTCGGCTTCAGAGTATTTATCTGTTGGATTATCCTCAGTAAAGAGGAAGAAGGGCAGCTATCTGGTCCCCACATTGAAATCCATCTTCTCCCAGTCGTCTCCTGAGGAGCACTCCTTCATGGTGGTGGTAGTGCTGCTAGCAGATTTCGACGTCAGCTGGAGAGTCGACACTGTGAAGGAGATCAAATCAGCTTTTGCCTCTGAGTTGGAAAAAGGCCACCTTTTGGTCATCCATGTTCCCCAGGACTGGTACCCTCCGATTACAGGTGCAGCTCACATGCGATCACCCCTAGTGTACATATTCATTCACATACAGTTTGAATGTTTTTTTTTTTCCTGTGATACAAATCTGTCTGGTTCTCTGTAGGTCTGAAGAGGAATTTCAACGATGCTCCAGAAAGGGTAACGTTCCGCTCCAAGCAGAACCTGGATTATTCCTTCCTCATCCACTACTGTGCAGGTCTTGGACGGTATTACCTCCAGCTAGAGGATGATGTGTTCTCTGCAAAAAACTTCCTCACAACCATTAAAAAGCGAGTTGAGGAGCAAGAAGGAAAGAAGTTCACCTGGGCAACGTTGGAATTCTCTGCCCTCGGCTATATTGGTAAACTCTACAAATCAGCCCATCTTCCTCTTCTGGCTCGCTTCCTCTTCATCTTTTACCAGGAAATGCCCTGTGACTGGTTGATGACTCACTTCCGAGAGGTGATGACTCAAAAGGAGACCATCCTTTTCAAACCCTCGCTGTTTCAACACATGGGAACTTTCTCCTCATTTCAAGGCACATACAATAAGCTGACAGACAAGGATTTTGAGGAGGATGTCTATACCAATCCTTCAGCTGAAGTTTACTCTGACATGTCCACCTATCAGAAGCACTTCCCCAAGCTGGCCTGGGATGCTGGCGAAGGATTCTTCTGGGGCCGCACCCCAGAAAAAGGAAATTGCCTGACTGTAGTGTTTACTGAACCTACTGTGGTGACAGGGATATTTGTAGAAACAGGGTCAGGAGGCAAAGACATCCTGGAGTCAGGTGAGGTGGAGATGGGTCACAATGTGGTGGCCACAGACAAAGAGAAGAGTTGTACAGAGTTTGAGTCAGTGGGAACATTTGAGAATGGAAAGTTTAAAATGCAGGAGATGGATAAAAAGTACAGCTCAGCCTCTTCGTGTCTGAAGATAAAGGTCACAGCTACTCAGAAGGACTGGTTGATCATTACGAAAATCAGAATCACCACAAAGCTGACTGTACCTCATCAATAGACATAGATGTTAGTTCTTCCTGGCAGATTAAAAACTATTTTGATCAAAATCTGACAAACTGAACTTGGGACTTGTGTGCCTTGTTAAAATGTTTTATTTATCAAACATCAACTAAGTGCTCTAAGCAAATTGTCACTTTGAAGCAAGTTTGACCAAACTTTGTGATGACATGTTGTCTCTTCACAGAATCAAAGAGCTATAAGCAGACAACCAACTCCATGTGTTGTATGTATGTATGTATGTATTGTTAATGCATTTGGGTAATTGCATTGTGTGTGAAACTGCACTCATCATTAACTCATTGTTTTAAAATGAAGACGAGAGAAAACCCATGTGCTTATTATGAAACCTATTGACTGTAGGTTGAAACCTACGGTCAATATGTAGTCAATGCTTGTGATGGCTAGCTGACATATTACTTGTTTGTCTCCCCTCACCAGTATCAGGCCTGCTATGGCCTTTCGCACCAGCAGCCTGATTCAAACCTCAGGCCAGATCTATAAATAGTGTACATCTGTCACATGTTACAACAACTACACAGAGGGGATAAAAGACGCCGGGTCCCATTTGCAGTCTGATCTTTCTGTCTTTCCTTTTTTTTTTTTTTTAAATAGGAATTTTTGCTTTCTTAAATACCTCAGCTCCTTTTTCCAATAAGTACATATGTTTTTATTTAATTCTGCGGGGTGCACTATAAAGGGTAATGGGTTAACAAGGTAGGTTGAGTTTTCAATATCACAAAAGCAGTACACTGGGTTCTTTCTGTTGGCTCACAGGATTGAAAGTCTGGGTTCAAATATGCCAACTGAAAGTTTTATTTGGAGTTTATATGTTCTCCTTGTGTCTGTGTAGGTTCTCTTTGGGCACCGTAGCTTCTTCCTACAGTCCAAAGACATGCACGTTAGGTTAACTTTTGGTTGTAAATTTTCTGCAGGTGTGAATGTGAGCATGAGTCATCGACCATTTTTCTGTTGGTCTTGTGATGGACTGGTAACCAGCTCAGGTGACTCTTGGCTTCAGGCTCCCATGCCCAAATCTAAATCTGATAAACAGTTAAGAGGATGAATGGATCCCTTGACTAGATTAAATTTATATTGCACATCTAACTTGCTTCAGACCAGTTTACACTCTTTTGCATTAAACTGGGCTGATAAAAGCATGCCAAAGTATCCTTGGGTAAGATACTGAATCCTGATGTATTCATTTGATTGTGAGTGGGTGTGAATGTTACATAGAAAGCGGTTGAACACTGATGTATAAATGGGCGAATGAGACATCTTGTATAAAGTGCTCGAGTAGATAAATGCTACATAAGAACTAGTCCATTTACCTTTCCTGCATGCAGAGTTAGCCACTGTGGCAACCTGTTGTGAATAACAGAGCAGACAAAAGTAGCTATTTCTCTCTGAGAGAAAGTGTCCATCCATTAGCCACCTGTTGAACAGCATGTTTTTAACACAGCCCAACAAAGATATGCACTGAAGACACAAAGGTATGTCTTTCCACTGAAACTTGCATTCATTCAGCTAATTAGACAAATCTGTTCCACTTTTAGAATATATAACAGATAATAATCAGTGAGATTAATTTCACTTTAATTTGGCTAAAAACTAAATTTCTGCATCTACTTCTTTTTGTAGGGCAGTAATTAAAGTTTATAGTGTAAAAAGTAGATTAAAAATATTCTGTGAGAATGCCCCTCTTGCCTTTTTTTTTTTTTTTTTTTTTTTTTTTTTTTGGCACTGCCAATTTTCATTTCATGGTCACATGCCCTGCTTCTGGATTGAATTATGAAGTATCCAATCAACCCATTTCATGTAATAAATGAACACATACCCCGTCTTCTGGGAGCACCCACAGATTCCAAATTAATACAGTCTGGATTAACAAAGATGGAGGATAAACACCACAGTATTTGCCAAAAACTCTGACTTCATCCGTTCATGGTTTGATATAGTAGGAGACAAAAATGGGCTGCTTACAATTTCCCAATGATTAGCTTTATAAAACAGAACCCAGTGTATACAAGGTTTACAAATGTGACAGACTAAAACTGCAAAATGCTGCTGAACCTACCACTAACCAACAGCGTGTGTGAGAGAACAATGTATTTTATTCTTCTCCATCATTCAGTAATGCTGGAACTCATTACACTGGTCAGCTGACGGAACAATAAGAGATTCTTGATTGGAGTGTCAACTTGACAAAAAAAAAAATCAGATTAGAGGTAAAAGGCACAGGAGAAGTGAAGGGCTGATATAGTGGGCAGTTTGAGTGCAATCAGTAACATTTCAGGCAACACCAATAACATTTCCTTGTATTACCATTTTTTTCCTTTCCATAATTCACATGCTGAAAATGGATTCATTACAACTGGTCAACATTACTATTGTTCAGGTGTATTTATTTTTATAGGTTTCTGTCATTTTCTGATGCACTGAGAAATAAAGGACTGTTCACAGGTCTTGCTGTATCTTTCTCTGTCTCTGCTCGATGGATGCTTGTGATGGCTGGCTGACTGCTTTTGCTGACATATTTCTTGTTTGTCTCCCCTCACCAGTATCAGGCCTGATATGGTTTTTCTCCACAGCAGCCTGATTCAAAGCTGAATTCTTTTCAGCTGCAGAGCAATGGCTAGGCAGCCTGTCATTTCCTGTAGCTTGTTCTGTTGCTGCCTGTGAGCCTGCCCGGTTCTGGTTGGTAGTTCTGTCACTCCCAGTAGTGGACCAATTCTGAGAAGCTGGTCGGGCTTCAGCTGCAGCAGACTGGGTGGCATCATCCTGCAGTACTTTCAAACTGGTCTGAAAAGGATTGAAACAGAAGCTGAAACATTTAAATTCACTATACTTTTTAATGGTACTGCTGTTAAATGAAAACAAAGTGCTTTAAAAATTCTGCATTCTTTATAATGTCAGGGCCCTGTTCCAGGAAGCAGATTCAAACTCTGAGTTTAAAAACAAATTGATCAACTCGAGTTTCTTGTTCAACCTGATTTAAACACATGCGTTAGTTGAAAAAGATCAATGTGACCAATTACCACATAGTTTGTAACGTACAGTAAATGTTGGCAGTGTAAGAAAACTAACTGACAGCATTACTGTCTACAGAATTACAGAGATGGAGTCTATAGATTTGATTCTGAGCTGATAATAAATCTGTGACGTAATCACTGTCGCTGAGAGCTGAATAACTGTGAAAGCAGTAATGTTAAGTACAAAAATAATTAAGCAAACCAATGTTTCATGAAAATTGTAGAATTCGGCAAATGAATTCTCACATCTTTGCAACTTTATTAATGAAGAACTGAATTATCATGTTAGTCACCTGGTTAAAATGCAGCAGAAGGTGAGGACTCAGAGAGAAAATCAAGTTTTCTGAGTTTGTTAAAGAAAACCTGTCATCGAACAGATTAAGTTCAAAGATTGGTAGCACTATAATCTTAAGCACAGCAACTCCACTCACAGTGAGCACCTATGCAAGGCCTAATCTCTCTAAGGTAAGAGCTCAGCTCAGGGATTGCGCATTGCCTGACCAATATTGCACCCAGTAGGCATAAAAGCAAACCCAAAATAAAAAAATCAGTTTTAAAATGTGACCGTACTCTAAAACCAACTTGGGAGGAAAATGCAAAAAAAAGGAGGAGGAAAAAACTGACAAATTCACATGTGCAGCCTGTCCTGTAGCAGGCAATACAATATATATTACATTGCACTGCATAAATATCCTTTTTTTTAACGTCAAATATATTAAATTAACATACCTCCAGCTAACTACTATGTTTGCTGCACAACTTGCTTGTGGTCTTATAAAATCACTACTAAAAACATGAAATACAGGGTGGGCCATTTATATGGATACAACGTACACTGCAAGAAACAAATAAGCTAAAGGAATTCCGTTTATAACTGTTTGCTTTTCTTTAAGAACTAGTCCTGGTAGACAACTTGTGCTTTTTAATTCTTCTTCTTTTTATTCCCTCTCAGTACTAATATTGATTTAGAAGTTTTCATAGACTTGGCTTAAACACACTAGCAGGGCTGAAGTCATCCACAGAACTGCCTTCATTCTTGGCACAGTGTTCCTACTGTAACTGTTATAGCGCAGCTGTAGTCACCAGATAATGTTAAATGCCAAAAACTGTGTGTCACACACAGAAAACTGTCATAAAGTAAGCACATCTAATCAGTAACCCCCAATATAAAGGAATACTTTTTAACATTTTTACATTCTTAACTTGCTGACATTTGCTAATGTCAGTGACCATGAGCCACGGACGGAAGTGTGACTGTAGCATTAAAAGTCTTTACTACCACTTACTATGTGCACAAGAGTAGGAAGGGGGGGGGGGGGGGGGGGGGGGCTAGTCTTAGCTGAACTAAGGTCTGGGCACATGCTCTTTTGACTGATGTTGGATATACTAGTTTAATCAAATTCATCTTGGAGCCAGACCGATATCCACCTATTACAAATATATTTCATACTTAATAAGTCCCAATAGGTTGCAAGCAATTAGTCAGCTTTAGTTACTGATGTGCATATCAAATATATAAGGCTGGCCCTTCATTTGCACAATAACTCCAAAGTTAGAAACATCCTGTTTCAAAGAGATGCTGAAAAGATTCATGAAGTTATTACTTCCAGGCTTGACAACTCAAAGTAATTCAGCAGACTGCCATAAAGGCTCCCTGAACAAAAAGCTCCCAGTTGATTCAGAAAGCTGCAGCAACAGTTCTGACAGGGACTGGGATTAAGTAGGATTTCAGGAATGTAAAGTAATTTTACCCTTCCAAAACATAACTTTTATTCAGTGCCCTACTGGCTTTGAACCAATTCTCATACTTCAGGATGCAGAGAGCAGAAAGAGGCCCAAAGGATTTTATTCAGAACTGTGGAAGCGGAATCAGTCTCATTGCTGTCAGGGTATGATGAGGTGGAGGAAGGCCAGATATCAGAGCAAGAAGTTGAAAGCTAAGAGGAAGACATATCATCTTTTGAAGAGCCTGAGCAGGGACAGTGTGACAGATGTACCATCTGTAATATTAAGAACTGTTTAATGTAGGACTCTGAAGCTTTTAGCCATTATTATATCTAGAAGGGGGAATAAGAACCCTTTCAGTGTCAAAGGTTTGTGGAAACCAAGTGTGATGTGCAGACACTTGGAGACAAGATCATCTTAAATAAAAGCGGGTGGTTTATTAGATTGAACTTCCAAGAACAAAAACTGAGCATGAAAATACAAAAGAAACTAAAAACCTTGGATTACACAACCTAAACTGGGAAAATACTCAGAGGTACAAGGGGCTAGATAACACTGAGGGAAACTGAACAGATAAACAAAGGGAGACTGACACAACACATACACAATATATACACAGGAGGATGAGTAGGGGAGGGCTGGGAAAAACAACAGGGACAAATTAGACAGAGGAAGCAAAACGGAACATTTAGCACGCAAGACAAGGGACTATCAAAATAAAACAGGAAAGATAAGCACACAGGATTAAGACACACAAGCCTGACAAAAGCATCAGAAACATGATAGCCTTAACATGGAAGGTACTAAAGGATGAAACCCAGAGATGAGACAAAGGGAAGAGTAAGTTCACAATTAAGCCTAAAGTTATTTATGACTAAACTGGAGACCTCAAAGCCCACTTCTCCAAATCAAAACAATAATGAATGAAATTATTCATTCATTATTGTCAACCCCAAACCATGATATTCAGTTGAATTCTCATGAAACATTCTGGAGCAAAACATTCTTCAGCATATCTGTGGTTACTGAATGGCTCAGATAACCTAGGATCAGAATTTAGTCTTTTCAAGTTATAATAGTTATTATTTAATAGTTAGAAGTTATATTGTCTTGTAACTGATAAACAGGAAAATAATAAAGCCCTGTGGAAAGTCAGGGCTTTATTCTGCTCTTAAAGCCACTTAAACATAATGCAACAAGGCTGCCATGGAAAAATGATTCCCTTCACAGGCTAGTGTCCTGCATGGAAACTGAGAAACCAAATCCCACAATTTCAAAGCCCCAGCTTACACAATACTTCTTATCCATAATAGCTTTGCCTGTTGTCATTTTTCCCTTTCGCGGGTTCCCCAAAAGCTGGTATATGTCCTCTGTGTTAGCTTTCACCTTCTTGCTCTATTGTCTGGCATGCCTCCACCTCATCTGCTGTAGGGCTGCAAGGATTCGTCGCCATAATCGCTGTCGTCGAATATATAAAATTTGTTGACACAGAATTTTATTGTTAGAATAGAATAGAATAGAATTCAACTTTATTGTCATTGCACATGCACAGGCACAGGGCAACGACATGCAGTTTGCATCCATCCAGAAGTGCTTTAGCCGTGATATAGATATATTACTATATATATTAGCAATAATATAGATATGTAAGTATATTACAGAAATGGGTCTATTATGGTATGTTATAATGTACACGGTATGAAGTATGTTATGAATATTCTATAACTATAAGTATGTAGTGAGTACAAGCTATGTACAGGCTATGAACAGGATATAAATATAAAAAACTATACAGAAATCTGAGATCTACTGCTATACAAAAATGTGAACTATGCAAGTTATAAACAGTTGTAGGATTAAAAATTATCGTATGTACAGAATGATTATTTACACAGAGCTATACAGTAGTGCAGTTAAGATAAGTGAGGTATGTGGATAATTTCTACAGAGGCTATATAAAGTGCTAGTGGTTGTGAGTGGTGGTTCAGTCCATGTTATTATTGTGTGTTTGAGGGTACAGTTGTCCATTGTGTGTGTGTGTAGGTGGTTGTGGGTGTGTGTATGTTCAGTCCATGAGTTTAACGTGGGTCAGATGTCAGGAGGCAGAGTTCAGGAGTCTGACAGCTGTGGGGAAGAAGCTGTTCCGGTACCTGGTGGTCTTAGTCCGGAGGCTCCTGTAGCGCCTCCCAGAGGGCAGGAGGGTGAAGAGTCCATGTGATGGGTGACTGGGGTCTTTGATGATTTTCCCAGCCCTTTTCAGACACCGCTTCCTGTAGATGTTCTTTATGGTCGGAAGTGGTGCTCCGGCGATGCGCTGGGCAGTTTTCACGACCCTCTGCAACGCCTTCCGGTCCGAGGCAGAGCAGTTCCCGTACCAGACTGTTATACAGTTGGTCAGGATGCTCTCGATGGTGCAGCGATAGAAGTTCACCAGGATGTCTGAGGACAGGTAGTTCTTCCTCAGAGTCCTCAAGAAGAAGAGGCGCTGCTGAGCCTTCTTGACCAGCTTGGAGCTTGGTGTCATCTGCAAACTTAATGATGGTGTTGGAACCATCAGCAGGTCTGCAGTCGTGGGTGAAGAGGGAGTAGAGGAAAGGGCTCATCACACAGCCTTGTGGTACACCGGTGTTCATTGTGATTGATGATGAGCAGCGGTTATCCAGCCGGACATGTTGGGGGCGGTTGGTCAGGAAGTCCAGTAACCATTTGCAGATGAGGGAACTAATGCCCAGGTCTGTCAGTTTCCTGATGAATTGTGAGGGGTGGATTGTATTGAATGCTGAACTTAAGTCTATAAACAGCATTCTGGCTGTTCTGTGTTGTTGTTGTCCAGGTGTGAGAGGACAGAGTGCAGTGTGATGGAGACTGCATCCTCTGTGCTCCTGTTCTGGCGGTATGCGAATTGGTGGGGGTCCAGGGTGGGGGGGAGACAGGATTTGAAGTGTGCTAGCTCTAAGCACTTAGCGATGATGGGGGTGAGTGCTACTGGGCGGTAGTCATTGAGGCAAGATGGGTTGGAGTTTTTGGGTATCGTGACGATGGAGGTGGATTTGAAGCAGGCCGGTACCACAGCGTGGGCCAAGGACAGATTGAATATGTCTGTGAGCACTCCTGCAAGCTCCCCAGAACACGCTCTGAGAACACGCCCGGGGATGCCATCAGGACCTGCAGCCTTGTGGACATTGATCCTGCTCAGCACCGCTCCTACATTGGTGGGGGAGAGAGTCAAAGGTTGGTGGTCTGGCATCATGTCTGTTTTGGTTGTGGTTGTGGGGTTCCCTCGCTCAAAACGAGCATAAAAGTTGTTGAGCTCATTGAGGAAGGAGACATCAGAGGATGCGGGGAGGGTTTGGTGGTCCTGTAGTCTGTAATGGTCTGGAGTCCTTGCCACATGCGTCGGGGGTTGGAGTTGGAGAAGTGTTCTTCTACCTTCTTTTTGTAATGGTGTTTGGCTTTTTTGATGCCCTTCTTTAGATTAGCCCTGGCTGTACTGTAGGCGTGTGCATCTCCTGACCTAAAGGCAGTGTTGTGGGCCTTCAGGAGGAGACGAACATCCCGGTTCATCCAAGGCTTCTGGTTGGGCTAAAAAACACTAAAGCCATTTGAGAAGCTCATGCACCTTTCAAATGGCTGAAGTCATGATAGAGAGCATCTTTAGCATAGTTATCAACAGCTGGGAACATCATCTCAAAGATAAGAGCAAGCCTCACTCCAGAGCATGTTCACTGCAATTGGAAATTAATGAACTGAATCATCTCTAAACTCGAAAATAAAATCTTTTTAAATTAATTTGAAACTTTATGCTGTCACGGTCCTGGGCCATGTTGGCCCAGTATTCTTAGTTCTCATGTATCTTTGTATTCAGTTCCCTGTTTAGGCTCTGTTTCCTGAGTTGCCCTGTTGTGTTGTTTCCTGAGTGCTTTCCCTTTATGACTCTCACCCCCTGTGTGCCCCTCTGTGTATTCATGAGCCCTTGTCCCCTTTCGTGTTTATTCCGTGTCTCCCCTGCCCGTTATGTTGGTGTTCTACTCGTGCTCTCTCTCCTCCTGTCTGAACCTCTGTACTTCCTGTTTCGCCTCGCCCGTCTCCCCGCCAGTGTTGTGTTCACTCCTGCCATGTCTCGTGATTATTATCAGTGTCACCTGTGTTCCCCATGTGCTCCCACTCCGCTCGTTAACCCTTGGTGTATTTATGTCTGCGTCTCCCTCAGTGCTGTGTCGCGTTCTCCCTCATGTTGTGTGGATCTTCCTGTGTCTACCTGCGAGTGTTAGTTTACTTTTCCCAGTTTAGTTTTGTATTTCCTGTGTTCTGCCGTGCCAGCATTAAAGCTGTGTTTTTCGAGTTCATCCCCGTGTCTGTGAGTTTTGCATTTGGGTCCTCCTCCTGCTTGCCACACAGCGATCCATGACAGAAGAACGCGACCAGTAATGGACCCAGCAAACTCCGTTCGGAACCGGCAGCGTGCAAACTCCGCCTTCCCTAGCGAGAGGAGAAGGCAGGAGGCTCGGCACGCCCGGGAGCACGAGTCTGCCTTTCATGGGACTCGATGGGCGCTAGGTGGGCCGCGCAGCGTCCAAATGGCAAAGGCTGCTGCTTTTTCCCCACACCGCCCCACGGTAAGAAGAGTTGGAGGAGTCAGCCTATCGCCTGCCACAACTCCTCCGGCCTTTTCGACTTCTGGTTCGCCTCTCCGGTCACCGCCCACGTCCCGCGCAAAGAAGAGAGTTACTCGGCGGTCGGGGAGTGGTTTTGAGCCGTCGACAAACGACCTTACTCCGCTGCAGGCTTTTGCGCTCTACCTGGGACTTCCGCGCTCAGAGCTGCACAAGCTCCCTGTTTCTCCGGCGCAGCCAGGTTTGTCATCGGCTCAGCCAGCCGACATCACCGAAGTGCCTGCACCCACTGCCTCGGGAACTCATGGCACAGTTCCCGGGGAAACACGACGCTCACGCCGTCGCCACGCTAAAGCTACTCCTCATACTGTTTCTACGTTCGCCTCCGCTTCTATTACGCACGAGACTGACTTCATCACCCCTCTAGAGACTGCTGTTCATGCTAAATTAAAGAATCCTGGCACTGTAAGCCCCGTGCGCGTCATCCCTGAGGCCATTAACTCCGTGTCTGGGAAGTCTGGGTCTGTTAATTCTGGTCCTGCAGTGCCTACCCTCACGCCCGTGTTTGAGAGCGACTGTTTCCTGTGCTCCTCCCAGGTCAGCAGCAATTAACTCACAGACAGATTATTTCACCGTAGAGAAGCAAAAGACCGTTTTTGAGCCGCATACTTGTGAACAGCACTGTGAAGTTAACAGTGTCTCCACTCCTGGACTATGCTGCTCCCCAACCTGTACATTTAGAAACGGTCTGTGTGAATGCTCCTGTGTCCATAATGGATCCCTTTGTGCCCGGTATTACAGACTCTGACTCTGCTAAACCTGGATCTTCCTGTGCAATGACTGTTTTAGGGACTGCTACACCTAACATGGACAGCTTAAGGCCTACAGAGTCGCTGGGAGTGGCCCGCCATGAATCTCTGTTCGCTAACACTGTTTCTAGTTCCACTAACTCCGTTTTCCCTGTGTCTGTTTCTGCTCCTGAGCTCAGCTCTCCCGCTTCAGTTTCTGTAACCAAGGCAGCGTGGGCCCAGCCTCCCCTAGCTCCCGTATCAGTTCTTCGGGAGAGGGTAGCTGAGGTCCAGCTGGTCCCTGCTTCTGTTCCCAGACTGGCAGAGGCTCCTATCATCCCGGCACCTGTACCTGCTCCTCGGGTGGGGTTGATGGACACCCAGACTTTGCCTGCTCCTGTTCCGGTTCCCCGGGTGAGGTCAGCTGCGACCCTGCCACCTCCTGCACCCGTCTCAGTTCCTCGGGTGGGAGCGACAGAGGTCCAGCTTGCTCCTGCACCTACACCGGCCCCCAGGGTAAAGGCAGCCAGAGCCCAGCTCGTCCCTGCACCCGTATCTGTTTCTCGGGTGGGGATGGCTGGTGTTCGGCCAGGCCTAGCACCTGTTCCTGTTCCCAGAAGGAGAGCAACCCAGAGTCAGACACCTGTTCAACCACAAGCGCAACTACCACTTCAACTAGCATTACTATCCATAACACAGTCTGTAGCTCAGTTGTTAACACAGATTCTTGTTTTGTCACCAGTCCAGACTTTAGCACAGTTAGCAGCTCCGTCTCCTGTTCAGTCATCGGTTCTACTACCTGCTGTCCCGCCATCACTGCACCCCTGTCTTTAGCGCAGTCAGTAGCTCAGGTCATAGCACAGGTTCCTGTTTTGTTACCAGCTCAGTCTCTAGCGCAGCCATTAGCTCCTCAGTCTGCTCAGTCATCCGCTCCGTTACCGCTCCAGTCCTTTGCTTCATTGCCTGTTCGTTTGTCAGCTCAGTTATTGACTCTGTCACCAGCTCAGTGCTTAGCCCAGCAACCCGTTCAGTCACTGTCCACCTCAGCTGGAAGCCTTTGTGAGCCTTCTTTGCCAGCTGAGGATTACGCGGTGCTGACACACTTTGAACTGACTGTTTGCCCTGCACAGCCCCAGCCATTGCATCCTAAGCCGACTGCGTGCCCTGTGCCGCCACAGTCAGCGCCCGCGGTGCCAAAGGTCCCCGCACCCGCTGGCTCTGCATCCGTTTCCGCTGGAGGGTCCGAGGGGCCCGTTCAGCCTCCTGTCTCCGCTGGAGGGTCCGAGGGGCCCGTTCAGCCTCCTGTCTCCGCTGGAGGGTCCGAGGGGCCCGTTCAGCCTCCTGTCTCCGCTGGAGGGTCCGAGGGGCCCGTTCAGCTGCCACCTGCGCCCGCCTCGCCCGGCCCCGTCTTCGCCTGGTCCGGCCTCTGCAGCTCTGCCTGGTCCGGCCCCGTCTTCGCCTGGTCCGGCCTCTGCAGCTTCGCCTGGTCCGGCCCTGTCTTCGCCTGGTCCGGCTTCATCAGAATCTGCATCCTCGCCTGGTCCGGCCTCCGCCTCAGCTTTGCCCGGTCCGGCTCTAGCATCTGCTTCAGCCTTGTCTTTGCCTGGTCCAGCTCCAGCATCTGCTTCCGCTTCGCCTGGTCCGGCCCCCGCTTCGCCTGGTCCGGCCCCCGCTTCGCCTGGTCCGGCCCCCGCTTCGCCTGTGGCTGCCACGCCACCGTCTGGTCCTGCCTCGTCCGGTCCTGTGCCCACCGGGCCTCGGCCACCACACCTGACGCCGGAGTGCCGCCGTTGCCTTCCGCACGGTCGGCCTCCTGAACTGCTCTATCATCTCCTTGGCCGCCGCCTTCTTCTACGCGGCCGGCCTCCGGACCAGCTCTGTCACCTGTGCCACCCGTCTGGTCGGCCCCCCGACCGTGTGACCCGTGAACTTTTGTGCCTGTGGGCCCTGGGTCGGCCTCCTGACATTTATTATGGACTAGTGTCTTGTGCTCCTGTGTTTTCTGTTGGTGGTTTTGTTTCCTGTTCTGGTCCCTCCGTCCTGGTCCCCCGCCTCCCACCCTGGGTGGGTTGTTTTCTGTTTTTCTTGTTTTTGTTCGCGGGTTGGGGCTGTCGGGTGCCAGCCCTTGCGGGGGGGGGGTGTCATGGGCCATGTTGGCCCAGTATTCTTAATTCTCATGTATCTTTGTATTCAGTTCCCTGTTTAGGCTCTGTTTCCTGAGTGCTTTCCCTTTATGACTCTCACCCCCTGTGTGCCCCTCTGTGTATTCATGAGCCCTTGTCCCCTTTCGTGTTTATTCCGTGTCTCCCCTGCCCGTTATGTTGGTGTTCTACTCGTGCTCTCTCTCCTCCTGTCTGAACCTCTGTACTTCCTGTTTCGCTTCGCCCGTCTCCCCGCCAGTGTTGTGTTCACTCCTGCCATGTCTCGTGATTATTATCAGTGTCACCTGTGTTCCCCATGGGCTCCCACTCCGCTCGTTAACCCTTGGTGTATTTATGTCTGCGTCTCCCTCAGTGCTGTGTCGCGTTCTCCCTCATGTTGTGTGGATCTTCCTGTGTCTACCTGCGAGTGTTAGTTTACTTTTCCCAGTTTAGTTTTGTATTTCCTGTGTTCTGCCGTGCCAGCATTAAAGCTGTGTTTCTCGAGTTCATCCCCGTGTCTGTGAGTTTTGCATTTGGGTCCTCCTCCTGCTTGCCACACAGCGATCCATGACATATTCGAACTTGTGGACAGAAGCCATTTTAGTTTCCTGTTTGCACATCATTAATTTTGTTTAAATACTACTTGCACTTAAATTTGTATTACTTAATATTTTCATTTATTTCATTTTTATTCTGACGGTCTTATGTTAAAAATAAATCAGATTTTTTTTTCAAATTCAAATGTTTTCTGGGTCATGAGATAACAGGGTGAAATTCATGGGTGGGCAGACTTGAGCAGGTGAGGCACTAAAGCCAGAACATGAGGTCTGCCCACAGGAAGCGGACATAAGAGTTGCTGAAATAATAGTCGACTAATAGAAGAAAAATTAGGCAGATTAGTCGACTATCAAAATAATTGTTAGTTGCAGCCCTAATCATCTGACTGCTCTAAGTATGACTCCAGTTCTGAGGAAAACCCTCTCTGCCTCGCTCACCTATCATCATTATTCTGCGATCAAATAAAACCTGATTTCCACTTCAAGGGACAGAAGATAATAAATAAGTAAATGAAAAATGTGAAACAAAATAATGACACAACATGTTTCTTTGAAAAACAGAACCAAAATTATCTTAAAAATAAAAATTCCTCATGGGTGTTAGATTGCCTTTGTCCGTCCCAAGTGAGCCCCCAGTCAAGTTTCTAAAAAGGTCCTCTCCACCGGGGTCGGCCCTCCAAAGCACTCTCTCTGCCTTACAGCCGGTCCCTATGGCTCATCTGTCTTACCAGGCAGACCCTTAGAACTACCCCTTTGTTTTCCGTACTCTTGGGTTCCTTATTGTTTTTCTTTGGTCCTCTACCTCTTCTGTTTTGGTCCAGAGTGACCAGAGAGACCTTTAAATGTCAACAACGCTCTGAGGCAACCTGAAGCCAGCTAATTTCCATCCTCTCACCACATGGAAACAAGATAGTAGCTCCGGTTACTTACAACCTATTTGTATATTCCTCCTCTCCAAGAAGATATTATTTGGAGTGGTATAGTTATGGTCTTTCAAAGATAAGCATGGCCTCCCTTTAGCTTTAAAGACATAATCTGAACAGTGTCTTTTATATACAGAAGATATTAGGAGCATCTAGAAAGTTTTTCTATTTGATGACACACTAAATACATTTTTAAGGATATGATGTAACATCTGAACAAAAATCTGACTCAATCAGATACCCTGTAAAATGTGATTGTTGTGTGAGAGTGTGTGTGTGTGTGCAAGATCAGAACTGCTTGTTCAACTTCTTACTATCGCTGTGGAAAGATTCAGATACAAGTATCAGAACACGTTTCATGAAGAACAATCAGTTCTAAGCAAGGAAAAGATCATCATGCAGCATTCTATCACAAATAAACTTATATCATTAAAAGCTTATACTGACTAAACAAATACAATTTTCTATTGACATTGTGTGTTTTTGAAGGGATGCCAAATGCTAACATTTTTCTGTAAAGAAAATTTACCTTGCCTATGGGCATAAATAAAGTTACCTTGACCCTGACTTGTGGAAAGTAATATGTACCTACAATTTTCCAACCATAACTATAACAAGTCTTCACTACTCATTTCTTTATATTTTGTTTCCTGGAGCCAGATTTTCTTGCAATTTTTAAAGTGGTCTTGAGAAATAGTGTTCCAGGCTTTCTGAAGATTTTTTAAACTTTTACTTTAGATATTGGTTTCTTTTTCACTCATTTTCCATCCAGTCTTTTTACCTGACTGTTTTCAGAGGAATGTTCTTTTTGTGGTCATTTGTTAAGCTACTGAACAATGAATATATCATGGAATATCATAGAATCCTATGAAAATTGTCTCTTTCACATGAGTGTAGTTGCTGATGAAAGCATTCACAGCAATATGCTTTCTCTGTACTCATCATAGTGAATCAGTAATGTTTGTACCAAAGCATGTAGTTAAAAATAAAGATAGTCTTCGCTGAAACCTGCTCAGGCAGTCTCAAGATTCAGCTCAAACATTACATTTACTTGGAAAGATGAAGCAGTACTCAGCAACTTTTTTTGGGTAAGTCATATGACTGACAAACACACTGTGAAAACAGCACAGAGTTTGTGAAAACATCAGTCTGGATGGAAAAATTGTTAGTATACACTCAACACCACACCAGGTTGTTGTGTTTGTGTGGCTCTAACCTGCTCGCCAGTTTCCTTCTGCCTATTTGTGCTTTTGCTGCCTCTGTGTGGCTGAGACATGTCAGCGTTCTTTGGGTACCGTCCCCATGATTTGAGCCTGTTGAGGCCCTCCACAGAGCGGGCGGTAGGGTTGATTCGCTGGCCTGGGATGCGAGCAGGTAGATCCCAGGTGCCTTTAAAGTCAGGCCATGCAAGGCCTCTCTGTAGCAACACACACGCAGTGAGGGAGTGAAGTCATATATTCACAGTGAAAAACGTCACTTCCAGTGAAGAGGGGAAAGAAGAAAGATGTGATCTCACCTTCCCCACTCCTGGGAGCAGGTGTCCTCTATCATCAGCGATGAAGGTGGTACGGCCCACCTGTGCACTAGGTCTCTGCAAATACCCACACATAGAGGGAGATAAAATCTTTGTAAAAATCTATTTTTGCACAAATTTGTTTAAATCTAACACGAAATGGAAATGATCAAGAGTTGAAAACTTCCTATACCTCTTTGAAGTGCTTAGTCTCACACCAGTTCTGCAGCCTGTGCGGTTTAAAGGCGCTGTCATACTGTGAATAGAAGTTTTAAAAACGCATAAACAGAGAAGTAAAATGTGTAATGTTTAGAGTTTTTATTGGCGTTGTTATTTAGATTACCTGGTTTGCCGAATAGCTGGAAGACATTGCTGGATCTGTAAGTTACGGTTTCCTAATCTGTTAAATTGTTGACTCGTTGCTTAGCAATATAGACAAACAGACTTCTCCCTACAACAGCTTATTTGAAAAGAGTTACAAACTATGGCCTGAAAAAACCCCTCATATGAATCAGTTTGTACAGTTTATTTATTTTTTGTTTGTGTTTTTTTTGTTGTTGTTCATACACGTTTTATCAGTACTATCTGATTCCGTGTTTGTAATGATTAATTTACAAGTTGTTTTATTGGCCTAAATGTGATCTGTTCCGCATTCAGGGGCTTTTATTTTGAAAGATCTCAAACGGAAGTTATGAGGTAGAAATTATTTCGTATGTCAAAACACATCATGTGCGGATGCTTGCGTTTAATTATGTTTTTATTTTCCTGCAGACGGGATTGCACAGAGTGTTGCATAAAGCATATTTCTTTCTTACGCACTTAATATATATATATATATTAACCGGAAGTCCAACTATTTTTCTTCCGGGTATTACTAGCGGCAACTAAGAAGACAAGTTGATTAAGATATGTAACTAACAAGCAGATCTTATGTTTGTTTTTCAAAAAGTAGGAATAAATATATCACGTAGAATTTGCACTTTGGATGGGTAAGTTAAAAGTTTACAATGAAACTCACAGCCTTCAATTATCATCTTCTTGACTCTTGTAGACAGTCTGTGCTTTTTTTCTATTGTTGGTTACCCCTGCTTGTACTCCACTAGACATGCAGGGACCATCTGCTTACTCGACCGCATCTCTGCGCGTTGCTGGAAGGAGAGACTCTGGTGGGGATATAGCGGCTGACCCGAGCCTTGACACGAAACACTTTCGCGTTTGTCGTTTCATCATGGAGACAGGTAATCCAGGGGTGGTCTGTGTGTGAGTGTGAGAGAGGGTTCGAAGAGCAAGTTTTCAGGGCTATAAAGTAAACTTATCAAGTCTTACCTGCTAGGAATGACAAGTAAAGTCTTTGATTTAAAAAAAAAAGTATAATGAATTCAGATTAATGTATCAGCTGATTTACGTCATCAGTTGTATCAAAAGTTTTAAAAAAAAAGTGAGTTGTTGTTCATTTTTATTAATTGGTTTCATGTGTTTGAGATCGCTGTTCTGTTGGAACACTCAGTTATTATCAAAGTTTTAGCTAGCCAGCTAGCCCTTAAGGTGTGCTGAAGTTGAAGAGTTTGGAGGTAGTCCTCCTTCTTCATAATGCTGCCTATTTTGTGCAATGTACCAGTACAACTCGTACCACCACAAACGGCCCCAGAGCATGATACTTCCACCACCATGCTTGGCAAGATGGTACAATGTTCTTAGGTTTGAAAGCTCCACCTTTACTCCTCAAAACGATCTCTTGTTATTTTGTCCAAAAAGCTAAATGCCTAAAGTCAAATGCCTAAAGAGGCAACCATGTGAGCAGCATTAAATTTCAGCTGAGCTTGAAAGTTTCATTGTTGGCTTGAGCCTAGTTGGTTCCTGGGTTATTTGCGAACATCGTAACCAATTTTGTCTCATTTGGGTTTTCCTCCAGACTTGGCGAAGTGGTGACATCTGAATAACGTGTACTTATGCACAATTGTCTGAACTGATTATACTGAAAGCACAGTTATTCATAAATGTCTCCAAGAGACATTCCCAACTTGTGTAAATGTACACTTCTGCGTCACACGTTGTAGTACTTTCCCTTTGTTCTGAATACATTCCAGTTATTGCTGTCAAAGAAATCCTTTTTATGCTGGTCAAGATTAACTACAAGTTATAGTCAATCATGATCACTAATGAGAAGTTAATAACCCTGTGTCAAGTTAAAAGACACACACTTTAAACATTTAAGTGAGTCCATCATGGTGGACCCTAGTAAATATCTTAACGTCTTCAGTTCTGCCACTTGAAGCTCCGCATCCCATCTTTCTTTCAGTCCCACCATCTCCAAACCTTACATCATAGCAGGTCTCACTAGCTTCTTGTAAATTTTACTCTTGCTCTTGTCTCAAATCCCCCCCCCCCCCATTCCCCTTGACACCTCCCCTCTTACCCACTTCATTGTGCTTAAGAGTGTTTTGAACATTAGAAACCCATGTTTAAATGCCTGAATTCAGCAATGCATGGTAAACATGTTCACAAAAAATGCTTTTGGTCTCTATAGTTAATCACTCCCCTCATTACAACTGTACAGAGGTGCTCATCTTGATTCTATTTTAAAATTTTATTGTTATATCTGTATGTATATTATATCTAATAAAGACTATGGTTTGCTAAGAATATACAGCACACCAAAAAACCATAATAATTTTTGTTTTCCTATTTTCTGTTTGAGCTCAGCGCTGCATCTTCCGGTCTAAATATAGCCAGTTCTGTCTCAAATAAACAACGAGGCAGCGGGCAAAGTGCTAACACTGTCTACGTTCATCTTTTGTATTTTGTCTAAGCCTGGAAAAAAAGAGGTTTCGTTATAGGACAATACTTTGTCTATGTACTTACTCAGTGAAAACATAGATTTTGACTAACCTTTGCTGCCCTACGATCTAGATCTAGATGGTTAAAGTATGCATTATTGTTTTTTGTTTTTTTTGTTTGTTTTTATTTATATCATGTTTTTTTTCTACCAAGTGGAAATGGGCATCTATAAAATTAGATAGATGGTGCCAGAAATTTAGAAAGACTAATCAGCCTTTTTCCTGAAATGGTCCTCACTTTCTGACACATGTGATCACACCCGTGATTAAGCAGCTCCCATTGACATTTAGTTTTTGACATAAGGCAAGTGATTGCTTATTTTGGTGTAATGATAAATTAAAGAACACATTTTATGCTCGTCTTTATTTTCTTTCAAATACATTGCTCCAGTGGTAGATGTTCATATCACCATAGTATCAAAGAATGAGCCAAAATAATTTTGCTCTACACTCTGTCTGATGACAGTGAGAGATATCGGAGTTCCCTATAATAGTCATCTCCCATTGCTCTGAAGCTTAAAGGGGGAAGACAGTCTGTTTCACACAGCGTATGAATGCTGTGCTGAGACCCAGTAAAATCTAAATAAGGACTATTTGAAATTTTAAATCATATAGAGCTTCTTTACGAGAATTCAAGAAAAAAAATATTGAGTTGGAAATGAGCAGGTTCTCTTTAAGAAAGTCAAGGTTTAAGGTTTTTGAAACATGTGTCCAGTATTATGTATTCTTTCCTGGTTTTTGATTTGTTGATTTAATGGGATTTCAAACAAATAGTAATGTGAACTGAAACTGCATTTCAGGATTACAGCGGGTGAAAATAGGTGTGAATCAGTCAGCTAAAGATGATAAAACATTAGTGTGCCCTTAAAGACCTACATCTTACCCCCTCCTCTGTTATTCAGGAGTGAAACTCTGCATGCGCTCGGTGCCCGTGGCTACAGCATGTGTGCTCTATCATCGTTTCTTTGAGAGGGTCAGTATCCATGCCTATGAACCCTACCTAGTGGCCATGAGCTGTGTGTACCTGGCTGGTAAAGTGGAGGAGCAGCACATCAGGACCCGTGATATCATCAATGTAAGCCACAGGTAATAATTTAAAAGGTGGAGTGTATAATCGACATTTTAACCTCACTGCTGAGAGAAAAACAATTTCTTGCTAACTGAGCCTCTTAGATATTTGACTTTGCTTGAGAACAAAAAGGTTGTGTTTTGTCTTTCTGAACTCTTTTTGTTATGAGAGGGACATTAAAAAGCCCCAAACATTTAATAAATCATTTTTAATGAGTAGTCTGCTTTTCTTGAATAAATGGTTTGGTCTGAAAAACATCACAAGAGTAAAAACAAAATAGCCTTGACCAGGAAGGCTTGTAAAGCCCAAGGTAATATTTTTAGATAAGACTCTGTCCCATCAACAAGTGCAAAACCAGAATATACTCAGTCTCCAGTCATAAACATACATTTAAATAAGACATAAAACAAAGTGCAAAAGTATGTTAATTTTCTGGGATCTGCACTTGGTACCCTGATTTTCTTAAAGTATGACTTTGGGCAGGCTCTAACCCACTCATGTGTGAGAAAATGCATGGAGAAAACACATTAACTTAAGAGTAGACATATTAAAAAGTGAAAAAAAAAACATCAACATGAATAATAATAAAAAGTATTTCTGTTAAAAATTAAGCCAAGTTAAAAGTTGCCAGTCCCACTCCTCCACATAGTGGCTTGTTCTGAAGCTTTTGATTGTTTCAATATTTGCATTCACTGAAATTTTCCCTGTGCCTTAAAAAAACCTGAACTCCACTCTGCACATGGAACATATGTATTATGTAGTTTGGCACTAATTTTTCTGAGGAAATATCATCTACACATACAGCACATATTGCTCTTAAACTGAAGTAGACAAGCATGCTATAAATGGACATCCTTTTTAAAAAAAAAAAAAAAAAAAAAGCACAACCCTTCCAGGCTCTTGTCCCAGTGCTTTAAAAACATGTGGGCGGGCACCAGTTTAGCTCAGCTGGATGAGCAGGCAACTGTGAATCCTGTTTTATTTTACATTTCACATCACACTTTTATGGAAGTGGATACATTAAATAACAAATTCTTTACCAGGCAGTTTAACCATTCAGTTTTTGGAGCTGTCACCTTAAATGCTCTCCTCCACCCTTTCAGGTATTTCAACAGTGGCAGTACTCCTTTAGAATGTGACAAGGAGTTCTGGGACCTGAGGGACAGCGTGGTGCAGTGTGAGCTCCTCATCCTCCGACAGCTCAACTTCCAAGTCTCCTTCGAACACCCTCACAAGGTAGTTGTGAGCGCACGTGCACGGATCCCTGTTCCCTCCTTATTTGGTGCTAAACCTCCTTTTTGGTCTGTGTTACTGCCTGATTTTCTGATGCAAATGTGCTTGTGTTTATGATCTCTGTGATCTCTGGGACAAATAAGTGTTTTCTGTTGGCTTGAATGCTTTTAGTTTTACTTACATGACCCTTGCATTTAATAAAATAGTAAGTGTAGTAGTGCCTGATCTCTGAAGTTTAAATTTGTCTGCTGTCTTTCATCTTCAGTATTTGCTCCACTACCTGCTGTCTGTCAAGTCACTTGTGAACCGCCATGCTTGGTCTCGAACTCCTGTAGCTGAAACTTCCTGGGCGCTGCTTAGAGACTGTTACCATGGAGCCATGGTCATCTGCCACAGACCCCAACACATCGCCATAGCAATGCTGTACCTGGCTCTAAACAGCTATGGAGTGGAACTGCCTGCTGGGGAGAGAGAGTGGTGGCAGGTATGTGCTGAAAAGTGTTCCTATTCTCTCTGAAGAGAGAGGGCTAATCCAAAGTGCGTGTGTCCGTGCTCAAGTGAGAGAAAGAATCTGTGCACTGTAGGTGGATTTATTACTTCAAGAGGAAAATGTGACATCATCTTATAGGAAGTTAGAGGCTAGCAGGTGTTAGCTGATAAACCCAGAAGATGAAAGTTATTTCCTCCTTCATTTAGCTCTGAAATCAACACAGGAAATTCTGATGATGATGAACTGACATCTCTACTTTTCCATTAAGCTCCAGTTTAAACAGAACAGAAACCCTCCTTCACTTTCCTTCTGTTTTTCCCTCATTTTGAGATGATGATGTCGGATCAGAGTAGCTGCTCACATCGCACTTTCAATTTAGTGAGGGTAGAGGCGCAGGCATTTACACTGTGTATCACGAGTGTCAGTTTTATGCCTGGATGCCAACATGAAACTACAGGGAGGCAGATTAAATCTAATATAAATTTAATAATAGAGAAAATGAATTAAAAATTAGAAAACAAGCTAACAAATTACATCCAATGACAAGCTCAGCATTACGTCCAAGGTCACAGTTCGTCAAAACAACACAAGTTGGTATACCAGTTGCAGTGTCAGATTTTGAAAAAGGTTTTAGTCCCATTTGGTTGGTGCGATTTATCAACTGATGTGTCACCAATGAAAGCAACTGAAATGGCAGATATGTGACGGCAAATGTCAAAGAGTAAGAGATGGAAGCAAGTGGGATATCAGTCAAAGTGTTCCAGTGAAAGCAACTGAAATCTCAGGGAAGAATGTAAACTGTAAATGTGATTAAAGTTTCAGTTAACTTCTAAGCACTAAAGATACTTAAAGTATTTTAGTGTGCAAACCTCTGGTACTCATTTGTGTGTAGGAAGTGACAGCCGTTAAGTGTCCAGTGTCAACATGTTAGCAGCAACAAGAAACATTTAACTCGATGAATAAGGATGAGTAGCTGAAGTATGGCAATGAAAGCAAGTGAAATATCATGGCTGAAAATACTTGAAGTGACAGTCTGTATGTTTACAGTGACCATAGTTATAGATATCAGTTCAATTCCATTTTATTCGCATAATGCCAGATCACAACAACAGCTGTACTCTAAGGTAAAGACCCTACAATAATACAGAGAAAAGTGGAAAGGAAAAACTCCCTTTTAAGAGGAAGAAACCTCCAGTAGAACCAGGCTTAGAGAGAGGCAGCATCTGCCATGTGTCTTTAGTTAAAGCCTACTCTTCACTCTTGATGTGTTATTTGAAAGCAGCTGACTGATGAGCTCATATGCAGCCAGTAATGGTAACTGTGTGAAACCACCAACTGGTAAATGGTAAGTGGACAGGGTTCTTATAGAGCTCTTTTCTAATCGACCTGAGCACTCAAAGTGCTTTACACAACTTGCCACATTCACCCATCCACACAAGCACTTTTATCTATGCTTTTTCTATGTAAGTGCTTTATATCTAACATTCACACACATTCAGACTCTGATGGATACATCAGAGAGTAACTTAGGGGTTAGTATCTTGCCCAAGGATATTTGGCATGCAGACTGGAGCAGCCAGGGATCAAACCGCTAACCTTCCGATTAGCAAATGACCTTCTCTGCCTCCTGAGCTTCAGCCACCCCGACACTGCATTTAAAATGTCAGTTAAAGCATCTGTGTTCAGTTAATTGAAGCGTTAGTTTATGTGCTGAAGTTGATAGCAGTCGAAAAGTAAATAGATCTTTTATAGAGCTGCTGTAGCTTCAAAAATTAAGGAATAATCTGCAGTACCAAAGTGGTGTTTACTGCCTCATCCAGGTGGTCAGGGTTGTATGCTGATGTTGCGCCACAGCACTCTTTCACATCCAGAACAGTTTGAGCTTGACTGGAGAAGAAAACCTCACATCAGCCACTTTTTTTTTTACATTGAAACCACAAGCCCCAGACAAAGTTACATGATGTCCTACTCCTCTATATCAGAGATCATTTTCTTCTTTTATTGAGTGGTATGGAATGCCTGAGAACATTTCCAAATTCTGAATTAATACGCCACAATTCACAGTTCATTTATTAAATGTATTTTTGTCTATATTCTATAAGTTTTTAACTTGAAAAATTAAAACCTTTTGAACTTTTGTGATTTATAATGACACAAATGGATAAATACTTATGTATAGCACATTCATAAATGTCTAAACTTCTGACTAAACTCTACTTTATATGTTTATAAGAAACTCGTGGATCGATCACAGTTCTTACAGCATGCTACACAAGTTAAAGATGGAAAAGCCTTCCTGGGCCTGTCAGCCAGCAGATTTCATTGTCTGACTGGCCCAGGTTGCATTTCCAGACATGTGAGAGGTTTGGCCGTTTTATAACATGCGGTCAGGATTCGCTGCCTGCATTCTTGGTAAGTGTTTACCAAGAAGCACAAAACCTTTGCATGTTGAGTTGTTTTTTTTTTTGTTTTTTTAAACTAAATGATAAACAACAACAATAATAATATCCAACTTTATTATTCAAACAACTTGTTAATATCTGGATATTTTCTTGAATTTTCACTTTCCATACATTTCACTCTAGCATAGTTATGCAGACACCAGAAGAACAAGAATACAAGTACCTTTTGTTTAAAAATTAATGACTTCACTATAATTTTCATAGTTTTCAAAGGCTCAGTTTGCTGAATGAAACCCTTGGTTTGAAACTCCTGTTGTATATTGGTCCACATGAGAGAGACTTGTTTACCTGTGGATAACTTTTTGTTCAGCATGTCCTCATTTCCTCAAGTGTCTGCAGGAGACAATAGCCATGTCAATGAAAAATCCAGCTGGTTGACACAAATTGGAATTATTCTTTGAAGGAGCCTGCAGGATGTGGAACGTGAGCTCCTGGCTTTAAGTGTGTGAGCTGCATTTAGATTTGTCTATAACAGCACTGTAAGGTGGAGAAACAGTATGTTTGACACTAACCTTGATAAAACTAAAATCATGGAGTGCCTATGCAAGATCTGTACTGTTTGTGCCACTGTGCACTTAAACCGAAGTAACATTAACCTGTCCAGATTAGATTTTTTTTTTTTCTAAGTTGCAGTATTCAAATGGAAATGGGGCAAACCCAGTTTTTTTCTGTCTTTCTGCTTTGGTCCTCAAGGCAAGAGGACAAAAAAATATGTTTTTTAAAAATGGTGTGTCGACCTTTTGATGTCTGCTGTTTATTGAGGTGTGTGTGTGTGTGTGTGTGTGTGTGTGTGTGTGTGTGTGTGTGTGTGTGTGTGTGTGTGTGTGTGTGTGTGTGTAGGTGCTGTGTGACGACGTGATGAAAGCAGATATCGACGCTGTGATCGCAGACCTTCTTCAGCTCTATGATATGGAGGCCAAGTGTATCTGATGTATCTGAACAACACACCTACAAGACCATCACGTCTCTGTTTTGCCACTTGACTGTGCAGTACAAAGCTGAATGTGTGTTATGGTGCACATTGTAGTGTAAAACTGTACTTATATAGTGCTCTGCTACAACTGAGCACTCAAAGTGCTTGTGTTCAGGTGTGTCTAAGGTAGAAGAGCACTTTGTGTCTTTGCCCCAGTTATTCTGTGAGTTAACAAAAACATGCCTGCACTACTGATTTCTTCCAGTGTGGGGAGACATTTCTTTCATTTCTGATCTGTTATTTGTCGGCCTTGCACTGCATAATACATCCTGAGCGCTTCAAAAACATGCTGACTCTCAGTACCACCGATCTCTTCATATTCCACACATCACACATTTTTACTACAAATGCTAGATGGTGACTACTCTTAGATCTTTCTGGACTAGGGTAGTACAGCACAGTTTTTTTGTTTGTTTGTTTTTTCTTTGAGATTATAGGCTTGATTAGTACCTTGCAGAATAAACCTGCATATTTTCAAGGACAATGGATGCTACATACTGGATACCATAAATATCTTGTATTTTTACGATGCATAGTATTCACATACAAATGCATTGGTTGGATGAAGTATTATAGAGGAATATCTGTAATTTCCATTAATCCATTCATTTTTATTAACTACTTGTTCAGTTCAGGGTCACAGGAGGCCTGGAGCCTATCCCAGCCACGATGCCTCTCGCTTAGGGCGAGAGGCATCGTGGCTAAACAACTTGCAAGTCTGTTTCAGGGCTAGCAAATTTTTACATATTCATGCATTTTCTCCATGTATAATAATGTTTACATATTATGATTAGAAACTATTTGTAATTTAAAGGGGGCTCATTCTGATAATAATACAAATATTTGGGACTCGTTTCCCCTATATTCTGTCAGAAATACATTGTGTTACAATGGCTTTCCACCAGGAAAGATGTTAAACCAGCAAGTGGAGTCGGGTATAGTGCTATAGAGCAACTAAAATGCTTATTGCAAAATGCACAGACATGAGCAAGCTGAGTAAGTGCAGCTCTGTAGACGGGGAGACGAGGGAGTATATTTCCCACTTCCAGCATGGCGAGAAAGTAACATGTCTATATACCAGGGGAGAGCTGACCTCATTCACTTACAGTATGATTATAAGACTGAGCCTACCTTAAGTTCATGGATGTCAAATGAATAGATAAAACAGTGTTAAGAGATTTTTAAATGGTTCTTTATTCCCAAGTTTTACTTATATTTTTTTCAAGCTCATTTATAGGAAATACTTTGAATGGAAAAGATGATGTTGAACTTTTAAAGTTTAATCATTTAAAGTTAACATTGTGTCACCCAAAAATGAAAATATGGTGTTGGAAATGAAAATAAGATCTTTTTAAGGAAACTATAAAAAGGAACTAAATTTGTAACCAATTTGTTTGGGACTGAGACAATAAAGGGAAATGCTGAGAAACAGACTAAGAAATTCTTGTGTTGTTTTTTGACAAAATAAACAAAAGGAAGATAATGATGTTACAGTGATGTCCATAACAGGTATATTATTCCCTTCTTAGTGCTTTTTGTGGTTACATAGCATGTTTCATTTAGTAAGATTCACATTAGCCACAACAATGCAGCTGCTATTTTCCCTGGAACATCACTACATTTTGCAGAGTCTGATGCGTTTTGTGACAAAACAACATAACATACAAAATAACATTTCAGCATAATCTAATATGGCATACATTGACAATAATTAAATTCATTTGATTAACTTCTACAATGATGAGAAACCTGGCAGAAGTATATTTTTTTTAAATCATGTTCCACTTATTTCTTGTAAGGGCATATGAAATTCCTTTAGTCAAATAATAATACTACTACTGAACTGGAAATGAGCAGAATAGGTCCAATTTAAGAGCGGCTTTTTGTTTGTTTGTTTGTTTGTTTGTTTGTTTGTTTTGTTTTTTTTAATTATCAAGAGTGAGTATGCAGAAGTTAATGGCAAACCTATTACTCATTTTAGGGTTAAGGACTGAAAAATCTCCATCAATACTAAATATAACCATCTCAACTCACAACTGAAATGCTTTGTTTTATCTAAGACTGCTGGGAAGTACTGGAAAAAAATTAAAGCAATTTTTGCTCTCTGTAAATCCCTACTGGATTTTAGTGATGTCTTGATTCTTTAGAAGGTTTGATCATGAAGCAGGGATTAAATTTCATTCTGTTTGGTATATAAATAAGTCCTCAACAAGTCTTAAATGTAATTTCTTACATTTCAAAAATGCTTGATTCACTGCATTGTGTCACCTAATGTGACTTGAACAGGTGTTCAGTTGTTTTTATGGCAACAAATACCAGTAAACAAAGTTAATAATAAATAAAAGAAAATATGTCAACACTGTTTGTGAAGTCACTTTTCTTTGGTCCTCAGTCCTCATATTCTTGTCTTTCCTTCACCAACCAACTTTTTTTAGGCACACTGCTTTTCCCTCTCTGAGGCTGGTTCTGCTGTACCTATCTTCCTGTTAAAATGTAGTTTTACTTATCACCAAGTGCTTGTTCAAAATGCATCACCTAATGATTGGACTTCTCGCTGTTAGTATTCGGATGCATTTCAATACTGCAACAAATGACTGCAAGTTGTTATTTAGCAAACTCATATAAAGTTAACCATTAGCGTCAGGTGGCTAATAATTTTTCGCGCTGGTAGTTTGGGGGTTTTGTGTAATATTTTGTTTCAGTAAGCAGAGTAAAAATAATCAAAGTATCCAAAATAAAACTACAATGTTTGGGAAAGCTATGTCAAAAATTCCCTGCTCTGTTTAACAGGACTTGGAAAATATTTAACTACCAATAAATCTTCATAGAGGGCTACAAATTCTGTAATCCTCATCTGTACATCTTTAATACCTTTAACTCAAATCAATGGCTAGACAGTTGAAACTTGAATTCAACTTAGTGTTTCAACAGTGATTCCAAACACACACCAAAACTGGTTTTGGACTGGATAAAGCAGGCTAATATTAACTTGCTGGAATGGCCTTCCCAAAGCCCCGTTTTCAACCCTACTGAAAAATTGTATCAAATATCCAGCAAATACCAGAGGCTTGTTGATGGCTTACCAGAAGCATCTGGTCAATGTGCAACTTCTCAAGGGACATTTAACAATTAGCCAGATATTTTCCTGGGTATATATGTATACTTTTATCTTGTGTGGATTAGAGGAAATCCAAAATAAATGAAAAACTTGTGGATCCTATTCTTACTCAAGGTATTCCTGAATCCTTTGGTGAATGTACTGGTTCTTATACAACATGTCTCATTCACCCATGCACTAATATTCATTCACACACACACACTGGTGGAGGCAAGCTACAGTTGTAGCCACAGCTGCCCTGGGGCAGACTGACAGAAGCGAGGCTGCCATATCGTGCCAGCGGCCCATTACCAGTAGGTGGAGTGTCTTGCCCAAGGACACAATGACAAACACAGACAGAGTTGAGGATCGAACCGGCAACCTTCCTGTTACAAGATGAGCTTCCCAACCCCCTGAACCACGGTCGCCCCAATAGAAAACACCATAAGAAGATTGTTGTTGTGAACCTACACTACAGAAAAACACTAAACTGAGATAAATCAATATGGTGAAATGTATGTTTTCTTCCTTCTTGTTTGGCACTGTGCTTGGATGTCTGCCACACTGCTGGTTGTGATTATCTCTTGAAGATATACTGATGATAAGATGAATATGGAATATATCCATCCTTACATTCTGTATGTTGCCATTGCTGCTGTGTGCGAGGAGAAAACTGAAATTGTGGATACTATTAAAGTCTTTTTTTTCTTCCTTCTGTTCAAAGCTTCTTAGATGTGATATATTTAGCAGATGAGCACCTTACTTTCCTGAATTTAGCTTGCAAAAAAAAAAATCAGGTCTGCCTGTACGTGTGTGTTTGTCCAGGTTGAAGATAGTCACATGATCATTTGTGACACATCTGAGTCTCTGCCCCCCTCCTCTCCTCGTCCTCTTCGTGCATTCTGCCTCTCTTCACGGGGCAGGATACATTGCATGCATCCCAACAGCATCACGTGTCATGTAGCATTCCTCTTCTTGACACATTTTCTCCCTTCTCATCTGTCACTCTCGTTTAACTCCAGCTTTTTTCCCCCCTTGTGCATGTACTGGGAAAAATCTGTCTGCTTCTCTCCTCAGTTGCTCCTTTCCTGTCTTCCTTGTCTCTGTTTTTCTTCTCTCTCTGTTCCTGTCCATCTCCGTACTTATCCCTCTGCCCAAATCCTCAGCTTCCTTCCACTGCTTTTGTTTTCACCGTCTGTCCTGTGTCCCTGCATCTCCCACATTTTTCTCTGCTTCTCCTCCCTTCTGCTGTCCTCCTCCCTCTGTCTCCCTAATGTTGTATTAATAATGGAGAAGGTGCACGTTCAGGCAGGCTCCATAAATTAACCATCAGATGGGAAGGAGCAGAGGAGTAGGGAGAAAGGAGAGCAACATAGATGGATGTGAGAGGAGTGGAAGTAAGGTTGGTAGGTGAGGAGAAGAAGGAGGCAAAGATGAAGGTAAAATGACGAGTGGAGGATTGGAGAGTTTATCTTTGTATCGCACTTCAGCACTCTCCAGCCTGCTTGGATGGCCTCCCCTCTCCTCTGTCGACTTCTGATCTGCTTACACATCACTTCAGCCTTTACTCTGGGCTTGAGGGCAAGTCAGAAGGTCACACTCACACAACCAGCTGTGTTCATGTGCATCTCCATGTGCACGAGTGTTTATATCAAAATGACAGTTTGGGATGTTGAAGCTGTATCAAGCCTGCAGTCTAGGAGCTGAGTGTCCTTGACCTGATAAAAGCCCTGCAGTCTTCAGCTTCAGACCTATGAGAGATCAACCAAGTGCTTCTAAACACACTAAATGCCTAATGCACAGACAATAGATTGAAGAGAGCAAGTTTGTCTGTCAGTTTGTGTGCGTGCGTGTGTGCCTGGTCTTAGTATTTAGGGGAGGAGCAAAAAGAGCAGTTTGCATGATTCATCGTTCGTGTAAACAGAGCGATAATGAAAAGATGGATCGGTCAGCAGACAGAAAAATCCATCGTACTGTCAGCTGAAGGTCTGTCAAGGCCTTATGAGACACAGCCTTTCTTAGTGGGAATATAATTATAAAGAAACTGTTCAAATGTGAAGCATTTCTTTGTAAAAATAGATGTTATATAACAAAAACAAAGTGTTCTGAAAAAACATCTTCAGTTATAATTTATTAAGAGTTAAGACTCAAGGCCAAGAGTCTCTAGGCATGCCAGCAGCTTGGAAGCTTTACTTGGATGTAGCCATGCTTTGAGCGGATATGCTAATATGAAAAACCTGTAAACGAACGCTGGTGATCCAGTTGTCAAGAATAATATTCAAATTTGGTACGAGGTGGGAAAGTATATATTTACAAAAAAAAGATTTGTATCATCCATCAGATGATATCATATCCTGAGTCGTCTTTTCAGTCTGACTAGAAAATATGTTGTTGTTGTTTTTTTTATTCTTTTTTAATGCAAGAGTTAACTACAATATCTACTGCTGAGATGCTTTTTTTTAATTTTTTTTTTTAAAGCAGATGAACATATTTCACTCACTGGATCCCCTCAATTACCTGCCACATCATGACAAATGACAAAGGTTTGTTTAATAAGAGGCGTCATATCAGAATTTTGTGTCTTGTTCCTCGGAGACTTCAGTAGCTCCACTATGTGACTTTGCACTGTCTTTTCTGCAATATAAATTTTTACAGCTTCTCAATTTTTTGGAAATTTAATTAAACTCAAATGAAACTTAAATGGAAGCAGGAGCTTGTTTGTTAACTTGTAATCATAAGCATGTCTCCAGCATGTTGATAATTATCAGTAAGGTACAGAATTTGACAGGATAAAATTTTGACCTGAGGCTGGTGCTAGATTAAAACGATCAGCAAAGGAATTACAATTCACTACCTGGGACCACATCCACGTTTAGGTTTGGCAGTGTTTCTAGTAGATAATGGCAGATGGTGTGTGCATGAATTGAGCCTGCAGTTTGGGGAAGGGCTCAGAGGGGACTGGCGCCGGCTCCCAGGCAAGCCAGATCCTCATGTACTAATGAGAGGTAAATGAATTGAAAAAGGGACGGAGGGAGGGTGGGGCACTAAAACAAGAACAAACAGCTTTTAGTACAGGGGAGTCATATATGGACAGAGAACCAACTCCTGAAATCAAGATATACTATCTCTCATTCATCATGTGGAATGCAAATCACTCTCAACTGTGATTGAGCTAACAACACAAATGTGAACCTCAAATAAAGACGTAAGACTTTACTTGAATTAAAGATAACAAGATGAAACTATAAAATCAGCACCAAAGCTTTCATCAAGATGTGTGTGTGTGTGTGTGTGTGTGTGTGTGTGTGTGTGTGTGTGCATGGACAGTCTGTGGTCCATCTCCCTGCAGTGTAGAGGATATCTATTAATAAATTCATTTGATTCATCTATAAATACATTTCTCCTCTTTCTCCTCACACTGGCGTGCTGTATAATGCTGTACAACAGCAGCCATGCATGTGGATGGGGGAGGGTGGTGTGGGTCTGGGTGACTGGTGTACGTGTGTGTGTTGGCTGGAGATTACATGAAGTGAACATATGACTCTCTGTTCTTCAGCGCCAGGATATGCAAGCTTTCAGCACAGTGGACAGTTCCTGAGCTTTGTGGAGTTGCAGAGAACAGAAGAACAGCCCCCAGCTTCTAAAGTGGGATTAACTCTGGTCCCTCTCACCCAGACACATGAGCTGTGGACCAGCTTCCCAATGTGTGGAGGCCACTATCTACAGGGCTTGTATGTGCAGACTCTGAAAAGAATTGTTTTTGCACTTGACTTCATAGAGTTTGCATGAAAAGAACACTTTGTCTCTTCAGTTGATCTCACTCCACATAACAGGGCATCCTTTTCCATTCATGTCATAAGAATTGCTGCTGCTTCCAGAAATATAAACTCATCTTCTCCTGTGCCCCAGAGGAGATTTCCCAGAACCACACACTGCAAACAGAACAGGAAGGGCTTTAATTAACTGGATACAAATGGTGCTCAAGCAAATTGCTTAAGCATGCAAGCACAGTTAAGCACAGCTACTGTCTGCATGTTAGCTTTAAAGTATTAAAGTTTAAAGTTGGAGAGTAACATGGTATATTCATTAGTATCCTGTACTGCAGTGGAGGACCTCAGATGGTACTAGGTAGGTCTTATACGGTTTTCAGCGGCTTGGCCGACTGCCTAACATTTCCCTTACTTTGCAAAGGTGAACTTAAAGATGAATGTGTGACACATTAGAATAAGACATATTTCTGGCTCTCCCCAGACACCATTTTGTTCCCTCTGCCACCTTACAGGGAATTTTGTATTACAGTACAGCTGTTGTATTGCTACAAAGTAGACAAATGTTCTAATGCATTTTTATAGAGGCAGTAGGTCTGTCCACAATCAAAAATAATTACAACTTGCTGAAAATTTTCTGTGCCATTTTTTCAATCATTTGGTACTAAACTAAGATTAAAACAGTAACAACAAAGACGCATAGTGTTTGTCTTTTCGGTCAGTTTTCAGATTGGCAGTTGTAACAAAGCTCACAACTTTATTTAAATAAATGGCAGGGGTTTAAAGATTTTACACACTTAAGCAAAAAACAAACAAAAAAAACTATCTGACTGTAAACTATACACAATGAAGTTATCCACCTGTTCTTTAGTGAAGTCTCGTTTTGGAGCTTTAAGTTGAGAATTTAGCTTTTGCCTTCTTGGTGTTTTGAAATTAGAAACAAAGAGCAACTAAGAAACCAAATGACTCTGCATGCTGGTAACAGTAACTTTTCTACAACAAAGCAGGCCTACCTGAAACATTGTGTGGCATTATAGAGAATTTAAAGTCATCAGGACACTGTTTACTTAGGGGGCAATACAAGGTCATTAAAATGTGTTGTTTTCTCACAGACTTCTATACAATCAAATGTTGGTTAGTAAGACTGGAACAGAGCTACTACAGTAATATGATAAACAACAAAACAAGTGTTAACGGGACTCTATGCAGTCCTGTGAAAGGTAAGTATACCATTAGTGCTGCCAGGAATTAAGAAGGTAATTAGTATCCAGGTGCTGCTAATCGAGCACTCAACGAGCAAGTGTGAACACCTCTATAAAAGAAGTTGTGGCAGTTTGCTTGTATGGAGCATTCAGGTGTGTGTTAAAACAATGTCACAATCTTCGCAGGACTGGCTGTCCTGTCAGACTATGCAATGCTCAGAGAGAGAAAAAAAATACCCAAAAACAGAAAGACCCAAGCACTATATCTCAGATTCCACATGTCTCAGTTAGCATGTTAAATGTTAAAGTTCATGAAAGTACAATAACAAAAAATCTGAACCAGTCTGGCTTGTTTGGAAGGGTTGCCAGAAGAAAGCCTCCTCTCTAAAAAGAACATGGCAGCATGGCTTAGAGGTGCAAAACTGCATGTGAAGAAGTCACAAGACTTCTGGAATAATGTCCTTTGGATGGACAAGACAAAATAATTCGAGACAATTTATCTGAATTTCAGGAGTGGGCCAACACCTTGTACACACCCCTTCCAGTTGTCTGTCTGTATATGACCCCCCACCTCCTGAAAGACAAGCTGTTTGTTGTTTTTACTTGTTTTTATGGCACATCCTCCCTCCCTTTTTAAAACTCATTTACCTTTCATTAGCACATGAAGCTATGCCTGGCCCAGAAGCTAAGATTGTCCCTAAACTGCAGCCTTAATTCTTGCTTAACCATTATCTACCTGAAACTCTAAATGAGGATGTGGTCCCAGCTAGTGAAGGCATATCATAATGCACACATTTGGCAAAATAACATATCACCACAAACACCACACCATTTATGTAAACCTTTAAGGAAAATGTCGGTGTTCTTTCTGTATAAAGTGTTCGTAACTCAAATGCCAGACATCTAAAGATTGTAGTGAATTTAAATGGACAGGATCTGATCCACGTGTTCTTTAAATGTAGTACTAATTGCCATTTTGTTTAAAGGTGCTGGATTACATATTTTGCTGTTTGCAGAATAAGAGTTTTGATGTTTTCCGTTGTTATAAGATTTGCCGTTAGTTGATTTGGCATAAAATGAGTTCTCCAAATTACCAAAATGGCTGCCTATTTTGGTAACTTGGAGAACTCGATTTAAGCCAAATTAAGGACCTGAACAGTGGTGAAGTGGATTAGAATGGTTAGTTTGTGGCTTTAGGTCTATAAGTGAACGACTGGAAGCTTTATTTTTAAAAGGTAATGTTGAGATCAATGCGTGCCCGTGCTGGGATTTTTTTAAAAGATGGCTTTAGATGCCAACTGATAACAGAGACTGCTCTAGAGGAAAAACGTTCGTTGCGGTGTGTCTGGTGTCGTCATGACGCAGTCGAGTAGGTGGGGGTGACGTACAGAGCATTCCTCAACCCCCTCTAACGGATGCTGAGACTGAGCTCCTGTGCGCGCGAGCTCTGGTAGCAGCTCAATCTCCTCCTCATCCTGCAAAGATGTCGCATGAGCTTCTCCTCACACGTTTCTTTTCTTTCCTTTTTCTCCCACTGCCCTTCACAGTTCGCCGAATTTGGTTAAATTAGCTGCTTTCATAGCAGGGAGTAGCTATCCTCGTCCAGGCACACGGACGCCCCCTCCCCACAACGGAGGTGTTTAAACCCTCAACCGGCGCATTCTCTCTCTCTCTCTCTCTCTCTCTCTCTCTCCAACCGCCGCAGAACTCCGCCGACCAACCGTCAGGTGACCGCGCGGAGCGGAATATTCACCCGCACGGCCGTCGACTTTCATCCCTTCACTCCTTCGGACTCCAGGCAACGGGAGCTGCCGCATTCCCTGTCCCCCCGTGTCCTCTCATCCGGTTTGGGACATTCTCCGCTCCACGCACACGCAGATTAACGGGGATTCTGCCTCCCCACCCGCGCGCTGATGCTGATGTCCTTGAGCTCGGCCTGGACGGTGAGTCGATGAGTCCGTGCGTGCTCGCGTGCGTCACTGTTATTTACCCCGGGTACCCGAGCGCCTTTTTAATGGGGAAGATGTGCTGCTTTCGCTGTGATTCGTTACTCGCATGTCGGGAGGTTTTTACGGGCTTACAGAATATGCAACATGGCCTGATGTGGCATTTGTCATCGCAGGCCTTACACAGCTATAATAAAGCCTATACAGTAGAGCATACCATAATAACCTGGCGAGCAGCGCTATGACATTATAAGGAAGTGTGTGCCTGCGTGTACGCGCGTCTACGCGCCGATGTGCGTGCACACGCGTGTGTAAATCTACATATATATTCATCCTTCCATCCGTCCACTCATCCGTGTCCCGTGTCAGTTGATGAAGGGCTACAGTCCCACATTATCACCGAGCAGCACGCGCTGTTCTCGCGCCTGTCTCTTGCCTTTCCCGGGCGCTGTATGCAGCAGACATGTAAGGGCTATTTGGGATCAGTTACGTTGTTTGTCTCGGTTACGGCGCATCGCACCTGCAGCGCCAACTGCGGAGAGGTTTCATTTTGATCCGGTAATGATCCGTGGCCCAAGGGATCTTCACATGTCGCCCGGCGTCGCGTGGGTGTGAGTTAGGCAGAGTGGGCCGGCGGTGGCCGGGCCAGTAACCTTGCGGAGGGACATCGGGTAAGCTAGTGGCGCACCACTGGCTTCACTCTGTCTCTCCTTGCCTTTGAGCGGGCCTGCCGTGTAAGTGTCTCGACTTTATTCATAACCTCCTCTTGTTGCTGTATGTGTTGAAGATGAGCCGAGAGATGAAGCTTGAGTAAGTGTGAAGGTGACCAGGAAAGGTCGTTTTGAATGGGAAATACACTGTTGCATGAGGCAGTTCCAGGTGCACCAAGAATTAGTAATGTGTGTGAATGTGACTTTAGCTTTGGGTGGGTGGAGATGTATATGCGCTCATGTGGGAAGGACATGGGATACCTTGAGTATATCAGTGCTGGATGTGATGGATACAGATGGATACACGATAGTACCCATTAACTAGTTATCACTAGGCCATTTTCTTTCATTCTTTCTTTCCCCTAATTTATGCCCACATTTTGTTGTCTTTCTCAAACGTTTTCCATCCCCACCCCCCTCATCATTATCCTGTTTCTTTAACGGGCTCTACCGTAATGTGGATATCTAAGCCCTGTTGGCGGCCCACCTTTAATGGCTTCAGCCTCTTGACTGTGTTAAATTCTAAGTGTGCTATTCCCACTGGGGAATAACAGAAGTGTGACTGGCACCAAGCCAGGCAGGCAGCTGCCCAGATACAAAGGCCCCACCAGAGGGCCTTTCGGAAAGTAGGACTGCAGGTGCACAGGTGGACTGCAGCGAGCTATAGGGAATACTGACACGCTCGCATACATGGAATGTGGACAATCTCACCACAGATGACAACAGTGTGCACAAGATTTAGAAACGTGAACACACTGCTGCACACAAACTTATTCAGTTACACATGCTCAAGTCTGTGGAGCCTGGTTTGCCTCTATCCACCACACACAACACATAAACACACATACTCACACACACATACAAAGTCAGAAAGCATACATGGACCTCCTGGCCCGAATTCAAATCCCATGAGGATCTTCTCTCCTGTGTCTTCTGCACACTTCTCAACCTCCTTGCTGCTGCAATGAAGAGAAAACACCAGAGGGAACAGAACAGACACTTTCTCTTTTTTAAAAAAATAAAATTGCTTCAACCCTCTAAGGGATAGTGTGTGGACAAGCAGGTCCAGCATTCAGTATAAATGGGCAGGCTGCTGACAATTGTGGTGACCTTTTGTTTGACTCTTTTCATGTTCAGACACATTTTCAGTCAGGACAGGACACCCCTACCCCCTTTGCTGACTCTCTTATTTTGAAAGCGTTGTTGTGTATGACACATTTGTGTGCGTCATGACAGATCATATAATTGATGTCTCTGGGCATGAGGGTTTGTGTCTTTGTGTGCTTACTGTCCATTTGTGATGCTTGCATCCTGTGCCTAAAGGTTTGTGTGCATAAGAGTTAGAAATGCATGACAAAACAAAGTGCTTCTCTTTTTTTGCTATGTATGTAATGCAGCCTTACATGCACTTGTGTGTTGCACACATCAAAGCTGAGTCAAGCAGAAGGCCACATTCAGAGTTGGGTGCAGTAGTTTGGACGATGAACAGAAGCTGTTTGTTACGTGACTGTTACAAAATCAGACGGAATCAGTGAGTAAGACATCAGGCTGGATAAGAAAATGTGCAACTGGCTGACTAAATAAATGATTGCAGTAGCAGGAAGCAGGTAGACGGGGAGAGCAGCAAGAAAAGGGTGTTGGGATTGGGGCGGAGGTAAAAATAGGTAAAAATAATAACAAGCAATGAGACACCACAAGACACAGAATGGAAGAACACAAAAAGGTGGTAAAACCATATAGATGGAGCAGAAAGATAGATATAGAGCAAGAAGAAGCTTCAAAGGCAAAGGAGGGTGACTCAGTCATAAACTAACACTCTCAGTCAGGATAGAAGCATGACAGGGAAGAGAAGAAAAAGGGGAGGGAGAAGATGCAAGAGGCAGAGACTGAAGAGTGGAGAGGAGGGAGGAGAAAAGGAATTAATAATCAGTTTCACTTTGGGGTTTTTTCTGCTCGTCCACATGTAAAATACTCTTATAGGGAAAAAGAATCTGATGTGTCATGTGTGATGCTGAGAATAGTTAAAGGTGGTGCTATTTGCTCATGCAGGATGAAGCTTCGTTAGTGTTGGTGCAGTGGAAAGAGAAAGGAATGTGCTGCTGTCCTAGGCGATGCTGAGTGTTGTTGGTGTCAGATTTATTTTAATGAAATTTGTCCCAGAGATAGGTTAACATGTCAGTGATTAGGAAATTGTTTTTCAATAGATTAAGATGAGGAGCTCACTTCAGGAAATTCCAGATGTAGTGTATTCAACTGGTCTAAATTAATACTACCGGAGTATGACAGGGTAGCTTACTGTTTAGAAGTCCCACAAAAATATCAAAATATCCAAAGCAGGAAAAAGAATATATCTAGTTTCCCCACCAGTGGCGTTTTCAGTTTTTCTTTTTCAAATTTTTTCCCCCTTTTTTAATGTAATAGCCCCAGCGAACCGGGGGGATGGGATTAGAAAATTCCATCTGATGTAAAACCAAACCAGCTAAAATTACTTGCAAATTCAGTGAGTTCCCACGACATTAATAATCACAGACCTCCCAACTACATCAAGGGGCTCTACAGTAGGACATGTGGCTGCCCTATAACCATATGGTGACCCCATGTATGATGCAGGACAAGATTCCCGGGGATAGTAGGGCTAAAACAGTGCAGTGCTGTAAATACAAAACTATTTTATTGAGTGGTAGAATTAAAGAATAACGTCTCACACATACTTTGTGTGAAGTCCTCTATTGTGAAGTAAAGAAGTTAGAGAATGGATGGCTGTAGAAAAACCCCCCCACTATTGCTATTTAGGCACAGTGTTACATTGGGTGACATGCTCTCCCACGTTTGCACACATTCGCATTTTGACCCACAGTTGTAAATAGTTCTCTGTAAAACATCAGTTTAGTCCTCTTTAAGAAATAAAAAACTGCAGTGCTCTGTTTTTAAATGGGTCTATTCTGCTTTACCCGTATTTCTGTTCCCTGTATACTGTTCCAAAGGTGCATGATACTGTAAAACATAGCCAGTCTTTCAATTAATGTGGTTATCGTATGTAAGTAATCGGTCTGAGTGAAAAGCTCAGGATTCAGACTGCTCCACTCACGTACTTTGACACAGTCTTTTGTTTTCTGTTTGACTCTGTGTGATGTCAGTGAGAGTAGGTCTGGTGGCACGCATATAAGCCTTATTCACATGACTTTATAAAACTTTGTGAGGGGCAGCCAATCAGAAGAAAATTATCTGAAAGGGAGCGGTAGGGGACTGAAAACAGATTATTTTAGATCAGCATCAGCTGAGGAGCTTCATAAATGATTAGTGTAAGATTACTCTGAACTGTGAATAGGGCTGCTCGATTATGGAAAAAATGATAATCACGATTATTTTCACTGAAATTGAGATCTCGATTATTTGACGATATTTATTTAACAATAACAATGTATTGAATAATGACTTTAAAGATTGTCAAAAAATAATATAAAATAGTGTGCAAATGTTTGCAATATAAAAAATAAATGAAAAATGCAAACATCTATGTTTAGTGAACTTTGCAGTGTTGCTCTGTAGCAAAGTTTACACACTCTGTCTACTTGATCCACGTCTGACTCCGCGAACCCATAATGTTTCCACACCACTGAAGTTTTTTTTACCTCTCTTTTCAACCAACAGCAGTCACTCTCCTCTCCAAATAACTTCTGCTTAGCTTTCCGAGCTTTCCGAGCTTCCCTCGGGTAGTCTTAATCAGCAGTCCCCAACCCCTGGGCCTCGGACCGGTACGTGAGTCGTTTGGTACCGGGCCGCAAGAGTTGAGGCTCAGGTGTGAAACGTATGGTTTTCAGGGTTTTTATCGGTTTTCAGCGTTATTTTGTTATCGTTTTTATCGTTTACTCGGTTTTCCTTGGTCTTTTCACGTGTGTTATGAATAAATTTTCTTTTTTTCGGTACCGGTACTCGTTTTATTTTTTTGTATTTATCCGCGACACCTTAAAGGCCGGTCCATGAAAATATTGTCGGGCATAAACTGGTCCGTGGCGCAAAAAAGGTTGGGGACCGCTGCTCTTAATTGTTGTGACAATTAAGAGCAGCGGAGAGGTGCGCAGAGAGGTGCGCTCGATTTGCCACACGGAGCAGCGCGAGAGTAAAGCACGAGGGAGGGGCTAATAATCGGCTCAGTCATTTTTAATGATCGTTGAAAGCCCAGATCGTAATCGAGATTAAAATTCGATTAATTGAGCAGCCCTAACTGTGAAGCATGAAAGAGTACACACACAGTAAACAGTAGAGATTAAGCATATTAAGTTTGAAATGAGCAGACCCTCTCAGACCCACTTTAAGGAAAGGGAGGAAAGAGCTCTGAATTTGGGACCAATATTTTACATCTTCGATAAAAAGCTCTCTGTCCCACAGCTTGTGGCTCAGTAACATGGACAGGACAGAGAAGTACTGAGCAACAAAGCACCAGAGTAGGGCTGGGAGATATGGAAAACAATTAACTATTTTCATATTGATATATGTCATGATATAAAATACAAGGATGACTTTTTCTCTTCCTTTTTAATTTTAAGTGAGATGTGAAAATATAAGGTCAATTATGGTTTAAATATTATTTCTGTCAGAAGCTGAACATTATAAATGTACTGCAACAACTGTATTTTAAATTAATAACAAGGGTATAAATAGCAAACTAAAGCAAAACCTTTAAGTGTTACAGTGGTCCCTCGTTTATTGCGGGAGTTAGGTTCTAAAAATAACTCGTGATAGGTGAAATCCGCGAAGTAGCCAACTTTATTTTTTACAATTATAGGCTGTAAAACTCCTCATTACACACATTATACACTTTTCTCAGACAGGCATGAGCATTTTCACACTTTTCTCACTTGTTTAAACACTCAAAGTTCAAACCTTCGTAGAAAAATTACTCTAGTATTATAGAATGAAACCAAGGCACCCGCGGTTGCCTTTGACGGTGCAAAACACGACATTGTTGTGTTTGTTGGGGAGAAAACTTACAGACATACAGTACAGCACTTCAGAGTCACACTGCTAGCGATCGAAGATTTATGTAAATTTGACAAGCTGAACGCATTCTGTACTGTAGAGGAGACACGGCACGAGATTGATTGACAATGGTCTACAGTAGGGGTGGGCGATATAAATGATATACGATAGAAACGATATAAATTTGGCCAATGATAGAGATTTTGACTATATCACTCTATCGCGATAGCGCAATGTTGATGATGTCATCAAGCTGCACCTGTTTTGGTCGAAAGCATCGCAGCGGCTAAAACCATTATCATCTGCAAATTATGGCGGGCGACAGTCATAGCAAAGAGATGAAGCACTTTTGAAATATGGGGAAAGCCAAAAACTGCGCTTCCTCCACTTCCGTAACATTGATTCATTAATGTTGAATTCTCTCGCAGCTGTTCTATTCCCATGTTGTTGCAGTATATTAATAACTAACCTCGTATTGTGGATGAGTAATCTCAGTTGTTCTCCTGACTGAAGTTTGGCCCGTGTATAGCATCATGCTATGCGATTGCATTTGTCCCCAACCACCAGAATCCCTCACGTTAACTTTTATTGAGTGGAAAAAAAGTTGGCGTTCATCCTCCAGCTTCACTGTGCTAATGTTATACTAACATAGCTGTGTCGCTAGCAATCACATAGCACAATATTATATACCAGGTAGTCCAACTTCAGTAACCCTGAAAACGCCACTGCTGTTTAGTTTTCTGTCTTCATTTATGTTGGAAGTGGTAGCAGAGCTGTACGTTTTAATTAGTTTCAAAAATCTTTCAGTCAGAACATGGTATGAAATGTTTAGGTGTAAACTAGCGAGCTAACTTCCTGTTAACTTCTAACTCCGTTAAATTTAATAAATTCTGTTTTCATGGATGCATGGATGTTAAACTTAATTGTTACACCCGATAAAGCAGCAACGCTGATGATTTTCTTAAAGATGAAATAATTTAGACCGTTTTTAACTCTTAGTGTTCGTTTGACTTTGGGACCTGAACAGGATGGAGTTTTGGACCCAGATTACTCCGCGAAGATCCTCACTATGGCAGCTGTAATGCTCTGACAATCCATCAAGCAGTGTGGCTTACCAAAGTTGTACTAAAAAATCTTTTAACAGTGTTACGTCCACCCGAAGGGGTCTAGGCATGCGAGTGAGGGGACCAGTAACAAATGAGTCCAGAACAGAATGAAAGGAAAAAAGACAGGTGTTTTTGGTAAATAAAATAGTCTTTATTATAGATAATCTTAACATAAAGAGCCGGCAACGCCGTTTTACCAATAACACTTGGAAAAAGGGAAAAAAAGGTTGCAACAACAAAGAACACAACAACCAAACAAAAACTCCACACCACGAGGAGGCACTTCCAGGGGCCCACAAGCTCACCCTATCACTAGCAGCAGCTAGCTTTACTGCTGCCGAGGCCCACAAGCCCACACTTCTCACCTAAAGCAGCTATACTCTTTCCACAACTCCACACTTCAGGCAGGATAACTACACACCAAGAACACCCCACACTGCTCACAGCTCATCCCCAGCTTATATCTCCGCCCCCGAAATGGATGATACGGCTATTAGTGCACAGGTGTCTAGAAGCTTGTTTGTAAGTAATAACATCCACCTGGTTCCCGTTTTCTGTGAATCCAGTGTTGAGAGCTTCTTCAGTGTGTTTGAAAGCATAGAAACTGCATTACAGTGGCCTGAAGACGTGTGGGGGGTGATGTTGCTGTGTAAATTCACAGGTAGGGCTCAGGAAGCTTGTTCTGGTCTGTCCGGGGATGACTGCCTAGTTTATGAAAAGATTAAAAGTGCCGTCCTCCTAGCCGATGAGCTTGTACCTGAGGCCTATAGGCAGCATTTTCGAGGTTTGGAGTTGGCACAGGGTCAGTCCTACCTTGACTTTGCTCAGGAGAAGGCAAAGCTTTTTGGTAGGTGGTGCTCTGCAAGCCAGGTTAACAGTTTGGGGTCGTTACGTGAGCTCATGCTTGTGGAGGATTTTAAAAACTCTGTTCCTGAGTGTATTGCTCTTTCTTTAAGTGAACAAAGGGTTTCCACATTACAGCAGGCTGCCACACTGGCAGATGAGTTCACCCTAAGTCATAAAATAAATGCTGTAGAATGTGATACCCCTCTGTGCCATAGTACATCTTGGCGAGGTAAGAGTGGGCCAGCTAACAAGGCTGAAAAAGTTGTGGTTTCGAGACCCAAAACGAAGCTTTGTTTCTTCTGCCACAAACCTGGACACCTCGTTGCTAACTGTTTGAAATTGAAACTCAAACAGAAAGCCCACTCAAAGCAAAAAGGGCCTGCTTTGAGAAAAGTTAGTCGTGGTTCTCCGGTCCTCAAAATGATTTGCAGGGAGAAAGATCATGTATAAAACCACCCCTCAGACCTGCATCCCTTGCTAACAAACATGTCTGTGTTTCAGTAAAGCCTGCTAGCTGCCTCCTGGGTTCTCCACATGTGATCGTTCCAAGCCCTGGCTATCACATGGGACACTATTTTGAGGGTCTGCGGCGACCCTCAGTCCGTATTATGAACCCATTGAGATGGGGTTGGCAGCTTCCGCAGGCAATGCCTAACCGTTGCTATGGGGTTTGGTAGGTGGAAAGCCTGCAATTTGGTGATGCAACGGTTACGGACTTGATTAGTTGTTTTGGTTATCATAATTATGTGACAAACCACGGGTTTGTATTTATGGGAGGGGGTGTTACGGCCCTAGCTGGGCCTCCTCCTGAAGGTGCCTGTGTGGGCGTGTCCCACCACCTCTTCTGCCTGAGGTGCCACCTTTCCCTTTTGTGCAGCTGACTCTCGTCAGTAATTAAAGAGATTTAAGCCCAGGGAAAGGTGAGCTCTGGGCCAAAGTGCCATTAGTGTGGTTGCAGCTAGTGAGCTGAGTGTTTGGTATATTTGCAGTTAGTGAGCTGCTCTCTCTTTTTGACATAGGGTTTACTTTATTGACCAACGCCTGAGTTTTGTTTGTTTTCTTAAATGGTGATAGCGGCTTGTCCGTCTCTTTTAGTTGAGCTACTTTAATAAAACTCTTTAATTTAACCCTTTTGCCTCCTTGACTCCTTTTTCTGACCTGGACACTTTTTGTTACTTCCCCTTAACTGCCTAGACCCCTCAGGGGAACGTAACACTATATGGGTGATGATCTTTGGTTTTTGCGTTTCAGGGTTTTATTGTGACTTTTTCCTCTTTGTACATTTATTTATGTTAAGATTAATGCTTTCATTTTTAACTATTGCATAGAAAGCACAAGTTTTGCATCTGACTCTGCCGACTTGCCCCGAGAAATGATTTGATGTAATCTCAATGACTGAGACTAGTAGAACAGGCTGGTAATTTCTCTCTCTCTCTCTCTTGCTCTTAGGTCCTGGTGTAGCTACCTCTGAACTGGCTCCACATCCTGTCTCTTATTTATCAGCCGCCTTTGCCTTGATCGCCCCTCTCTCCATCCATTCATCATCACTTCATCCCCATCAGTAAGCCCAACAGCTGGTCCACCTGACCGTACCTGCGCCTGTCCATGGACTGGCCGTGACTCTGGAGGGAGGGGGACAGAAACAAGGAAAGAGTTGAGTCGCAGAGGAGACGACGGAAGAGAAAGCTGGATTCATTCAGATGTCACGCTTCTGAAGTGGCCCTGCTCGCTGTCCTTCACCCCCTCATCCTCCTCTTCAGCCTTCTTCAGTTATGGAGATTTAAAGGAGCAGTGAGAGACTATTGCCAAGACATTAAAGTGAAAAAAATACATATTACCCTGATATAAAATCATTTTTGAATAAAACATTTAGTCAGAAACAGGACTGTTGAGCACATGAACAACCCTCCAGAATCCAAACCAAAGGGGGCCTGAGTAGACAACGGAGAGAAAGAAAATCACACACACACAAAACCTTTTACTGACATGTCAACAACAGCCACAATGGGTGAAATGGCAAACAGCGCTGTGGAGTTTTACCCCAAAGGGACACGAGGTGGGGGTGGAGGAGGAGGAAGGGCAGATGGCAGCCATGCAGGGGGAGACTTTGGGGTCACAGTGAAGGAGCTCAGGGAGCTGATGGAGCTCCGAGGGGCTGATGCCCTACAGAAGATAGAGGACAGCTATGGAGACACAGAGGGTCTCTGCCGGCGACTACAGTCCAATACCACTGATGGTGAGCAGACATGGGTGTAGAAATGGTTCAGTGGGAAGAATTGATAACAAAAGAAGACGTGCCTAGATGGATGAATGGGCTGGTGGAGGAATGGTACAGTGGATGAGTAGGTGGTTGCTGGTTGGATGAATTTATAGAGCAGAAGATGGAGGATGAATGAGATTGTACTCTTGATTGGAGTCAAACACAGGCACCAGTGCATCAGTGGGGATCAGTGTTGGGCAAGTTACGTTGAAAAAGTAATTAATTATAGTTACTAGTTACTTCTTCAAAAAAGTCACTGAGTTAGTAACTGAGTTACAAGATTCTAAAAGTAATTAATTACTTTAAAAGTAACTACCGCATTATAAAAAAAAGTTTAACCCTCTGGGGTCCAGGGTATAATTGGCCATTTTAACCACTTTTGATTTTACCTCTACATTTCTCCTTTAAAAACGATTTACTTTGCCTTGTTTGGTATCATCTGTTTCAGCACAACCTCGCGTGTCTGAATTTACAGTTATGTTTTCATTTTGACATACTGTATTAACACAATTGATCTAAAATCAGACAAAAAACATAAAATCCAAGTAGAAACAACCACAAATATGTTTAATGAATCATATTTCAGAACTTTAAATGTAAATATAAATTGTCAATTTTAAAATCATATGCACAAGTTTTGCAAACAACAAAGTTATTAGCAGCCATTTACCTTTTACCCCATTTTTTAATAACCATTTCAAACTATTTACATAACAATCAGCTGTTCTGCATTCAATAGGATGCTACCTAAATTATTTGTGCCACTCCCAAAAAAATAATTTCTGTCCACTATAAAGGAGAACATCACAACCTGATACCTGCAGGTCTGACAGCAGCAGGTGTGTCACTCATCCTGTTTTTTATCTGGAGACAGCAGTCGCCTCATTGTTCTGACACACAACACAAAACTATCCACAACACTACACGCTAACTACACAAGACAACACATTAACTACACACTCCAAACACGCTAAACGTCACAAATCTCTCACATCTCAAAACTCTCTCTCTCTCTCTTTTTCTGCTGTCTTTCTTTCTCTCTCTCTCGTGGTCACTCCTCAATCTTCCCCCTCTTCCTAAACAACCAAATGTCATGTTGCCATATTATTTTTTTATTGGTTGACATGGTGTATTTTTCCACGAAAGGGCTGTTTTTGTTTTTTTTTTGTTTTTTTGGGGCATATGCAGAGAGTGCTTGCTAGTGATGTCCTTAAACAGTAAACATGACGAAATTATTCAGGAAAAAAACACTCGTATATATTGTTTATCATGACTCTAGTTTTACGTGGCCTATCAACACAATTTAAAAACTGGTATATATCACCTTGTTGCTTTGTCATCTTGAACGGGTCATGTGATTGGCTTACCACGACTACTTTATTCTTCCTCAGTCAAGCAGCAGCACTCATGCGATTGTTTTGCCCCCCTGAGCTCCAGGTGTGGTGCAAAAAAGTGATCGTCGGGCAGAAAGTGATTGCCATCCGCGGGACCGCGCGCAGCTGTTTAAAGCTGTAGCGCCCAGATTACTTACATGGACAGCTACTTCCATGCAACTGATATAAGGTGCGGTAAGCTGAAGACAGTTTCAACCGTCTGTTTGTTGAAAAATAGTAACGCGACCGCACCGCATTTTCTTGTTAGTAACGGTAACGCCGTTGTAACGCCATCACTGGTGGGGATTCTGTCTCATCATCATTTGGCATCATTTGGCCAACAGAAACAGATTAGGTGTGGTCACCAGTCATTTTAGAACAAAGCCACCTTTTATTTTAACAAGCTACGAACATACACTAAAACTGCTAATGATGTTTATTGTTGTGCGCAATATCAATACACAAATGAGTGCAACACATGTTAGATGAATTCTGAATTAAGTGCTGGTGCCTCCATTTTCCTGTAGTTGTAATCCTGACCTTGGAAGGCAGCTTCTGGTTGAGGTGCGTGTAAAGAGAATATGGGCGGATGGTCTGATTGGTGAAGGGATGATGGGATTATATTGGATGGGTGAATGGGAAGCTGATAGAGTAAATCAATAAATGGATGAACTACAATCTCTAACAGTATACCTGCAAGGGTGGTTTAGGTGAAAGTCTATTATGTTTGTCTAACAACTGTTAACAGTCAAGGAGGCAAAAGGAAAAATAATCATTTTCATAGGCTGCCAGTTACCAGGACATGCTAATAAAATAAACCTTTAATAAATCCTTTTCAAAGTTATTATGATGCCCAAATGTTGTCTCGCAGGTGTTGAAGCTGTTCAGCTATACCTGTATTTGCTTAGTGTTTTTCCTGTCTTATTCACATCAGTGAAGTTAGCCTTAATATACCTCTCTGTATTACTCATTTTGATGGTTTGTGCAAATACTGAACATCACAACATTCATGAAGTTAGGGTTGATTGCAGGACGGTTATAAACCCTCACTCACTAAAGTAATACATTCAGGCCATCAAGATAAGAAGTACTTTAACTTATATCTGTTCTTATATTGTTGTTGTTGTTGTTATTATTATTATTATTATTATTATTTACAGATTTTCCATTTTAGTTCAAGAGGCTTAACAAAAGTATTAACTGTTTAGCCTGTTTACTGTTATTTTTGAGAACCCAATAGATTGACAGGTTTATTTTGGTTTTTCAGCATAATAAAGGCCTCCTTTTAGATCTCTTTGGACTTCCTTTTGAGAGTTTAATTAAACAGCTAATGCAAGTACAACACTTCTTTTATCTGCTTAATGTGTCATTGAGTCTCAGGGTTCTGGCCTCACCTGGCCACGGATGTGCTTGTCATTTCTTTTGAGCCTTTCAAACAAAGGTGTAGATTTGGTTTTGGCATTGGTGGGGACGGATGATTCAACCACCGAACCCTGCCCTGATTCTTTTTTTTTCTTCCTTTTTGTTTTTGCTTCTTGATAAAAAAGGAGAAATATACTTGCTTACATATGTTATTCTACATGCTTTTAAACCATTTAAAATTTAAATTCATAGTTTTATATGTGAATTATATAATGTTAAATTACTATTAAACAAATGACTAAGTATTTTAGGCTTTAGTTTACTTCAGCCATATTCCAGACAAATCAAGTATCATACAAAAATAAAAATAGAGTCATGACAATAAAAGAATATGACTTTAAGGACTTAACAACATTACTTCAGTTATAGTACACCAACATCTCTTATACATTAGCACTAAGGGAACACTGAATGACCTGGTGGTTTTTGCCCATAAAACTACTCATCTAAGATTACCACAAAGTAACAGATCTCTCAGCAAAATTACGGTATGCAACATTTTAGACACACCATGCTGATGAGTCACACATCTGTAATGTTTGTAGGGTGAGTGCATTTTTAAAACAATTTGTGCAAACTGCACTACAAGGTGGAATATTTGCAAAATCATAACTACCTCATGATATTTTGTCTCAAAAATTAACCCTATGAATACGTCAGTGCCATTAGGATGAAATTATTGTGTCACCAACATTTTAACGTTAGACATATAATGTTAACAGCCTCTGTAAACGAATATCCTGGCTCGCTCGAGGCTGCCGTTTTCTCTGACAGTTTCAATCAAAATTAGAAATGCTACTCTGGGAGACTGAAATAACTAATAGTGATGCCTGTTGTGTAGTTAGTTTCCAAAACACGTTATTCGTGGTTACATACAATTTTAGACTGATGTGGGCCATAGCCTAGCATAGCCTGTAACGTTATTATGACGGACACATTTTATGAGTGAACTTAACTTTAAGTGACTTACAGGTTTCTTTGAAACACTCTCTTATATCCAGCTTCTTCCTTGTTGCTGCCATCCTCCTCTCCTCCTTGCAGGTCCTGGCAGCGCAGGCTTGCAGCTGATAAAACTAAACAGAGCTCCCTGAAAGGCACAGCCAATCACATTGGCCATATTTGTCACATGAGGTAGGACTCCAGTAGAGAATGTAATTTAACTCTTTCTGCACCGTCAGGTGAACGAGACGTTGACAGATCGTTTTTCTTTTTTTCTATAGGTTTTGTTTTTCTTTACTCGAAGAGATCAAATTATTGGTGGGGACGATTCAGTAATCGCTGGATATTGGTGGGGACGTGTCCCTTCCGTCCATGCCAAATCTACGCCCTTGCTTTCAAATTTGACAAATGTTTTGTTATGTTTTTTTGTCTTTGAATTCGTTTGCTTTTTTTAACTGCCCATTTTTCAAGTTTGCAGGTCTTTCACACCTGCTAGGCTTACAGCTTGTTTTTGCATGTTTAAAGTAGTTTTGAATGAACTGCAAAGTGCATTGACACAAATGAAAAGCACCAACAGTGTTTTCCTTTCTCTCTTTTGTCAACTCAGTTAGCCATTGTCTTTCTTAGATGTGAAGAGCTGCACACTAAAAACTCTCAAACTGAGATAAGTAGAGGCTGAAATTGGGACAAATTTATTTCGATTTTTTAGTGATTTTTTCTGCATTCTATATTAGGTTTTAAACTGCTAATTTACAAAGAGGTGTTTAATGAGTCTGTTGCTTATCATAAAAAAACGACTAATGAGAACAGTGATAAATTAGGCTTATTAATTTATTTGTGGTATGATTTCAGTATTTGGTATCAGCAGATACCTGAAGCCAAAGTGCCAATATCATCAGTACAGAACTGGAAAAAGTTGGATTGGTGTATATTGGAGATTAGTTATCGCTAATGTTTGATTATTTGTGGACTTAAACAATGAATAAATAGGATGTTTTGAAATAACTTAAAACTATTTTTTAAAGGAACAATGAGTTTGGGTAATAAACTATTTGATAATTAGACTGTGATAAAGCTACGTAGCAGAGTGGAGTCCAACAATGGTAGGAAGTAGGACAGGACCTCCTGGGGCCTAGATACTAGTGACTGGAGAGATGATGAGGTGTAGATGGGGAGGCAGGTGGCATGAATGAGAGTCTGAAAGGTAGAATGACAGAGGAGCACAGAATTAAGGCACAGAGAACAGAGAAAGCTAACTGGCTTGCAGAAGGTGGGCAAGCAAATTAATGGACCAGAGTGATGACAACAGAATTGAGTTTGACAGCTTGAGAAAGGAGACGTGATGTAACAAATTGACTTGCCTGGTGGCGGTAACTTGCCAGAGTTGCTGATGGTTTATCATATTTACAACATTATATATTATCAGCAATATATAATAATATCAATATTCATGTAATATTCTAAATTTAAACATTGATGGTATAAAAGATGGATATAGCCACCATAATGCCATCTATAGGTTTGTGAGAACTCGTTCTGAAGCGTTAAGATGAGTGTTTTTTGGCAACAACAGCTTTGTGTTTTGAAACCAAATATGGCGGCTCTGACTGTGAAGCTGCTTGCTCATTGGTTAACAACTTCCCGATTACAAGCCATTAGTCAATGATCAGATCCTTGGTCTGCTCCTCCTTTCTGGCATGTATAATGACTAAAAATTGCAAAATGACCTGAATGTTTTATTCAGTATGTGGAAATAATATCTCAAATCATGTTAATATCTTGGGAGAACTTGGCGGTTGATGGAGGTGAAGTTAATAATAATAATAATAATAAAAGTTCATCATTGTTGTCAGATATCTCACCTTTTTGTTATATTTAATGTTAGTTAAACCACTAACATTAGCCACCATGCCTCCAGTCTCACACTAACTGCTATTGGAGGCATGGTGGGCACCGTGTGAGATTAGGCCGTTACAGAGGCACAAACTCCTGCCATTTTGTGAAAGACAAGGGTATCAGTCATGTTTAATGTTGTTAACTAGCGAGGTCCAGAAAAAGATATAAATAGACAATGGCAACCAAGTGTTTTATGGTTTACTGCCTGTTTATGCCGTCTCAGTTCGACCTAGCTACACCAACAACATTACTCCTCTTTTGCTTTGTCTTCTTTATAACTATAAAGAAGAAGCTTGTGTACAGTTGTGTACAACTGTACACAAGTTGAGCATTAGACAAATTGCTCAGACTGATCAACATCATAGTAACAGGAAAACAAGGCTTTAAATTTGGACATCAGTCCTTCTTCTCAGTGTGTAATAAACTGTCGCTTATCATGACACAGTAGTGAAAGTTAATTGATGTGCACAATGGCCATTTTTGTTCACAACCCACAGGGATGTGGTAAGTTGTCATTGTTAGGTTGAAGTCATTAGTTTGCCATGGAGATTAGCAGCCAACACACCCCTCAAACCTGAGGTGTGCCCACTGCCCAATATTAATACTGTGCAGTACTGTAGTGCGGTTGCAATGCAAAAAAAAAAGAAAAATAGATGTAATGCTAAGTAGTAAAAATGACATTATTTTTCTGTTTGGTCACTGTAGAAGGTAATTCGTTCCGCTGCTACTTATATAGCCTTATTCTGCAACATGGCCTGAGATACACTGCCTTGTAATAGCCAGTTGACATCCTATTGTTCCACATATGTATCCCAATAACAGCACGTATAACTATCTCATTATTGTCTTTTTAGGTAACAAATTTGAAGGAATGTGCATATCTCCACTCAAAAGAAGTATGTTATGTAAATCCAGATAAAAATAGTTGATTTTCTTCTGTTTTTCTTCTAATATATGAAGCTGATAATTCTACATTATGTGACCATGTGACATACTGGCATCATTATTGTGTCACAGAAAAATGTAATGTGAGTACATTAATGCATTAATTGGTAATGCTTTGTAATGCTTGGTAACTGTTGTTACATTTATAACATTGTAGTTCACATAAAATTCATGCCCGTTCTGATACCTGTTCAGTTTGCTCCTCCTCTGGTTTTTGAGTAGAACATTATGGATGAATTATTACAGCTTGCAGTCTGTGAGGAGGCGGGGAGCTAGGCTTGAGTGAATGGTGTAGGTGTTGGTGGAGATGGAATTGAACCAAATTGCATATTCAAAGATTTGCCCCAATTCAGGGACACGGAGGTTTACTTTTACACACGTATAATTCATGGCAGAGTATGAAACCTTTAAATATGTAATGTCAGCGCTTATCACACTTTGGTAGGGTTGCCCAGGTAGAATGATGTCTGGCTCAAGTGTATTTTGAGCTTTTATCTTTTTATACACTATAGTGAACAGCTGATCTGTGATTAACTTAGGAAAAAACATTAACTAGGAATTAATTTTGTCATAGTTATATTGATAGTTCTGCTAACCAGCTAGCCCTCCCTGCCCCTCTCAGGTGTTTAAACTGATTCAGCTGCTTATTCAGAAAGACTCTAGCAGACAAAAGGAGATCGACAATGCCAGGAGACAAACTTTAACTTAATAAATAAGTGTTTCCCCCAGAATTAGATTGTATTGCATTTGCATGTGTGTTCCTGTGCATGAGAGAAAGGCGCACACACACTTTCTTAAATGAATTCATAATGCTACCAATATATTGTAACATGATAATAATGGTAAATGGCCTTTATTTGTATAGCGCTTTACTAGTCCCTAAGGACCCAAAAGTGCTTTACACATCCAGTCATCCACCCACTGGTGATGGCAAGTTGTAGCCACAGCCACCCTGGGGCGCACTGACAGAGGCAGGGCTGCCGGACACTGGCACCACCGGGCCCTCTGAACGGGGGAAGTGTCTTGCCCAAGGACACAACGGCCGAGACTGTCCAAGCCGGGGTTCGAACCGGCAACCTTCCGATTACAAGGCGAACTCCCAACTATTGAGCCACGATCGCACGATAAAAGCAATAATAATAATAACAATAATATTATAACAATAATCAGGTGTTTGTCTTATGAGTTCTTCCCATTTCATCTTTATAGTCTTGCACTGCCACTGGCAACAGTATTCCTCTTTTCGTTCTGCAGACTCAGTGAGCTACAACACAGCACCGCTGGCTCTCCAGCTGGTTCAGGTTCTGGTTAGACTGACCTTCCAACTTGCAGCAGAAATCCAAATCCAATATAGCAGAACAATTGCCATCGCCAGCTGCATTTCAAATGGTGGACGTTCAAATTGGCTACAACACAGACCTTATGTTAGCTGGTAACCAGTTTATTCAAAATAAAAGTTTGTGTATTATTCCAAACTATGTTGATTATATCTTGTCTCGGATAAAAAAAGAACATGCAAAGTGTGTGTGTGAGAAACACTAAACAAGTCAGCTGATCTTTTCATACAACTAACTGATTAAGCAACTACCGTAATTGTCGGGCTATAAGCCGCTACTTTTTGCACAAGCTTTGAACCCTGCGGCTTTTAGTCAGGTGCGGCTTTTCTATGGATTGTCCATGAGCGGATTTGTTTTGTTTGTTCTACTGTTGTACGGCACTACGTTGCCTGGCGGAAGGATCGGGGTTCAAGAGTGGTATGTTGGTCACATGTCCATCCGCCAGGCAACGTAGTGCCGTACGAAGTAGCGCGAAAAACAAACTTCAAAGTAGCGCTACGCGTTCAGCTGGAGGCCTGGATGATGTGCGGCGATAAACTTGCAAAAAGCAAGTTATGCCCAACTCCACCATTGGATTCTAACAGCGTGGAAAAGTGTGAAAACATCCATGATCACCAACGGATTTCGAAGGGCTGGACTGCTGCATGATGGAGGACACCGCCACGGCCCTTCTGAGGGTGTTCGACTCTGACACTGACAACGAGGATTTTTTGGTTTTGAAAGTGACAACGAAGGAAAGAAGCTGAGAGTGGATGGAGTGGATGACGAAGCCATCCTGAGCCTGTTCGTTTCCAACACTGGAGGAGAGGACTTTGGTGGTTTTAGTGCGCAGGAAGAAGAGAAAGATGGTGGTGAATGACTGACTTTTCTTCTTGTTAAAGCCGTGTCACTGCACCTGAGCCTAAAAGTTAGTCTGAATCATAGCTGGACTGGCCATCGGGCATACCGGGCATTTGCCCGGTGGGCCGCTGGCGATTTTTTGTTTTTATGGGCCGATGGATTTTTTTTAATTTTTTTTAGGAAGGGTATATATAATGAAAGGTGTTAGATTGGCCAATTGGTCATGATCGACTCTGGGCTGGACCAATTACAGCCGAGGAGGCCGAATGCACCCGCCCCCTTGTTTAGCAATCACGTGATTTTCGCGCATTGCATGCCGGGAACTCGTGGCAAAACAATCCAAGTACCGCATCAAATGCAAGCATTTGCAGCACCGCAAAACGTTCATTCTCCGGTTCTAATACCTTCTTGTTTTTTCTTTGCCGCACAAAAAAGGAATGTACAAAACAAAAGGAGAACAATGCCGGTCCGTACAAAGACAGACTCGACGAAAAGACAAAGAAAGGATACGAGGAAAAAATCAAAGGTGTGAAAGGGTTAGACCCTTACAAGCACACAGAGGGACAAAAGACGTTAGCGTGCTGCCCAACTTTCACCACGCTCATATTTATAATTACACGGTTCTTGGAGTGAGTGCATACACTCATGAAGTTTAGTAACTTCAGGTCACTGCAACAAGCCCAGGTACAGTTTACCGACAGATGGGTACAGGCATAGCTGGACTGGCCATCGGGCATACCGGGCATTTGCCCGGTGGGCCGCTGGCGATTTTTTGTTTTTATGGGCCGATGGATTTTTTTTTTTTTTTTTTTAGGAAGGGTATATATAATGAAAGGTGTTGGATTGGCCAATTGGTCATGATCGACTCTGGGCTGGACCAATTACAGCCGAGGAGGCCGAATGCACCCGCCCCCTTGTTTAGCAATCACGTGATTTTCGTGCATTGCATGCCGGGAACTCGTGGCAAAACAATCCAAGTACCGCATCAAATGCAAGCATTTGCAGCACCGCAAAACGTTCATTCTCCGGTTCCAATACCTTCTTGTTTTTTCTTTGCTGCACAAAAAAGGAATGTACAAAACAAAAGGAGAACAATGCCGGTCCGTACAAAGACAGACTCGACGAAAAGACAAAGAAAAGATACGAGGAAAAAATCAAAGGTGTGAAAGGGTTAGACCCTTACAAGCACACAGAGGGACAAAAGACGTTAGCGTGCTGCCCAACTTTCACCACGCTCATATTTATAATTACACGGTTCTTGGAGTGAGTGCATACACTCATGAAGTTTAGTAACTTCAGGTCACTGCAACAAGCCCAGGTACAGTTTACCGACAGATGGGTACAGGACCTTGAAACGCACCGTGTAGAACGAAAGACCATCGTACGAACAAAGGTAAGTTTACCAGTCTCACAAATCGTCGTCATAAATACACATTTGTTAACCGTTTATTAATATAACCTTTGAGCTCAACGGTAATTAATTAGTAGTGGAAATAATTTCTGGTTCATTACAGAAATGTAGCAGTGACAATAATATTGTATGCTGTAATCGCACTGGACAATTAGTGATACAAAACAACTGTTTTATCCTGTGAATAAAAGTATATGTTTTTGTCAATGTACCATGGTAATAACAGAAGTGAAACGCAATATTGTGTCAGGACAATTTACTATTTATGCACAATAAACAAAGGAGCATAGCGCGACAATTTCTGTTCAGCGCCAGACTTGCTTGTAACCTATATCACCAATTATGTTAAGAAAAATGACGTATTAACGACTAAAAAACTCTGACCTTTGTGGGAATGGTTGGAGCAGACTAACATGTGAGCTGGAGTGTTCTGGGACGTTATATTTGGTATATCCAGACCATCCGTCGGCTCTTACTTCGGAAACATGGCTTAAAACATTTCTCTTCAAGGACGTAATCCGATTTAAAAAAAAACGATCGGCTTCCCGTGGCTGTCATGCGACCGGCTGTTGCAGTTAATAATACAACAGCTTCTTGCCATTTTTTGTGTTTCTTTTTATCGCTGTGTAACTGAGTTCAATTGAAAGCCTGCGTGCGCTAGTACCTCTTGCCACAAGTTCCCAGAATCCTTTGCGGTTTTTACCCCTGAATGATGTCACATTTTCAATCTTTATCCTGGTGGGCCGGTCTCTAGTCAAAATGCCCGGGCCGATTTTTTGTCCCAGTCCAGCCTTGGTCTGAATCTATTTTTCTGGTGTGCTGTAGGTTATTGTTATGTACTACATTTGTTACTCATTTATGAAGCACAGTACATGTTTTGTACTTGTAATTACCGCTACTTGTACATATACCTAAAAAGTTATGCAAATATGTACCCATAACTTGTTTTTCAAAATATTAATAAAAGGCGTGTGTCTCCAAACAGCCATCTCTTTCCTGACAATTCCCTTTGTGCATATTCTCTTACATATGATAAGTCAACATTGAAACACCTGCGGCTTTTAGTCAGGTGCGGCTAATGTATGTACAAAACAGGATTTTCCCCTGATTTTAGCTTGTGCGGCTAATATTCAGGTGCGCTTTGTAGTCCGGGAAATACGGTAATTTCTTCTGCAGTGCTTAAATTTCATGCAGTCTCTTTTTCTGACACACATGATTCCCAAAGATCAAGTTATAATGAATTTGCCAAACTAGATTTTGGATATTTGTGTCTTTAATATTTTTGAATGTGTAGATGCGCACACTTGTGTATTCTACCAGGGGTGTGGTACCACACTACGCCCACTCCTTCAACTAGTTTGTAACCTAGCAACACAACGGCAGAGAGAAGTTGGCTTGGGAAGTCAGCAAGAGAGAGTGAAAGAAGAGTGAGATGGTGATGAACAGAGAGAGGTGAATAGAGCAAGAAGTTAGAGAGAGTGTGTGTGTGTACTCAAGTGTAAGTAAAATCTGTGAGATGTGTGTGTAAGAATGAGAGACAGAGAAGAGAGATTGAAAAAACACGAGAGGGGTGGTGGGTGTTGAGCTACAGTAAGTCTGTGTTGAGTGTTGCTAATTTGATACTGTGAGCTGGGCAGGAGTCAGTGCAGCAAGTCCCAACAAACCTAATGCAAAAACACACACATAAATACACACACGGTCACTCTCTCCCTCTCTGACACGGTGTCATGTATCTGCAGATGTCCCTACAAAGCACAGTTGGCAAACAACACACAAACACACACACACAAATGGTGATCTCCACACACTTTGACCATCTTCTCTTGCACTGTGCTCGCTTTCACAAATCACATATGGTGTCATCTCAAAGCAGCCAGAGTGCAAACACACATGAAGAAAGATGCTCCTATCCCCACCTTGTAATGATCTGCTTAAAAACTTGTGGCTGATAATTTCCATGAAATATTTTCTGCTCCAGATCTGACACACCAACAAAAGCTGCTTCTTATGCTCTCTATGATTACAATCACGGCGAACATAGAGCTGGAATGTGTATTGACAGATCAGATTGGAGACTATGGGTATATACAGTGTTGAACAGACACACCAGGGAAAACACACCACACAAGTATACATTATGATGCAGTTAATGCTGAACATCATCTGTAACATGATCCACCGATCAGCATGGAAGCACTCTCTCTCTCTCTCACTTACGCACAGTGTATAGATACTAGAACACTGCAGTGTGTGACCATTATACCAAGACTGAAGACATGGAATGGGAGAAGAAATGATGAGAAAGAGGGCATAAGATAAACTGTGTGTGTGTGTGTGTGTGTGTGTGTGTGTGTGTGTGTGTGTGTGTGTGTGTGTGTGTGATGTGGTTGAGGAGGAAAAGCTAGAACAGCTTGCCGCATTGTCAAGGACACATCAAGGGGAGATTGAGTGAGGGAGAAAGAGAGAGGAGGAGGAGTAGAGAGTCTATGGAATAGAATGAAGAGGTGGGACTAATAAAAGGAGGATACAATTACTCAGCATAAGGTCACCTGTTTTCTGTCTCTCTCTCTCTCTCTCTCTCTCTCTCCTGCAAGCACGCTGGAGCAGGATGTCTAAAAACACACACATGCATGCACGCACACAAGTCATTGAGCTCAGCCAACCACAGTAGCATACAAATTGCCATTTCCTATCCCCCGCGGCCAATCACAAAAGAAAAAAATGATTCTGTTTCAAACCTACCATGCAGGAGAAATGACATCACCTGTTGCTGGGCAGAAACCTCTTAGAGACAGGAAGCCCTGGTCCTGATGTCCTAGTCACTATGGAAACGGAATCATTTAGGGAGGGGAGAGGAGGGTGAGTATGGAGATGTATTACCTTCATAGATGGATGGTTGTAGTCAGTAGTTTGTGTACACTCATCATGGGCATAAATGTCATGGTAAATTTGAGCCTTTGATTACAGGGTGGAATGGCTGTACAGCATACAGCTTTAATTACTTTTTAAAGAACTGGCTGCACAATTTTAAATGTAAATTTAATTAGGATTTTCTCTAATTCACACAGGATCAAAAATACATAGAGCTCCCATTAATATTTGTTTAAATATCTCTAAGCAAGTTGAACCTTAACACTTTTGGTAGCCATCAACAAGCTGCTGGCACAATTCTTGGATAGTCAAAGGAGCTTGCAAAGAAAAGCGTCTGGACTTCTTTAAGTTGCTTGAAGACGTTTCACCTCTCATCCGAGAACCTTCTTCAGTTCTAAGGTCAAATGGTGGAGAGTCCCAGATATAAACCTAGTGGGAGTAACCCCCCACAGAGGGACAAAAGGACCCCCTGATGATCCTCTAATCGCCTGAGCCAAGGTGTGAAACTGGGCGTGGGTCCCAATCAGCCAGAGTTTCGGGTGTGTTCATTGTGAAACCTGGCCCCACCTTATCATGCGAATTCCTGAGGTCAGATGGCCCAGGATGTGAGTGGGCGTTAAGGCGTCTGGGAAGGGATCTCAAAACTGGATTATAGATGGCAGAGAGTTGGTGTCGTAAACCCCCGCCTCTGTTCAAAGATGGTCGCTCACAGTGGACATAGATGGCTTCTTTCACTCCTCTTTCAAACCATCTGTCCTCTCTGTCCAAAATGTGAACATTGGCATCCTCGAAAGAGTGTCCTTTATCCTTAAGATGCAGATGGACTGCTGAGTCTTGTCCTGTGGAGGTGGCTCTTCTGTGTTGTGCCATGCGCTTGTGAAGTGGCTGTTTGGTCTCTCCAATGTAGAGGTCTGAGCATTCCTCGCTGCACTGTACAGCATACACCACATTGTTAAGTTTGTGTTTTGGCGTTTTGTCTTTCGGGTGAACCAGTTTCTGTCTGAGCGTGTTGCTGGGTCTGAAATACACTGGGATGTCATGCTTGGAGAAAACTCTCCTGAGTTTCTCTGATACACCGGCTACATAGGGGATGACAATGTTGTTGCGTCTGTTCTTCTTATCCTCCCTCGCTGGTGTCTGGTCTTCTTTTCTGTGCCTCTTTGCTGACTTTAAGAACGCCCATTTAGGATAGCCGCACGTTTTGAATGCTTCCTTTACATGTGTGTGTTCCTTCTTTTTACCTTCAGGCTTAGAGGGAACACGTTCTGCCCGGTGGTGTAGGGTCCTAATTACTCCAAGTTTGTGTTCCAAAGGGTGATGGGAGTCAAAGAGGAGGTACTGGTCCGTGTGTGTGGGCTTCCGGTAAACTTCGATGTTGAGTTTGCCGTTCTCTTCAATGTGCACGGCGCAGTCCAGGAAAGGCAAACAGTTGTCCGTTGTGTCTTCCCTGGTGAACCTGATGTTTTTATCCACAGCGTTAATGTGCGCAGTGAAGGATTCCACTTCTTGTGTCTTGATTTTGACCCAGGTGTCGTCCACATATCTGTACCAGTGGCTGGGTACTCTTCCTTTGAAAGAGTCAAGAGCCTTCCTTTCCACTTCCTCCATGTAAAGGTTGGCTACAATAGGTGACACGGGGGAGCCCATGGCACAGCCATGTTTTTGTCTGTAAAAGTCTTCGTTGTACTTGAAATATGTAGTGGTGAGGCAGAGGTCTAACAGTGTGCAGATCTGATCGGGTGTGAAGTTGGTCCTGTCCTCCAAGAAGCTGTCTTCTTGTAGTCGTTTTCTGACAGTCTCCACGGCCTCCGTGGTGGGTATGCAAGTGAAAAGAGAGACTACATCAAAGGACACCATGGTTTCATCTGGATCCAGGGTAAGTTTCTGGACCTTGTCGGTGAAGTCGGTGGAGTTCTTGATGTGGTGTGGGGTGTTCCCCACGAGAGGCGCAAGGATGGTAGCAAGGTGTTTAGCAATGTTGTAAGTGGCTGAGTTTATGCTACTGACTATGGGTCTGAGTGGGACAGCTTCCTTGTGGGTCTTGGGAAGTCCATAGATGCAGGGTATGGCATCCCCTGGGTAAAGGCGGTGATATGTAAAGCGGTCAATAATTTTGTCCTTTTCAAAGTCTTGAAGGCAAGCTATAACTTTCTTTTTGTAGCTGCTTGTGGGGTCTCGCTTTAGGGCTTCGTAGGTATTGTTGTCACTGAGGAGAGTAGTGATCTTTGTATGGTAATCTGTAGTGTTTAGGACCACGGTGCATCTTCCCTTATCAGCTGGTAAAACAGTGATGTTGTGGTCTTTGCTCAGGGAAGCGACAGCCTTCTTTTCCTGTATTGTGAGGTTGGATGGAGGGACTTTGGCACTGGAGAGCGTGGCTGAGACTTTCATCCTGATTTGCTCTGCTTCTGTCTGTGATAATTTATTAATCTGTATGGCAGATTCTGTGGCTGTGATGAGGTCCACTATGGGCAACTGTTGTGGAGAAATGGCAAAATTGAGTCCTCTGGCTAATACTCTCTTTTCAGGTTCAGTGAGAATCCTGTCTGAAAAGTTCTTAACCCATTTCTCCTGACTGGCATCAGGTGTGTTTTCTTCTCTGGGTTGTGTAGGTTCAGGATGAGGAGTGAATGTTTTTGAAAGCAAGGTGTGAAATTTCCTGCGTTGTCTTTCTTTTCCTTTAGAGTGTTGGGCCCGCTGAGCCTTGTCCACAAACTTGTAAACCTCTTCTAAGATTGGAGAGGGTAGAAGGATTTCCAGTTCCTGCAGGGTCTGGCTGATCTTGATCTGGAGGGCATCTATGGTGAAATGGACCTGTCTTATCCTTTCACTTAAAAGGTGATTTTGTGCTCTCTGTAGAATCAAGTCTGCTCTGTATCCCCTGACAGTGGATCCAAGGCGCAGGCTCTTAGGAACAACTCTGCTTTGTCTGCTGGTTCACCCGAAAGACAAAACGCCAAAACACAAACTTAACAATGTGGTGTATGCTGTACAGTGCAGCGAGGAATGCTCAGACCTCTACATTGGAGAGACCAAACAGCCACTTCACAAGCGCATGGCACAACACAGAAGAGCCACCTCCACAGGACAAGACTCAGCAGTCCATCTGCATCTTAAGGATAAAGGACACTCTTTCGAGGATGCCAATGTTCACATTTTGGACAGAGAGGACAGATGGTTTGAAAGAGGAGTGAAAGAAGCCATCTATGTCCACTGTGAGCGACCATCTTTGAACAGAGGCGGGGGTTTACGACACCAACTCTCTGCCATCTATAATCCAGTTTTGAGATCCCTTCCCAGACGCCTTAACGCCCACTCACATCCTGGGCCATCTGACCTCAGGAATTCGCATGATAAGGTGGGGCCAGGTTTCACAATGAACACACCCGAAACTCTGGCTGATTGGGACCTACGCCCAGTTTCACACCTTGGCTCAGGCGATTAGAGGATCATCAGGGGGTCCTTTTGTCCCTCTGTGGGGGGTTACTCCCATCCATCCATTCGCTTCCGCTTATCCTTTTCAGGGTCGCGGGAGCCTATCCCAGCTGTCATAGGGCGAGAGGCAGGGTACACCCTGGACAGGTCGCCAGTCTGTCGCAGGGCCAACACACAAAGACAGACAACCATTCACACTCACATTCACTCGCACATTCACACCTAGTGGCAATTTGTATTATCCAATTAACCTATCCCCACAAGCTGCATGTCTTTGGACGGTGGGAGGAAGCCGGAGTACCCGGAGAGAACCCACGCAAACACGGGGAGAACATGCAAACTCCACACAGAAAGACCCCGGCCTGATGGTGGAATTGAACTCAGGACCTTCTTGCTGTGAGGCAACAGTGCTAACCACCGTGCCACCGTGCTGCCCTCACTCCCACTAGGTTTATATCTGGGACTCTCCACCATTTGACCTTAGAACTGAAGAAGCTTCTCGGATGAGAGGTGAAACGTCTTCAAGCAACTTAAAGAAGTCCAGACGCTTTTCTTTGCAAGCTCCTTTGACTACGATGACCTGGATGACTGAGAACCTTCACAGACAATTCTTGGATAGTTGATCAATCTCTTCAGGTTTATTTAAATTTGCTGTATTTCCTGAATCTGGCTTTTCAGCATAATCCACAAACGTTCTATAGGTTTGAGGTTGTAGTTTCAGGAAGGCCAATTCTTAGCTTATTGTTCTTAATTATTCTTAGCTTAATGTTATCCATTCAAAAACCAATGTGTTTGTGATCATTGTTGTGTCGGTCCACCCGATTGTGTCCATATTTCAACCATTTAACTGTTAATCTGAAGCAATGTTGAAAAATTTGAAGGTAGTTCTCCATTATTCCATCTAATTTATTAACAACCTCAGAACATGAGGCTACCACTACCGTGTATTGTGCTTAGGTCTGAAAGCCTCACCTTTACTCCTCTAAACATGCATTTCATCCTTGTGGCCAAGTAGCTCAATTGTTTTTCTCCAGAAGGCAACTGCAAATTTCAGTTGAGCTTGAAGGTGCCGGTTTTTCTTGGTTGGAACCCTCTCAGTCCATAGCGGTGCAAAATTCACTTTACTGCTGACAGTCAGAGATGTTTCGGTAGTTACTAGTTTACTAGTTCATAGCAAGCTTGAGCCTTGATGGTTCTTGGGTTCTTTACATTGTAAGTAAATGTATCTCAATTCAGTTCTGTTCAATTCAATTTAAGTCAATTAATATAGTGCCAGATCTCATCTGTTTCTTCTTTCAGACGTTGTCAAAGACCTTCCTAATCTGTGTAAATCTTTACTGAGTTCACTGACTTCTCCCTTCTCCCTGAATATTGATTAGTTATTTCAAACATATCCTTTTTGTGCTGGATGATAGTTACAGTTACAGTTAAACATGATCATGTTAATAGGTCATTGCCTTGTCTAGTTAAAAGAAATTGTAGAACACTGAGCAGCACGTCTTAAAAGATTTAAGTGTATGCATATATTTAAGTCTGTATGTATGCTTTTGACTCTGTCTATATTGGAGAAAATCCCAAATAAATTCAAACTTATTTAAAGTCATAATGACAAGTGGTGTACAATCATTCCACCCTGGAAAAGGAACAGTTCAAAGAAGTCATTAAACACCCAAATTAACCATGATATCCATGCACATGATGAGTGTAGATAGACTTTTGACAACAACAGTCCTCCTCATTTCAGGTGGACTCAGGTGACAACCCCTATCACCCATTAAAATTCCCAGAGAGAGTACAACAAGACTCAACGCCTAGTCTCTTGTCCACAAAATCCTTAAACGAAATATAGAGCCATGTTTAGCTACATTTTTTAAAGACTTTGAGATTATTTTACTGGGCAAAGGGCTTTTGTTAAATTTAGTGTGGGTGATGCTTTGTGCATGTATGTCGCATTCCAAGTGTCTTACTGTCCCTATGTACACTGTTGGTTTATCTCCACATATATCTTCACTTAGGAATGAAACTTGCACATCTGTGCATGCAAATGTGTTTTGTTTTTTCACTTGGCTATGTAAATCTTAAAGCATTTATTTTACGAAATTGTATTTTCTGTCTCAGTCTTGCCTATCGTGCCTCATCCTCCTTTATCAGGTCTCAGTGGGGAGCCGGCAGACCTGGAACGTCGGTGCCAAACCTTCGGCCAAAACTTCATTCCCCCCAAAAAGGCCAAGACGTTCCTGGAACTTGTGTGGGAGGCCTTACAGGATGTCACACTTATCATTTTGGAGGCCGCTGCCATCATCTCCCTTGGCCTCTCCTTCTACCAGCCTCCTGGAAAAGAAACTGAATGTGAGGATGTGGACAAAGGGTGTGGTTGCTGGTTTGGGAGGGTGTGACAAAAGGTCTGTCAGCAAGAGTGAAAAAGGTGGACGTGAAAAATGAAAACGAGATAGAGAGAAGTAAAAGTAAGACATTGTCAGTATACATACAGTAGGATAAGAGAGGAGGAACAAGACGGAGGAGAAGTTAAGGTTATATGAAGAAAACACACAAACACTGGAAAAGAATACAAAGGGGGAGGGTTGTAGCAAGCCATTTTGCTCAGCACTGTGGTCCAGCTTGCATTTACATGTTGATGGCAATTGAAAAAGAGAAGTCAAAAGTTAATAAAGAAGAGCTAAATTCATCCAAATCCAATCTGCTAGTGAAAAACTAAATGCTGTTGGAAAAAAGGAAGTGGAACTTGAGTTGAGAAGACTTGGTCAAATCAAATTATGAAACCAATATATAAAGTATATTAAAGCAAAGCTAAGAAGAATTGCTAGGACTAGGACTGCTAGGACTGAGACAAATGCAAAGTTATTTATTTTTAGTTTTATCTGTTTTCAAATTTTATTAGCGTTAGCAAATATTATAATGCAGCAGTAACTTGAACGTGTTTTATTTCTGTTAAACTTAATCTAGACTTTCAAAAATTACAAAAAAGCAAAATGCTAAATACAGTAACAATCACCACTAACTAATTTATTTTTTGGCCTCACATAAGTAAGAAAGCATTAGATTAAGTGTTTATAAAAGCACTAAAGTCAGCCAGCTGTTCAGTGATGTCAGCTACAGCTTATTGAAAATTGCTGTATAAGCTAGAGAAATTCTTTGAATGGTGGATCTAATAGTGAGTCAGTCCCTATAGAGTCCTATGCTACCTATAATACCAGACTTTAGAGAAGAAATAAACATAATTTAGAGCCTGGTGCAAGAGCGAGTACATTTTTTTTTAGTCCTGATTTTCTTTTTACCCAAAGGTAACTGCTCATTTATTATCATATTTACTTTTTTAGCCAACTAATGCCAACTAAGACCAAGATGCTGACGCCCAAAATGGCATCAGCATTGAGACTTTTAAACATCAAATTGTCTATGTATACAGAGACCCATTCCAGTAGACCCATTTTACTCAGGATCAGACCAGGATGATTTAAGTTATTCTTGTGACAAATTCGCATGCTGTTTTATTATCTCATTTAGATGTACAAGTACTTCCATCAAAACATTCTCAAATGTTGCCTCTAGATGTTCTGTTTAGCAAAATATTATACTTTGTTGCTGTTGGTTTTCCTGTTGTTTGGTGAAATCAGAGAGGAGTGAAAAAAATAAGAATCTTTTTATATAAGGAAGAAAAATACAAGCACACAATAGACAAAAGCTGAAGAGACAGAAAGTGAAATGGCTCACCAAATTGGGTCTGTTTGATTGGTGAGCCATTCAGTGACAATGAAGAGTCATGATAGAGAGGAAGTGGTCTCATCAGAGGATGCAGATATGGGACACTGTGGCTCTGTGTTAAACCAGACACACATGCAAATTAAAAAGAGCAATGACCATGTGTAGTCATTAGATGATGCTGAAAATAACAGTCAAAAGTAGCCTCTGCACTTCTAAGCTTAAGCCATATTGTTTTGCTCTCTGTGACTCACCAGAAACAATGATGAGGTTTTGATATTTACCTAATATGAGTTTTTCTTGTGGACCATTTTATTATATTTTTCCCTGTTATTTTCCTCCCCGTTTGAAATTAGATATTTTTTGGGAAAACAGCTATTGATTTTCTGAGGCATGTTCAAAAAATATCTGACTCTAAACAATTGCTCCATCTTCAGCATGCGGGAATGTGTCGGCGGGTGCAGAGGATGAAGGCGAGGCAGATGCTGGCTGGATTGAGGGCGCTGCCATCCTGCTTTCTGTTGTGTGTGTTGTCTTGGTGACAGCGTTTAACGACTGGTCCAAAGAGAAGCAGTTCCGGGGTCTACAGAGTCGAATTGAGCAAGAGCAGAAGTTCACTGTTGTGCGAAAAGGAAACGTCATCCAGATCCCTGTGGCTGACATGGTGGTGGGGGACATGGCTCAGGTCAAATATGGTAAGGAATCCATTATAAGATCTTCCCATACAAAAAACCCAACAACATACCAACAAATTAAATGATTTGTTCAGTTTCATTTTTGTAAGTATTTTGATTAATTTAGAAGATCTAAGGACACTGCAGATCAAATAAAACTTAATCATAAGAGTCAATCACAAACATATCTGATAAAGAATGAAAGCTGATGTACAAATTTCACAAAACCTACCTCAGTTTAGTAAAACACAGATGTAATGTATGCTGTTAGGGGAGCTCTGTGTAACCTCAGAAAACCATTGCAATTATTGACACCCATAGCAATAAATGAACCACATCAACACTATTGCCTGTGTTGAATTCATGTGTCTGCTACTGTCATCCAAAACAGTGATGAGACATGCACGAGGCTCTGTTTTATGTACTGTGTGTTATGTATCTTGTACAACAACTAAGATATGATAGATATTGTATAAGATGGTGTTAACTTAATATTAACCAATGCTAGGCAACATTTTCACTTTAGGTCATTATATGATTTCCTTATGGCTAAAATCAATACTATTTGACGTCATACATATGCTTGTGCTAGCTTGTTCAATAATAACAATAATTCAACAGGTTAGCTAACCAGCATTTGCACTTAGATATGTTTAGGGTTTTTTTAGGTAAGGCCTCAGTCACACATGCCTAGAGACAGTCCTGGCAAATTCTGATCACTAGGGAAAAATGTGCCTTTCCGACCAGCTGGTTGCTGGAAGTTGCTTGTATTGCTAGGTCAAATTGGTCACAAAGAAGCTTCTACACCATTAACCTCCATGTAATTTGGTCACCAGGAGACCATGGTGAATCACCATATACCCTTTTGTGACCAATTTACCTAGTGTCAGCAAACAACCACCAACCACCCAGAAACACACTTTTCATGGCTTGGAGCCACTGATCATTCTGTAGGCCTGCATGACTGTGGTTCAGCTAAAATCATAGAGACAGCAAGGAACCTTCAGAAACCACTTGCGGGGAATACTTTACCCTAATGATCATTGTTTGCCAGGTAATCACCAAACAAGTCTCTAAGTCTCTAAGTCTCTATGACTGGGACCAGAGATACCATTAGCTATTGATACTCTCTGTTGATGCTGGTACTGGAAGTGAGGAATCAAGGCAAAGCTTCAAGCATCCAGAATGACAGCCTGTAAAATGAGTGGGAACTAAGAGGGATGTTGTTTTTTTCCAAATCAGCAGTGTCTAAAAGAAAATGTGAAGGTCATAGAAGGAAAGAGAATCAACCCTGGATTGTGGATGATTGAATAACACTGATTTCAGTTATGAATCACAAATGTCCTTTAGATGATGCTAATCATTTATGTCATGCTAAAACATAAAAATATCACTGACATTTCCCCACTCATTTATAATATGGGTTTGCATGTCAGGTAAAGAACCAGGGGGAGATGGCAATCAATACCTTAACAGTGAATGCACACGTGTACACTCAAATTTTGGACACTCTTCTCATTGATAGAAAGTAATTATTTTTTAAATGATTATACTTCTTGCCACAGAGTAAAGAGTTTAAAAGCTTTTTTCTTTTAGGTAAGGCATTTTTCATTAGTCAAGCTACCAGCCACAGTGACCACTGAAACGAGCAGACACACAAAAATAATCAAGAACACCATCCATTCCATACATTTATTGTTCCTTCATGTGTTTGTTGTAGAATTTATGTCACGCCATTTGCATGCATGCATTGATGGGGATACTATCTGCAGTGAGAAAAAAAGAGACAGCGAGAGAGGGAAATGGCATAAAAAGCAGTTAAAGTCAAGTGAATTTAATTGGTGCTGTGCAGTAATAGTGAGGATATATAATGCAAGCAAGCTGAGTAAAACACTGATATGTGTATGTCTATGTTCAGGTGACCTACTGCCAGCTGATGGTATCTTGGTCCAAGGAAATGATCTGAAGATAGATGAGAGCTCTCTTACCGGAGAGTCTGACCATGTACGCAAATCTGTGGATAAGGACCCCATGCTGCTCTCAGGTTTGTTGTTTTTTTGCTCAAAAAGTGGCAAGTGTTTTTTCCCCCCAGGTATTTTTAAGTACATAACGTACTTAAATGTACTGGGGATTTAATGCCCCTTAACTCACTGTTTATTATATTTAATTCTCCCACCAAAAAGAGAGATCAGAGAGATCATTCTGTTCGTTTTTTTGTCTGTCTGTCTGTCTGTCTGTCTGTTTGTTAGCAGTCTAGAGTCCACAGTTATTAAGATATCAACATTCTAATTAACAGTTTGTGTGTCGGTAGATACCAATATCAGCTCGAGCTGATTTAATTTTGGTGAAAATTGGGTCAAGTCAACACCAACACCAAATGTCAAAACCAGTATATTATGGAGAGAACAATGCAACACACTTTTTCTTTCTTCAGTACAACACCCTGTGACATCACAATGACACCATAAACTTTTGGAAAATTACACACTGCATGAATATATCTTAAATCTTAAGTTTTACAGCTTATAGAAGCCAAAGATTTCAGCCACTTCTGCTCCAACCATATGGGTAAAGGTAATACAATACACAATTATAGTATGTAATGCTTCAAGTTCATAGGTCAAAGGTCAGACATCAGCATGTTATAAAAGCAGGCCCTCATCAACATGTTGTAATAAAAACATCATCAAAGTTTTAGTATAGCACTTGCCCTTTGGGGGGAGTTGCGTTCTCTGACTGCTCTTGTTGTTTGTCTGTGTCACTACTTTTTTTCCAGCAACCAATGAAAAAGCTCTGGTAAAGTACCTGTCGGCCTGACGCCAAACATCAGGCGGAAACAAGCTGTAGCTTTTAAACAGAATGAAACATCCAGTGGCTAATTTTTAGTTGGCTTGTGCAGTCTGAGTTTTTTTCATGTTGCTCTTGCGCCAGCAGTTGCAACTACAAGTGTGCATGCACCTATGAAGATAAAGCACATCCTCGTGATGTTATTTATTATTCATAACTGTCTGGTAAAGTAACAGATTGTAAAACTATACAAACATATTCAATTTATAAATACTATGGGTCACCAAGTCAAGTCTTGTAAGCTTTTTGCCATCAATTCAAGTCAATGAAAGACAAGTCAGTATTTTTGTGACCCTGCTCCTGAGGGTTAGGGTTTAGCCTTAACTAATTTTTTTTCCTCCAGGTTGTCTTTTTTTACTGTAACTATTGAGACCAACACTTTACATGTAGCACTCATCTAAACTATTAAAGGTACCCATGTGATGGAGGGCTCGGGGAGGATGCTGGTGACAGCTGTTGGTGTCAACTCACAGACAGGCATCATCTTCACTCTCCTGGGAGCTGGAGATGTGGAGGAAGATGGGAAAGAGAAGAAAGGTAAGTGACCCAGTGGAGACAATAAATGAGAATAATTAAGATAATTTTGTTGAAGATGCGTTTCACTTTTATGATAGGTTTAAATATTTTCATCTTTATTATTAATACGTGCAGTATTGTTGTTGATATATTCAAACCAGTAGAGGATGTAAAAAGATGAAGCAGATAAAGCTCTCTCTTTTATCACCTCTGTGACCTTTGGTTTAGTCGCCCTTTCTTTACTATCTTTTGGTTAGCATCTGACACACATATTACAACATTATTTAACTGAAATTTTAAAAAAAAGAAAAAGAAAACAAAACAAAACAAAAAATGAAAATTCACAGTGTGGTAAGCTTAAAAAACTCACTAATACAAAGAGCCTCGAGGCAACTGTTGTTGTGATTTGATGCTATATAAATGAAATTACATTGAAATTGTAACTAAATGAGACTGTGCTGATGTGAAAAATCTATAAGGACATTCAAAATGTATATTATACATACACCCCATCTTGGACATTCAAAATGTATATTATACATTTTGAATAGCCAAGATGACTACAAAGAGACACACACCAACAGAAACAAAACAATCAAACATACAAAACAAACACAAAAGACGTAAAACCCAGCATAAAAATAAGACACAATATGGTAAAGAAAAGACCAGAAACTACAAATAACACAGCCATCTTCTTTTGTGTCTGCTTCAATAGGGAGGTCTTGCTCTTATGGGGGGGGGGGGGAGGCTGTTACATGTCTGTGCCCAGGGGGCTATTGTTTCATAATCCATCCATGCTCACACATTGTGACATGTGTGTGCTGGGATGTGTGTGTAAGGGGTTAGCTGAATGCCTGAATGATTTCAGATAAGAGCTTCAACAGGAAACACACCAGTTTAACCTCATAGATAATTTAGCCCACATCCTCGTCATCTCTCTCTCCACTACCTGTTTCCCTTTCTCTTTCCCCACTTGTTTTCTCATTTTCCCTTTCTTCTATCAGCCTGTCCGTCATTCTCCGATTCTTTCACTGTTTCTCTTGTTTACCCCGCTCCTGTGCCCTCTTTCACTTTCCTCTCTCTGGCGTTGCCCTCCACTGTCTCTCCTCCCCACCCTTAATCTGAGAGAGAGAGGTTGAGGCTGCAGATTGAATCAATTATTGAAAGAGCAGGGGAGAGTGAGGCAGCTGGAGAGTTTCAGGGAAGAGTGTTGATTGGTCAGTGCACAAAGCATTAGTCTGTGCTCATATTTGTTCCATAGGAGCCATGCAGTCAGAGCAGAGCTGCAGACAGCAGAAGCTACAAATATTTTCAGAAGCACTTAAGGTTAATATCATTATTAGTGCACTCTTCTGTGCCTCTACAGTACTGCTGCAGTTCTCACTTCTGCATTGAAATGTGTCTGCTACTGTTGACGTCTTGAAGCAACAGCAACAAAGGGTCTGATGACACTTATTTTATTAAAGAATACTCTTACAGCTTGTTGTTTTCGTTCTGTTCCCAAAGTGTTCGTTGCATCCTGGGATGTGTTGCAGCTCAGTGCAGCTGCCTGTGTGGGCTGGATCATTCAGACACTCGTTTACTGGAACTAATACATTATTCAGAAGACTTCTACAAATGCCAGAACTTGTTAGTTTTTCCTCATGCAGTGGGATTTTGCTGTGGGGCTGTTTACGTTTCTTCTTTAATCTGTCTCCTATATTGAGGTTTCATTCTATGCAATACATATTACGCACGCAGAGCTGTGTATACAACCACATTCACTTCTTGAGTTTTTTTTATACAGATTTGCTGTTTTTTGTTTTTCCCTTTTTGCCAAATCCTTCATGTGCCCCTTCCCACAAAAACCTTCCTTTGTCACACATTTAACAGAGGAGAGTACTGAGTTGCTCATCACTACAGATGCCAGTTACAGCACAGTCACCAATGGTATGTGAGCATAAAGTTATCCGCCCCACTCCTTTCCTCAACCAATGAATTGAACTCATAGTGTACACAGTGAAAGTGACAGTGCCGTATGATGCCACTTTGTATCTGATATCACCGTGTTGATGTTCATCCTGCAGTATCATAATGATGTTACTCTGGAACTGTTATTGCAACTCATGTTGTTGTGGTGGGTGTGCAGGAGTGGGGAAACGAAATATTAAGACTTAGTGGACTTTTATTTTTTTCATCAGTACATAGTAAACATTCAAGAGACAACAACAAGACAACAAGTCAAAGATTATGGCAAGTGCTGTAGAATTTTTAACCAATTTTAAGTTTTTTGGTTTTATCCCACACTGGTTTGAGAGCAGCTGTCACCCTCCAACCCCCCCCCCCCCCCCCCCCCCCCACACACACACACACACACACACAGCTTTTTTATCCTAAAATCACTACAGAAAAACTTTATATTGTGATGACTCCACAATATTACAGCGGAAACACTAACAATCAGAAGATCCCCTATGAGTAAGGGCTAGATGATGATAGGGAGAAAATACTCCCTTTCAGCAGAACCATGGAAATGCAGCCATGAGTGGTTGGGGAAGAAAAATGAGAGCATGGAGAAACAAGGACAAAATACAATCTATTGGAAAGAGAGAAGACAAAAAATAATGATATGCAGCAGTAGGGACATTAACATCTGGGCTTGAAAAGAAGTTAGTGGAGAAGAAATGCTCAGTGTATCACAAGAAATCTCCCAGCAGCCTTTGACAGTGTAACTAAGGAATGCTACAAGGTTGCCTGATGCGGTCGTAACTATAAGATTTATCAAAAAGGAATGTTTTAAATCTAATCATCAACTGTTTGTTTCCCAATTTCAAACCAAGAGCTGGTTCCACAGAAGAGTGCCTTCAGTAATTAGACCTGCAGTCTGAAAGCAAAGTGCTCTATTAGTATAATGTGGTACTATGAGGTCTTTAAGATATGGCTGCACCTTATTATTGAAGACTTTGTATGTGAAGAAAATGATTTTAAAATCAATTCAATTTTATATTTTACTGGAAGCTTGTCAAGAGAAGCCTATATAAGGGAAGCATGATCTCTGTTTCTAGTGCTATTTTGTGTTTTTTGTAATGGAGAAAACACTGATTGGAACAATGTCATGAAGCCAAAACCATTTGTGTGAGGTGACTACCAGAGCAACATTGGTCATCATGTTGTAGGAACACCATTGTGGTGATATCAGATTATGTGGATTACCTTTGGATAATACCTTTGAAAATGCCTCTCACTCTCTTGTATAACCCAGTGTATGAAGTATGAACTGTTCCCTTTAGTATTGTTCTGTGTGTTTTCTGTTTCTGCAAGTTGTCACAATAAAAATGCACTATTTGTTTTATTATTTTTTGTGTTCTTGTTCTTTGACCTTTATGGCCCTGTCTAACTTGGCCTCCTTTTGTCTCAGGAAAGCAACCTGATGGTGCAGTGGAGAACAATCAGAACAAAGGTAGAGGCTTGTGTTTGGTTGGAATTTGGTTTGCATGTCGAGTGAGTTTGTTTTATTGTCAGGTGCTGAAGACATTTACAGTTTTCAAATCTTTTTGCTGTGTGTGTTTTTCAGCCAAAAAACAGGATGGGGGAGTTGCCATGGAGATGCAACCTCTGAAGAGTGCAGAAGGAGGAGAGGTAGAGGACAGAGAGAAGAAGAAGACCAATGTTCCAAAGAAAGAGAAGAGTGTGTTGCAGGGAAAGCTCACAAAACTGGCTGTTCAGATTGGCAAAGCAGGTACACAACTCATCCCTATACCGGGCAGAATTTCACGCCCTTATAGTTTCAGTGTCCTCTAAAATATCAGCACACAAAGTGGAATCTGCAGCTGTATGTCCTACTGAGCTTTTGTTGCAACAATGTATGGGTTTCTCAGTATGAAAAACAAATTGTGGGAATAGTGTGAAGGTCTGAGTGTGAAAGTGTGAAGACTTGGGTAGAAAGATGCTGTATTACTGTTTAGAGACAGGCATGTGTGCAAGATGATGTTCTTGACTGCTACAAGAATGTGAACGACATGTTTTTATTCTTGGCATGTGTCACTACAGGCCCAACATAAAATGCAATGCAGTCTTGACTGAGCAACTCTGATGAGCTGTCTCTTCCTTAATCTCCCTACAGGTTTGGTGATGTCAGCCATCACTGTCATCATTTTGGTGCTGTTCTTTGTCATCAACACATTTGTCGTTGAAGGTTTGTGTTTATGCAGCTTCCCAACATACACAATCGCTCATTACTGTTTTAAACACAACAGTGTTTTCTTGTCATGTCGAACATTTCTTAGGCTTTCAACAGAGGTTGTGTAGGTTTAATATGCAGTTTGCTGTGTGTTGCAGGTCACTCATGGTTGCCAGAGTGCACTCCAGTCTACATCCAGTACTTTGTCAAGTTCTTCATTATTGGAGTCACTGTGTTGGTTGTTGCTGTCCCAGAAGGCTTACCTCTCGCTGTCACAATCTCTCTGGCTTACTCTGTCAAGGTACATTCGCCTGTCAGCTTTAATGAATGATTAACCACATGGACATGTAGGAACTGCTACTTCTTTAGCTGGTCACGTTGGCTTCACGCTGAGACTGTCATGGGAAAAAAAGTCAGCTAAAAGAGACTTAGCCACCTTCATCCTGGGGACTGGAACAGGAGTAGGGACATGCTGAGCCCTGTCTGGGCACTAGCTTCCCTGGGAAGGAGGGACCAGTAGAAGGAACCACAGCTGTCCTCACCCTGGGAGTGGGTACGGATGCAGGGACAGGGGGGATCCTGGCTACGCTCACTCTGGGGGATGGGAAAGGTGAAGGGTTAGGTTCTGGAGTGGCCCTGGGTGGAGCAGCAGTCTCTACAAAACCAAGCTAGGAAGCGGAACAGTCTTTTAGGCTGCTTAGCATAGTTGCGCTCTTAGCAGTCTTTGAGGAAACCCCCAGCAGGGCAACAGTTTCTGGGGAGGCCAGCTCAGCCAAACCACTAATGGTCTCCAGGGAGTCGTGCTGTGAATCAGTTCTTGGGGAGACATGCTGTGAAACCTTAACAGTCTCTGGGGAGAGTGGCTCAGTCACAGAAACAGGCTTTAAAAAGGCTGGACAAAACACAATAGCACTTTCTGAAAAGATCAACTCTGTAAGACCATATGGACTTATCTTGTCTACTAGCTTAGCAAAAGGAAACACTGTTTTAAATTTGGCCAGTACAGAAGCACCAAACATGTTCTTCTTATTAACCGTTTCTGAAATACAAAACACACTTTGTTTATTAGCTGGCTCAGGAAGACAAGACTCAACGTTCTTAATGTTCATTAAAGAAACAAACTTCATGGTCCCAGACATATCGACCGACTGATGAAGAGGAAACACAAATTTTAGATTGACCAACTCAGAAAAGGCACACGTCAGTCTTACTCATGACAGGCATGGTCTTGGAAAACCCAGCTTGGCTGACACAGGCTGGCAAACAGTCCCGTGCTGTATGTTCCCATGTAAACGACAAGGCTGACGGGCCAGGCAGCGGGAGCTCTGGTACGCTGAACGGCCATCCTGAGGCAGGAGAGCAGGCTAGCGCAGAGTCTTGAATCCTCAGAAATTGAAAGAGAGACTTCTCTGGTGTGAGGCCACCATACTCAGTCTTGTAACCAGCCTTTCTTCGCTGCCCCAAGCCCCTTTTCCTCAAGGTTGAATATAGATGGAGATGTTGGAGGTTATCTGGAGAGCGAAGAGGATAGAGAATGACAGGCTGAACCTGCCCACTCTTATCACTGGAGGGTCAGGCAGAGGAAGGGCCAGGGAAAGAGCAGAAATCCTTATGAAGAAAATAAATAAATGATTAAGAGCTCTGAAATGACCATGAGAATCCCACTGTGCCAGTTCAATGAAGAGAGCTCATTTGTAAGAAGTGAAGTGATTTATTGAAATACAGAATTCTATTAACATATTTGGCAATTAGACTCAGATGACCCATGATAGCAGAACAGAATCCCAGTGGTGTTAGGAATTAGAAGAGGACCCTCCGGAGTCTAGACACTGGTGGCAGGTAAGATGGGGAGGAGGTGTGTCTAAATCAGTTTTCTAAAAGAATATAATTGAGAACCTTAAGAAAGTGTCCATCTAGTTTCAGAAAAAGGGTTTGGTGTCGTAGTGTATACTATTAATACATTAATTTTACATTTAACATTTTCTCCATATCCTCCCTTATCCTTATCTATCTATCTATCTATCTATCTATCTATCTATCTATCTATCTATCTATCTATCTATCTATCTATCTATCCTCATTCACACCATCCCACCCTCCCTCCTCCCCTCCCCTCACACACTGCTATGTCATTTATAGAAAATGATGAAAGACAACAACCTTGTACGGCACCTTGATGCATGTGAGACCATGGGTAATGCTACGGCCATCTGCTCTGACAAGACAGGCACCCTCACCACGAACCGCATGACTGTAGTGCAGGCTTACATCGGTGAGTACAAGTGATAATTCATAAATGCCATGCTGAAGATTGGTGAACAAATTTGTGAATGCTGAAGAGTTGTGGGTAGTGACTGAAAGAACGAGATATACACGAGATACAATCGGCAGAAAATGAACTTCCTCCGAAGGGTGGCTGGCCTCTCCCTTAGTTCATATTAGAATGAATCAAACTTTCATCCATTCTAATATTCTGTAGTGTAGTTCAGTATTGCAATTAGTGACAGTCTAGTTCTAGTTAAATAAATAAATTGAAAGATTCTATAAACTGACCTCATTAATTGAAACGTTGACCTATGATTTGAAACAATAAATATATGACATCCCTTTTAACATTGCCTCAAGGTATAAAGGAGATGGAACTGTTGTTTATGCATGCACCTGCTCAGTGTGTCCAGAAATATTAGATCTTTTGACTGTTTTGCAGATGATGCGCAGCTTTATATAACTCTTTTACAACAATAATAGTTGTCGTTGTTAGTTAATACTTTACATGCTAGTTGTTGACTGTCTTTCTACATCCACAATGAATTGGTTACAGCCACCTCTTCCTTTTTGTTGCTGTTTATATTTCATGTTCCTTTTTCAAAATCAGACTTCTCACTTTTACAAAGTTAAGAAACGTGTTTCAAAAAGATTGGTTAACAGTGACTGGCAGAGGCTAAGATGAACTTTTGACTTTTAATTCTTGCTATGAGTCAAGCTCCAAAACATACTGAATCCTTTTTACTCAGTAGTTTCTAGCGATGTCATTCAAACACAATGTCCTAGTTTGTAACAATTACTTTCTGTCATAAATTTGTAGTCACGTGATGACATCGGCAGGGTTATTTTCTAGGGCTTGACAAAGCGCCTGCAGAGCCACAGAATACGTTATACAACTGTTCTGACAGGCTCAGCAGCACTCTGCATGATGAAAACAGTGCCTCTGTGAAATGCCGTCAGTAATGTATTGGCACATAACTGTACTACATACAAAAACTCACCAGTGGAAACAATGGTGAAAAAAGCTTTAGCAGCATAGCAGTGTTCTGTCTTGACAAAACAACTTTCTGTCATGGGTGACTCATTAACAGCTTGATGGCACAATAGCAGCACAGAAAAAATCTATTACCAATGGGGATTAAAGTGATATTCTTGTTTTCAGGTGATGTGCACCACCGTGTGATCCCAGAACCTGGACAAATCAACCCCCGGACACTGAATCTGTTAGTCAATGCTATCGCAATCAACAGCGCCTACACCTCCAAGATCTTAGTGAGTCATGTATTGACAGAGGTGCCATTATGTTGCAGGTTGCTCTCTGGTTTAATAATGCTTTACCGGTCCTTGGTTGTCACTAATTAATTGGACTTGTGGGTTTTCTTTTTCCTGTTCCTTTTCTTTAATATCATTTTTATTTTTGTACTTTCTCTACCCTCCATCATTTCTCGCTCTCCAATCAAACACCTCAACTAACTTTCCATCAGCCACCTGATGTGGAAGGGGGTTTGGCAAAGCAGGTGGGCAACAAGACAGAGTGTGGCCTGCTGGGATTTGTATTAGACCTACAACAGGACTATGCCCCCATCAGAGAGCAGATCCCTGAGGAGCGACTGTACAAGGTAGGAACTCATGCAGCACATTTCACTTTTACCAGTAAATTTTTATTTTTAGAACATTTTAGTAAAAGTTTGCCAGAAGGTTAGGTCACTATGTATTTGAACTCATCTAACTGAAAGAATCAACAGTCTGAGAATTAAATTATACATTTTCACAATATGCTTTAATAAACAAAATCAAGTGGGAGCTAATCACACTCAGTGTCCTCAAAACAAAGCAAGAACTGCATTCTGTTGCACTTTTGATGATGTAAGCAGGTCGCAAGGATTATACTTAATTGTGATTTGTTGCTGAATAACTGAAATGGAATTGAACTGAACTATGCTGTACATTTGGCCCTTGATTTGATTCTCATTGTGCAATCTTTAAACTTGCTAAATGAGAAGGGGTATCAGACTTGGTAAATCTGAGTTTGACACCTCTGCTGTAAAATCTTACAGGATTTTCAAACACTCTGTTGACGATTGGGTTCAACAGCATTCTCTCCGCTACAATGATGGGAGACAAACAAGCCTGTTGTTTTCCTTGGTGCTGGCAGATCACAGTGATGACTCAAATCATCACTTATTCATAGCTACATAAACTACAATCGCGTTTCAGTGATGAAATGATGAGGGTATAGCTGATTTCCCCTACTTTATGATGAGTTGACATGCTGACAGTGCAGCAAGCATGATTTCTCACATTGATAAAGATTCAAACCCTTAAGTACACCTTCAGCACACCCCGCGGGGCGTTAAGTCAGAGATATTAAAGTCTATTTTTGATTGTACTCTTATGTATCACACATCTCCCCTCTCTCTCAGGTGTATACATTCAACTCAGTGCGTAAATCCATGAGCACGGTGATCAAGCTGCCTGATGGTTCCTTCCGGCTTTACAGCAAAGGAGCATCTGAAATCATGTTAAAGAAGTGAGTGATAGGGGAGGATGAGCAAAGGAGGAAGTGGTCTGGTGTTACACGAGATTATGTAAACTAATATAACAGCAACAGCTCACACTGTGTTTAATGTAATTGTTTAAATGGTTTTAATCTGTAAAATAAAAGCTGCTCTTTTTCCTCCCCAAAAATCTTCATCTGTCTTCCAGGTGTTCCTACATTCTCGATGCCAATGGAGAATCTCGCAGTTTCCGCCCACGTGACAGAGATGAGATGGTAAAACAGGTAAGACTTTCTGATTCCTTCATTGTATCGTTCTAAAAGTCCTTCTCCTAATAGATTTTAGCTACCTTCTCAGTAATTTTCAAGACTTTCCCTTTTCAGAAACTAGAAGATTTTACATGTCACAAAACATGATAGATTTTCTTTTGTTTTCCACAAACATCAAACAGAAATTCTATCCAGAGGGGTGACTTAAACAGAAACTAAAACCCAGATTGAGTGCTGAGTGCCAAAACTTAAAGTAATCGTCACAGTCTCTAACTGTGCCTTTCTGCTGTTTTATGCCAAGCAGGTAAATCTGCAAACAGAAATATGAGAAAGCTATGAAAGTGAAATAAAACAGAATACAGAGTTGAATACTGTACCTCTTTTGTTTAATAATCTTGTTAGATGCGTGATGTTAGTGAGGAGCTATGCTATTGTGTAGGACAAACTTTGAGATGCCGACACCTCTTATTACATCGTGAAATTGTCATGATAAGCACAAGCTTCACCAGTGGTGCTGCCTCAAGGATCTCTTGTACCAGTATTCTGCTGATAGACAGAGGCCTATTGCAGCATCATTACGTTTGGCTGTTACTTTGTGAAACCAGATAAAAACTCTGTAAGGCCACTGCTTTCCTGACTCAGTCTGCCCATATTGTACCTTAAATATCCACTAGCAAAAATATTCTTCACACATTATAGATAAGAAGTCACACTTGGAGTCACACTAAACACCATAAGCATCACAGAACAGAATGTGAGTTAAGACCAGCGTTGGTAGACTTACATTCTAAATCTGCTATACGTGTTCACCAGATCAGCTTTGATGTAACTAAAACTTGTAACAGCAAAACACATGTATTTGTTCCACATAGTTCTAAGCCTGCGCAGGCTGAGTATTGTTAATTGACAGACTGCCTGACTGGCCTACATTTGCGTTTTGATAAACAACTTCTGCCGTGAGAAAAATAATTTCTTACACAATTTTGTTCCAGCTCAGTAGTTCAGTTTCCACTGTGGCAGCTTTAGTCACCTCATCTTTACATTACTGCTGTCTGCAGCTTGAGGTCTTTTCCTTCCAGCTGTGTATTCATATTTAAATGTTATATACAGGACAATATAGTGTGGTCTAATCTTCCTGATTATTGCTGCAATAATGATTATTAATAGGTGATTGAGCCCATGGCATGTGAGGGGTTGAGGACCATATGCATTGCATACCGTGACCTTCCATCCAATCCGGAACCAGAATGGGACAACGAGACAGAGATAGTAACGGAGTTGACCTGCATCACTGTAGTTGGGATAGAGGATCCTGTACGGCCTGAGGTAGGATACAACGAAGTGTGTTTGTTTGCCTCAGTTTGGGTAATTTGGATAAATCCATTTTCATTTTTGTATAGTCCACTACATATATACTTGTGTATTAAGTAAATTGTGCTGTTAGCCATATAGGTAGCCAGCTAGCATTAGTATGATTATTGTACTGATGATTTCTGCTCCTTCCACTGGCTGGAAATTGTTTGGTGGTCCTTCGGTTGCTGCTTTGTATTACTCAGGACAGTGACAGTCGAGGGCAAGATGTGTCCACTCAGCAACTGAGTACACCATCTGGCCACTTGTCAAACACTTAGCATTTAGGTGTCCTTTACTGAGTGAATACACTTTTTCAAGTGTCAGTATGGAAGTATGGGATTTGAGAGCTAGCATGTGTTTTGGAATAGTTGGAATTTGAATTGGTTCTTTGGGTTTGTTCATGCCATAATGCGACTGTGCTGTTAAAAATAATATTGTTATATTTTTTTGTGAACAAATGTCCTTGTTCTCCAAGGTGCCCGATGCCATCCGTAAGTGTCAGCGTGCAGGCATTACAGTGCGGATGGTGACTGGTGATAACATTAACACAGCCAGGGCCATTGCTGCTAAATGTGGCATCATCCACCCCGGAGATGATTTTATCTGTCTAGAGGGCAAAGACTTTAACCGACGAATCAGAAACGAGAAAGGAGAGGTAAGTGGTGGTCTCAAATTAGTTGAATACCTTGTCAACTGGATTCCATGCACACTAATACATTTGTTTTAAAACTATAAAATGATTGCATCTCTTTCATGTCAAACAGCTGGGCTTCTCTTTCCTTTAAAGACACTTAAAACAGAGATTTTTGAATTATTGACCCTGTTTTTAACAAGAATGAAGCAGACACATATGTTGCCAACTTTGCTTTTTGAAATCATCATGAGAGCATAACACTGCACACTCACCAGCCACGATTTGTCAATAATAAGCTATTAGCTATTGTATATGAGCTAGTTAATTAAATTTATAAAATCATTTTCATGTTGAAGTGAAAATGTTTCCTGAGAGCTAAGTGCAAGTTTGCCACTGACTTCTATACAATTGGAGAGGTCTTTTACAATCATAGGAGTCGCCACCCGCTGGTCATTAAAAAGAATGCAGGTTTACAGAACATTTGCATTAGTTTCACTTCTCTAATGCAGTGTGAGTCGTTTATACATTCATTTATCCAAATGTTTATGTAGCGCTCATTTACTCAATACCATTAAATAAATGGGCTTTGGGTTCTTTTTCTAGTGTACTCTCGTACGATATTTTTCAATTAACTTCTGTTTTGTTTCTGGGATCAATGAAGCTTATCCCTTAACAGTAGCACTACACGCGAAAATGAACACTAGTGTCTACAGTGCAGTAAATCATGTCATACACCATGTAAAGTAGAGCATTGCAACCCTCCTTTAATTTACCAAACAATGAAAACAATAAAATAACTAGAAAAAATTTGCATTTCCTGCGAAAATGCTGTGTGGATGCCTTAACGCTGAAGATTTCTGCTGAAAAGAGCTGAAAAAAAAAAATGTTACCCTAAGCAGGATTCGAACCTGGTCCTTCTGGTCTCAAGGTAGTTACTCATCTCACTGAGCCAAACGGATTCTCACAAAGAAGAGGTGGAGTGACTGACAATTGTACTGATAAGAGGTGAAAAGGCTGAAAACTTTGCAGAAAAGAGTTCAATCAGCAGAATTTCTGCTGAAAAGAGGTGAATGAGCAGAATTCTGCTGAAAACAGCTGAAAAAGCTGGTATTTGTGCTGAAAAGTGGTGAAAAAACTTACAATTATGCTGAAAAGGGGTGAAAAAGCTGAAATTTGTGTTCAAAAGAGTTAAATTTTTTTTACTGTTAACTGAAAGAAATGTTGCCACAAGCGGGATTTGAACCCAGGCCTCCCAGTCTGAGAATGGATGCTCATCTCACTGAGCTAAAACACAAGTCAACCCGGCAAGAAAAATCAGTGAGGCCACTGATAATATGGCAGAAATGGGCAAAAAACATTGCATAAAAAATTCAATATTTCAAAAAGTATAGAAGTTATGAGCACCGAAAGTCATAGCACCCATTAGCAGAAAGAGCAGAATTTTTTAAAGTTTGAACGGAGAAAATCGGCTGAAAGCTGAGGGAGTAGTTAACGTCCAAAAACGTACGGAAGCAACTTGCTGAATAATAAAGAACTAGAAAAATTTGCATTTCCTGCGAAAATGCTGTGTGGATGCCTTAACGCTGAAGATGTCTGCTGAAAAAAGCTGAAAAAGTTGAAACAAAAAAAATGTTGCCCTGAGCAGCATTCGAACCTGGCCCTTCTGGTCTCAAGGCGGCTATTCATCTCACTGCGCCAAATTCTTTCTCACAAATGGTAAATGGCCTGTATTTATATAGCGCTTTACAAAGAAGAGGTGGAGAGACTGACAATTGTGCTGAAATGAGCAGAAGCGGCTGAGAATTGTGCTGATAATTAGTGAAAAGGCTGAAAACTTTGCAGAAAAGAGGTGAATCAGCAAAATTTCTGCTGAAAAGAGTTGAATGAGCAGAATTTCTGCTGAAAAGAGTTGAATGAGCAGAATTTCTGCTGAAAAGAGGTTAATCAGCAGAATTTCTGCTGAAAAGAGTTCAATCAGCAGATTTTCTGCTGAAAGGAGGTTTTTCCTGAAAACAGCAGAAAAAACTCAAAATTTTGCTGAAAAGAGTTCAATCAGATGAATTTCTGCTGAACAGAGTTGAATGAGCAGAATTGTGCTGAAAAGAGGTTTTTGCTGAAAATAGCTGAAAAAGCTGGTATTTGTGCTGAAAAGTGGTGAAAAAACGGAAAATTGTGCTGAAAAGGGGTGAAAAAGCTGAAATTTGTGTTCAAAAGAGTTAAAAAAAAGTTTAAGTGTTAACTGAAAAATGTTGCCATAAGCGGGATTTGAACCCGGGCCTCCGAGTCTGAGAACGGATGCTCATCTCACTGAGCTAAAACACAGGTCAACCCAGCAAGGAAAATCAGTGAGGCCACTGATAATATGGCAGAAATGGGTAAAAAATATTGCAAAAAAAATTCAATATCTCAAAAAGTATAGAAGTTATGAGCACCAAAAGTCATAGAACCCATTAGCAGAAAGAGCAGAACTTTTTAAAGTTTGAACGGAGAAAATCGGCTGAAAACTGACGGAGTAGTTAACGTCCAAAAGACGTATGGAAGCAACTAGCAGAATAATAAAGATAAAGAATAAAGAGAAACAGGAACTCAATAGTGTGGATGCCTTTGAGGGCATCCACACAACTAGAAAAAATTGCATTTTCTGCGAAAATGCTGTGTGGATGCCTTAACGCTGAAGATTTCTGCTGAAAAGAGCTGAAAAAGTTGAAAAAAACGTTGCCCTGAGCAGGATTCGAACCTTGTCCTTCTGGTCTCAAGGGTTAATCAGCAGAATTTCTGCTGAAAAGAGTTGAATGAGCAGAATTTCTGCTGAAAAGAGTTCAATCAGCAGAATTTCTGGAAAAGCTTAAAATTCTAATGAAAGCAGCAGAAGAGGCTGAGATTTGTGCTGATAAGAGGTGAAAATGCTGAACCAATCAGAGGTACTGCTTCTGTCTGCTTCATCAGGCTGTGTATTTGTATGTATTTCTGCCATGGAGCGTTAACAAGAATCTGAGGTCCATATTAGAAAAGCTGCCAAAATCATAAAACATTGCCGAATTGTAATAAATTATCAATATGAATTACAGGTCTGTGATAGTGTATCAATTTGTAGTGAAAAAAACATTTGGGCCATGGTGGAATTGAACCCTTGAACTTTGGTCTGAAGATCCGTTTCATTACCAATTGCGCCACTGGCAAAGAGAGCGGGCGCCTGGAAAACAGGGTGATGAGCAGCCAGAATTCGATAGCTGTGAGATGCGAAAAACGCTGTTTTTTGGAGTTACAAAACGTCGTGAAAAAACTTTGCAGAAAAGAGGTGAATCAGCAGACTTTCTGCTGAAAAGAGTTCAATCAGCAGAATTTCTGCTGAAAAGAGTTGCTGATTAGAGTTCAATCAGCAGAATTTCTGCTGAAAAGAGTTCAATCAGCAGAATTTCTGCTGAAAAGAGTTCAATTAGCAGAATTTCTGCTCAAAATAGTTTTTTCTGAAAACAGCTGAGATTTGTGCTAATAAGAGGTGAAAAGGCTGAAAATTTTGCTGAAAAGAGTTCAATCAGATGAATTTCTGCTGAAATGAGTTCAATTAGCAGAATTTCTGCTGAAAAGAGTTGAATGAGCAGAATTCTGCTGAAAAGAGGTTTTTGCTGAAAACAGCTGAAAAAGCTGTTATTTGTGCTGAAAAGTGGTGAAAAAAATTAAAATTGTGCTGAAAAGGGGTGAAAAAGCTGAAATTTGTGTTCAAAAGAGTTAAAAAAAAGTTTAAATGTTAACTGAAAGAAATGTTGCCATAAGTGGGATTTGAACCCGGGCCTCCCAGTCTGAGAACGGATGCTCATCTCACTGAGCTAAAACACAGGTCAACCCGGCAAGGAAAATCAGTGAGGCCACTGATGATATGGCAGAAATGGGCAAAAAATATTGCAAAAAAAAATTCAATATCTCAAAAAGTATAGAAGTTATGAGCACCAAAAGTCATAGCCGGCATCAGCAGAAAGAGCAGAATTTTTTAAACTTTGAATGCCGAAAATCGGCTGAAAACTGTGGGAGTAGTTGAGTGCCAAAAAGTGTACGGAAGCAACTAGTAAATAGTGGAATAAAGAATAAAGAGAAACAGGAACTCAATAGTGTCCACACAAATAGTGAATGCCCTTTGAGGGCATCCACACAAAAAATAAAGAATAAAGAGAAACAGGAACTCAATAGTGTAAAATGGCAGGTTTCAGTATTCAGGCAAAGCAAAACACACACAGCAATTTACCAGCTGTACACAGAATCTCCTCATATACAATGTAAACCACCAGTGACAAACAATCATAGTCCCAAACTAAACCTAAAGCCGGCAGAAATACACCCTACATTGCAGGCCTGTATTGCTCCAGTATAAATCCAAAAGATCTCCCAACCGGAAGTTCTTCACTCAACGAGCAAAAAATAAATAAATAAACTCAGTACCTTGTGAAACTTGCAACTCCCACCAGATTAATCCAGGCAACAGGCTGTTTTCAGCTCCTCCAAACCTGTCACCTGCTCTTAATGCAGTAGCACAAAGATGAGGACGGTCTGTGATCTCCACATGCTCCACAAGCTACCTGTTTTAGCTTCCCACTAGTGATGGGATTTCCGGCTCTTTTTAGAGTACCGGCTCTTTTTAAGTACCGGCTCTTTCGGCTCGGCTCACTAAAAAGAGCCGGCTCTTTCGGTTCCAAACCGGCTGTTCAGGTTGTTTTGTTGCTTTAACCCTCTGGGCTCTATCCTGGCCATTTGTGGCCACTTCACTTTTCTTTTTTCAACCATTTTTGATCTGTTAATGCAAATTAATAATGTCAATAATATACACTATACACCAAATTGTTCCACTTGGCTCTATCGTGGCCATTTTTGGCCAATTGAAACCCATTATAACCACCTCTTTTGATTCCTTGTCATTGACAGTACTATATCATGCGATTTAGGTAAAATTGCTTTCATTCTAAACTCAACACATGGAAATTGTAGTTTTTAATGTTTTTTACCAAATTACATCATTTACCCATTTTTGGCCAAGCAAGCGATTTCATGTAATATTCCTAGTTTCTAGTAGTGGCCTTTGATGGCTTACCACACTCCAATGGACCAGAATAATGACACAATTTTGACACAGGTTTGATCTTACGGATCTAATAGTTTGTGTTTGTGCATGACATTGCAGCACAAACATGTATTTGCAAGATAGACTGGAATAAATAATGATGCATCAAACATTACATAGACTCCAGTGAATTTCTGTGGATGCAGGCTATTGAGCTTTGATGTTCCCAGTCAAACTTAGCATTGAAGCACATGTTAAAAGCACTTTTACTCTTGTATTTTTCATAAAAGAGACCATACCCAAAATATTAACTCTAGAAACAGAAACAAAAACAAAAAAAAACCCAATCACAGGACATTTTGCAGAGTTCAAACCTGCAGCTGCAGCTGCAGCACAAATGTGAGTGAAGTTGCCCCCCCCCACCTTCTTCAAATCCAACAAAAGTGGTATCAAACGTTTGTGCTACGTTTGTGCTGGTTTGTGCTGCAAAATTTTTTGTTTGTGCTGCTATCATTTTAAAGATATTAATAAAAATTTCTAGAGGTCATCAGAGGTCAACCAGCCCCCCCACATTAATTAAATCAAACAAAATGGGTGTCAATCAACTGTGTTACGTTTGTGCTGGTTTGTGCTGCTAAAATTGTCGTTTGTGCTGTTTCTGTTTTTAAGATATTAATGTATATGTAAAGGTCAAAAGGTCAACCAGCCCCCCCACCTTCTTCAAATCCAACAAAAGTGGTATCAAACGTTTGTGCTACGTTTGTGCTGGTTTGTGCTGCAAAAATTTTCATTTGTGCTGCTATCATTTTAAAGATATTAATAAAAATTTCTAGAGGTCATCAGAGGTCATCAGAGGAGTTGAAAAGGGTGCAGAGAGAGTTGAGGGGACTGATAAGGAATGGGAAGGACAGCTACAGGCAGAAGATGGAGAACCAGCTTCAGCAAAACAACGTTGGTGAAGTCTGGAGAGGCCTCAGAACCATCTCAGGCCACAAACAGCAGAACTCTCTGCCTGGGAGGGATGTGAGATGGGCAAATGAACTGAATCATTTCTTCAACAGATTTGATTCAGCCATGAGGCAGTCTGCAACATCGGCTGCAGACTCACCCACCCCCACTGCTGCTGTTCCACCTCAGACACTTCACACCTCCTCTATTCACCCTGCTCACTCCTCCCCACCCCCAACAACAGCATCCAATACACACTCAACACAAGGCTCCAGCCTGTCTCTCTCAACCACCCAGGTTAGGAGGGAACTGAGGAGGATTAATGGCAAGAAGGCAGCGGGCCCAGATGGCATCAGCTCGAGGGTCGTCAGGTCCTGCGCGGACCAACTGTGTGGGGTGATGGAGCACCTCTTCAACCTGAGCCTGAGGTTGGGAAGAGTCCCACAGCTCTGGAAAACCTCCTGTGTTGTACCAGTGCCAAAGACTTCACGCCCCAAGGACCTCAACAGCTACAGGCCGGTGGCTCTGACATCCCACCTGATGAAGACCCTGGAGCGGTTGGTCCTGGCTCAGCTTCGGCGCCTAACAAGCTCATCACTGGACCCACTTCAGTTTGCCTACCAGCCTGGCATTGGAGCGGATGATGCCGTCATTCACCTCCTACATCGTTCCCTCGCTCACCTGGAGACCGCTGGAAGCACTGTGAGAATCATGTTCTTTGATTTCTCCAGTGCCTTCAACACTATTCTTCCCTCGGTTCTGAAGGACAAGCTGGTGAACTCTGGAGTGGACCATCACCTCACTACCTGGATCCTGGACTACCTCACCGACCGACCACAGTATGTGAGGACTCAGGGCTGTGTGTCGGACAGGGTCGTCTGCAGTACGGGGGCCCCACAGGGAACGGTTCTGGCTCCGTTCCTCTTCACCATCTACACTGCAGACTTCTCCCACAATTCCACCCAGTGCTTCCTGCAGAAGTTCTCTGATGACTCTGCAATAGTCGGCCTCATCACTGATGGGGACGACAAGGAGTACAGAGGACTGACTCAAGACTTTGTGGACTGGTGCCAGCTGAACTACCTCCAGATCAACGCCAGTAAAACCAAGGAGCTGGTGGTAGACTTCCGCAGGCACAAGCATTCTCCACTGCAACCACTGAACATCCAGGGTATGGACATTGAGGCTGTGGACAGCTACAGGTACCTTGGTGTTCATCTGAACAACAGACTGGACTGGACTCATAACTCAGATGCCCTCTACAGGAAAGGGCAGAGCAGGTTGTACCTGCTGCGGAGACTCAGGTCGTTTGGGGTGGAGGGCCCACTCCTGAAGACCTTCTATGACTCTGTGGTGGCTTCTGCTATCTTTTATGGTGTGGTCTGCTGGGGCGGCAGCATCTCTGCTGGGGACAGGAAGAGACTGAACAGGGTGATCCGAAGGGCCAGCTCTGTTCTAGGATGCCCTCTGGACCCAGTGGAGGTGGTGAGTGACAGGAGAATGGCGGCTAAGCTGTCATCCCTGTTGGACAACGTCTCCCACCCCATGCAGCAGACTGTGACAGCACTGAGCAGCTCCTTCAGTGGGAGACTGCGGCACCCACGGTGTGGGACGGAGAGATTTCGCAGGTCTTTCCTCCCCACTGCTGTCAGACTCCACAACAAAGACTTTAACTGAACAAACACACACATCCACACATGTGCAATAACACTAAGTGCAATAATCCTTTCTGGCATCGTTGTATTTTTACTCAGTTGTATATAGCATTCGTATTCTATTTTTATCTTATTGTATATTTTTATTCTATTTTATTCTACTGTATATAGTATATTATTTTATTCTATTCTGTACAGCTGTGTACTGTATTTATTCTTATTGTATTCTAATTTTTGCGTCATAACTTTTGCACTGTCCACTTCCTGCTGTGACAAAACAAATTTCCCACGTGTGGGACTAATAAAGGTTATCTTATCTTATCTTATCTTAGGTCAACCAGCCCCCCCACATTACCCAAATCCAACAAAAGTGGTATCAAACGTTTGTGCTGGTTTGTGCTGCAAAAAGTCTCGTTTGTGCTGCTATCATTTTAAAGATATTAATAAAAATTTCTAGAGGTCATCAGAGGTCAACCAGCCCCCCCACATTACCCAAATCCAACAAAAGTGGTATCAAACGTTTGTGCTACGTTTGTGCTGGTTTGTGCTGCAAAAAGTTTCGTTTGTGCTGCTATCATTTTAAAGATATTAAAAAAAATTCTAGAGGTCATCAAAGGTCAACCAGTCCCCCCACATTAATGGAATCAAACAAAATTGGTGTCAATCAACTGTGCTATGTCAGCCCATTCTCACTCCCGAGGCGTAACATGTCGACGTTTTGTCACGTCCCGCGGCGTTCCTGAGGAACATGAAAGGAGACCTTCTGCATTCTTATGGTACGCCGCGGGTTATGGCTCCCGCGGTAATAGACGTTGCAGCCCTGTATTCCAGCCCTAAACCTAACCTTATCCCTAGCCCTAACCATAACCTTATTCCTGATCTTAACCAGGACTATAATGATGTGAAATAGCGTGTTTCTAAGCGATTTGAAGAAAAAGAGCGAACATGTGTAGATGGAGTCCAGACGGTTCTCATATTTCCTCTTTTTTCCGAGGTCGTCATTTAGGAACGTGGTGGGTAGCCGAAAATGTAATATGTTGACGATTTGTCACCTAGCGTAAAATGTTACGCTTTGGGAGTGAGAACGTGTTGGCTATGCTTGTGCTGGTTTGTGCTGCTTAAATTGTCGTTTGTGCTGCTTCTGTTTTAAAGATATTAATGAAAAGGTAAAGGTCAAAAGGTCAACCAGCCCCCCCACATTACCCAAATCAAAGAAAATTGATTTGTTTGTGCTGCAAACATTTTTGTTTGTGCTGCTAACATTTTAAACATTTTAATAAAATAACGTCTTGATGCGTGCTTAATCATCCAGGTAAGTAAATCCCAAAAGGTTGATTCTGTTCATCTGGACATTTTCAGTTGGAGAAACGTTTCATCACTCATCCAAGTGACTTCTTCAGTCTCAGCTGATTGCAGGTTTCCCCAACCTTATAAACACATGTGAGTGAAATTTCCCCCCCTACCTTCTTCAAATCGAACAAAATTGATGTCAAACATTTGTCCTGCAAATTATTTTGTTTGTGCAGGTTGTGTTTCCCTAATTTTATAAACAGTACATGTACGGTGAGAGAGAGATGTTACATCTGTCTTCACTTGCATCCCAGTCATAGATGCTTTGGAGATAGTTCATAAAAGATTACAGGATCACCCCAACCTCAGCAACAGGACCACTCTCAGCACTGATCAGTTGTGTTTGCTTTTGGAACTGTGTCTTAATTCCACTTATTTTGCATAAGGGTCAGTACAGGCGGAAACCTAGGTGTGCCATGGGTTCCAACAGGCCCCTGGTCAAAGTCACCAAACCAGTTCGTAAGCAGGTACAGGTGTGGCCAGAAGGGTCCTCAGAGGCACTGCAAGACTGCTTTTCCACCACAGGCTGCTACACACGACAACACCACAGACTTTCAGGAATATAGAGAAACTGTTACTGCCTACATCCCAAAATGCATCGATGATGTCACAGAGACCAGGTGTCACGGGTTGCTTAGAGGATCCACTCGCAGGACTCCTGAGTAGCGTTTAAACAGAGACGGTTTATTTACAGATCTTCACCAAGTGTATGTACAGACAGTGCGGGGTTAGTGCTATATACAAGACGTGAGGGGCAGGGCTCCTGGGAAAACAGGGATATCACACACGCGCTCAGTTCAACCTCTCTCTTCTCCGCTAGCGACCAGTCACTCCTTCCACACTCCACACAGGGAAAGACAGGGAATCTAGGAACAAAGAAACACTCGTTAAGTCTCTGAGACGGAGGCACAGGAAAGTTGAGCTAGACGTGTACTGACTAGAACCTTCACAACAATCCAGCGTTGAACAGCTGATCTCCTCCTTCTAATATACCAGCTGGTCTGATGAGGCCCAGGTGTTCCCAATCCAGGAAGGCGTGGACCGAGGGCGTGAAGTCGCCATGAGTTCCGCCCCTGCAAAACAGGGCAGAGAAGGAGAGAGGGGGAGAGAGAGGGAAAAAGAGAAGAGAAGGAGGGCTAGGAGTGGAGAGATTCTGATCAGCACCTTGCCAATCCTGCAGGTCGTGACACCAGGCCTATCACTGTCCGGGCCAATCAGAAACCATGGCTCACAGGTCAGGTTTAAATACTCCTAAGGTTGAAAAATGCAAGCCTTCAGAATTAGGTGAGCCAAAGAACAGCAAGGGCATCACGTGGCATCAGCTACAGCAAAGCTTCAGCGACAGCAGAGATACTTGGAGGCAGTGGCAAGGAATACAAACCATCACAGACTACAAGCCCACTCTGCAGACCGTGGTGACACAATCCCCAGACAGTGTGTGGAGATCCCTTGCCAAAATCAGTACCGCCGTTCCCACATGCCTCAAAGCCTCCAACATCATTACTGTACCCAAGAAGTCATCTACCTCCTGCTTTAAGGACTACCGTCCTGTCAAACTCACTTCCATCATTATGAAGTGCTTTGAACGGTTAGTCATGCATCAAATCAAATTATTGCTTTCGTCAAAACGCTCAAGTGATGATGGAATTTCAACTGCCCCTTACTCAGCCCTCACACATCTCAACACTAGAGACTCATATGTCAGAGTGCTGTTCATAGACTTCAGTTCAGCCTTCAGCATCATCATATTCTAATTTGTGTTGTACAGTTATTTCATTTTTAACCTTAATTTATATTTTATTCCTTCCTAGTTAAATTTACCCTTTTTAATTTTTCATATTTATTTCCTATCTTATTCATAGCCTTTTCCTTTTTTGTTTTCTTTAGGTCACGAGCAGTTGTCCAAGCATTTCACTACATATCGTACTGTGTATGACTGTGTACGTGACAAATAAAATTTGAATTTGAATTTGAATTCATTCCCCAGCAACTCATTCACAAACTGGATCTGCTGGGGATCAGCACCTTGCTGCTAGATTTCTTGACAGGAAGACAGCAGACAATACGGGTCGACAGCAACAACTCCAGCCCAAGAACACTGAATACGGGGGCTCCCCAAGGATGTGTGTTGAGCCCTCTTCTCTTTACTCTGCTGACCCACGACGAGATCTACTACAGGGGTGAAGTTAACCATCTGGCAGAGTGGTAAAACAACAACAACCTGTCCCTGAATGTGGAGAAGACCAACAGCGACTCTACTTCCTCTGCAAACTGAGAAGCACAAGTATGACTCCTGCACTGGGTTCTGCAGGAAAAAATAACAACGGGTAGTGAGAGCAGCTGCACCTGCCTCATCTGGAAGGTCCTCTCCATTACAGGTGACTCCACTCATCCCTTCAGCAGCGTCTTCAGTTTGCTGCCATCAGGAAGGATACTGAAGAGCCTCCGGACCAGAACACACAGACTGAGAGACAGCTTCGTCCATCGGGCTGTCAGGATGCTGACCATCTCTGAATCGAGAAGGGGGGCCCAAGGGTACATCTTTCGCCATCCTACAATGCTGTGATTGTAGCCATTCCCCACTTTCTGTGAATGGTACTCATGGCCATTAATCAGTAGGCTTTGATTAGTTGTCATTGATCAATGGTCATAAGAATTTGCATACTAACAATCATGGAACTAACCCCCCAGCCCATTGTTCATTCAGTGGTGCTAGTTTCCTTCACTATGCAAATGTACTGTTTATAAGGTTGGGGAAACCTGCAGTCAGCTGAGACTGAAGAAGTCACTTGGATGAGTGACGAAACGTTTCTCCAACTGAAAATGTCCAGATGAACAGAATCAACCTTTTGGGATTTACTTACCTGGATGATTAAGCACGCATCAAGACGTTATTTTATTAAAATGTTTAAAATGTTAGCAGCACAAACAAAAATGTTTGCAGCACAAACCAGCACAAACGTAGCACAAACGTTTGACATCAATTTTCTTTGATTTGGGTAATGTGGGGGAGCTGGTTGACCTTTTGACCTTTACCTTTTCATTAATATCTTTAAAACAGAAGCAGCACAAACGACAATTTAAGCAGCACAAACCATAGTCAAAGGAGCCTGCAAAGAAAAGCGTCTGGACTTCTTTAAGTTACTTGAAGACGTTTCACCTTCTTCAGTTCTAAGGTCAAATGGTGGAGAGTCCCATATATAAACCTAGTCAAGGTGTGAAAATGGGTGTGGGTCCCAATCAGCCAGAGTTTCGGGTGAGTTCATTGTGAAACCTGGCCCCACCTTATCATGCGAATTCCTGAGATCAGATGGCCCAGGATGTGAGTGGGTGTTAAGGCGTCTGGGAAGGGATCTCAAAACTGGATTATAGATGGCAGAGAGTTGGTGTCGTAAACCACCGCCTCTGTTCAAAGATGGTCGCTCACAGTGGACATAGATGGCTTCTTTCACTCCTCTTTCAAACCATCTGTTCTCTCTGTCCAAAATGTGAAATGACCAGGTTTCACAATGAACTCACCCGAAACTCTGGCTGATTGGGACCCACACCCATTTTCACACCTTGGCTCAGGCGATTAGAGGATCATCAGGGGGTCTTTTTGTCCCTCTGTGGGGGGAAACTCCCACTAGGTTTATATCTGGGACTCTCCACCATTTGACCTTAGAACTGAAGAAGCTTCTCGAATGAGAGGTGAAACGTCTTCAAGTAACTTAAAGAAGTCCAGACGCTTTTCTTTGCAAGCTCCTTTGACTACAATGACCTGGATGACTGAGAACCTTCACAGACCAGCACAAACATAGCACAGTTGATTGACACCAATTTTGTTTGATTCCATTAATGTGGGGGGGCTGGTTGACCTTTGATGACCTCTAGAAATTTTTATTAATATCTTTAAAATGATAGCAGCACAAACGAAACTTTTTGCAGCACAAACCAGCACAAATGTAGCACAAACGTTTGATACCACTTTTGTTGGATTTGGGTAATGTGGGGGGGCTGGTTGACCTCTGATGACCTCTAGAAATTTTTATTAATATCTTTAAAATGATAGCAGCACAAATGAAACTTTTTGCAGCACAAACCAGCACAAATGTTTGATACCACTTTTGTTGGATTTGAAGAAGGTGTTGGGGGGGGGGGCAACTTCACTCACATGCAGCACAAACAACAAACACTGTTTGTAAACGTGTCCTGGAGTTTATGCAGGTGCAGACGTTGCTACTGCTGTAAGTAAGCCTAACAGCTTCCAGATCATTTATTCTGGCGATATGGCAAGAAGGTCATCACTGCTTCAAGCATTGCCTATATGATGGTCAGAGAGCAAGGACAGCAAGCAGTCCTCTGCCCTTGAAGAAAAGTCATCTACCCAAGATGAAGAAACTTCCTCTCCAGAAGATGAGGGGACAATCTCCAAAGAGGCTGACTGCATTACCACTGATGTTGAGTACTAGCCAGTGCCTGAATCCTCTTCTTTGGGGGAGGATTGGGGTTGGGGGGCATGGAGGTGGAGGCTGAGCAGATGATGGAAAAGAACATAGGAGCATTTTCTGAGACAGAGGAGCCGGTGACTGAGTGGATCCCTCATGAAAGGAAAACCATGTGGGTCCCACCACTGAAGAGAAACTGCTCTACAATCCAGCACCCACTGGTATCAAACCAGGGGTCACCCTGTATGCAGTTACCTCTGTTGCAACTGGAGGAGCTGAGGAGGACGCTCTGGGATGTTTCCCCTGTGCCATTTTTCATCTGAGGAGTTCCTCTGCCAAGGTGACCGAAGTAAAGACGTTGTCCTCGGGGCTCCTCCGTCAGTTGGAGTCTGAACCCCTTGCCCTTTTTTACTTCCTGAGAACTTCCAGTGTTGTCATCCAACATGCTACGTATTGCTTTATTCTGGTTTAGGCTCACATCTCCACTTCATCTATAATCCTCCAATCCTCACACCTTCGCCTCCCGTGCAGGTTTGTAAGGGTGCACAGCAGCTAAAAGATCTCCTTTGTTATAAAGAAGTCAAAAGTAGATCTCAGGCTGCTAATGCAGGAAGATTTTGTTGTCTGTCTTTGGCTTCACCAAAACTACCACAGCGATATCCCACATGCCAAAGCAACGGAGGAATGTGTTTCTTTTGACAGCAACACACAAGGAACCAGCAGTCAGTGATGGGGAATAAAGGATGCGTAAAAGCAAGAAGCAATCCTGGACTACAATAGGCACAAATATTGCTTGGATAACTTAGAGAGGATGTTGGCACCTCGAGTTGTAGAAGGAAAACTGATGGCTGATGGCTCTTTTCTCCAATTTCCTGGATGTCTTGGATATAGATATGATGCCTTTGTCCCGCCGGAAACAACTTCACTGAAGTGGGGGAGTCCTCTACAACCTACAAATGAAAAGTGATCCTGGGAGAGCTGGGACACATGCTGGTGACCTCAACAACTGCAATACACCCTTCTCCCTGATTCTCAGCCACTTCTGCCATTGATCTCAAGATTGATCTCAGCACAGAGACTACAAGCCCATCATCATCAATGGAGCTCCAGTGGAGAGGGTGCAGTCCTTCAAGTATCTTGGTGTCCACATCTCCTCAGACCTGACATGGGCTGCCCACATCCAGACCAAAAAGGCTAGGCAGCGCCTGTATCACCTACGACAACTGAGGAAGTTCAGGGTCTCTCCAAAGATCCTCAGGATTTTCTATACAGGCGCTGTGGAGAGCATCCTCACACAGAACATGACATCGTGGTTTGGGAACAGCTGTGTGAAGGACCAAAAAGCTCTCCAGAGAGTGATCCGTACAGCAGAACGCTGCTGCAGGATTGCTCTCCCCCCGCTTCAGGACACCTACACCAGGAGATGCCGGACTAGAGCAGCGCAGATACTGAAGGACCCGTCCCATCCTGGCAACAAACTGTTCCAACTTCTGCAATCTGGTAGAAGGTTCCGCATCTTCCGGGCAAGGACAGAGAGACTCAAGAGGAGCTTCTATCCCCAAGCCATCCGTGCCCTAAACACACACACCCGCCCTCTCACATCATCTATAATTGACTGAGACAGGACTCTCTTCCAGACACTCTAAACCAAGGCACAATGTACATTTCAATTCCTTTAATTTTAAATATGTTTATATTGTCTATCCTGTAAAATAGTCAGATGTCTATTCATATTAATGTACAGAATTCACCTGCTTGCTGCTACTACTGCACATTCACCCAGTGTATATACTATATGTATGTATATATATATATATAATGTTCTTCCTCTACACCCCCCCCCCCAATTTTTGCACATGTCGAGGAGCGTGTCAGGCTACATTTCACTGTGTGTTATACTTGTATAACTATGCATGTGACAAATAAAGAACCTTGAACCTTGATAGAGTAGTCTGAACCAGAGTGTGACCCACACCCCACCAACAAAATAAGAAGAAGGTGCAAAAGGCGCACCTCCAGGATTGGAACAGCAGCCCCTTGCACCAGGTGTAGAAAGTGTGCCTACAAAAACCACTCTAATCTGGTTAGTACATCTTGCTGCTAATGATGATGCACACAGAAGCACACACATACTGGAATATAAATTTTGATCATTTTATTGGTGATTTCAGGGGTTATTTGGTCATTAAATTGCCTTTCTGGCCACTAACACACCATGTGTGATATTCTTTTTGGCCATTCATCCCCCCCCCAAAGAAAAAAAAAATAAAGTAAAAATAAATCATTGTTACAGTTACTGTTACTGACCTGCAATGATGATAAAAAATATTAGGTTTCACCATTCATATGCTAAAAAATGTGAACTTTAGACCATCCGCAGCTCTTATTACGCTGCCTGGATGATGTCAAACATTGGTTGTCATTAAATTTTTTAAAGCTAAATGAAAATAAAACTGAGGTTGTCATTTTTGGCAACTTTAATCATATCGACAGCACTCTGGGCGCCTTTTCCTCATATTGTAAAACACATATAAAAAACCTCGGTGTCTACATTGATGGTTCTTTTAAATTGAATAAGCAGGTGAGTGCAGTAGTTCAGTCCTGTTTTTTTCAGTTAAGACAGCTAGCCAAGGTAAAGCCATACCTTCCGGCTAACGTCTTTGAGCGTGTTATTCACCTTTTTCTTACTTGCAGATTAGACTACTGCAATTCATTGTATTATGGTCTAGATCAGGCCACCATCCATTGTCTTCAGATGGTTCAAAATGCAGCTGCTCGCCTGCTAACTGGTACCAAACGGAGAGAGCATATAACTCCAGTTTGGGCTTCTTTACACTGGCTTCCTGTCTCCTACAGGATCCAATTTAAACTTCTACTTTTTGTTTTTAAGTCACTTAATGCCCGAGCCCCTCCTTACCTGTCTGAGCTCCTCTCTGCCTATGCTCCAGGAAAAACCACGAGGTCTAGCTCAAAACTAATGCTGTCCATCCCACGGACTAACCTCAAATCCCGTGGTGATAGATCCTTCTCTGTGGCAGGTCCCAGACTTTGGAATAGTCTCCCCTTAAATATTAGATCTGCACAAACACTTGAGCAATTTAAATCATTACTAAAGACACATTTCTATGCCCTGGCTTTTAACACACTATGACCCAAGCATTTTGGTCTTATTTGAATTAGTTTAGTTATTGTTTTAATTCTTTTACTGTCCTATTATTGTTTTTTTACTGTTATTATTGTATTACATTGTTGCTTTTTAATACCATTTTTATATTGTTAAGCACTTTGTGCAGCATCGGCTGTTTGAAATGTGCTATATAAATAAATTTGACCTTGACCTTTATTACTATTTTCCCCCAAAAGCGTAGCAATAATACATAATCTGACTGGTATTCAAAGGGTATAATATCTGAATTTGAATTATATTTTGGTTTTCATGACTAGGAGCGGTGCTAATTTAAAAAATCAAGTCAATGAAAGTAGAAAAATGTTTTTTGATATTTATTAATTTTATAGTATTTTGTAAACGTAAACAGGAGGTGGCCATTTTTGGCCACGAACAAGCTGAGAGGGATTTTTTTTGTTTTTCTGTCACTGCGCAAAAAAACAAAGATGCATAAAAGTCATTAATACTGTTAATTATTGCTATACATCTAACCTCCACCATGGTTAGAAAATAAATCAGACGACATGTTTTATTTGGAAAAAAATTGGGGTTTTGTGATTTTTTCCATTTATGAGTTCCTAGGATTATTTGATTTAACTGGTATTTAAAAGGTTAAAATTCTGAATTTGAATGAAATTTTGATTTTCATGAACAGCACTGATACTAATCTAAAAAATCATGTCAAAAAAAGTGGAAATTTTTCTTAATATATATGAATTTTATAGCATTTTGTAAACGTAAACAAGGAGTGGCCATTTTTGGCCACCAACAAGCTGAGAGGGAGTTTTTATGTTTTTGCTCTCTCTGCACAAAAATAACAATGCATTATAATCAATGTTGATGTGAATCAATTACATGCCCCAGACTCTACTATTAACAATACAAGAAATTTCAGTAGCAATGCAATTATATAAAATTGCGAAATTTGAGGTTGTCTTCCAGCTAATGCAGTGGACAAACAAACTGGTGTTTAAAGGGTTAAAAATTTAAAAAGTAATAATTGTTTTATATTTATGAAAAGAACTGAAGTTACTTAAAAGCTTTATGCAGAAAAAATGGCATAAAAACACAAAAATAATAAAAATTACAGACCTAATCTGTTGGTGGCCACTTTTGGCCACGAACAAGCTGAAAGGGTAGTGATTTTGAACAAACCCAGAGGGTTTATTAATTTATTATTAACAATAATATAAAATTATACACAAAAGGAATTACTAATGTAAAAAAAAAAGTGGTTTTATTTATATATGTTTATATAAAAATATATGCGGTGGCCCCTAGAGACAAAGCACGTACAAACTCCAAAAAGCACATACAAACTCCAAAACACATTTCTAGCATGAACTGAACTTCCAAAACAGAGCTACCTAGATCACTTAAATTACACAATTGAAAGCATGAAAGCATATGTGTATTGTTTGTGTATTTATACATTTATAGTCAAATAATTTAAAAAAAAAGTTCATTTACCTGTTATTACCACACACCAAATCCGGTCGTTGGTACTTGCTGGCTTGTGTAGCCACAAGGTAACAAAAGCTCAACACTGCACCTAGCATCCTGGATCACTCCTGTTGTCTTTTGTACGTGTTTAGAGTTTTTATGTGCTTCTGAGTTTTTACGTGTTTTGGAGTTTGTACGTGCTTCTGAGTTTGTACGTGTTTTTACGTGTTTTGGAGTTTTTACGTGTTTTGGAGTTTGTACGTGCTTCAGAGTTCGTATGTGATTTGAAGTTTGTATGTGCTTTGTCTGTAGGGGCCACCGTAAATATACTTTTATTTATTCACTCCACATAAAATGTAATAAATAAATCATATAATACAAAAATCAACTATTCACATTTCAACTTTTAACTATTTAAATTTTCAGCTTTTTCCTTTTACAAATTTAAAGTGAAACAACACAAAACACTGCAAACAACAACACAATTAAATATAAATTAAAATATGAAAACAAAAAGAACATGCATATTCTCTGTCATATGGGCCTGCATGAATAAACTTTCTGAATCCTTTATCATCTGCAACTGAAAATAGTTGTGGATGATTACTATACCTTTCTAATGTGACGCTGTTGTCCCTGGCTCTTTCTGTCTCTCTCTCCTACTCTGTTCCTGTGCTACCGAGTGTAACTACTGCCCCTCTTCCCAGCGCAATGCACAAGGCTCGCATGCGGAGTGAAGTGGAAAAAAAGTGCGAGAGAGAGAGAGGCTGAGAGAAAGAAAGAAAAACCCCCACGGCTCGCGATAAGGAGCCGACTCGCGTCGTTCACGTCAAAGATCCCCGACCCATTACTACAACAGACTACCAAGGAACTACAAGAACTTCTTGGGAATTAGGATGATCCTTTTTACATGCTATGGCTCTTAGTCTTTGCCTATAGTGATGACAACCCCTCTATGTATAATAGTGATAGGCTGATCTTTAGCTTTTCCTGGCTCATCATAAGTTAAACGAACTACTGGTTTAATCTGTCTCCTAGGCCTTATTTTAGGAGTGTCACCCAACAGATCACGGTGTGTATTTGGTTTCTCAGTTTTGGCAGACAGAACAGGCTGTTCTGGGATCCAGATCAGGTTCTGGGATAGAATTTTCATCATCTTCTTCATTTTGGTCATACTCCTCCTTAATATCCACCATTTGGTCGGGCTCAGTCTCTCTGTCCTGAATAATGCCTCCATCCTCCGGTTGCAGTTCCTCATTTTCACTGCGCTCATCAGAAGCAGTTTCATCACTGACCTTGTCCTGGTCATTTGCACAATCCTCTTGTGGCACTGCTTGAGATCTAAGAGCCTGTCTTAGTGCTTCTCTCACTCTTTCTTGAGTATAGTAGTGCCTCTGAGGCTCATAGTACTCACTCTCTGACGACAAATCAGAATCCTGTGACAGCTGAGGGTCAGACACAACTGTGGCCTGCTTTGGTTTCTTGCCCTTTGGTTTTTGTCTGTCACAACAGTTATTGCCTACTTCAGGGATTGGCAATTTTACATGTTGGCCAATAGGAAGGATGTGATCTCTGTGGATGTGACGACCACTTCCATTCTCCTTCTTTAGTTGGTAGACAGGGAGATTGGGCATTTTTCCAACAACTTGGTAAGGTATTGGACTCCATCTTGTTTGCAACTTGTGCTTCCCTTTGAGACCCCAGTTCTTCAATAGGACTCTGTCTCCTATTTCTAGAGACTGGAAACCAACTCTCTTGTCATAGCCCTTTTTGTTCTTCTGATGGACTTTGTCTGCTTTCTCGGATGCTAGCTTGTTGGCTTGACGGAGATCTTCTTTAAGCTTTGACACATAGCATGAGTGACTTTCCTCAGCTTTGTCAATTGTGGTCCCAAACAACAAGTCCACTGGCAGTCTGGCTTCACGACCAAACATTAGGAAGTATGGTGAAAAACCAGTTGCATCACATTTTGTACTGTTATAAGCATGGACCAAATAAGGGACATGCTGGCTCCACTGATGTTTTTTCTCTGTGCTTAGAGTACCCAACATTGAAAGCAGCGTTCAATTGAACCGCTCTGGCTGAGGGTCTCCTTGCGGATGATACGGAGTAGTGCGCGACTTCTGTATCCCCATGTTCTTCAACAAGTCTTTGATCAGAAGACTCTCAAAGTCTCGCCCCTGGTCTGAATGGATATGAGCCGGAAGACCATAGTGGACGAAAAACTTATCCACTAAGGTTTTGGCCACTGTTTGAGTGTCTGATTCTTGGTCGGCAATGCCTGGGCATAGCGTGTGGAGTGATCGGTGACCACTAAGACATTTCTTATGCCCTTGGAATCCGTCTCCATTGACAGAAAGTCAATGCACACCAGATCCATAGGTCCACTGCTGGAGATCTGGTGAAGTGGTGCGGCTCTCTGGGCAGGAGTCTTGCGTGTTATGCATTCACCACAACTTTTGATATGTTGCGCAGTGTCTTGCAACATTCTTGGCCAGTAGAACCTTCGACGGAGTAAATCCAGAGTTCCCTCTATGCCGAGGTGTCCTGAGTCATTGTGTACTGATCTCAACAAAACGTCATGATACACCTTTGGCAGGACTAGCTGACGGACCTCCTCCACTGAGTGACGTTTGGTGATGCGGTAGAGCAGACCGTCACTCAGGAGAGTCAGCTTATCTTTCTCTCTTTTTAGGAGCAACAGCTCCGGACTGTTGCCTGTCCATAAATTCTGTTGGACAGCTTTGACCGCTGGACCAATGACTGAATCCTCTTTCTGTGCCTTAGCGAGATCAGATTTTGAGACGTGTTACAGTGACTGTAACTCCATCGTAAGAGGAAATGCATAGATGTCAGGGATGTATTCCGGGGAAGCCCCGGTTTGGTCGACACATCTGGTGGGTAACTCTGGGCTTTCTGACACACGTACTCTTTTGCAGATGGATTTAACAGCTGCCTCTGGTATAGTCTCCCATTCAGTGTCAGTGTCAAAGTTTCTGGAGAGGATGTTTGCATCTATGTTATGCTTGCCTGGTCTGTAATGGACATCGAAGTCATATGTGGACAAAGCAGCTAACCATCTGTGTCCCATGGCATTGAGCTTTGCCGTAGACAGAACATAAGTCAAGGGGTTATTATCTGTACGCAATGTAAAGTGCACCCCATACAGATAGTCATGAAAGCGATCCACCACAGCCCACTTTAACGACAGGAACTCCAGCTGATGTATGGAGTACCTCTTCTCAGCCTGACTTAGCTTCCTGCTGGCAAATGCAACCGGCCTTAGGTCCCCTTCTTGTAGCTGGTATAGGACAGCCCCCAGTCCTTTGAAGCTTGCGTCCACGTGGAGCTCATAAGGCTTGGTAGGATCAGCAAAGGCTAATACCGGTGCATAGGTTAGACAGTGGATGATCTGCTGAAAGGCTTTGCTGCAGGAGTCATCCCACCGATCTCCAAAGGGTTCTGACTCTTTCAAGTAGGACTTGTTGAGGTCTGGACTCTTTTTCTTGCTCTTTTGTATCGGAGCATAGGTCAGTTCAGTAAGAGGCGTAGTTAGCAATGAATCGCCTGTAGTACCCGCAGAAACCTAAGAACGATCTCAGAGACTTTAGGTCGTGGGGCTGAGGCCAGGTGGTAACAGCCTCAATCTTCTGCGGATCAGGAGAGACACCTTTGGCAGACACAATATGCCCGAGGTACTTCACCTGTGGCTGACAAAACTGGCATTTGTCCAGGGAGATCTTTAGTCCTGCTTCTCCAAGACGATCTAGGACTTTAATGAGCCGCTCTTCATGTTCCTCCAGTGACTTTCCGAAGACAATCAGGTCGTCCAGGTATACCAGGACTTGGAGGAGGTTCATGTCTCCGACTGTTTTTTTCCATTAGACGCTGGAAAGTCGCAGGCGCTCCTGTTATTCCCTGCGGCATTCTCTCAAATTGGAAGAAGCCTAGGGGGCAGATGAACGCCGTCTTCTCTTTATCTTCCTCTGCCATTGGAATCTGGTAGTATCCACTACGCAAATCCAGCACTGGGAACCATTTGCTCCCAGACAAAGAATCCAGTGCTTCATCAATGCAGGGGGTCATGTACTGGTCGGCAGTGTTGGGTAAGTTACTTTAAATTAGTAACTTAGTTACATTACTAGTTACTTCTATCAAAAGTAACTCAGTTACTGCAAGTTACTCGTTACTTTCAAAGTAACTAGTTACTAGGGAAAGTAACTTTGGTTTTACTCAGAATTCTCTTGTTAATGTGTTGCTTCCATAACTGGATACCCAGCAAGATTGCCAGTCTTCTAGCTTGCTTACTTGCCACAAGTGCACTGTGCCACCTACCAATAGAAAGGAAAAAATAATCTGCATATTTCCACGAAAGAAATCCCACGCCTGGACCGTCGTTGATCGCCGACATGATTCTAGCCAACGTCACAGCGTCATGTGCGCTTTTTACATCCAACACAAAAACTGCAGTCGTGGTGCTTTCGATTGTACTAAGAACTCGGAAATTCTGCCTTCTGAATAGGAAGATGTAGGTAACACCAGACTGCAGATGAGCTGCATACAGGGCTCGACTGGGACAAAAAATCGGCCCGGGCGTTTTGACTGACCGGCCCACCATTATAGGAAAAATCATAAAGTCTTTGAATGAAAACAAACGCTGTTGTGACAGTGATGTACACTCTATGTACAATGTACAATCTATCAATCATTTGTTGTAAGATTCAGATAATTATTTATTAAAAACTAGATATTTTAAATGAGAATAAGAAATAAAAGTATTTCTTTGTGCCCCCCTTTCCCTGTTAATGCCCTACCTGGCCCCCCGGCAACACTTTGCTAGACCCGCCCCTGCACAGTTACCAGCTGTCAGCTACAAAGAAAAGGATCCTGGTGTTATTTGTCTCTCAGAAACAGTTCACAACTTCCCTTCAACTCATTCATGTCACCTAAAAGGTAAACTTGTTTCTCCATCACCTGTTCAGCTCTGATGATTCAGTAAGGACATCTCCTGGTTTCATCTTCATGTTTCCCTCTCACCACATAACCAAACCAATATCATGACCAGCAGCTTTACAGCTGTGGCTCCAGCAAACATCAGCTGATACTAGAAAGTAATATTAAATAAATTCTAACAACAGCTGATCAAGCTTAAACGTGCTGCTGTTGTTTAACGCGACCTCCACTGGTTTCTTCTTTCTGGCGCAAAGTGGGCGATAAACAAACAAGAGAGAAAAGCCGATCAGCTGATCATTGATCAGTTTCATGATTGAAGTAGAAACTGGAGAGGGAGGGGAGAGAATGAGAGAAGAAGAAGCAGCTGCAGCGTAAAGAAACGGAATAACTCCAGCTTTGTCTGTTTTTCATTGTAGCTGAAGTCCGGGACAAACTGCATTCCTTTTCACCTCAATACCAAACGCATGATATTTTCTCTGAATACGGAATGATTCCGTTTTTTACGGGATGGTTGGCAACTCTAATAATTAACCTTATGAACAAAATAAAGTTCAGTTAACATCATAGCACCCACCCAGCTGTATAGAAACCCCGTCATGCTAGCTAGTACGCAGTACGAAAAAGCCAGCACAACGAAAATAAACTCCACCTAAACTTGGTTTATATCTGACCCAGATAGACTGCAGGTCACAACTTCTTACCTGAAGTTCAGTTCACCTGACACTCGGACCGGACCGGTGGCCGCCTGAGGTCTCTGCTCCTCCTGCCTCCCCTTTCCCTCATCCACCTGCTGGCCTCCACCACTTGCTAATGTTACTGAATCTGTGGAAGCTCCGCGATGCCACCACACGAAGTAACGAATAACGAGCCTATCTAAATCCCAGTAATGATTAACGCGTTCCTGATTTTGGTATAATAACTAGTTACCATGCTCGTTACCACAATAATAACGTAGTTACTGTAACGCGTTACTTAATAACGCGTTAGTCCCAACACTGCTGGTCGGGCACGATCCGGCTGTTAAGGAGCCTGTAGTCTATGCACATCCGTATGGTTCCATTTTTCTTTCTAACAATTACAATCGGCGAGGCATAGGGGCTACGGGACTCTTTAATGATGCACATAGTAACTCTTGCAGATGTTTTCTTACATCCTCTATGTCTGCAGGTGCCAGTCGACGTGATCTTTGCCGAAAAGGTCTTGTGTCAGCCAGGCGGATGGTGTGCTCCACCTCTTTTGCGAGGCCAACGTCGCATTTATGGACTGAGAAGACGTGGGAGCGTTCCGCTAGTTTCTGTCTAAGCCGGTCCTTCTACTCTTCAGGCGCAGGAGAGTCACCAAAGTCGATCTGGCTGCTGTCAAATGCTGTCATCTCTGGTTTTTTGCTTGGCATGGTGATGACGCTTTCGGTGCGATAAAGGTGACCCATGACGGTTCCAACAGGGATAATGGTTTCCCTGGCGGACTGGTTCTGCACCAGGATTCTGAAGCTGTTAACTTGTACCGCATTGGCGGGCACAACCATGGGCTGTAGCAGGACATCACCTGGCAGAGGAGCTAAGGGAGAAGAGTCAAACATGAAGATCTCTTTGCCAACTGTCTGCTGAAAATTTACTTTGCAGGTTATTTGCAAGTCTTTTCTGGGGGGTAAGGACAAGGGATTTGAACCTTGCCAAGTCACACAGCCAACCTGGTCATCTCGAGAGCTTAGCGTGAGGGAGTCTGTGAATGTGGGTAGCGACTCCCTGTGAATTTGGATGCCCAGGCTTTTGGTTATGTCAAGCCCCTCTTTTCTGCATTCCTGTACCAAATTGCGGACATGGCTGGTGTTAGTGCCAACAATGACAGGAATCTGCTCTTCTTTTGGGCTTGTACAGATCAAGGCAAGGTCTGGTACAGTGTGTTTGGTGCCAGTCACTTCAGCCGGATACTCAACATCTACCACAACATAGCCAAGGTAGGGGTAACTGACATTGGACTCACCCCAAATGTTGAGACCAGTGAGCGGATGCACTGGGATGGAAGGCAGATGGGCTTTATACCAGGACTCGAATATTATGGTGACCTGTGATCCACTGTCAAATAAGGCATCACAGGGCTGTCCATTCACTTTAAGTGGCACAATACTTGGCGGCCCAATCAGTCCTTCTGGAATTCCAGCTGGGGTGGAAGAAGTCAGAAGACACTGCTTGAGATGGCAGTCAGTGTCAGTGGCATTACTTGTTGAAGTACCTGAACTTTCTTTCAGTGTCTTGACAGTTCGGATGAGCTTTCGTATAACTTTGCTCTGATTTTCAGGATTTTGACACTTTGCGACAAAATGTCCCTTTTCCCGACAACGGTCACAGAACTGCTCATCCAAAGGCGTTCTGTTCTGGTAAAGGGTCCTTGTCTTTGAGGTAGCCTCTACTGCTCCCATGGTAGCCAGTTTTACCGAAGAGTCTGGAGCAGTATCTCGTTGGGCTACTTTCTGTTGCAGTCTTTTCACTTGTCTTTTCAAAGCAGCCAGTTCTCTGGTGTCACTGTGCTCACTTGACTGTACTGAGGACGAATCTTTATCTATGACATCAGGGGACTTCAAGTGGCTAACTTGGCCTTAAGCTCTTTAACTTCAGCTTTGAGACTTTGTATTCTGTATTGCCAGTCCCTGAAGGTTTTGTCTGTACATGCTGGACTGAGGTATTTAGTTTTCTCCTTGATGCATCACACTCTTCCTCTGTGCGAATCTCACTTAAGAGGTGGAGGAAAGTTGGGGGTTTGGACTTTCTTTCTCTCAGGTGCAGATTAATTAGCATGAGATCGGAAGTGACAGCCCCTCTCAGAAGTTGTTCTAGGTGAGCATTGTCTTTGCTAGAAGCTGGAAATCATCCTCTCTGGACAACTTTAGTAAGGGCCCTTTCCAGACGCCTCAGAAATTAGACAGTTTTTCACTTGGTTGTTGCTGCATTAAGCAGAAAGCGAAATAGAGATCATCCCCAGACTCAGCACTGCCAAATGTGCTTTCCAACGCCTCCAAGTATTCAACGGGACCTGCCTCGGGGTCTGACTCACGAACCGATTTGGCAATCTCCAACGCTGGCCCCTTTAAACTTTCCATCAGCCTGTGCCTTTTCTCCTTGTCTGTACAGTCCCTTTCCTCTACCATGAGCCATGCCTGCTCAAGCCAATGGTCAAAGGGGTCTTCACTAGGGGGAACTGGCAAGTTCCCTGAAAACAGCCTCAAACGCCAATAACCACCTTCAGCTTGTGGTTTATGTGCCTTCTCCAAAAAATCACCAACCACTTGCAAGACAGACTCAGTGGAGTTTATGGAAGGATCAGAGCTGGGCTGCGGAGGAGCAAGGCTGATTAATAAGCTTTGTATATGTCTTCCATAGTCCTACCCTCAGTGTCTAAGAGACTCTTCAACTTCACAGCAAAATCGTCAGGAGCTGCACATTCATTTCTTACCACTGTGCTGGTCCAGCACTTCTTTGGGTGCATTATCTTTAGGTATACTTTGTTTGCATTCGCAGAGAACCATTAGGCAGCTCAAGGGGGTGTGGAACAAGTGCCCTCTAACCCGGACTCGCCCTAGACACTTAATAGTCTCCAAGGTTTCTTCTATCTGGGCTATTTCCACTTCTTCTGGAACCAGAACCAAGAGTGCTTTAGCTTCCTCCAAACCTTCACCCCGACACCAACTCTTCAGCTCTGCAGCAAGCCCGGTGTGGTCTGCCATACTCTTTGTAGCAAAAAATACTAAGAAATGTAAACTAGCTACTGTAGGTTAACTTTTTTTTTTTTTTTAGTGTGTTGCCCCTTTAATACTTCTATGAAACCCAAAAACATCCCAGCGGTGCCTCCATTTTATGTAGCCCTCATTTACTCAATACCATTAAATAAATGGGCTTTGGGTTCTTTTTCTAGTGTACTCTCGTATGATATTTTTAAAATAACTTCTCTTTTGTTTCTGGGATCAATGAAGCTTATTCCTTAACAGTAGCACTACACGGGAAAATGAACACTAGTGTCTACAGTGCAGTAAATTATGTCATACACCATGTAAAGTAGAGCATTGCAACCCTCCTTCAATTTACCAAACAATGAAAACAATAAAATAATAAAATGGCAGGTTTCAGTATTCAGGCAAAGCAAAATACACACAGCAATTTACCAGCTGTACACAGAATTTCCTCATATACAATGTAAACCACCAGTGATAAAACAATTATAGTCCCAAATTAAACCTAAAGCCGTCAGAAATACACCCTACGTTGCAGGCCTGTATTGCTCCAGTATAAATCCAAAAGATCTCCCAACCGGAAGTTCTTCACTCAATGAGCAAAAAATAAATAAACTCAATACCTTGTGAAACTTGCAACTCCCACCAGATTAATCCAGGCAACAGGATGCAGTAGCACAAAGATGAGGAAGGTCTGTGATCTCCACGTGCTCCACAAGCTACCTGTTTTAGCTTCCCACGTTGCCAGAGGTACTCTAAGTGACTATCTGGGGTCTGTCCGTCGTTATCCAGTTCAGTAACGATCCTCTGCAGCTTGTTACGTTCCACAACTTTAGAGAAACGGCAGTCTACAGTAGTCCTTATTAGCGAACGGCTGGGTTAGCCTCACTTTAACTCAAATGCGTGCGCGGCCACAAGAAACAAAACACACAGTCCAGCAGACTCACGCTGAAACTTTACGTGTAATGTCACTAGCTTATCGACATTGTGACTTGTCTTTACGAAAAGTCAAAACACACTTACTAACATTACATAAAAACAAGACCGCCCTCTCTTCTTGCCTTGTCTTTTTATTTCTCCTTTTCTTTCTCCACCCTGTGTTACCTTCATAGACCATATCCCCGTAGGAAATTACAGTTCTCACAAGCAATTCCCAATAAAAGAAAGATAACTTATTTTAAACAATGCAAACATGTTTTTAATCATTTTACATGAACTTTGATCTTTTTAATATACAAGAAAATTGAACAAATGAATTTTACTCTTTGGTATTTATATTCTCAGACTTTACTTATCTTTTACTATTTATGCATCTTTTTAATCCGGGTTTATTATATATAAGCTTGTATTTATTCAATTCAATTTCAATTCAATTCAATTTTATTTATATAGCGCCAAATCACAACAAAAGTCGCCTCAAGGCGCTTCATAGATACAGAGAAAAACCCAACAATCATATGACCCCCTATGAGCAAGCACTTTGGCGACAGTGGGAAGGAAAAACTCCCTTTTAACAGGAAGAAACCTCCGGCAGAACCAGGCTCAGGGAGGGGCGGCCATCTGCTGCGACCGGTTGGGGTGAGAGAAGGAAGACAGGATAAAAGACATGCTGTGGAAGAGAGACAGAGGTTAATAACAGATATGATTCAATGCAGAGAGGTCTATTAGTGAGTGAGAAAGGTGACTGGAAAGGAAAAACTCAATGCATCATGGGAATCCCCCGGCAGCCTACGTCTATTGCAGCATAACTAAGGGAGGATTCAGGGTCACCTGGTCCAGCCCTAACTATATGCTTTAGCAAAAAGGAAAGTTTTAAGCCTAATCTTAAAAGTAGAGATAGTGTCTGTCTCCCGAATCCAAACTGGAAGCTGGTTCCACAGAAGAGGGGCCTGAAAACTGAAGGCTCTGCCTCCCATTCTACTTTTAAATACTCTAGGAACAACAAGTAGGCCTGCAGAGCGAGAGCGAAGTGCTCTAATAGGGTGATATGGTACTACAAGGTCATTAAGATAAGATGGGGCCTGATTATTTAATGTGTCAATATGTAAAATATGCTGATAAACTGACAAGTCATAGGTGGCTCAATTTTCTAAAAAACTTTCTGTCATAAATTTGTAGTCAATTTATGACATTTGGGAGGTGTGACATTTGTGGTAAGAATCTGACCCAAACACAGGACTTTTCCAAAAGAGAGACAGTGAATTTAATTACAGTGAACAAAGGTGAATAACAATGTGACAATCCCTGCACTGTGGCCCCCGTGGCGATTTCTCCCAAATCCCACACAGTGTTCATGTCTGTGGCGTGTATCGGGAAACTCCAAATTTCAATCTGTACAGGGGCTCCAATCCCAAATCCTGGCAAGACAAGACGCAATGATTAGTCTAGCGAGCAACACACAGATATACACACAAAGTTTTCACTATTGAGCCGGGGCTATACTGACAACTAAACTCAACAATCCAGCATCGACTGAAGCTCAGCCACACAGTTAAGTAGGGAGGCTGCCCGCGATGACAAGCAGCTGCAGCTGACGAGAACTGATGAGCAGTAGGTGTGGCTGACTTCAGCGCAGGAAATCTTCAGGGTCTGCAGACGTTTGCAACCGGACTTCCGGAAACACACACACGTCCAAAAACAAATACACACAAACAGGGAAATAGAGGACCAGAGGGGAGCCAAGACCAAAACAAAACACAATACACAGACACATCGGGTGAAGGTCGACTGGCGAGGGCTGCCAAACCATGACAGGAGGAGAAACTATTCACAAATCACAAATAATTCACAAATCTAAAATGAAACACACTAGGAGTCAGATGCATTCTAATTATAGGAAGTACACTGTGCGAGGTAGATGCCTAGACAGAGCATGCAGGATGCAGCACACAGAATATTAGCTACTCTATTTTCATAGTCCACTTGCACCAAGATGGCATCTAAAATCAGTTAAATTATCAAAGGAAAGCTATTTAGGTTTGCAACCAATATAAAGAGGTTCAGATTACCTCTGGCATGGCTGTATCCACTGTAGTTAGTGTACACAATAAAAGGCAAAAATTGTATGGGCAATGCTTTTATCCCGCCTATTTAGCTTTAGGCTTTGAATTTAGCAGAATGCTTAATGGGATAGATGGCTGTTGATTAGTGCTGTGGCTCTAGTTTTCTATGGAGTATGAATTTAAATGTATACTTAAAAATGCTGTGTGTAAGTGATCACTATACAAGGGTACAGGATGGTTACACTGAATGAGGGAGGGCAGTATATAAGAATCAAGTGCTTCTTCTCCTTATTATTTTTTTCTGTCAGTCACACCTTTGTAACATGTTTAACGCTTTGAATCCACAGTGACATGTAGTTAAAGCAGAGACTAGTTTATGGCTTTTCTTTGTTTTAAACTAACAGATTGAACAGGAGCGTATCGATAAAATCTGGCCCAAACTGCGCGTGCTGGCTCGGTCCTCACCAACTGATAAACACACTTTGGTTAAAGGTGAGTCCATAAACCAAAACACACACTCATATACAAACCGATTCACTGCCAATTAAAACTGTTTTTTTTCCTCCTTTGTGTTTGCACCCAGGCATCATTGATAGCAGCGTTGTAGAACAGAGGCAGGTTGTTGCAGTAACAGGAGACGGAACTAATGACGGCCCAGCTTTGAAGAAGGCTGATGTGGGCTTTGCCATGGTAACCTGAGATACTGTTCACCATTAGTGTTTATTTGGGATTAATGTGCTTCTGTCATGACATTTTTTGTCGTAATCAGTCTCTTATTCTGTATTTTTGAAGTAAATCTTTTTATGATTCAAGATGTATAAAATACATCTATTATAAATCTGTAAAGGACAGAGTATTTTCCATTGTACTTTGTAATAACAAGTGTTTTGAGTAGTGTGCATTTTATTTTGGCCACAGCTCTTACTCATGCCAAGTGGTAGCACTTGGAGGCAGGACAGCATGATATTGAGACAGTAGCACTCCAAAGTAATTTGGATGCTTGAATGCTTGCATGAATCATGTCATGAGTCTCTGACTCCCCCTCACTCTGTCTCAATCTCTGTCAGGGTATCGCAGGGACGGACGTGGCTAAAGAGGCGTCTGACATTATCCTGACTGATGACAACTTCAGCAGCATTGTCAAGGCAGTGATGTGGGGAAGAAACGTCTACGATAGCATCTCCAAGTTTCTACAGTTCCAGCTCACAGTCAACGTAGTGGCTGTCATCGTGGCCTTCACCGGGGCCTGTATCACCCAGGTAGACAGACAGATGAATACACATATATGCTGACACATGTGCCTTCCTACACACACACACAGATATCACTTCTGTAAATGTCGCTCACTTATACCTGCTAGGGCAAACGTAATGCACAATGCTTTTTTATGCATTTGTACACCAAGCTTATATAAGCAGTGATGTCCTGACACTTGGAAACATTTCTATATGTTTGACAAGTAATGATGATCAACTTAGAAATGCACAGTTATGTAATAGGGCTATTAGGGCTGGGTATCGATTTCTATTTCTATAACTGATTTGATTTGATTCAGTTTTGACTCAGACAGTCAAAATTGTGTCAAAGTAACTGAGGATAAAGCATAGAAAAACATAAAGGAGATTTTCCTGGCCTGGCTTTTTGCAGGGGTTTTATTAGAGGCAGAGGTAAGTATTTTGCAATTAGGCATATTTTGTAAAAACTAAACTTTTTTCGATATTGAACAGCAGAAATTAGACTTTCTAGTTGGAGGTCATTTTTGAATAAAAAAACACAGCGGGCGACAGTGCTGTGCACAACGTAGACTGGTGTTTGATAAGCAAACGAATAATGCAGAAAACAGATTTCTGATGGTAAACTGGTCTACACATAGCTGTGCAGGAAGTATGATTTTTATCTTGGTGGAAGCAGAACAGCAAAAGCAAGAGAGAAATCATGTTAATGTTTTTCAAACATGAAGCGTAGTTTTGATCTTCTATTGCTGCTGGTTCAGTGAATTTTGGTGGGAGAGTGACAAAACCTGCAGTTTCAGAATCTGTGACATGTCGACTTTCGGCACCCAATGGCGTGTCGCGTATGTGCCACCGGGTGAACGGCGAGATCCGCGCTTTGTGTTTACATCTTTTTGCGGAATCTGTTTACCTGCTCTTATTTGCTGTTTTAGCTGTTTGATGGTTGTTGAAATAGTTTTGTCAGCTTTAACCTGAGATTCTGGTGTTTCTGGCAAAATACATTTATACAGGATTTAATGAATCGATATCGCATTATTCAAACTAAAATAGTTTTGATTTGGGAAAATCGATTTTTTAAGCCCACCCCTAGTGACTACATGTTTGTATTTCTGTATTATGAACAACTTTAACAATCTTTAATTACGAAGAAGGAACTATCATGCTTCCAAGCATCTTGATGCTTATATTGAATTTGGCCAATGTTGCAAACAATTAGATTGGTAGCCAAGTGTAGAAAAATGCTCTGAAACAATGTTTGAAAGCAGTCTGAGCTTTTGGGTCAGACGTAACTTGTACATTTGTACTAAAGGTCATCTCAGACATTTAGTTTTCACCGTGCACTTAATTTTGTTTTTCTTTTTTGTTTGTTTTTTCTTCTGAGTAGCAGCCACTCGGAAGAAAACTGGCATAGCCCTTGTGTTCTGTATAACACTATAAATTCTGTACTTGCTATGCTTCCGTGCCGTCCTCTGAGGCTTTGTGTAATAAGTTTATTAATTTCTTTGTGGACAAGGTTGAAAGCATGAGACCTCCAACTCCTATTGCCGACCCTTCTAAGCATGTTTCGTGCTCATGTTTGCTATCCACCTTCCTACCAATTGCTCTGCCTGATTTAGAGAAACTGGTGTTAAATGCTAAACCGTGTGGTTCTCCGAATGATGTGGTTCCTCCCCGCTTTCTCCAAAAGGTATTTCGTATTATTGGACCTCAAATTCTGAACATTATTAACACTACTCTTCTGTCTGGTCAAGTACCTAGTGAGTTTAAGCATGCAGTTATACATCCCTTGCTTAGGAAACCTGGCTTAGATACCTCAATCATGTCAAATTTTAGACCTATCTCTAAGCTTCCTTTTCTAAGTAAGATCTTGGAAAGGATTGTTTATACTCAGCTGATGGACTACTTGAATGACTTCCAGTTGTCTGAAATTTTTCAATCCGGTTTTAAGCCTTTTCACAGCACGGAGACAGCCCTTGTAAGAGTTATCAATGATGTTCTGGTAGCTGCTGATCGTGGTAAATATGCAGTGCTGGTCTTATTGGACATGACCGCTGCCTTCGACACAGTGGATCACAATCTATTGATCTCCCACCTTCACCATTGTGTGGGAATTTCTGACTTGGCACTGTTGAGGTTTAAATCATACCTGTCTAACAAAAGTTTTAATTTTAACGATCGTAAAACGGAAGCGATTTTACTTGGCCCAAATCAATTTTCCAACCCTCCAGATGTTGATTTCGCTGTTCTGACCTCTCATTTGAATAGTTCAAACATAAATCTTGGAGTAAAGATCGATTCTGCACTTACCTTTGATGACTACATGAATGGGGTGGTAAAATCAGCATTCTACCACCTCAGACGTCTATCGAAGGCAAGCCCTTTCTCTCCAAATGTAACTTAGAAACTGTAATTCATGCCTTTATTACTTCACGCCTGGATTACTGTAATTCCATTTTAATAGGGGCTGGTCTTACAATTAGTTCAAAATGCTGTGGCTTGATTTTTAATTGGTAGAAGAAAGTTCGACCACATTTGGCCTCTCTACATTGGCTTCCAATCAAATTTAGGATCAGTTTTAAAGTTCTTTTATTGTTTTTTAAATCCTTAAATGGTTTGGCCCCGTTTATTTGTCAGATTTGTTGAAGCCTTATGTAACCACTAGTTCCCTCCGGTCAGCTGGGCAACTGCTGCTTTCAGTCCCTAAGTCATGGCTGAAACTCAGAGGAGACCAGGCAGATTTCCACATACTTCACTAAGAGGTATGTGCCACCCTGCCTAGACTGATTTGCCCCCACCCAATGTAAAGTACAATTTTCTAGATCTGCCATTGCAGGCAGACACAATGGAAGAGGTGCTGTAACTAGAAAGAAGGCTAGTTCTCAAAGAATAGTTCCTGTTCTTGGAGGTGACAGCCACACACACTACTTCACTGAGAGTGGACTATTATAGGACACCAATGGTTCTGGTCAGTTTGCAAAGGAGTATCAGATCATATATCTTTTTATCTCACATTACATGCTTTCATACTGTATCATATCATTAGAAACAAGCTGGAAACATATTTAAAAATGGCTATATTCTGTACTATTAAAATCTAGATGAAAAAATTAAATTCAGCTGTTTTTGAGCATTCTAAAACTGCATCAGTTACATTTCAACATGTGACAGTGACCCGTCCACAGTGACAGAGGTGCTGTCGGCTATGGAAAAAGAAACATGTGGAAAGAAACATGTTAAAGATATAAATAATAAGTAACAGTAAAAAAAACAGTAGGTAAGGCTGCACTTCTTGCAGTGATTTCGTATAGAAAACCTTTTCATCAGTAATATGTTTTCTTTTTGTCTGCTTTCAGAACTCTACATGATTGTTTGCAGCTAGCAGGTTGTTAATGCTGTCCATCAAGTCTAACAGTCTGTAGTCTGTGAACTGACCTTAGCTAACGCCAGCTAACAATGTTAGCTCGGTGGTGAGTAGCCTTCAGTAATAGTAAGAAATCACACAGCAAGCAATAGTACATCAAAGAGACTGAAGTGACACATTTATAACTGATGCCACCAACATTAACAGGATGCTTACACTAGAGCCTCTCGCATGTTTTCTTTGGGTTTCTGGCAATGCGTTTAAGAATCCAAAATTAAAGAGGGAGCCTAAGAGCCTAACATATGAAACAGGAAAAGACTGCCGTATAAACCGTTTATTTCAACAAAGTAACTGTATTCTAATTATCACCTATTTAAACGGTAACTGTAACGCACTACAGTTACTCATATTTTGTATTTTAAATACGTAACGCCGGTACATGTATTGTGTTACTCCTAGGGATGGGTATCGTTTAGGTTTTATCCGATACCAGTGCCAAACCGGTACTTTTGAAACGGTGCCGGTGCTTAAACGGTGCTCAAACCGGTGCTTAAAGAATGGAGAACACAAAATTGGTCCAAAAACCTCTCATGTTCAGCTGTTTTTTTGTAAAAAGATAACAATGTTAGCCTTTTCTGCAGCTATAGGGCATATATGGTATCACTCTTGGCTGGAAGCAGTGCTTAAACAATGGAAAAAACACAAACTTTGTCCAAAAACCTCTCATGTTTAACTGTTTTCCACTTTTTCTTTGGTCATTTTAGCCTTTTTGGCCATGGTGAAGGGAGTATCTGCCATCAAACAAGAAGACAGCCGCATGTAGCTATGATGATGTTTGTTAGTTCACCTTACATGCATTAATTTAATAGCCTACTCAACGTAAATTACACACGAACAACATTAAGCTACTCACGCAGAGAAGAACGGCGGCTGCTGCCATCATCATCCGTCATCATTTCTGCTACACTGGCAGGGCTAGGGGCCAGGACTTTATTCTTCGGGTTTTTGGGGGATGTTGCTCCGGGTCCGATAACAGGCAACCCACCCGCAGTAGATGTGCACGGTGTGAGGTCTCGCAGCAAGCTATCAAATACGGCGCATTTCTCGGCTTTTAAAAAAAACGCTATGCGTCGCCAGGTGTTTCATCGGATTTGAGGTGTTACCTCCTTTGACAGTATCACAGTATCAGCTTAAAGCACTTGTTGCTGCTGAGTTTGCATCTTTTGCTGTGAAGTACAGCCAGACTTTTGACCGCTTCGCCTAGGGCATTTTTAATCTGTAGCTCTGCTCTAAAAGAACGTACGTACGTACCTGGACCTGCCTACTGTCCTCGGAAACGTAAAATGATTGGCTAGAATCTAAAGTGTATCACAGCTCAGGAAAAAAAAGCACTGAAATAAAGCACCGAAATAAAGCACCGAAATGTGTGCTGCTTTTCGGTCTGGTTACTACCGTTTATGTCAGAACCGGTGCCATCATGGCACCGGATACCGGTACCCATCCCTAGTTACTCCTCAGCACTGTTTGTCATTCTGTTCATCCCTAGTTGGTGTCTGTACCAGTGGCTAGGTGCTGTCCCTTTATAAGAGCCAAGAGTTTTACTTTCCCCTTCCTCCATGTAAAGAATGTGCCCATGGCACATCTAGGGTTTCCTCTACAGAAACCTGCATTGCGTTTAAAATATGTGGTGGTAAGCCAGAGGCCTAACAAGGTGCACATCTGATGTTGTTATATCCCAGCTCCCTGGCACATAGCAAACACTTCACCTTGTACAAAAGTAAAGCCCCTTAACATAAATTGTATTGCACCATCAGTATTATGAAAATACATCTTCTGTAGAAATTTACATACCTTGTTGGGAGGAATAAAATCAAAATGTTCCCACACAGGGGAGGACATCCTCCTCTTCTTAGCTGGCTCCATTCTCTCCTGACTTTCTCTCCTCACTCTCATAAACTCTCTTTTTCTGTGTCGAACCGTGGGACTATTCATTCAGGGGTTGTGTTTTGTGCTACGGATAGTAATGTGAATCTGCCCAGCCTCCTGAAGCTCTCTTAGCTGCCCAGCCTCCTGTAGCTCTCTTAGCTGCGTCTCCTGTGTCCCCGCTAGCACAGTCATTAACTCCACCACAAGCTCCATTTTCACCTCTACCATTGCTTCAGTCATCAGTTCGGTCTGCCACTCAGTCGCCCTTAGCTCCATCATCCACACTACCAGCTGCTTCTCTTCCACCACAACCATCACTACACTCAGCCATTCAGGCTGCTACTCAGTCAGTCATTCAACCTATAGCCCTGCCATTAATGCACTCTGTGGCTGAGCCATTAGCCGCCCGGCCCGCAACCAATTCGGCCACTCCTCCACCCGTTACACCTCCACCACCATCGTCACTGCTGCCCGCAGCACAGCCTATAGCCCTGCTACTCATAACTCCGTCTTCAGTGTCTCCACTCCCTGTAGCTCAGTCTCCCATGTCCCTGTCACCACAACCGTCACTACAGTCCCCAGTTCAGTCTCCTGCAGCTCAGCAGCCACCAGTTCAGTTCCCTGTAGCACTTCAGTCTCCTTCAGTACAGTCTGTCGCCCAGTCGCCGCTCAGTTTCCAGCTCAGTCATCTACTCAACCACCAGCTCCACTTTCTCCCCAATCGTCATTAATACCTCTAGTTCGGTTTCCTGTGCAGTCACCCCTAGTTCATTTTCCTGTGCAGTCATCAACTCCACCACCTACTCCATTTTCACCACTCTCACTACAGCCATCAGCCATCACTACAGCCATCAGTATAGCTTGCCATTGCCAGTGTGTGAATGTGTGTGTGAATGGGTGAATTACTGAATGTAGTGTAAAGCGCTTTGGGGTCCTTAGGGACCCCAAAGTCCCCTGTGCCAGTTCAGACTTCAGTTCAGTCCCCTGTGCCAGTTCAGACTTCAGTTCAGTCCCTTGTAGCAATTCAGTTCCCTGGTCAGCCACACACTCACCCACCTAGTCAGCCTAATGTTCAGTCAGGGGTCCCCACACCCTCTAGCCCTGCATCTGCTCCTGCTGGAGGCTCGAGTGAGCAGATTAAGCACTCTGCGGCTCCCGCGCCGCCATCTACCTCGTCCGCTTGGGGTTCCGGTGAGCCCGGTCAGCTCTTCCTCGTCTCCGCTGGGGGTTCTGGTGAGCCCGGCCAGCACTTCCTCGTCTCCGCTGGGGGTTCAGGAGAACCCCTCCAGCCGCTCCTCGTCTCTGCTGGGGGTTCAGGGGAACCTCTCCAGCCGCTCCTCGTCTCTGCTGGGGGTTCAGGTCAGCCTGGCCAGAACCTCCTCGTCTCCGCTGGAGGGTCCAAGATGCTACGGCCTGGTCCAGCTTAATCCTCGTCTGGTCCAGCCTCATCCGAGTCTTCATCCACGTCTGGTCCAGCCTCATCCGAGTCTTCATCCACGTCTGGTCCAGCCTCATCCGAGGCTGCAGACGAAGATGAAGATCTTCGTCTGCAGCGTCAGCTTCAGCTTCCTCTGGTCCCGCAGCTGCTAAGCTGCCGTGTGGTCCCGCAGCTGCTAAGCTGCCGTGTGGTCTGGTCCTGCGGTTGACTCGCCACTTCCTCGTCCACACCTTGCATGGCCAGCTCTTCCCCAAGATCTCCTTCGTCTGAGTCGCCGCCGCCGTTGCTGTCCGCACGGTCAGCCGCCTGAACTGTTTCCACGCCGCCGCCGTAGCCGTCCGCACGGTCGGCCCCCTGAACTGAACTGTGTTTGGGCTGTTTTCTTGGGCTCCGGTGTTTACTGTGCACTGCTTTTGTTTTCTGTTCCGAATGTGGAACAGAAAACTTACCTTGGGATATCCCTGTGTCTCACTGTGAGTTTAGTTTGTGAGTTTCCAGTTTAGTTTGCTTTTGTATGACTTTCTCCTGCTGTCCGGCTGTGTGCAGGCAGGCAGGCAGGCAGGCAAGGGCAGGGCAGGGCAGGGCAGGGCAGGGCAGGGCAGGGCAGGCAGGAATATTTTCAGGCCACACAGCATGAATGAGGGTAGATCACGACACGGACACAGAGAAACACAGGGCTTAAATACACAGAGGGAGCAATCAGGCAGGGAATGGGTAACAGGAGGGAAACACAGCTGGGGCAAATCAGGCCTAACGAGACAAGGGGAAGCGAAACCAGATACATTAACATCAGACATGGACCTTCAAAATAAAACAGGAAACATAACACAGACTGAACTAAAGACACAGACTCACACGCAGGCACTGCAACAGAGGGAACAGAGACGTGGGACCAGGACAGACACAGACATTGACTGGATACGGGGATATCGCAGACAGGGGAGACAGCAACTAACGATGCACAGAGACATAAACCATAAAAGAGAACTCTAACAAAGAAACCCAAGATTAGAAATGATAAATAATATAATAAACTCAAAAACCCTGGGTCAACGACCCAGGCATCCTAACTCCTGCCAGCAAATAAAGCTGAGTTCTTTGTGTTTAAACCTCGTGCCTGAGTGCCTGCATTTTGGGTCCAACTCCTGCCTACCGTACAGCGATTCATGACAGAATGACCGAGAACCTACACACACACATATAAAAACAAAAGTTAAATTAGTAAACCTACTCTGAAATTAACTGAAGATAAAAATGTTAAACTAAATAAAAACAAATGGAAAATACAAAACGAATTTAACTGCAGACAGTCTGTCCTCAGCAACCTTACAGTCACTTTTAGATTACTTTTACCACGCAGACACACATAGACAATTAATAAAATAATTAGTAATTCCAACTGTAGAAGAAATAAATTACTGCAGGAGAACTTTATGCACGATTTGTGATACCAACCCATGGTTGCAAATCTCTCTGCAGGACTCTCCCCTGAAGGCGGTGCAGATGCTGTGGGTAAATCTGATCATGGACACGTTTGCTTCTCTGGCCCTTGCTACCGAGCCCCCCACTGAGGCCCTGTTGCTACGAAAGCCTTATGGCCGGAACAACCCGCTCATTTCACTGACCATGATGAAGAACATCCTGGGCCATGGAGTGTACCAGCTGGTCATCATCTTTACCCTGCTGTTCATAGGTACAGAAATACACTTAAAAATAAACACACATACAGGCTATATACTCAGATTGAGTACTGGTTGATACACAGGCTCAGGATACTTAAGGGTATAACTTAAGGATATCCTTCCCTTTATGCTAACCTTAACCTCTTAAGCCCCAAGCCTAACTGATCTCCTGCCTTTTGCCCCCGTATCAGGGGGGCATTGGGGCTTAAGAGGTTAATCAATTCAATTACATTTTATTTCTATATTCCCAATATACGACAGTAGTCACCTAAAAACACTTTGTATTGTAGGCTAATATGTACGACAATATTAGAAAGAAATAGCAACATCCCCTGTTAGGAAACATTTGATGGGAAGGAAAAACTGCCTTTTAACGGGAAGAAACCTCTTGAAGAACCAGGGTCAGGGTAGGGCAATCATTTACCATGGCCAGTTAAGAGTGAGGGGAAAGGGAAGAGAACAGAGAGACACAAAGGACACCTATCATGTCACCTAACAATAACTTTTTATCAAAAAGGCAAGTTTCTCATCAGAAAATTAGAGAGTGTATTTCTTCCACATCCAAACTGGATTCCACAGGAGCCTCAACTAAAGGCTCTGTCTTCCTTTGTACTTTTAAAAATTCTAGGAACTACAAGTAAGCGTGCATTCTTGGTGCTTTGATTGGATAATAATGTACTATGAGTTCTTTAAAGTATGACTTGTTAAAAAAAAATTTATGAGGAAAAGGATTTTAAATTCAATTCTGGATTTTAAAAGGAGCCACTGCATAAGCTAATACATGGTTGTTCTTTCTAGGCCCATTGCCATTCAGTTTTTTAAAGAAGTAAATTCAGGCATTTAGGGCTTTAAGACATACCTGTAGTTTTACTAGCTGATTTGTATCATCTGGTTTCATGGAGAAAGAATGAAAATTTATAATTTTTTCTAATAATATTGTCTAAGTGAAACAATATTAGTCCCAGCACAGAACCCTGTGGAACTCCATAACTTTTATGTGTGAAGAAAATTCCCATTTACATGCTCAGTTTGGAATCTATCAAATAAATATGAACAATTTCTTTAATGCCAACAGTGTGTTATATCATTGAGGTAAAATATTGTGTTGCACTGAGGACTAGCGAGTTCAGAAGTAGGGTTTGGCAATATGGAAGAAAACCTTAGAAAATTTTTAGAATAATATAACACACTCAACTGCACCTTTCTTTGTGACTTTATGTACTTAAAATTGTTTTTTGGCAGCATGGTAACATCCCGAATTAATTGGCCATGCTAGCCCTAACCTAAACCTGTCTATAATCTTACTACTAAGACCAAGTCTGAATGTTCTTTTATTTCTTCCTTTTTTCTGTGCTCTCCAGGCGAACGAATGTTCAACATTGACAGTGGTCGTAATGCTCCGCTTCACTCCCCGCCCTCTGAGCACTACACCATTATCTTCAACACCTTTGTCCTCATGCAGCTTTTCAACGAGATCAATGCTCGCAAAATCCATGGAGAGAGAAATGTTTTTGATGGCATTTTTTCTAACCCAATCTTCTGCTCCATTGTTTTGGGAACTTTTGCTGTGCAGGTCAGGTTAATCCTTTAACACCTTTTAGTATTTCATAGAGGAAATTTTGAGCCGCTGATGTTTTGTCCTTCTTATGGTACAGCATACTGTGTTATTCAAGTGCCAAAAACTAATTCCTCCAATGACCACTTGTGGCTGTTTCAAGAGTGAATCAAACCTCACAGACTCCAGTGTTAAAATGTCACACTTAAGTCCATGAAATTAAAGTGTTTACAGCATGCTACAAAAATAGCTTGGGTTGGATTTATGGCTAAGGTTCTCACCTTTATAATAACCGTATGAGGGATGAATTCTTATTAAAAATGACCATTTGCATTTGGTTCAGTTAAGTTCTATTCTAAGATGCAAGACTAGCAATGGAAGCTCATAGTCTACAAAACACATGTTTTTTTTACTGGAACTTCATTACATAAATGGCATGTCACTGACATGTGATTTATTTTAACATTTCCATATCCAGAACTCTAAATTATTTTTTGTATCATAATTATTTATAGTGAGACATAAATGAATGTCTCTTCTCAACAGTTTGGTAAAGGATTACAACATAGTTTAGTTTGGGGTAAAAAGTAATGTTCCCAAAAGAAGTGAGACTGTAACTGGGTTTTATATTTTAGTCATTTATTTTGCTGTTTTGGTCACTTTTATAGATTCAGTCCATATTTGGATCAATTGACTCATGCTGAACACATTAGCAATGCAATGAGAAAGGAACTCTGTGTACACAGAAATACAGACAAGAAAACAAAGAGAGACTGAGAGGAGGGAAGAAAGAAGAAGAATATTTTCAGAACTCTACGGTGCTTGTTGTTACCCTGGGTAGAGAAAAACAAGAGAGGGGGGGGCTTGAGGGGAGGAGCAGGGATTTGGGGTATAATAGTGATGAAAAAACAGATTTGTATTAAAATAAAATCAGAGAGATCTGAAGAGTGGAAGCAGCTTGAGAGAGGTGAAAGAGGAAGAAATAAGTAAGAAAGCTACAAAATGATATTATATGTGATATGATGGATCGTATTCACAGTGTGATTTCTGACTCTCTGGGTTGGTCCAAAGATGGCAGTGTCACTGATAAGCCTTGTTCCACGTGTAAATGATCAAGTGCTGTTGGTACATCCACTGAGGCATGTAGACCTTAGAGGACATAAGAGTGCTGCTTTACTTTGAGCTTAAAGAAGTGGTTTGAGCAAGCCACATATATTGTTTTGGAATAATTACTCTTAAAGTTTAGTTCTATACATTATATACATCTTTTTACACAGTAATGTAAGTTGGGGCAGACTGACTGCTCTGCCTAATATGGCAGAGATTCCCTGTTCTCAGCTTACAATCAAGTCTGAGTTACCAAAGATGAATCTGCCCAGGGGTCACAGATCTCCAGGGGTCCAGAAGTTTCCACAACTCAAGTAGTGGTAAAATCCAGTTTTAAGAGCAGCATTGTATGATTATGTAATGTTGATGTTTTTATCTGTATCACAGATAATCTGGAAAAAGTAGAAGAGGTTGTACTTGTAGAAGAGTTCAGAGTTCATGCAAAGTTTTAACTCGTGTCACTTGATCTAAGTGTGCTTTTAGAAACCAACAAATATTTGCAGGGTGACACAAGAGCAGTACATCTGATGGTTGAAGATAAGTTAAAGTAATATATTTCACATATATGGAGGTCATATGATTTCACTCACTCTTCTCAAAGCCCACTCCATGTTTTCCTGTTTCTATAAAACAAACAAACAAAAAAGCTCCATCTCCCAGTAAAGGGCAACTGCAAGCCTCTTCTCTAGTTGATTGTTTTTGGAATCAGAAGAATCCACACTCAAAGAAATCTGGGAAATACAAAAAATTACTAAAGTGTTCAGTGACTATATACTCCATTAAACTCAAATCTCATTCGTTTAAATCAGCACACTGCAGCAGGAACATATTCTATTTGTCAATGTTGAGTGTTTTCCCTGCAGCAATAAGACTAAAACACTTGCAGTCTTTTGTGTTGTACAAAGTCAGTGACCCTGAAATAAAGGACATTTTATCAGAGCTGGCCTGATACAGGCTTTTGGGTGCAGATGGCCTTATACATTTTAGGCCAGTATATTTGATAGGTTTGTAGCTTGAACCTATCCGCTGGAACGTTAAGGACAATATAATTACACAAGACAATTACGCAAGACACGAGTAGGCAAAGTTCTTCATGTTTCTCGTGCACGGGAGAGACCGGACAAACGCCGTTCCTTCGCTTGACCCCAGTTGCTCTCGTCCGTTCTCCCGTACCACTGTTCTTTTATTGAGGTTACATGAATATGCATAGGTTCATTAACATATGACGTCTACATAGGTATACATGTGAACAAAGAATACTGTGTGTGTGTGTGTGTGTGTGTGTGTGTGTGTGTGTGTGTGTGTGTGTGTGTGAGGTCAAGATGTGACCCTGTGAAGACTCCCCAAAGGCTGGTGCCAGGACGTCTGAACAAAAGGCTCTTATACTCAAACAGATATACGTGTGTTTGCTATACCATAAATCAATAAGGAGAAGATAAACTCTCCTAGGGAGTGTGATCCATGCCAGGACACTCTGAGTAGAGGAATGTATGCACCCCCCTCTACACAGAGTTAATAGGATGAGACATCCTTTCTATCTACAAATGATTATACACCTCTAAGCATATATGGTTAAATATTTCTAAGCATAAATGACAATCAACAATACAAATCTAACAATATTAATGAGTTGATATTATTTATTATCAAACCTATTTGCTGATATTTGCCTATTTACTACAGCAGAGACAAATGATGAAAAAACCATAATGGATTGAAATCTTGCAGCGACAAGACCCACAAGGTCCTCCTGCTCAAGAAGGCACATGTATATAAAAAATGGTAAATGGCCTGTATTTGTATAGTGCTTTACTTAGTCCCTGTGGACCCCAAAGCGCTTTACACTATATTCAGTCATCCACCCATTCACACACTGGTGATGGCAAGCTACATTGTAGCCACAGCTGCCCTGGGGCGCAGAGGCAGGGCTGCCGGACACTGGCGCCACCAGTAGTCTTGCCCAAGGACACCATGACCGAGACTGTCGGAGCCGGGGCTCGAACTGGCAACCTTCTGATTACAAGACGAACTGCCATCTCTTGAGCCACAGTCGCCTGTGTTAAATTTGCCAGTAACCATCTAAATGATTCAGAGAAGGTTTGGAATAAAGTGCTGTGGTCAAATGAAGCAATATAAATGCTTTTATGATCCAAAGAGCATCATCCCCACCCTCAAGCACAGAGGTAGAACCATTATGCTCTGGGGCTGTATTTGTGCTAAGCGTACAGGACAAATTACCTGAGCCAGAATACTGAAAATGGGCAATGGATGGGTTCTCCAGCATGACAGTAACCTAAAACACACCACTAAGCCAACAAAGGAGTGGCTAAAGAAGAACCACATAAAGGTCTATCTAGAAGTCAGACCTCAGTCCTGTAGAAAAGCTGTGGAGGGAGCTGAAGCTTTAAGCTGTCAAGTGGCAGCCAAGACAACTAAGGAATTTGGAGCGTTTCCCAGAATCATTCTTAAGATCTGTGCAAACCTGGTGATCAGCTACAAGATATGCATTACTGCTGTGCTTGCCAACTATGGTTTCTCTAACAAGGTTTACCTTTAACCTCTGGGGGGTCCTAGAAAAATGCATACACTATCGGGCTTAGAGCCACAAATCGACCACGCCCTAAAAAGCGCTGTAAAAAATTTATATATTAATATTTTTTTCCACTTTAAATTAGCCAATCTTTTAGACCTACTTCTCCTTGAAATATTCATGTCAAGTTTTAATTACATTTCGCGGATTTTAACCCTTTTAATCGCAGTTTAATTACATGAGCACACCGTTTTTTTTAGCCCCCCAAAACAAAACGAAATATTTTTAAAAAAAAAACATTTGAAGTAATATTTGATTGTTATTATAATTAGGCCTTTAGATGGACTAAAGATTGGCACCAACCTTCATTTCGATCGCCTTTTTTTTTTTTTTCAGGACCAGAAAATGGTCTCCAGGCAGCAAATGCTCCTCCTCTAGGCCGAAATCAGTGCATCCTCCCGGGTTAACTCCCGACGATGACCGGGGCATGTTGCGTCGGACCCCTTTTTCCAACACACACGTCCGGTACCACGTCACAACAAATACGTCATTTCCTGTTGATTAAAAAAAAAATGCACCCTCAAACGGTCCTAGGGGCCGAAAATGGTCCCGCCCGCCCGAAGCCGCTGCTGCACGCCGGAAATGAGGCTTCGTTTCCCGCAGGTCTGTTTAAGCAGCCCGCTGTTTTCCAGCCCGGGGTCAAATGTGGAGCAAGGGCGCCACCCGGTGGACAAATAAAAAAATTACAACTCTAAGGCCAGTACTGCAAACGGAAACGGAAACATAACCGATCACGATCGATTTGACCGTAATTTTTTTGCCGTGAAAAATAGCGTTTATAATGGGTTTCAATGGGGCACAAATCGACCACTAGGACCGATAGTGTAAGTTTGTCTGTAGCTTAGCCACTGAAGCTAATTTCCGGAAGTCATACTGAAATTTTAACAGTAAATGTGACCGAACTTTTTTTTGCAGACTTTCGCTATATTCCATTCAACACAGTGCAAATGGCGTGTAAATGAACAATGAAAAATGGCACAAATCGACCCAAGACCACCCAGAGGTTAACAAGACCAAGAAAAACCACTTCTGCAGACGAGTTCAAGTTAGACTGCAGCATACTATCGACAACCTTGAGAAAAGATTATTGTTACGGCCGGTCTAGGGGACCCGACCGCAGCAAGAGGAATGATCCACCCCCAGTTCGACCCCAAGCAGCACATCACACCATCAGTTAAAATAAGGAATGGTTTATTTACAGGAACGAAACAAAAACGGGTTTCATAGGAGTCACTCAGGCTTTGGGGTGGACCCATGCCAAAATAACAAAGAAAAGGAAACTAACTCAGAGGAGCAACTGCTTGCCTAGCCCCAGAGAAAAATAACCAAACAATAATCACTTACCTTCCTGACTAACAAAACATGAGAAAACTGTGCCCAACTTCCTCCTGGATTCACAAAGCAACACAGGGCATGACGCAGCCCCAGCCGATTGGGGTAAAACCGAGGATGGATGGATTGCCGTCTTCAACCGCGCCATCTTCTACTCCGCCTCCAGAGCAGCATCCAATCCGGGCACACCATCTTCGGGATCCACCACTCCTGGAGGCGCACCTGCACACTCACATTTACATGTCAGAACCCCAGCACACGACGGCAGTCATAACAATTATGCATCCATTGTTAAGATGAGCTGAAACTAGAATTCTAGCCATAGAGCTAGCTCTTCTGTATGTATTACTGTAGGGTCTACCTTACAATATAAAGCGACTTTAGGTGACTGTTGTGATTTAGCGCTGTATAAGTAGAATAGAATTGAATAGACACACTCTTTTGGTTGGAGAATGAAAAGCGAGATGTACAATCCAAGAACACCTTTCCTACACGGAAACACGGTGGGGGGAATATTATTCAGCGGTTGGAATTGTGAATCTCATCAATGTGGAAGGAACTATGAAGAAAGAAGCATACAGTGGGGCAAAAAAGTATTTAGTCAGCCACCGATTGTGCAAGTTCCCCCACTTAAAATGATGACAGAGGTCAGTAATTTGCACCAGAGGTACACTTCAACTGTGAGAGACAGAATGTGAAAAAAAATCCATGAATCCACATGGTAGGATTTGTAAATAATTTATTTGTAAATTAGGGTGGAAAATAAGTATTTGGTCACCTCAAACAAGGAAAATCTCTGGCTCTCACAGACCTGTAACGTCTTCTGTAAGAAGCTTTTCTGTCCCCCACTCGTTACCTGTATGAATGGCACCTGTTTGAACTCATCATCTGTATAAAAGACACCTGTCCACAGCCTCAAACAGTCACACTCCAAACTCCGCCATGGCCAAGACCAAAGAGCTTTCGAAGGACACCAGGAAAAGTATTGTAGACCTGCACCAGACTGGGAAGATTGAATCTACAATAGGCAAGCAGCTTGGTGTGAAAAAATCAACTGTGGGAGCAATCATCAGAAAATGGAAGACATACAAGACCACTGATAATCTCCCTCGATCTGGGGCTCCACGCAAGATCTCATCCCGTGGGGTCAAAATGATCATGAGAACGGTGAGCAAAGATCCCAGAACCACATGGGGGGACTTGGTGAATGACCTGCAGAGAGCTGGGACCAAAGTAACAAAGGTCACCATCAGTAACACACTACAACGGCAGGGAATCAAATCCCGCAGTGCCAGACGTGTTCCGCTGCTGAAGCCAGTGCATGTCCAGGCCCGTCTGAAGTTTGCCAGAGAGCACATGGATGATACAGCAGAGGATTGGGAGAATGTCATGTGGTCAGATGAAACCAAAGTAGAACTTTTTGGTATAAACTCAACTCGTCGTGTTTGGAGGAAGAAGAATACTGAGTTGCATCCCAAGAACACCATACCTACTGTGAAGCATGGGGGTGGAAACATCATGCTATGGGGCTGTTTTTCTGCCAAGGGGACAGGACGACTGATCCGTGTTAAGGACAGAATGAATGGGGCCATGTATCGTGAGATTTTGAGCCAAAACCTCCTTCCATCAGTGAGAACTTTGAAGATGAAACGAGGCTGGGTCTTCCAACATGACAATGATCCAAAACACACCGCCCGGGCAACAAAGGAGTGGCTCCGTAAGAAGCATTTGAAAGTCCTGGAGTGGCCTAGCCAGTCTCCAGACCTCAACCCCATAGAAAATCTGTGGCGGGAGTTGAAAGTCCGTGTTGCTCGGCGACAGCCCCAAAACATCACTGCTCTCGAGAAGATCTGCATGGAGGAATGGGCCAAAATACCAACTACTGTGTGTGCAAACCTGGTAAAGACCTATAGTAAACGTTTGACCTCTGTTATTGCCAACAAAGGTTGTGTTACAAAGTATTGAGTTGTATTTTTGTTATTGACCAAATACTTATTTTCCACCCTGATTTACGAATAAATTCTTTACAAATCCTACCATGTGGATTCATGGATTATTTTTTCACATTCTGTCTCTCACAGTTGAAGTGTACCTCTGGTGCAAATTACTGACCTCTGTCATCATTTTAGGTGGGGGAACTTGCACAATCGGTGGCTGACTAAATACTTTTTTGCCCCACTGTATGTAAAGATTTTGAAAGAAAGCTTTAAGTAGTCAGAAGCAAAACTGGGTCTGGGTTGTCACTTTGTCACCTTCCCCCACGACAATGTTCCAAATTATACCTCCAGAAGACCAAAGTGAATATTACTGGCTGGCCTGCACCAAGCACTGACTTGAATCACATTGAAAATTCGTGGACCAAGGTCCATGCCAGAAGATCATAAAATCTGGAGGAGCTTGAGAGATTCACCAAAGAAGAGTCCGCGTGGATTGCTCAGGAGACATGAGTGAGACAACAAATGACTGCGGGCTGTTATCGAGCAAAAACTATAGGCAAATGATTGCTTTTTGTGGAAAAAAAAGTATTTCTGTCTTCAAAGTAAAATAATATAAGCATCCACATAAAACTAGGATATTTGGCTGTGTTGAAATTCTCTTGTTCCATTTAACAACACCTGAGAGTTACTTTAATAACAGACATTTTCTGGGTGGGAGGTTAGTAATTCTGACCTCATATGTATGTGTACATACCTCTGCCACATTAATCACAACCTGAAAGTAATATCATCCTTTATTTAATATAATCATTTGTGGTTTTTACTTATCAGTGTTAGCACTAACATATTGAAAAGCCTGATGTTCAGACATTGTCCTCTGAGTAGAAAAAACAACAACAACATTCACATTCACACACACACCAATGGCTGATTCCGTACGAACCTCTTGCTTTAGTACTTTGCCTGATGATACTTCAGCATATAGATTTGTGGAGCCAAGGATCAATTACAAACTTTCTTTGTTTGCTGACCCATTCTAAGCCACAACCACTCAAATAGGCTCTGGTATTCAACGGTAATCACCCATCTATGTACTAACCAAGCTCGACCCTAATTAGTTTGCAAGATTAGATGAAATTGGGCATGATGAAATAGGGCTCAGTGTTAAGCCCTTAGGACTCCCCTTTTTGTTGGGATTGTAAGTTTTGGTGGCATGAGAACTCTGCCCCTATCATGGGACTTGTGTCATATGCTAAGAAGTGTGAAAGTTAGTGATGGATAGAGCAGAGCTACATGGTGTAGCACTGCTTTCTGCTTTGTTTGTGTATATGTGTAATGAGTTCTTTTCCTGTGTTTCTGCTGCAGATCGTGATTGTGCAGTTTGGAGGGAAACCCTTCAGCTGTGCTCCTCTCAACATCGAGCAGTGGCTTTGGTGTCTGTTTGTGGGAGTTGGAGAGCTGCTCTGGGGGCAGGTAAGTAGCTCTTTAGCCTGCTGAATCAAACAACACTAAGCAAGTGTAGGCTGGCAGACCTGGTTTTTTCCAAGGTGAGGCTAAGGAAATATATTCACACTGCCTGAGAGAACACTTCAGAGCTATTTTGTGCTAAAACTGACAGTTAAATAATAAACCACTGCATGTGAACTAAGGTTGGAAAAGCACACACGCTGCTCATTATTTTGTCACTCTGGTTTGTTCTGGTCAAGTAACATTGTTACAAATCTGGCTTCCAGGTGATTGCTACAGTTCCTGCAGAGCGACTGCCGTGTTTGAAGGAGGCGGGGTTGGGACTAGAACCAGGGGAGGAGGAAGGGGAGGAGCTGGCAGAGGATGAGGAGGAGATCGACTGTGCAGAAAGAGAGCTGCGCCGTGGACAGATCCTCTGGTTCAGAGGCCTCAACCGTATCCAGACCCAGGTACTGTTTAACCAGGCCCTAACCAAAAGTCTCACCAACAGATTTCTAGACATGTCAGCCAGAAGCTTCACTTGGTCATGACCACAAGCAGTTTGTTTAAGGTTAATTACAGATAGATTGGGGAATCTTTAAAAGATGTGGTATGTAATCACAAAGAGCTGCACTTCTTTAATCATGTGCAGCATGATAAAATCCACATTACTATGGGAGTGTTCTTACTGCCTAAATAAACTGTTAGTATCATGGCCGTCACACGCTAACTAAAGAGACTTTTGGAAAGAAAGAAGTGCTGCATATTTGACTCTTCTTTGAGAGTTACAATTTTAGATTTGTTCTTACTCTTCAAAAGTCAGTCTCTCTCATCCATGCTGTTGTGCTCTTCTGAATTGTGCCAAACATAATGATTCAGGTTTTTGTTTTTCTCTCTCTCCCCAACGCAGCTAACCTTTTTGTTCCACAAAGTCACAATCACACAATGGCCTTCTCTACCTTGAGAGTGCTATTTTAGATGCTCAGAAACATAACAGGAGATAAATGGTGTGAGTGTATGTGTGTGTATATGTTTGTGCGTGCAGGAGTGAGTATTTACATGTTGTACGCAAGCTTATGCAACTAGACAGGCCACTGATTCGCTTGATTGCTTTGATTGATTCTTGCACAACTTTGTGTGAGAGCGGACTTTAAGACAGGGAAACGACAGCAGTCTCCTCCTAAGGAGTGTCAGAGAGCCAGCCCAGACTCTTTGCTTAAGTGCCTGTCTTTGCATAAAGTGGCCAGTTTTTCATTAAGAGGGTTTGGTCTGAGTGCGTAGTGTGTAGATGCACAGATTTTGTTAGTAATATTCATGAATCAGTTATGATACACTGAAATCAGAGAATTTTTTACTCTGTCTGTGACAGGAGAATCTTTTAAAAGGACCAAAGACACACGCACACACTCAGACTGGACTTTCCTGCCCTTACTGAATGATGCTGTTTGTATCTCTGTCCTGCAGATGGAGGTAGTGAGCACGTTCAAGCGAAGCGGTTCGTTTCAGGGAGCGGTGAGACGGCGCTCCTCTGTGCTCAGTCAGCTCCACGACGTAAACACTATCTCTACCCCCTCTCACGTAGCTCTCTCTACTGCAACAGCCAATACCAGCCCAGCCCCTGGGAGTGAGTCCGCCGAACGCATGTACACACATACAGAAGCATTCGTGCATACATGCACACACTCACACACTCATTCAGAGACACAGAAACACACACTCGCACCCACTCAACCACCCACACACTGCCACACAGCTGCACGGCACGTGGACTGCAGTATTTTGACTCTCTATGGTTGTGTCCCTCCGGCTCGCTCGCTACTCGTGTTGTGTGCAATGTGTCCTCTGTTCTTTGCTCTTATTCTCCCTTTCAAACAGCACCCAATCCTGCCACGGCTGTGTAGTTCTGGTATTGTCTGGTCTGGTCCCAACCCACTCCTGGTCCCAGGCCAGAGACTGTTTTTGTTGTTTGTCAGTGCAGGAGGGAGCTAACTGTTCTCTCTCTGTCTGATGTGCCCTGATGCAAAAGATGCAACACTTTTATAAGTGACTCAGATTTTAAAAAAACAAGGAGTTTGTTATGCATAATTCTCAGAAGCTACGGATGCATCCTGAAGTTTAGAGAGCAGATAACAGCTCCTCCTGCACAATGTGTTATTTCTTGTCCGTGACTGAGGTCAAGCGTAGTTACTGTGGTTTGCCTCTGTTGTAAAAATCTCTATTGTAAAGGTGTCTTTCTATTCTCTGAACAACAACACAATGTAGTACTTCTCTAATACATTCTTGAGTCTCTACATACTTTGGAAAATGCTACAAATATTTTTCACTGCCATAGAATTCATTATCATTAACAAAAGGCTTCCATGTGGCTTCAGCAATACTGTAAACCTTCGAGTATAAAAGCCCTATAACACACTGCTCTTTTTAAGAATGTAGTTTTATAAAGAAACGGTTCCTTTTGCCTCTATCTTTCTAGCTTTCCTTCTTCCTCTTCTCTCACTTTTGTTCGGTGCTGAAATTGTTGTCAACTGGTTATTTCTGTAACAGTATTTCCAGCTCCAACGTCACAAGTTTGGCCCCCTGACGTCTCCAAAAAGTCCTGATTTCTCTCTCTGTCCACTTTGTTTTTCCTCACCCCTTTCTCTCTCTCTCTCTCAATGGCAGTTTTCTCTTTCTTGTCTTTCTTCCTTATTTATGAGATATTACAGGTTCCCTGTTTGCAGAAATATTATGTGAAATGTTTTCTAATTGTTCTTCATAAGTAGAGTTGTTCTTTTGTAGTGGTATTTAGATTTTATCAGATCTAAATACAGGCTCTTGTGTAGCATACTGATAAGATTTCTTTAGTAGGTTTCTCTTCATTTAATTTTTTTTTCTCAGTTTTCTTGGACCTTACGTTGTCCTTTACCTCATCCCTTTTTGTCATCCTCCATTTTCTTACTAGAATAGCAATCACCCTTCCATCTTTTCTCTTGATTTCTTTGTATGTCAGTTCTGCACGTCTGTGTGAAAGCCTGTTTGAACACGTGTTCTTTGCTGACATATCCGAGAGCTGCAGTTTGACTTGTGTGTATTCTCTGTTGGCGTGTGAGTGTGTGCACCTGTGCTCGTATACCTGTCTGCGTGACTGCGTGCATGCATGTGTGTGTTTGTGCTGTCTCTTCATTTGATTGTCATCAACCGTCTTCTCAGTTGCTTCTCTTTACCTTTCTTGCTCCCTTCCGTCCATCCTTCCCTTCCTCCATTTCATGCTGACGACCTCTCCACCATTCTCATCACATGTAGGTGTAAATACAGAGAGGCCCAAGGCAGCACTGTTGACACCTCATTGTCACAATCACCCTGTGCAGACAGTAGGAGGAACCTGGCCTTTGTTTAAGTACTTTGGAAACATATCCTTCACTTCAACACTTTATAATATAGCATGTTAAAAAAATCAACACTGGAAGTAGAACATTGGTTTGGTGTAAAGTTGGTTGTAGAGGAGTGGAAGGAGTGATGTACAGTCCAAGTATGAAGCAAGTTTTTAGGTCTGCTAGCTCATTTGCTTGCTTTTTCTAGTCTTCTACCTTAATTCGAATAGCTTGTTATGTCCAAATCTGTTACTCAACAGCAGCGTGACACATACTTTTTACATTTTGCAGCCATCCTGTAGTGGCTGAGCCCCTGATGGGAAACAAAATGGATTTGGACAAACAAATGGAACAGGGAGAGAATGTGAAGGACCAAGCATTAACTTTGAGTCTGATGTGACCCAGGTTGTGTTCTCTGAATCACTTTGTGCTGTCTGGAGGCATCCAGTGGTCAAATAAAATCTCCCATTGTTCTCAACTCCAGCTTGGTTTATGCAGAAAATATGAATCCGAATGTGTCACAAGCCTAAGCCAGAGAAATGTATATATATATATATATTTCAGAAAGGGTTTTTCTTAAACGAGAGGTCAGGTGAACCAACAATGAAAGTATGGTGCTAACACATATTGTAATGTGCCTGGAAGAGTATTCAGCCATGGCTCTTTATGCATGTGCCAGTCAAGGTGAATCTTTCCCTCTGTATTAACTGAAACAAAACAACACTTTCTTTACGTGGGCCAAGATTTTGCCATAAAATGCTACCATTCAGCTAATGCATGCTGATTCTTCTGTTAAAGATTTACCACGGACTCTAAGTGCTTTCTGTAATGATTACAGAAAGAGATTTTGAGATTAAATATTATTAAAATAAAAGTTAAAATAATATTTTGAGAATGAAGTCAGAATGTTGAGATTTAAGTTGTCATTTCAAATCAAACACTGCCACAGCTACTATACGCTCTACAACTTGCATAGTCAAAATTGTGTTTTAGCTTTTGTCTTTTGAGTTTCATCTCAAGATTTTGACTTTATTCTCAAAATTAACAGTAATGTTTCTGTTCTTAATGTGGCCCTAATATGCCATCTATAGTCCCTTTGGTCAAAATCGTGATAAAAATGCTTAACCATTTTTTGTGAGAAATTTGTGAGTATTGAGATGTTCTTTGGTTGTAGACATTACTGCTATCAGTGAATGTCCGCATTCTAACCTGCTTACAGTGGGTAAAGTGTGCTTTTACACCCACAATCCGGAGGAAAATCAAAGTCATGGCTCTCTTTTGACTTTGTGTTACAGTAATTTGAATGTTTATTGGAAATTGGAAATCTGTGAGCACCATTTTTATTTTTTCACAAGCGGTGTGTAAGCAAGCGTAGTTGCACACATAACACATAGCTAGAACTGGATTTTATAACAGCTTACAAGGGGTATAAATGAATCTTTTTATAGTGACATTTTTTTAGAAATAAAATCCCCACTTTTTTTTCAGTATTTTCCTCTTCTATGCCAGTGCAAACCTGATGCAGTGTCCAGTTTATACCCTGCAACTCGTCCAGTGTCAGCTGGGATAGTCATACTTTTCTGGGGCAAATGGACTGAAAATTGTTTTAAAAAATATTTAAGGTAAAATTGGCCTTGTAGTAGTTGTGGCTGTCCTGTAAACAGTTTTACTCTATGATTATTTATATTAATTTGTTAACAGTGTGAAAGAGATTTGGATTGTAATACTATGAGTGACCACAAGTTTAAGTTGGCAGTGAAGCTGTCACAATTCAGGAAATTGTTTTATATTATCACCCTTTTTTTTTTTTAATGACCTCTTAAGATGAGGGAAATGTCCTCTTCATTGCCAGGGGTTGGTTGTCTGATTGGACCAAAGCACCAAATTCACATTACTTGCAGATGCCCATGTGCTATCCAAACAGAGTGGCCTGTCCCCCAGCATTGCTGCTTATCCACAGTTTGTTTCAGGGACAGACTCTAATCCACTACCCAAAGTTCTTTCTAAAGCAACCAGACTTGTGCCCTGTTGAATTATGGTGTGCCTACACCCTGACATTGACACCACTGACTCCCTGACCAATTCTATGAGAAGACAGCAAAGGCAAATCCGAAGGAAATATCACAAATAATAAGTGGAGATATAAAAATGATAAAAGTCTTTGTTTATTGCCGTCATTCACCTGAGCTGTGTTGGATCTTAGAGATTCCTCTGGATCTTTAGAAGTGATCTATGGATCCAGTTTCATTTCATTTCAAGCTGAGTTAGTTAATTCCATGAGCAAGTCCCATTAAAGAGATTAACCTTTAAGTTTACTTTTGTCGGGAAAAAACAAAGGGCAATAAGCTATTTTACTCTAATCCATTCAGTTCTTTAGTAAAGAATTTTTAAATTAAAAATTAAAAAAATACATCAGCCTCCACCCTTAAATGGGATGTGAGCATATGACATATGAAGAAAAGATGCTCTTAATGCCACAAGGTGTCACCATGGATTACAGCTCATTATACCAGGGGTGAATGCCTCTTCAGTTGGGCCTCAATTCGGGAAATAAGAACCATTAACCAGTCATCTACCTCACAGCTTCTCCCAGTATTTATGTTGCAGTCTCTTCTCATCAGCAGTTCTTTTGCCTCTCTATCTTCCAGCGCCCTTTTTTCTCCTCGTACTTTAACCATCATTGTTTTTCCATCAAGCACTGCTGAAAGAGCCAACAGGGAGAGAGGGAGAGACAGAAAAGAAATGGTTGAGAGGAATAAGTAACACAGCAGTGCCCTGACCTCCGGGCCTCTCTGGTCACACTGGTGGGCGTCATATACTCGAAAGTTTACTCTTACCATGGAGACAAAATGAAAACAAACCGAGCACTGACGAAGTGAGAAAGTAACATTCTGAAACCTTCTCAGGCTGCATGAGGTGTTTTTCTACTGTCTGACATGCTCTTTGGAAAAACAGATAAGCACTGAACCTACCGCTTGACCGTCTGTCTGTACATCTGTATGTCTCTCAGTCTATCATATGAGCCAGAGTCATATATAGAGACTTCTCCTAGTTTGGCCAACTGCAGCATTGAACTCCATTCAGCTGCTTGACCATCTGCCTCTCATAATCACAGTTGGGACTCCAGTAGGTGTTGCAGTGAACATGAAGCTTTTTCTTTGCCGATCTCATTCGGCCAAACTGTCTCTGTATAAGGCTCTGTCTGCCTCTGCCTGTCAGTATATTTGCATTAAACTGTCTCTCTTTCTTTTGAGCTCATGCTGCTTCTTTTCCTCTGTTTGGGCGTTGGAGATGGGTGCATGGACCAACTGCTATGGCAAAGGAATGTGTTTATGCACGCATACACCACCTTGAAGTGCACTCGTAAAACTCACTTGTGCGTGTGTTTGTGTGCGAGCATGTCTGTGAGAGAGAGGGAGAGACAGAAAGAGAGTGTAAGTGACAAAGATCTGATTAAGCATGACCTGACTGTCTCTCTCTGTGGCAGGGCTGACACCCAAGCTTCACTCTTTTCTTACTAGTAATCTAGCTAATCACATAGTGTTCTAACCTGCTGATTCTTCATGATGTCACTTTTCTGTTTTGCAAGATTTGTTATTTTACATCCCGCAGCAACTTCATCGTCATCATTCTTGTCACTCTGCTCTCCTGTCTGTCACTGCTGCATGGCACACAGAACACTTTGCACATGTGCATGAGCACACGTGTTGGGGTGCTGACTGAATGACTCACAGTTTGGCTGTGTTTATAAAGCAGCTCTCTTTAACAAACAGCTCCCATGACTGACAGCTGCCCGATGCATGCGGAATTCAGACTCCAAACTGCACGATGTGGAGATAACTCTGGTCCACTCTGCTGCATGCATGTATTATTTATGTGTGTATGTGTGTTTGGTCACTGCTATAGGTTCTTGCAAAATTCTTCTTTTATTGTATATTGAATTAACACACTCACCATTCCTGCTTCTTTCTCCATTTGTGCCTAACAAACACCTTCATCTGTGTGTGCATGCCTGTGATCCTGTGTGCTGAGGTATGAGTGTTTTTCCCATGCATAATGTATCACCAGCCCAACAGATTGCACACACACAAACAGCCATATAGACACATATGCCAAGTGTGTGTGATGTAAAGTTTCTGCAGCTTTAGTGTTTTTTGTGATGGTGGCTACTGAATGTTTTTGTCTTGTAAGGTGTGACCGATGTGTGAGAACTGACAGAAACATGTCATCAGCCAACTCATTTTAAAACTATTTATTTTTCACTTTTGTGTGTTGGAGACACACAAGATCAGGTGGATGTCTAGTTGACGCTAAATTAATCCAGATATGATGTTACCCCAGTATAATTAATCTTCAATTGTCAGACAGATTGCTATTAAATTAGTGCAGTGCCATGGTTTGGATGGTGATATAGTTAAAAACTTTAAACAAGATCTATTCTGCTTATTTAACAATGTGGTGTAGCTTCTGAAAAATGTGTTTCTATCCAGAATGGATCATACATGCAGGCAACACAAAGGACTTAGGTGGTTATTACATGATATGGTGATATATCTCAATTAAATGAAATGCACCAATTTATTTTCAAGATGACCTATTCTGCTGTCTTATAACAACCTCTCAGGTCATAGAGGTCCTGTCTGAAAGAAACTCGTCCTTTAACACTACCCTCACTTTAAGCCAACTTTCTTTTGATTGGCCTCCCTTCATAAACAACAGGTCTAAGCAACAGCTAGAAGAGACTTCTGTGCTCATAGCCAGGGCTGTTTTTGTCTATGTTAGGGATGTCCACTTTCAATGACATCATGCAGATCCAGATGTAGAAATAAACTACCTAAAACAACATCTATCTAAACAAAGTTATAAATATATTTATTTAATCCATGTTTTCCTTTCCATGGCTATTTGTCAACCTTCTTCCATACCAGTCAAATGATTATATCAATTTGTGCTCTCACGTCATCTTTATAGCATTTTCTTAACTTGCTTCTTACCTGAATCCATGCCATAATATAAATATTAAAAACATAGGTCTTACAGTATTTATGCTGCTTTTAAGAATACAGTGTTAAAATCTATGACATCAAGGGGCTTAGGGCATGAAGAAGTTGGGTTTGATCACTCTGGGCAATTAAAGATGCATGATTCAAAAAGGCATCTGTGGGGCAGAGCGAAAACAGCTAAGTAGGGATTTGAACTAATTTGTCAAGTTGTTCAGATGACACATACTATTTAGCACCTTAAAGCCTAAAATATAATATCAGTTATTCATCATTTATTAAATGCTTTTATTGTGTTTTTACTTAAATTCTAAATGTAATTCATGTAAAATAAATAAATTCATTTTTTTTTTTAAAGCTACTGCTCCGATGGGGATTTTAAACAGGATAAATCAAGAGCAGAAGATCAGAATCAAGACCTAGCTAACAGTGTGCTAGCTGTACATTTATATTTAGCAGACTGACACAAGAAGGGTATCAGTTCAGATTTGTGTATTTGAGCATTTTAAAAATCTTTTTCAAAATCTTTCTTCATACTAAGAGTTTGATGTTTATGTTTAGCTTAACTTAAGTAACAAAAAAACAAAAAAAAGCAAGAGATATAGCGCTAGCCTAACCATATCCAAAGTTAAGAGAATGAACTTACCATACAATTAAGGGTTTCTTATCCTTGAAAATAATATTGATGTGTCGATTAGAATGATTGATATCATTCTGAAGAGCACTAGTCACTTGCAGTGTCAAAACACCTTAAATCTTAGTAAAAAAAAAAAATGAAGCATATTTTATCATTTCAAAATATTATTTTACTTGTACTCTGTTTAAAAAGTGGAAGATTGATGTGCCTTTGTCCTTTGTCCTGAGCGAGTCCTATTAATTTCAGCTTCCACAGCAGCTCTTGGTCAAAAATTTAACTGACCATTAGAAGTTACATTGCCTTTATTTTAACTGCAGCCACCTGGCCCTGAGTGTCTGCTTGTCTCTCACTCTGTTTGTCTGCTGGAGGACACAAGTGGGTCTGTCTTTGGGGTCCCATGTCTCCTTTTTCTCTTCTTTTTCTCTGACTTTCTCCTCTGTCTTTTTTGTGGTCTCTCCCTGATCTCTTTTCTTCTGGGCAGATGCGAGTGGTGAAAGCATTCCGTAGTTCACTGTACGAGGGCCGGGAGAAACCGGAATCCCGCAACTCCATCCACAACTTCATGGTCCACCCAGAGTTCCTCATCAATGACCTCATCCACAACATCCCGCTGATCGACGACACCGATGTGGATGACGAATCAGAACTCAGCAGATACCAGCACCTGCACCCGGCCCTCCGCAAGCCGCCCCCGCCTCCCACCCAGCCCCAACCCCCGCCTCGCACCCATCCCACCCGGCCCTACCGCCAGTACAGCCTCCCGGTGACCCCATGCAACCGAAACAACAACAACAACAGCAGCAGCAGCAGCAGCAGCAGCATTGATTCAATGGTCGCCTACAGCAACCGAAACAGCACCAACGCAGTCATCACCTACAACCGAAGCCCCCGTCATCACCACCACCACCTCCACCATAATCATCATGGCAGGGACAGGCCGGTGAAACCCTCAACCCCCTACCCGGCCCATCTCTACTGTGTGGAGACCTCCTTATAACTGATCTGAACTTGGGTTTGGGAGGGGGGGTGGAAAAAGGGGGGATGAAGTTAGGGTGAGAAAAAGAGAGGGCTGAGGACCCACACACATGACATTTTCATCTAATCGCCCTTTCAACAAGCTCACAAGAGGGAGCAAAGGACAAGGAGGGAGTGGACAATGGCCGGAGACTTCTGCTTACAACTCCCTGAGTACATGTTGCCACTTTCCCTCCCTTTGCCCTTACCCCAGCCCTCTCAGTCTGACTTCCCACCTTCACCCCAGTCCCTCCCCTCCTTTACCCACAAAACCATCCAACTAAGTCTGTCACCCCCTTCTTGTGGAACCCCACTCACCCTGCCCAGCTGCACACCAACTTCATGCACGCTCTTGTCACACACACCTGCAGGTCTGCTTTGGCAGGGTCTGAGTGGGGGGGGGGCAGACATCCAGAAGAAAACCACACATTCCCTAATGCTTCAGCAGAACAAGGCCATGCGGCTATGGGGGCTGACTCACTCCATTTCTATTGGTGTTCATCATTAATGTTGTCGTCACCCACTTTCCACCACCATTTATCTACCACCATTTATCTGGGTAGATTCTGCAGCCGCTTCAAAGTCACTACTTTGCTTGTAGTATAAGTAAAACGCTTTGTTAAAGCTTTAACAGTCATTTCCATTTCCCATTCATTTATTTCCCAACATAATGGTGCTCATTTATTTCGTTCTTATATATCATTTTATTTCTTCTCAGAAACTTTGAGTTATTTTTCTTTCATCCCTGTTTCTCGTTCATTGTGTGTACGTATATTGTCTTGTCTCTTCTGAAAAAAACAAACAAAAGCATAACAAAAAAAGGTTGCTGTTCATTTAAATACAATGGCTGTGACAATGTCTAAAAGATCAGGGCACTTATATCTATGTATCTGTCTATAGATACATAGATATAAATGTTTGGGAAGCAACAACACAGAACTCATTCATCACCTCACTTTGTCTTTGAATGCTGCCCCATTTGTTCACATGACCTGTTATCTGGAATATTGCTCTGAGATGAACAGTGTATGAGATGTCATGTTAATTTGGATATATTACTGTGTAAATTTCATTTCAAGCCTCCTGCCATATCCCCAGTATGCATGGGGAATATCTGCACCTGTCACCTTGGGCAACCTCCATGGCTGACATCCTCTTCCAGTCCCTTCATTTCTGTTCCGTGTCCCATCGTCTTCTCTCTTGCTGTTCCTCCTTTGCTCATTTTGTCGCATTACGTCCAAGAGTTTGTCGGTGCGTGTGTGTCAGCTTTTTTCTTTTTGAAAAAAAAGCTGAATGCTTGGGAAGCATTAACCCTTTAAATGCCATCAAACACGCAATGCACAGGCGAAGGCCCTTTAAGACTTAACGTGCACTCGGTTGGAAGCCCCTCCTGCTCACATGATCAGGTCGTCTCTGTTACGTAACCAGCGCCCTCTGCGCAGACAAAAGGATTGTGCCATTTTAACCTGCTCAGTGTCTCAACCACATGCCCGCATCTAATGTCAGTGTTCACTTTTAGATATCAGGTACAACCAAGAAGAGCATATTGTAAATGTTATTATGTCCTTGCGCATTCCCCTTCATTACTATGTACAGATATAAGGCTATGTGTTTTAGCTAGTTAGCTCCATTTAGCATAAAGAGCTAGCCTAACTTATTCAGAAACACCTGTAAAGCACTCCAATTACCACGTGACGTCTCCCTTTTAAATTTTTGAGTTATGCAATTTTGTTGCTTTTGTTTTGTGCCAGGGAAACAAGCAAAATCTTAGTTAAAGTCTGACAGCTTTTCATATTGGGGCGACTGTGGCTCAGGGGGTTGGGAAGTGTATCTGTTACCGGAAGGTTGCCAGTTCGATCCCTGGGCTCTCTGTCCTGGTCGTTGTGTCCTTGGGCAAGACACTTTACCCTACTGGTGTTGGCCAGAGGGGCTGATGGCGCAATATGGCAGCCTCACTTCTGTCAGTCTGCCCCAGGGCAGCTGTGGCTACAACCGTAGCTACATCCACCAGTGTGTGAATGAATAGTGGCATTGTAAAGCGCTTTGGGTGCCTTGAAAAGCGCTATATAAATCCAATGCATTATTATTGTCACAATATCTATGAAAACATATGACACACAGATAAGGATCTGTAAATGCCATCCTAAATGCAGATATAACAATAGTAGTGAGTGAAGGCTGATAGTGTTTGATACAGGGGTTAAGCCTATACATTGATGGTTCTGTAACCTTTAAAAAACACAGGACACGTGCAGGTCAAAATCTCTTCTCTCTTGGCTGTCAAGAGACATCAAACTGCTACAAGAAAGAGCATCATTGTGGTGACAGTGGACTGTGCTGCAGGAGGATGTTTTAGACAGCAAACAAGAGGAACTGCTGCTGCTACACCACAAAGCTCACAGTCCCAATAATGGTCTCATAGTTGTTGACACATTATTTCCATTTATTTCCACTTTATGCTGTTTATGCAGGTCCAAGTCTCATTTATTAAATTATTTTAAAATTAAAACTGGATGCAATAAAGATTTCAGGGCTTAAAACATCCCCAGCCAGACTCTGGACAGCAGGCTCATGAAACAGGTAGTAAGTTTTCTTTGTGACACTAATCTAGATCTATTACAGTTTTTACAACAGAGCTTTCTTAAGGTTTGCTGTTGTGGTGCCTCATCATATAAAAGATGAAAGGGCATGGAATTTAAACTTGCTGCATTTCATTCACTTTTCAACACACATCCAGGAAATAAGGCCAAAGCCTCTGGTAACAAACACAAGTATCAACCAAGTCCTTTCCAGGTCATAGCCCTTAAAAACATAGCCAGCAACTACATTACTGTACATCTGTGGATCACACCATGGTGTGATGCAGTGCAGAAGGAGATATGACTCAACTCAATTTCAGTGTAAAAAAAATAGAACAGCTCACTAGTGTTTAAAAAACAAACAAACAATTAACCACAATTACCCATATAAAAAAACATCTGGTTAGACAAACAGTGAAGTAAATGTAGGCTTGCTAAGCTGGAAACCAATCATCTAAACTTTGAGAATCCCTAAAAGAAATGGTTAGAAATAGAAGGATAAGTCATGGTTTTAGGAAGGTTTGTGTGCAGAGTGATTTATGGGTCAGGCTAAGTACACTTCTGTATTAAACCACATCTAACCTGTGAGCTTTATACGTGCTGCTAGAAGAACTGAACTGTTTCTAGTCTTTATGTCAAGCTAAGCTAAACTAAGCTAACTTCCTGCTGAACCCATGCCTTTATCTAACTCACTACAAGAAACCCAGTCAGCCACTTTGCCAGACATTATGTCTAAGCTGCCAACCTAAAAGGCCATAACACACTGCATGAGCACACAGCCCAACGAAAACAACAAAAGAAGAGAAAAAAAAAATCAGATATCCACCATAGTGATGACACCAGTGACATCACCTCCACCTTGACATTCCATGGAACATACATTCCAAACATCACATTCCAGAGCAGCTGTGAGAGCGCCCTCCTGTATCCCATATTGTACTAGGTGTGGGTGGACCGCTGACTTCATGTTGCCTCAGAGTGTGACACCTCAAAGCAATGCAAACTCCTGCTACCTCCCCTTTCTCTGCCCCTCCACCTCCCCTGCAGCTGACTTGTCCCACCGCCAGACTAAGGCAAGGGCAGACGTTATGCAAAAGACTGCCATGTCGACAAACGCACCCAACCATTGGATTAAAACCACAGTGAGAGAACGCATCTGTCCTGCTAGTTCTGTTTCAGTAAGTGCGCAGGGCTTTCTGGGAACACCCTTACCTGTACAGAACTCTTGTCTTCTTGAATGCTCATCATCATCGTCACCACCTTAAACCGACCTGAGCTGGGTGGGGCAGGTGGTGACACTGTATTGGTCTGTCTGTTTTGAAGCATGCATTTGGTATCATTAATGTCACACTTTATGTGTTGGTAAGTCATTTAGGCTCTGATCTCTCCACATCTGCTCTCTTCCTCTCGCTCACTCTCTTTCTGTCTCTCACACACACAGACACACACGCACGCATGCGCACATCCTGCTCAAGTCTCCTCTATTTCAGCACAGCTACATCAGTGCTTTTTTCTGTATGTATGAAAACACGCACACACACACACACCAGACTACAGGGCAATAATCTCAAGTGGTGTAAATTTGATTGTCCAGCCATCTCTGTCCATCTGTCCAGCCATGTTACATCATGATGTTGTGAGCCAGATTCACAAAAGACAAAACAATGTGAAGAAGAATATATTTATCAGAATTATTTATCAAAATTCTAAATTGTACAACTGCACCATTGTACAGATCGCCCAAATGTGCACATGTGGATCTTTGATTTACAGGTACTATGTTCCTGTTACACTTTTTTTTTAAATGTTTCTTTCTTTTATTTGAATTGCTTTTTGTAAAGAGAGGAACAACAAAATGGAAGCGCTTGTATTATATTGTTATTATTATGATTATTATTCTTGATTTTCTCCACCGGTGCTCCCACTGATGGAAAGACAGTTGCACATTCTCCTGAGCATATTCTGAGGGCTGTGTTTTCTGTCCAGTGAACAGCCCCTGAAGTGTGCTGAGGTGCAGAGATGCTTACAGTCTCTTAAGACCAGAGACACTACTCTATAAATAGAGAACAGGAGATACAAATGTACCTCATTATAGTCTGAAAGACTGGACAAAGTGGGGACCCAGAAGATGGAGAATCAGAAGGCGATGCAGAGCTAGAGACTGCAGAAGTGCAGTGCTTCCATGTGCTGTTTAGGCTGCTCTTTTAGATCTGCCACCAGTATTTACTGCCATGTTACCACAGGAACAAATGAAGGCTTTTACATTATTCATTATACATACTATTGTAAATATTATGTGTGGAATGGTCCCCCTTCTTGCACAAAGCAGTCCTGTTCTGCAGACAGAAAATGCAGCCTTAACTGTGCTGAAATAAAAAAAAAAAAGGAAAAAAAAAAAAAAAAGACCAAAAAAAAGAAAAAAAAAAAAAACAAACCATGAAGACTATTGAATATATTAAAGAGTTACCTGCCTGTTATTTAAGCGAATAAATATCTATATATGAGAAAGAACACACCTGTATACTGTAGACTAAGTCTGTATGGAAATCTAAGAGAATTTAATGGGAATTAAGTCCAACACCTTTTGTCTGTATGAAAGAAAAAAAAAATCAAAGTATTCTACAATAATAACTTTGACAAAGTTTGTGTGGTCCTGTTGTTTGTTCACAATAATGCAGGAATGCCCTTCCATTTTCAAAGGTGATGCATCATCCTGTCCCTCAAAGGTAACTAAAATCACCTGATGAACATCGAGGATTTATATCTGTGTGGGTTTCTTCATCAATGAACCTGACGCTTCAGCTACTTTCTTCAATAAACCTCTTGCGCAACAAACATGGTGGCTTGTCAAACAGGTGGAGTGGATAGTATTAAAGTGGGCTTGTTATGCTGTTTCTTATTTTCTGTAATACATCCTGTCACAATGGTGAATTCAGATATTAAAGTTAACGAGGTTTGTGTATGTATAAACAGAGTTGACAAAAGTACAAACATTCTGTACTTAAGTTGAAGTACAAATACTACTGTTAAAAAAAAAATACTCTAGTACTGATTCAACCTCTTTACGCAAGTAAAAATGTACTCAAGATGAAAAGTAGCTCTTTGGAGGTTTCCATTTTTGTGCAAAGCTAACTGAACCTTGTGATATATTAACACAATGATAAAATAATATCACTAGATGGGAATATGTAAAGTGGATTGACCAGGTGTTACTCTGAGGGAAACCCTCCAAAAAAAAAAAAAAAAACAAAAAAAAAACGGATCAGTGGAGCAGCCAAGGGAATAGAACGATATGAATCTGTATGACTAAAATATAATTTATTATACAAAACTGTTTAAAAGTTTAAAAGTAATTAAAACAACCCTGGCCAGAGAGAACACACACAATAAAATACTAAAAGTCCAGTTGCGTCAGCCACAGCGTCAAAGTCCAGCAAAATCGGAACGGGCAAGGAAAGCCCGGCGGCGTCCCCGGCCGTCCTGTCAGTCTCTCCGCTCCGGGGTACTGGAAAAGAGAGGGGCAGCGACAGTCACTGTTCTTTCCAGTGGCTCGGGATACTGCAGCACGATATGTCGCAGGACTTACCCCGAATGGGCAGAGCTCCTAAAGACATAGTGCTGGCGTGACACCGAAAAGCGACGTCACGCCAGCACTATGGTCTCGCCGTAGGAGGTAGGGCGCTGTCCCGCTGCCAACTAATCCCCCACCGTAGCGTCCTCTGGCCTCAAGCTGTTCCAGCAGCAGCACAGCTCCCTCTGTCTCTCCGAACACTGGCCGTCGTATGCCCTGGCCGTCGTATGCCCTCGCCACGTACTGCAATCACCGCCGGCTGTCACCTCTCAGGTGTGTCAAATTAGTAAACGGGGAAGGGCGGAGTCTCTCCGGGACAAAACAGATTACCAAAACATGCAATACAAAAAATAAATAAAACACTCCACAATGAAACACAGCAAAAGACAACAAACATGCAAAGCAAAACAACTTCAAAACAAAATCCTTCCCTGGATGACAAATACAAACTTCAGTTTACCTTTTTTTTTCATTCTGCTTACACTCTGCTTGAATCTGGGAGTAAGGGAAATTTATAGGAAAATTTAAAAAATACATATCTATTTTGGTTACCTACATTGTAGAGGGTGACTTTGCCTCTAAACACAGTCAAGGGTGAAGTGGATTCACCGTGTGGGAACCCTGAAATTGGTTGTAATGGCTCATTGTGGGGAAAAGAATCATAACTCACAATAATTTTTATTGAGAGTTCCGGCAGATTTTCTTAGTGTGCATGATGTGATCAGCTGAGCTGCTGCTCTTTGTGGACATACACAACTGTATTCAACCAGGGCCCTGTTTCAGGAAGCCGGTTTAGTGGAAAAACTGAGTAAGTATACCCTGAGTTAACGAAAACTCTGGGTTTTCGGTTTCACAAAGCGAGTTCAGATGAAGCCTCAGTGAGTCACTATGACGACACACTCCGTGAAGCTAACCTGCCCCCTAGCAGGTTTACTACAACTAACCCTGACTGTCTCCGCCCCTTTGTCGGAAACCTGACAGTAGGAAGTGTCGGACATGGCGTGCCCCTTCCTTGAAGAGCCAGTAGATCGTGAAGCCCAAATTCTCCGCAGAGCTCTCCGCCGGGAGAGAGTGATCAGAGCGCGTTTGGACATTTTATCATTTCCTGATGATTTTCTGTGCGAACGTTACCGTTTCTCAGCACAATCTATAAGTTATTTGGATAACATCCTCAGGCCATATATTACGCATGTGACACATCGCGGACATTCTCTCAGTTCTGTACATATTATTTGTATTGCACTTCGGTTTTTTGCAAACGGGAGCTTTCTGTATAATATTGGTGACGCTGAGCACGTTTCCAAGGCTACCGTCTGTCGGGCAGTCAGGAATGTTACAGTTGCACTGAAACGTCTCCTGTACTGGTTTGTGGTGTTCCCCGGTCATAGACCCACAAGATTTATCAAAGAGGGATGCCACAAAATTGCAGGTATCAGGATGACCAAAACTTAATTTATGATGTGGTGATACTTGGACTACTACTTACATTTTACATTTATTTCCAGGGTTCCCAGGCGTGATTGGCTGTATAGATGGCACTCACATTCCAATCATTGCTCCTTCAGTAAATGAAGGAGACTATGTGAACAGGAAGTCTTTCCACAGCATTAATGTACAGGTACATAGTTCCCTGTAGCATTTCAAACTAACAAATTATTTCATTATAGTAATGGATGCTAATTTGTGTTCTCTGCACTGTGAAGATCATATATGATGCTGCCAACATTATCACAAATGTGGAAGCCAAGTGGCCAGGCTCTGTCCATGACTCACAAATATTCCGTGAATGTACACTGAGCACAAAATTTGGACATGGTGAGTTGAGAATACTTTAAAATATATAAAGACCAATTGCTTCAGGGACATTTGAACTGAAGTGTACCCTTCTGTCTTAGGAGAGTTCACTGGCTACTTGCTTGGTGATAGGGGGTATCCATGTTTACCCTATTTGCTTACCCCTTACCCTGACCCTGAACCGGGCCCACAGCAGCGATATAATCTGGCTAATTGCAGGACAAGAGCCAGAATTGAAATGACTATCGGAATGCTTAAGGCCCGGTTACAGTGCCTGCAAAGACTCAGGGTCACCCCAGAAAGGGCATGTGACATTATTGTGGCATGTGTGATTCTTCACAACATTGCCACAATTAGAGGAGAACACTGTCCTTCTGAACCAAACATCAGCAGTGATCCAAACCATGAACATTCTGACCCTCGCACGGACATACAAGATGGAAGAGCAGTCAGAGACACCATATGTCACAATCATTTCTTTTGACCCATCACCTCAACATGTTGAAAGAGGAATAAACAGATTTTTTGTTCAACTGGCTTTATTGGTCGCCTGTGTTTCCTGTACACAAAGTATTAAAAGATGTAAACCTCATAAAGTGTCTCTGTTGCTTCCTCCTCTGTAACAGCTGTCAATGTTTCTTCATTATTTTCCTGTAGTAAAGAAATAAACAACATTGCTGTTCTACTGTAAACTCATATAATCTGTGGAGTATTACTCACAACTGCATGTTGGTCTGGCTCAACAGGAGGCTGCACCAGATGCAGTACACCACCACCATCAACTGATAGAATATGAGGTTTATACAGGTCACTTATAACTTACAAGGGACCAAATGGCAATTAACAAACATACCAATCACCTTACACTTCATTGTCATTATGCTCTCAAAGACAACCAAGACTGAGGGAAGGCAAAATCAGTAGGAAAATAACTTCACTACAAAATAATCCATTATGGTAAAGAGTTTATCAAATGAATGAGTAGCACTGCAAAGGTGACTGTGAAGAAAGGATGTATGCACATCATGTATTATTTTGAATTTACCCCCTATGTAGGCACTTGTGTCTTGCGGGGTTATTGACTCAGAGGATGTCCCCGCAGAGATGCCTTCGGCCACAGGGCGCCCACTGTTTTGGCTGAGGGCCAACTGCTCAGCCTCTGTGAGTGGTGGTGGTGGAGGACCCCCACCTGTTTTTCGGGCCTCCGCTTTTTTTCTGTTGGCTATAACGGGCCACATTTGAGCATACAGAGTAAGCAAATATGTACTTGTAATGTGCTCAGATAATTTCAATAAGTGCTTACAGAAAGAAAATTAATGTAGCCTCTAACTGCAATTGATTTACATAGGACAAACAGACCAAGCACTATGGCTCATAATACAATTACACCTTACCTGTTTGGACTATATTTTTATATTTCATTTTTACTTGCTGCCAGGCACGTTTGGGGCCTGTTGGGTTGCACCTGCGCTCACATCACATCACAAAATAAAATGTATAAAATAACAAATAAAATAACATATGATAAAATAACGTGTTAAATGGGTGGAAATCCCTAGATCAATGTTTAAATTAACACTCACGCATTGACTCTGTCGGCTATGTTTTGCCATGCATGCTCCCTTTCTTTTGCAGCTGTGGCTGTGTTACTTTTTTCTGCAAAATTTGCATGTTATCGGCATATGCTGCCATCAGAATTTCGGCCTCAAGCGCTGTGAAATACATTGACCGCGCCTTCTTTCCCTCCGTCTCCATGGTGACTCGCTTAATCTGTGCTCCGCTTATCAGGGCTTTATGTATCCTCGTCCGCGCGCTTCACTTGGGGTTAAAGCAACTCCGCGTTGATTGAACTAATTGTTATCAGCCTTTCTGAAACCGAATATTCCGAGTTGGACAGTTCGGGGTTACTCAACCCTGAGTATCGTTTTTCACTCTGAGTTTTCTAAACTCGGAATATTCGGTTTCAGAAAGGCTGATAACAATTAGTTCAATCAACGCGGAGTTGCTACAACCCCAAGTTAAGCACGCGCACGAGGATACATAAAGCCCCGATCAGTGGAGCACAGATTAAGCGAGTCACCATGGAGACGGAGGGAAAGAAGGCGTGGTCGACGTATTTCACAGCGCTCGAGGCCGAAATTCTGATGGCAGCATATGCCGACAGCATGCACATCATGCAGAAAAAAAGTAACACAGCCTCAGCTGCAAAGGAAAGGGAGCATGCATGGCAAAACATAGTCGACAGAGTCAATGCGTGAGTGTTAATTTAAACATTGATCTAGGGATTTCCACCCATATAACATGTTATTTTATCATATGTCATTCTATTTATTATGTTATACATTTTATTTTGTGATGTGATGTGAGCGCAGGTGCAACCCAACAGGCCCCAAACGTTCCTGGCAGCAAGTAAAAATGAAGTATAAAAACATAGTCCAAACAGGTAAGGTGTAATTGTATTATGAGCCATAGTGCTTGGTCTGTGTGTCCTATGTAAATCAATTGCAGTTAGAGGCTACAGTAATATACCACCTGTAAGCACATATTGAAATTATCTGAGCACATCACAAGTACACATTTGCCTACTCTGTATGCCCAAATGTGGCCCGTTATAGCCAACAGAAAAAAAGCGGAGGCCCGAAAAACAGGTGGGGGTCCTCCACCACCACCACTCACAGAGGCTGAGCAGTTGGCCCTCAGCCAAAACAGTGGGCGCCCTGTGGCTGAAGGCATCTCTGCGGGGACATCCTCTGTGGCAACAACCCCACAAGACACAAGTGCCTACATAAGGGGTAAATCCAAAACAATACATGGCGTGCATACATCCATTCTGCACAGTCACCTTGACCAAAATGAACTATGTCGTAGTGAAGTTACTGTCCTACTGACAGAGAATGACAGTCATCAAACAGTTAGGTGAATAAACAACACTGAGACACTTGGAAACTGTTAACGTGCTGCACGGGTGAGGGCCCAGGGAGAGACTCACACACACCGAGCTGCAGTGGTACGTCTTTATTATGAGCATAGCAGTGTCCTTTAATTTTGCATACATGCGTGTGTGTGTGTTAACCTCCCACAGGGTGAGCTCCCTGTTCCCAGAGACAGAGCGAGTAGTACATTCCGTACCTTTCCCAATAAGTGTAACATATGAACATATACCTCAATGCAACATAAAGCTCATAAAAGCGTTTCCACCCTGACACCTACTGATTTTGCCTTCCCTCAGTGTCGGTTGTCTCTGAGAGCATACTGACAATGAGGTGTATGGTGATTGGTATGTCTGGTAATTGCCATTTGCGCCCACATAAGTCATGAGTGACCTGTATGAACCCCATATTCTTCCAGTTGACGGTGATGGTGTACTGCATCTGGTGCAGCCCCCTGTTGAGCCAGACCGACATGCAGTTGTGAGTACTCGTAATACTCCACAGACTACATGTGTCAACAGTAGAACAGCAATGTTGTTAAATGTCTCCACCACAGGCACATGATGACAAAACAGTGACAGCTGCTACAGAGGAGGCCGCAACAGAGCCACACTATGAGGTATACAGTGTACAGTGGAAAATATAACAACTGACGACAATGTGGTACTATGATGACACCATGGACTTACTATGTCCCCGGCAGAGTGATGCTGGAAATGAAGAGGGTCCAGCCACTCCTACAACGAACCTTTCCACAGTGGGTTGTTCAGCACTGATTTACAACCAACCTAAGTAGGCATGTACTATGGATGCCAATGCTATGTCCCTTGTTGCAATAGCTCCCTGTGAAGCAGCTGTATAAGACATATCTGGCCAGGAAGATAAGAAAGTGCGACATGGAAATGGTGCACCTCCAGCTGCAGATCCAAAAGTCGAAGCTGGAGATTGTACTGCTGGAACAACAGTTAAGGGTGGGTGGAGTGATCATAGATGGACGAATCATGTCAGTGTTTGTACAACATACTAATATACGCATTTATTCTTTGTGTACAGGACATACAGGGTGACCAATAAAGGCAGTTGACCACAGTATCTGTGTATTTGTCTTGTAACATGTTGGGTTGACGGGTCACAGGAAATGGTTGTGGCATATGGTGTCTCTGACTGCTCTTTCATCCTGTACGTTCGTGGGTGGGTCAGGATGTTCATCGTGTGGATCACTGCTGTTGTCTGGTTCAGCTGGACACTGTTCACCTCTAATCGTGGAAATGTTGTGTAGGATCACACATGCCACAATGATGTCACATGCCCTTTCTGGGGTGACCCTGAGTCCACGAAGGCACTGGAACCGGGCCTTGAGCATTCCGATGGTCATTTCAACTCTGGCCCGTGTCCTGCAATGGGCCAGATTATAACGCTGCTGTGGGCCCGGTTCAGGGTCAGGGTAAGGGGTGAGCAAATAGGGTAGACATGGGTACCCCCTATCACCAAGCAGGTGGCCAGTGAACTCTCCTAGGACAGAAGAATACATGTCAGTGCAAACGTCCCTGTGGCAATTGGTCTCTGTATATTTCACAGTTACTTCGACCCACCATGTCCAAATTTGGTGCTCAGTGTACATTCCCGGAAGATTCGTGAGTCATGTACAGAGCCTGGCCACTTGGCTTCCACATTTGTGATGATGTTGGCAGCATCACATATGATCTGCCCAGTGCAGAGAACACATATTAGCATCCATTACCATGATGCCATCACTTGTTGGTGTGAAATGCTACAGGGAATTATGTACCTGTACATTGATGCTGTGGACGGACTTCCTGTTCACATAGTCTCCTTCATTTGCTGAGGGTGCAATGATTGGGATGTGGGTGCCATCTATACAGCCAATCACGCCTGGGAACCCTGGAAATTTATGTACCATTTGAGTGGTAGTTCACGTATCACCACATCATGCATTGAGTTTTGTTCATCCTGATACCTGCAATTTTGTGGAATCCCTCTTTGATGAATCTTGTGGGTCTGTGACCGGGGAACACCACAAACGAGTGCAGGAGACGTTTCAGTGCTACTGTAACATTCCTGACTGCCCGACAGACGGTAGCCTTGGAAACGTGCTCAGCGTCACCGATATTGTACAGAAAGCTCCCGTTTGCAAAGAAACGGAGTGCGGTACAAAGAATATGTAATGGACTGAGCGCATGTCCGCGATGTGTCACATGCGCAATATATGGCCTGAGGATGTTATCCAAATAACTTATTGATTGTGCTGAGAAACGGTAACGTTCGCACAGGAAATCATCAGGTAATGATAAGATGTCCATACGCGCTCTGATCACTCTCTCCCGGCGGAGTGCTCTGCGGAGAATTTGGGCTTCAAGATCTACTGGCTCTTCAAGGAAGGGACACGCCATGTCTGACACTTCCTGCTGTCAGGTTTCCGACAAAGAGGCGGGGTCAGTCAGGGTTAGTTGTAGTAAACCTGCTAGGGGGCAGGTTAGCTTCACGGCGTGTGTCGTCATAGTGACTCACTCAGGCTTCAGCTGAACTCGCTTTGTGAAACCGAAAACCCAGAGTTTTCGTTAACTCAGGGTATACTTACTCAGTTTTTCCACTAAACCGGCTTCCTGAAACAGGGCCCAGGGCCCTATTTCAGGAAGCCGGTTTAGAAAACTCAGAGTGAAAAACGATACTCAGGGTTGAGTAACCCCGAACTGTCCAACTCGGAATATTCGGTTTCAGAAAGGCTGATAACAAGTAGTTCAGTCAACGCGGAGTTGCTTTAACCCCAAGTTAAACGCGCGCACGAGGATACATAAAGCCCTGATTAGTGGAGCACAGATTAAGCGAGTCACCATGGAGACGGAGGGAAAGAAGGCGCGGTCAATGTATTTTACAGCGCTTGAGGCCGAAATTCTGATGGCAGCATATGCCGATAACATGCAAATTTTGCGGAAAAAAAGTAACACAGCCTCAGCTGCAAAAGAAAGGGTGCATGCATGGCAAAACATAGCCGACAGAGTCAATGCGTGAGTGTTAATTTAAATATTGATCTAGGGATTTCCACCCATTTAACACGTTATTTTATTATATTTTATTTTATTTTATATGTTATACATTTTATTTTGTGATGTGACGTGAGCGCAGGTGCAACCCAACAGGCCCCAAACGTTCCTGGCAGCAAGTAAAAATGAAATATAAAAATATAGTCCAAACAGGTAAGGTGTAATTGTATCATGGGCCATAGTGCTTGGTCTGTTTGTCCGATGTAAATCAATTGCAGTTAGAGGCTACATTAATTTCCCCTCTGTAAGCACTTATTGAAATCATCTGAGCACATTACAAGTACATATTTGCTTACTCTGTATGCTCAAATGTGACCCGTTATAGCCAACAGAAAAAAAAAGCGGAGGCCCGAAAAACAGGTGGGGGTCCTCCACCACCACCACTCACAGAGCCTGGCCACTTGGCTTCCACATTTGTGATAATGTTGGCAGCATCATATATGATCTTCACAGTGCAGAGAACACAAATTAGCATCTATTACTATAATGAAATAATTTGTTAGTTTGACATGCTACAGGGAACTATGTACCTGTACATTAATGCTGTGGAAAGACTTCCTGTTCACATAGTCTCCTTCATTTACTGAAGGAGCAATGATTGGAATGTGAGTGCCATCTGTACAGCCAATCACGCCTGGGAACCCTGAAAATAAATGTACAATTTAAGTAGTAGTCCAAGTATCACCACATCATAAATTAAGTTTTGGTCATCCTGATACCTGCAATTTTGTGGCATCCCTCTTTGATAAATCTTGTGGGTCTATGACCGGGGAACACCACAAACGAGTACAGGAGACGTTTCAGTGCAACTGTAACATTCCTGACTGCCCGACAGACGGTAGCCTTGGAAACGTGCTCAGCGTCACCAATATTATACAGAAAGCTCCCGTTTGCAACAAACCGAAGTGCAATACAAATAATATGTAATGAACTGAGAGCATGTCCGCGATGTGTCACATGCGTAATATATGGCCTGAGGATGTTATCCAAATAACTTAGAGATTGTGCTGAGAAACGGTAACGTTCGCACAGAAAATCATCAGGAAATGATAATATGTCCAAACGCGCTCTAATCACTCTCTCCCGGCGGTGAGCTCTGCGGAGAATTTGGGCTTCACGATCTACTGGCTCTTCAAGGAAGTGGCACGCCATGTCCGACACTTCCTACTGTCAGGTTTCCGACAAAGGGGCGGAGACAGTCAGGGTTAGTTGTAGTAAACCTGCTAGGGGGCAGGTTAGCTTCACGGAGTGTGTCGTCATAGTGACTCACTGAGGCTTCATCTGAACTCGCTTTGTGAAACCGAAAACCCAGAGTTTTCGTTAACTCAGGGTATACTTACTCAGTTTTTCCACTAAACCGGCTTCCTGAAACAGGGCCCAGATGTCAAAAGATGTTTCATGAGTTGTCCTGCCTGATTTTCATCCTCTACACTTACAGTACACTGTCTTTATATTAGACAGTATAAAGTTGGTATGAAGATGGAATTGAGTAAATGAATCTCAGCATCATCAGCTAAATTTCATATAAATCCCTGCTTCACTTGATGTAACCTAACTCTGACCAAGAAACCACAGCCACACCAGTCACACACTGTTTTTTACTTTAAATCCATCACAGTACAGCAAACTAACCGGTTTGCTATCCTGAATTAACCTGCAGAGGATTTTCATGCAGCCTTTAAATAGCACAATTAGTCTGCCTCAGTTTGTTTTGCAGCATGTTTCACAATATGAAAAAATATTATGTCACATGTACAGACCCAATATCTAACTTAAAAACATGAGGATTTCCAGTTTATCAAATCTCACTGAGCAGTTCTTCCTCTCTTCTTCTTCTCTTCTCTTGTCCTGTCTTTCTTATATTTCTCCATCTCTGAGTGAAGTTAGCTCTCTGTTTTCTTTCCCTGTGAAATACAGCAGCTGGAGCTTGCGCTAGCAACATACTGTGTGACAAACTACACGCTGCACACAAGTTTGTGTGTTTGCTGATGTTTGTTGAGTTGATAAAAACTTTGCATTTTAAATTACCTGACACTTTTAAAAAGTCACCCCCTTTATGCTTTCTCCTCTTCTGAATTCTTGCTCCTCTTCTCAAATACCGCAATTTACGGACACCTGCAGTCGTTCTGGTGTTGTGTAAAAAAACAAAAAACTAAAACAAAAAACACTGTCCGGCTTTTAAACCCTGACTTTAGCACACATCATCTCTTTTTATGCAACATGCTCTGGTGATTAATAAAGAAACAGGATTTCCTTTCATGTGTTTCTGTTTAGGCTTCAATAAGTGGTTTACACATTACATTGCTAAGAGCTAAAGCTTTAAAAAAAAGCTTTGATAGTAGTTGGATCTTTTGTAACAACTTGAAAAAATAACCTCAATAGTTACTTTTTTGTATTTCTCAGTGTTGGGATTACATTTAAGATGAAAGAGATAATTATGAATAAACTATTACATAGTAATTCAGTCCCAGTAACTATTTCTGAATTCCCCTTGTATTGCACACTGTATCCTAAGTAGAGCTGGGCGATAGAATGATAACGATATGTATTGCGAAATAACTTTTTCTCGATAGAAAACTTAAACTATTGCGATTGGCCTCATCTCTCTTGTCCTCTTAAAAAAAAAAGAACAGCCAATCCAAATTAACTAGCGCAGAGCCGAACCAATCATAGCCGCAACGTCACGTCACGTGACTTGTTACGTACAGCACAAGTGCCAAGCCGCACATGTGTATTTGTTTGGGAAGCAGCCAGCCGCCGTGCCGAGAGCGTGACAGAAGAGAAAACAGATGATGGTTCCAATGCCGGAGAGATTGTCGAACGGAAGAGCCATAGAAGTTCCGTAGTGTGAAGGTATTTCGGCTATTTCAAGTCTGACAAAAAACAGAGTAGCGCGTATCTGTGCCATCAGAAACTGAATTTGAATAAGTTAAATTTGAATTTGAATTGCTCAGATTGAATCTGAATTGTAACTTGAATAAATGCTTTTGAAAACTGAGTTTGAATTAGTCTAATTTGAAATTGAATTTATGGTTTGAAAATGATCATCACTAAATTGAAATTGCATTTTATATTTTGAAAATGAATTGATTTGCTTTGAAACTGCATTTTATCCTTTAAAAATTCAGCTCTCGAATAATTTCAGTTTCACTTCTCACCATTCAGTTTCAGTTCTACAATTCAATTTCAGTTCCAAAATTCAGTTTTTTGGAACTTACATCCGGTTTCGGTTCAAGCGCAGATTAATAGAACTACGTTTTACTAGCGGACCGAAAGTGTTACTGACGGGAATCTACAGCGTCTTGAGCTGAATTAAGACTTCAGAAGTCATTCGTCATGTCGAATGACCAGCGGATAAACTCTCAGGTTGGTAATAAATGTATTACATGTATAAGAACAAGCGTCAAGTTAACAAATAATAGCCGTAAGGTAACTTTTATGCTTATTGTAGCTGTTAGCTAAAAACGCTAATTTAGCATAGTTTGCCCTGAATTCAGCTTTGACAAATATGATCGACTGTTTCTAGTAGAATTCCAAAGTTGTCATCTTGGACCCTCTCAGAGTACCCCCTCTGTATGCTTGCAGAGACCCCTACAGTAGGGAAACATGCAAAACGGTGTCCAAACCTTTGTATTTTAGCTTTATTTATGTCTTACACAGCATCCCAACTCTTTAGCTAACTTAATAACTTTAGCTAAAGTGAATAGTTAGTCTAATTCATTAGTGCAGCATTACTGGGTCACCTCTGTTTGAAGTGATATAACATGATATACAACTATCACTGTGTTTAACTACTATAATAATTCTTAGGGTACTGAGTGCATGCTTAATTAGATTTTTTTTTTTAAAGCATACTGCTCCATTAATATGTTTGACAGGCTGAAGTTGTCGGGTCACCTCCTAAATCGACCATCTTTTACAGGTGTTTTGTGCCAGAAATGGAGTGTCCACTGAAGACTGAAGATACTGAATCTCTACGCCTTGCCATTGATCCCTCTTGTGCCTTCATCTAGACAAGAGACATTAACTTAACCACTCTCATATGCTCTGTACCTACATCACCTTCCCTGACAGTTGTAGCTTGGCTCATCTGAGGGTGAAATTATAAGAATGTGTTATTTTGCAAAGTGCTCTCTAGGGTTCCTAAATAAAATATGGCATTGAGGTCATTTCTTTTGAATTAATCCCTTCTTCTGAAATATAAGAACCTCTCCTGGTTTTAATGGCACTTTGGATTTCCTTACTTTCTGTTCCACTTACATACCCAAATAGATGCTGACAAGCTGACACAGTAACATGGAAGAGGGAAAGACGTTGGAAAGGACTACTACAAATAAACCCAATGCCTAACAATGAAAAATGTAAAATAAGAACAATAATAATAATAATAATAAAGATAAAAGATGAAGTAACAAGTTTTTAGTTTTGTTTATTCCAAATGATCATCCAGATGTCTGTGACATGTGATGACAAACACCATAATGGAAGGCCTTAGTCATCACATGCTTAAACTCATCATATATTTTTGCATATGCTGAACAGGCAGTCAGACATGCTGTAAATGGGGGGTGGAAAACAGCATGAACACCATACGGCAGGGGTCTCAAACATGACACTGGCCCTTGAGGACTGGAGTTTGAGACCCCTGTCATATGGAATATGACAGGTGTGGTTGAACTGCATGAAGACTCTGAAGTTTCTCTTCTCTTCTGGCAGGACAGGAATGTGGCCTTGTCCTGTGAGCCACTGTAAGGATGTACTTAGAGTAGAACTGGACTGTCACCGGCCTCAAGCTCTTCACCCTTTTCAAAGACAAAGCAGTCATTTAGATAAAATATTAGATATTGTTTACCTGTAAATGCACAAAGTAAATTTTGAAATGTAATCATTGTCAAGAGTGAACAAGCACTGATAGTGTAATCTACAGCTGTGGCCAAACGTTTAGAGAATGAGAAGTGTTGTATTCTTATTTACAAAGTTTGCTGTTTCAGTGATAGTTGTATATCATATTATATCACTTCAAACAGAGGTGACCCAGTAATGCTGCACTAATGAATTAGACTAACTATTCACTTTAGCTAAAGTTATTAAGTTAGCTAAAGAGTTGGGATGCTGTGTAAGACATAAATAAAGCTAAAATACAAAGGTTTGGACACCTTTTTGCATGTTTCCCTACTGTAGGGGTCTCTGCAAGCATACAGAGGGGGTACTCTGAGAGGGTCCAAGATGACAACTTTGGAATTCTACTAGAAACAGTCGATCATATTTGTCAAAGCTGAATTCAGGGCAAACTATGCTAAATTAGCGTTTTTAGCTAACAGCTACAATAAGCATAAAAGTTACCTTACGGCTATTATTTGTTAACTTGACGCTTGTTCTTATACATGTAATACATTTATTACCAACCTGAGAGTTTATCCGCTGGTCATTCGACATGACGAATGACTTCTGAAGTCTTAATTCAGCTCAAGACGCTGTAGATTCCCATCAGTAACACTTTCGGTCCGCTAGTAAAACGTAGTTCTATTAATCTGCGCTTGAACCGGAACCGGATGTAAGTTCCAAAAAACTGAATTTTGGAACTGAAATTGAATTGTAGAACTGAAGCTGAATGGTGAGAAGTGAAACTGAAATTATTCGAGAGCTGAATTTTTAAAGGATAAAATGCAGTTTCAAAGCAAATCAATTCATTTTCAAAATATAAAATGCAATTTCAATTTAGTGATGATCATTTTCAAACCATAAATTCAATTTCAAATTAGACTAATTCAAATTCAGTTTTCAAAAGCATTTATTCAAGTTACAATTCAGATTCAATCTGAGCAATTCAAATTCAAATTTAACTTATTCAAATTCAGTTTCTGATGGCACAGATTTCTGCCCATAAGCGCGCACTGTAAATTGTGCCGAAAGCAAGTCTGGAAATACAATAAACCGGTGCATGCTCAATCTCTGACTGAAAGCACTAATTCGTCATTCGGCTTTTGTCAGATTAAATGTGTGATTATAATCAAATTTATTGGTTAAAACTACAAATACTTTGAATAAAAACAGTGAAATACCTTAATACTCATAACCAAACAATTATGTTAATTTGACATGCAAATATTGTAAAAATTATAGTTTTAGTCAGTTGTTTTTAAAAATACAAGAATTATATGTATTATATATATCCATGCACTTTACAACTGCATGGATGTACTGGGCCTACTTTTAACATGATTCATGAAATGATGCAAATTCAGGGATAGGACTAATAAAAATGTTTTCACAGAAGATGTCATTGTGAACCTGAGAGGTTGCCTCTCTATTTATAGGCTATATAAAAATATACAATTAAAATTGTGTACATTATGTTTTTGGTTTTTTTTAATCATTCGGGCTATTTGCAGCCTATTGTAGAGTAACCTATAAGAAATTATTATTTAACGACTAAGTAATGCTTGTATTCTTTATGTTTCTTTTAATGGCAATGTGATACTTAGACAAGACTACTTTTTTGGGTTAGGTTAGCAATGTCTCATTATTACAGGCTAAACAAACTTACAGTTCGTGGCTAGTTCACTAGTTCATGACTATAGCTAACAAGCCAGCACGAGAGAGAAGACGGGAGAAGAAAACGTCGAACTTTTAGCAACTACGTTTTTAGGACAAATTACAAACATACGAATTCAAGTGTTTTTTTGAGGATCTGTGTTTATTCGTCAGAAAGTCTGCACGGTAAGTTTAATATCTTGGCAACTTTTTTTTCGAGATAAAAGCACCAGTTGATATTTAGACCAATGCTCAATAACCTAGCGCTAGCATGCTAGTTCAGCTGAAAAGCAAAGGCAAACTTTTGAAATACTAAAAATGATCATCTGCGTCTTTTGTAAAAAGGTATTGGTCACATTAAGAGGCTATGTACTACATTGCAGAGTACACAAGAATGAGCCTTGTTGTTTTTTTAAATGTGTTGGCGCCAATTGCAGCCAAACATTCACCACATACTCTGCTTTCAAGCGGCATTTTTATCGTGTGCACAATGCACCTGCACTTCAAGCTACTCCTAAAGCTCTTGTTGCAGATTTAAAATGTGCGGTTTCATTATGTGCCCGCCATTTCCAAACAGTGAAAGAGCTAGTGTCTCACTTAAACGATCATATTACAGAGGGCAGGTCTGTGTCATGTCCAGTAAGTGGTTGTAAGCATATGTTTACAAAAGTAATATATGCATTTTTTATTTCTTTTTTTTTTTCTGCTCATTCTGTTGGTTTTTGTTTTTTGCCCTTCTCCCCCGTCCCTCTTCTCAGCTGTTTCTCTTTCCCTCTTTCTTTCTCCCCTTCTTTCCCCCAGTCAAGTCTGTCCCGTATTCAGTAAGTGAAAATAAAATAAACAATAAAAGGTGAATCAAATGGACCATTACGGCAAGGCTGGGATGGTCAATTTGGTAAAGTAAATCCGTTGGGCATCTTTCTTTGCCTTTAGACAACAATTCTGATGGCAAAAGAGCCAAACGGGACAGGCAAAAAAAAAAAAAAAGAAAAAAGAAAAAAAAGAAAAGAATGAAGGGTAAATTTAACTGGGAAAGAATAAGATAAAATATATAAATTAAAGTTGAAAATAAAATAACTATATATATATATATATATATATATATATATATATATATATATATATATATATATATATATATATATATAATAAGAGCAGCTGTACAAGTATTGAATGGAAATGAAGAAATATGATGTCCAGTGTTGTGCAATCCACATTTGTAAGTCTTGTACAGTGCAAATATCCTTAAAGTGATTTAGTGATGAAGTGCATGCAAACCAGTAAACAAATTAAAACAAACAAATACTGTTAAGAAACTATAATACAAAAACAGCTGGTGAAAATATAAATAATATGTAAACAACTTAACAACCCCCAAAGCGTCCAAGTCATGTCATGTCAACATCTAAACACAAGAGGGGGGAGGGGGAGCAAAGTGTGCCTGCTTTGTGCTGACACAGGAACGGCAAGTCCAGCAACCTGGCTGTTTGGCCTTTGCCAAAACCACAGCATTGCAAACAAGAGCGGAAGTAAAGAATCAATCTCACCAGGCTAGTATCGATCCGATACCGATGCAGACTTGGTATTGATATGATCAATATTTGGATCAATCCGCCTACAGCACTTTGTGAACCCTGGTTTTATGTTAGAGTGCTTTATAAATAAAGCTGGCATAGTATGTTCTAATTCTAATTCTAATTGTGATCTGCCTCTAGTTAAAGGTACAACAGAGAGCTTGGATAACCTCCAGCTCTATTGCAAATTGCAAAACCATGCCACCTTTCCTGGTTCCACTGCACATTCAGACTGCCAGCTTCCTTCATGTTCACCTTGCTTCTCCCATCCAAATGGATGGACTCATAACCACTGCTACATTATGAAGTGAAGTCTTGTATTTAGCACGTTTAGTGCAGTACACCACATATCACTTAAAGACCTTGAATCTATTCACTGTTTACCTTTTGACATCTCTCTCTAAGTTGGAAAATTATATCTTCTATTTCTGAGAGTAAATTGCACTGTTAAAAAAAATGCAACTCGGAATTTGTAAGCCATTACATTTTTGATTCAGGATTTTTTGTTTGCTTTTATATCCTGTGCTGTCTGGCAGGTTTTGCAATCAGATTAGGCTTAACTCACATTCCAGAATTAAGGAAACTGACTCACACTTGGCTTTTCTCAAATCATCTTATCCTCTTTATCCTCAAAATACTATTTTGAATTTAATGTCTAAAATTTGATTTTAGTCTCAAAATGATACATTAAGATAATATGTTTATCCTAACATGTCATTAATACTTAGAGGTGGGAAAGATGGGAAGCTCAGATGTTTTGAAACTGTGTCGGGCCTCTGAAGCTCAGATGTTTCGAAACAGGTTCTAAACACCCAGGTCACATGACCACGACTAAATGAGGTTAGTGTACATCACCCTAGTTTCAAAAGCCAGTGAAGCTGCTTCAGGACAGGGGTGATGTGGTGAATAGAGGGAATCTTAGTGATAACATGGGCAAGCAGAGACCCGGACACGTTGAAGCTTATTGGTAGAAAACAGTCATTTCTACAGTCATTGGTTAGACCAAAAAGAAGGTAATTACAGTAACAAGGCTATGAACTACTAGTACGATTTTCCGTCGTATTGAGACTGCAACAAAACGCTGCTTAAATTTAGAGTATTGAGACTTGCCATTGTGAAATGCACATCTTAAATGGTTCGTTGTAAGGCTCTTATTTTGAATGAATTTTTCGGACACTCCACACCAGTTGGTGGCGGTAATGCACCATTTTGATGTTTGCTAACCTTGTGAAGAAGAAGAAGAAGAAGAATTTTCCGGAAGTGTCGTCTGAACTGACTGTGAAGGTATTCGGTTACACTCTTTGGACTGCTCTGTGTTGTTTTCTGTTTAAAATTTCGGATTCTTCAGAAAAAGGAAACAGATAAGCAATCTGTAATCTTGGTAATTTAATCAACGGATATACCAAAAGCATTTATTGCCGTTTTCCCTAAAAGGGAGGTAAGTACACGGTTGAAGAACTAGTGTGCTGCGTCATTATGAGTTAGCGCCTTAGTGTTTTAGCAAGGCTAGCCGCAGCTAAGAAGCATGTGAGCGGACGGTAAAAGAGGACGTTTTATACTTCAACTTTCAAATGAATTAGACTGTATGTCTTGGATATATTTTACTCTCTCTTTCAATGTATCAGAACATTACTGATTAAATCAAAGCTAACCGTATTTTACGAATATTAGCTTGGCGGTAAGGCGAACGTGGTTTTAGGACAACCAGGGCTCTGTCAGCAAGCTCACTATAGAACTATAGTGAGCTTGCTGACAGAGCCCTTAATATTTGTGATGATGTTATTATTTGGTATCTCAATCTGCGAATGTTGCGATAATGCGGAAATGTATCTTTATATTGAACAAACGACTTTCTGTGGTGTGTTGTCGAGCACTTACTGTAAAAAGTACCTATTGTAGGTGAAGCTAATGCTGAGCCTTAGCTTAGCAAGAGGCTAGGTAAAGCTAGGCCTTAGCTTAGCAAGAGGCCATTATAAGTTCCTATTACGTTTAAGCAATAGATATCTCAGCGCGCCTGTAAGGAGAATGTGCCAGTACCTAACACGAAGTGGTTCATAAGTGATTTAATAGGAGTGACTTATTTTTCGAGCCCAAACGGGAAAATACTCTAAACGTCTTTCATATTAGTTTGGTAGAAAATAAACACTATGCCGACAATTTTATAAATGTTTGGATTATTCTGTACAGTTGTAAATTAGTTATTGTTCATTGGCCTGTGTTTACTGTATTACCTTTGTTTGGTAATCAAATCTACGCCAACATAATTGTATGTTTCTGTCTTTACATGTTCAGGTCTTTGTGGACAGGTTTCTTGCAGTCCAGCTGACAAACCACAATGATCACTAGAAGAAGTCGCACTGTCACCAACACAAAAGTGCAGTCTCCAGAGGTTGAGGCGGTAGATGTGGAAAGTATGAAAGATCTTCCGATTCCATGTGACGGATTCCGAGTTAAAGATGTGGATGCTGCTGGAGTAGAGCTTGATGACCTGTTTGAAGACTTAAAATGGACACTAGACAGAGATGCTTCATCCTCGCTCTTCAATATTGATTTGGCTGATCTCTGTGTGTACAACACCAAAGATGGAGACTCCGGGCTTGAAGCTTCAACTGCCTCATCTCCTGAGAGATATTCCTCTGACTCCCAGAACAGCAGGCAAAAACAGTCAAGTCACGTGACTAACAAAAATGCAATCGCTGCCAGATTAAATCGTCTCAAGAAGAAGGAATATGTCAATAGCTTGGAGCAGAAGATCGGCATGCTTTCAACGGAAAATAGCACGCTCAAAATAGAAAATTCTCAGCTGACCAAGAGAGTGGAAGAGTTGGAAGATGAAACCAGGTACTTGAGGGCTGTGCTGGCAAATGAGAGCATGTTAGCCCAGCTCTTGTCCAGGCTGAGCGGTGTGAATGGGATGAAATTATCTTCCTCACTTTTCCAGGGGCCCAACTCAAACGAGCACGACTACGCCCTGCCCAGGAAATGGGCCAGAGTGGAGGAAAAAGAAACATCTGGTGGCGTGTGTCTTCATGTGGACAAGAATCATGTCTCAGTGGAGTTCTGCACCAAGTGTGCAGAGAGTGCAAGCACGGTGCTCAAAATGTAGGGTCAAGTACTTCTCTTTGTTTTCAGATATTGAGACTGAGCTTGATGGGGCTCAGTGTGCTGAACTTGAGGCTGGATGAACGCTTTGAATTGATTAATTACCTAAGAACTGTGCATGTGTTTTTGTGTGATGATGGAGTTCATGTTGCTGCTAAACCTTGTTGACAGTTTCTTCTAGGTAATTGGTTGATCCACCATGCGGGATGAGTGGCTTTCAGAACGCCTTTGTCTGCTTGACTCCATGGTAAGGATCAGACAAGAACAGACATTTTCTGTTTTGTTTTATTTCACAGGGTATAGCATTCAGCCGCGACGCCAGTGTTTTTGTTTCTATAACTTTATTTTCCTGCTAGTTTTTGAGCACGTCTTTTCCATATGGATTGTTGTTATAGGAAATAACTTGATTAAAGTTAATTAGGTTTTACTCTTAATTGTCTTTTATCTTTAATCTTAAGATGTTAAGATAAAGGTGCGGGTCCACAAAGAGTGATCTTATATCGTCTCAAATTGGAAAAGCAATAATCTGTCGGAAGACAATTTTTTGTATGTTCAGTTTTTGTAGAACTAATCTCTTTGTGAACCTGCACCCCTGTACAAAAGAATACTTTCATTTAGCGCCACCTATTTTTCTTTATGCTAAAGTGGATTCTGCTGGTGGAAGGGGAAGAGGCTGGACAAGCGGCTGCCATCGTGGCCTGGTATTTTTTTAAAGGTAGTATCGGTATCAAATGGTATTTGTGATCCTATTTCATCACTACTCCACAACATCTGTAGCTGCTGATCCTGTCAGCATAGCTCCCGCAGCATTTTTAAGGGCTGACAATAGCTTCTCGTTTATGCAAACACAAGTTTAACAGTCTAAGAATTATAACTTGTATATATTGTTGGAATGTATATTTAACATACTCAGAAAAATCTGCTGTACGTGGAAAAAAATGTGTAAATGTGTACATAACTCTGAACACATACTGTTTTAGGTAAATGGCCTTTGAGAAATGTTGGACAAATAAATCTTATTTACAGTACTTTTGACTTAAAAGCATCTGCTGGTTTTGTTTTGTTTTTGAGTCTTGTTTAGTACTGTTGATATTAATGTGTCTCTTTTTCTCTCTCTAAACAGCAAGCTCTCTGCCGATAAACTGAACATTTGGGTCAAGTCTGGTAAAGGTTGTCAAAACAAATGACCAAGACCTCATTTGATGGAAGCACAAAGCATGAGGGCCCACAGGGGTTTTCTTGCCCATGTTTTATCCCATTTACTTCAGATTACACAGCCACATCCTACACCTAAAATTAGTGGCGTTTTTATAGGTCTCGGTCAGTCCACTTAAACTGTACCAAGCCAGTCCCTGGTGATCTTTTCACTCCTACACGTCAGGGTATATTTACACTGCTGGGATTGCCAGCCATGTGACTGTCAAACACCATTTTCAGTAATTGTGTAGTTACTTTGGAACAGGAAACCTTACTTTGAGCTTAACTCATTAGTTCAATTCAAATGTTCGGCTTTCATAAGTTGCTCTATCCTTAAGTTTGCGTCACATGAAAAGCTGTCCATGTGAAAACTAGTGGAAAGCTTTTATTTTCAAGTGAAAATGGGTGTAATGAGTCAGATCTCTACACAGTAAAGTGTGGTCTGTAGACAGCAGATGGATTTAAGTGAATTGCTTTAATTTCAATCACTAATATTGTATACATTGTAATATAGTTTATTTGAAAACTACCTTTGATCCACTGAGATCTTTCATTTTTCTTCAGTGCGCATATGCAGACTGGAATGATTGATCAGCCAGGCATTAAATTGTGATGCATGTGAAAGTGGAGTCTATTAGGTGAGCTTAGCATGGAAACCAAATAAGTACATAGCTTCTCTGACTGTCCAAAGTTTATATATTTTTCTTCTCGTGATGGTTAGCTACAGGCTGTTGGACTCTGATTTGAAAGTGTTGTATAACATTGCAGAAAACCAAAACCATCGACAGTGGGAAACTCATTCACTCACAAGTCAGACTGTAAGATCTGTAGCTTAATGATCATCTGTGTCAATCCTCATGGATATCAGTCTGCATGTGAGCTGTATACTTAAAAAAAAAATCCCCCCCACTTGTAGTACAAATGGCAGTGTTTTGTTTTTTTTAATGTATGAATTCACATACCTCATGTATGCCTAAAGAAGTCACCCCCTGCTGGCAATGAGGAATAATGCATATTTAAGGTACTTGAAGCATTGCATGTGACATACGTGGACATTGTTGACTATTTGTTGTACAACTGTGTAAGAAATGAGCAGTTTCAGCTCCAGTCAGTTTAAATCAGGGGTGTCCAACATACGGCCCGGAGGTCAGACTTGATCCAGGAAAGATGCCAACCTACTAGATGTCTTTGGAAAATGTGGAGGGCATAGAATTTGGACTTTATTTACATAGCTTTGGCAGCTGCCTGTGCTGCTAATAAAAACACTGCCACAGACATTCATACTACGAAGTAATAGACAATTAAATGATAGAGAAGTTTCCTAATTACAGGGCAGTCTGGGTAATTAAAAAAAAAAACTACTGTCGTTTTATGTTTACTTCTTACAGTTTAAGACCAAAGGATCATGCTGAGCTGCATTTCTTTGTCATGTAGTAACACTGAGATGTGCTGTTGGGATATTGCAGGGATTAGATTTGCAGTTAAACAACTTCTTGTGTGTGTATAGTTTATTAATCAATGGGGGGGGGGGGGGGGGGGGGGGGGGTGGAATTACTCTCTCTGCCTTTAACCCATTCACTCAGTGAAGCAGTGGGCAGCCACATCAGGTGCCCGGGGAGCAGTTTGTAGGAATGGTACCTTGCTCAGGATAGCCGTTCAGCAAATTTGAACCCCCGACCTTCCAATTATGGGGCAAACACGCTACCTACTGAGCTATCATGGACAGTATCCCGCATTCTTGATTTTTAGTTCACAAACACTTCTTGGCTTACAACTCCTGAAACTTTGGAGGCTTTTTATACAGCTCTTTATACAGTAAAGTTACAGTGGGATACAAATAATATCAGGGTGATCCTGCCACAATTTGTTCCCCCTGTCCAAATCGCGGAAAAACACTAGTTTATGTTTCTAAAACCATTTTGCACAGCTGCATTTTTTTGAAAAATGTATCAATAGTAATGTTGAATATTATCACACAGGAAAAAAAACAACTACACGTAAAATAATTCCATCATGGCGCCTGTCTTTCTAAATGGAGGGACACTAACTGCGTGTGTATATGTAAGCGTGTAAAAACTGCAGATAGGAAGATTATCCATCTGCCATTGTAGAAATTCATCTCATGTAAACATGGCGCACAGCGTGACGTGAAAAAAGGCACATACCTTTTGACGTTGCTTGACAAACTCCTCGTCCACAAGTAAATACAAAAACTGAGTTTTTGAAAATCTCCAAATCTGACAGTTCTCCTTTTTCGGCAATTTGAAACGGCGTTTACGTGTGGACGAAAGGTCCAAACGCATAGAAAAAGCTGCGTTTTCAAAAATACCCGTGTAGATGTGGATGTAACAAAAAACAGTTAGTAGTTTATTGCTACCTGTAATTTATTGCAGCTTTTATTTGTTTAATTGGTTTACTAAATGTTTGAGGTGTGAAATAAACTAGGGGATTTAGGTGGTGGGGGGCGCAAAGATTTTCTTGTAAAACAAAGGGGGGCCTAGCAAAAAAAAGTTTCAGAACCACTGTTCCAGTGAATGCCATATTTTAATTCATTTTTGTGTTTAATATATTTTGTGAAAGCACTGTTTTGACATCGACCTATTTGGTGCATGTTATACAGTGCGTGTTTCAAGTTTCACATAAACTGGTTCACTTTCAGCACTTTTAATGGAACCACCAGGCATAGAAGTGGTTTGCTTTGCACCAGGTCCAAGTACAGAGCTTTCCATCAGTTTCAACCCCAATTCTGAAGAAGCTGACAAAGTGTAATGACATGCATCTCTCATAAAACTACAGTTTAATCACAATGTATCTCAGGTAACATCAAATGTTTAAGCTGAGGAAATGTACTATTTTGAGAGAAAATTACTCATTTGAAATTTTGGCAGCAGCACGTGATCAGAAAGTTGAGGCCAGCCCATGTTTACTACAATGTTGCAGTAGTCCTTTAACCTCCTAGGACCTGCCGTCCACATATGTGGACATCACATTTTAGGTTATTTAGACCAAAATACTCAATTTTGCCCTACATGGGCCTGATATCTACTTATGAGGACATTATACTGCTACTGTTCTATCAAAATTTTAAACGAGTATCCTCATATGTGGCTCTCATTCTTCTTAAAAACAAAAATAAGGTAAAAAAAAAAATCTGGTAATTCTTTGTTTTTACATTCATTGGGCCCCAATATGCCCAAATATCAAAGAGAAATAAAAAATGCATGTTGTGGAAGAGTTCGGGTCTTAGGAGGTTAACGTGTTTAAAAAAATAACTCCCGGAGAGCAGCCATTTGGCTTTTCTACCTTTAAAACCCGGAGAGCAGCCAAATGGCTGGTAGGCTTTTAGCTAAGCTTTAGCTTCAGCCAAGTGGAAGCTAAATTGGCTAGTCATTCATATGTAAATTAGGTTGTTACCTGGGAATTCTGGAGGGAGGGGAGTGGGGGTGTGTGGATGAGGGGGTGGGCGAGCTGCTAAAAGCTGTGAACTTCCTTTTGTGTTCGTCTTGATGCATTCTCAATCATCCAGGGAAATAAATCTCCAAAAGTCATCAACTTGGGAGTGTTTCAGTTTGCCATCTTAGGGAGAAATCAACACACATGGTGGGTGTATGTCCTTTGTTGCTGAGATTTATTGATAAAAACAGTACAAAAAACCAACCATTTGTACACATATTTACAAATGGCCTGCTGAGTGGTGCACGGAGCATGTTCATTGGTTCATGGACCTCCCTGAACTAATGGCATTTATTGCAATTGTCATCTTGCGGGGGGTTAACAGGGTTCCATCTCTAAATGACTGCTGGTCAGCAAACCTGGGAAACCCACAGATAATTGGAACTATGGCACGAAACCGCTTCCAAGACATCATGCAACACCTACGCTTTGATCACAAGTCCACCCGCAGTGATCGAGCAAAGACTGATAAGTTTGCTGCAATTGCAGCGAACTTATGTGAAACTTATGTGAAACTGGGTGTGGGTCCCAATCAGCCAGAGTTTCGGGTGAGTTCATTGTGAAACCTGGCCCCACCTTATGCAAATTCCTGAGATCAGATGGCCCAGGATGTGAGTGGGCGTTAAGGTGTCTGGGAAGGGATCTCAAAACTGGATTATAGATGGCAGAGAGTTGGTGTCCACTGTGAGCGACCATCTTTGAACAGAGGCGGTGGTTTACGACACCAACTCTCTGCCATCTATAATCCAGTTTTGAGATCCCTTCCCAGACATGGTCAAAAGTATTGGCACCCTTCACGAGTGTCTTTTGCAGTGATATGTCACACTTTAGCATTTTAAAATCCAAAGCAAAGGTTATAGGTAGTCAGACGTCAGCTGACGCTTGGTCTAGCCCTGAGTCTCGGCCAGGCTTGGACCCGGATTCAGACTGTTATTTTATTAAAACAAACAACAACAAAAAACAACTGAATCCGGCTCCAAAGCCGACCAAGACTCAGAGCCAGACCTGGGGCCCGTTCTTCGTACGTCGCTTACTACATCCAAGATCAAATGACACATCCAAGACCAAATCATCGCGCTAACCGTGAGCTCGCTAATCCGGTTCTCCGAACACACCTGCTGTTGACGATTAGTACAGCTGGTTGAAGTAATGTGAGATCACTGGGTGTCGTAAAAGGGGCTACGCATCGATAGTAGAAACATTGATCGGCTTCCCAAATCCACCTTCGCTTTTATAGCCGTGGTCTCCCATCTTGATTACACGAAGTAATTTACTATTACTACTCTGAAATATGAATTACATCTGTAATAATCACATACATGTAATAGAATGTTAATAGTACATTTCCCTTTTTTAGGAAATGACCTGTATGTATCTGTATGGAATCAATAAAAGGATCAAGTGCTGCATTATCTTTAGTTACATTGATATTATTTATTTATGGTGAAACAGTGGTGGAATATCGCTGTTGCTTTCGTATAAATGAAGCGGACATACCTGCGTGGCCGCGATCTAATCCTGTTTACATAAAGTAAACCTGCTCCCGAGCAGGTTTACGCTTACGGCTCTGTTGCTATGACAGCAAGTCCCGGATGAGCTTCAGGGAACCGAACGATCCAAGATCACGCGAAATCGTCAACAATCTAATCCAGCTAACTTACTTAGCGAGGTACGAAGAACGGGCCCCTGGACTCCAACCACATCAAAGCCAGACTCCAGATCCCAGAGTCTCAGTTATGAGTAATAACAAAGCCATATTTGCTCACCTCTGAAGAAACTCTAAAGTGGAAGCCAGCTCAGATGGATAATGGATGTTAAAATTGTAGTAGCTCCCACAAATAAGATCCACAATGTTTTTCAACTGGAGAGCTAACTGCCATACTTCATCCTCATGGTTTTGTATTTTGTCACCAATCAAAACTGGCAGCAATCTCAAAAGGTTCCAGTTTTGAACGGCTTGCCCTGATAATTTGGATCCGTCAGGTTTGACAGTACATGGCTTTGTAAGTGCTTCGGATCCTTTATATTTAAACTGTTTAATGACAGATAGACTGGAAGAAGTTTGTGCGTCTTTTTAGCAGAACCCAGGGGATTCACTACCTCAAATGAACAAAACAGTGAAGAAGGCGCAGCAGCGCCTCTTCTTTCTCAGGAGACTGAAAAGATTTGGCATGAGCCCTCGCATCCTCAGGACCTTCTATCACTGTGCCATTGAGAGCATCCTCACTGGATGCATCACCACCTGGTATGGCAACAGCACCGCCTACAACCGCAAAGCTCTCCAGCGAGTAGTGCGGTGCTCTGAACGGATAATTGGAGGTGAGCTTCCCTCCCTCCAAGACATCTATAGGAAGTGATGCCTGAGGAAAGCGGGGAGGATCATCAAGGACTCCAGTCACCCCAGCCATAAACTGTTCAGACTACTTCCATCAGGAAGGAGGTTCTGCAGCATCCGGTCCCGTACCAGCAGACTGAGAGACAGCTTCTTCCATCAGGCCGTCAGACTGCTGAACACGTCATAGACACCTCACCTTCACTACTGGAACTTCAACATTATGCACTCCATACTGTACAGTAATGCCACTGTTTTGCACATGTCTCAACTCTGTATATTTTTATATATTTTATTTATTGACTCTATTTAATTTGTAAAATATGTGTATACACACACACACACACGTAGAAAAACATTTAGTATACACATCCAGAAATTATTTTTTTTTGCATATACTATTATATATTGTACGTATATTTATTAGTTTCAGATTTAGCCATTCGTATATTTTGCCTGTTTATGTTATTGTATTTTGCACAACTCTGTTGCTTGTGAAGCTCGCACACAAGAATTTCACTCGCATGTGCTGTACCAATGTACCTGAACATGTGATGTGACAATAAAAGTGATTTGATTTGATTTGAATCTTGGTACAAAATCAGTTTGAGGCTTTCAGGGTTTTCATTAAAGAACTGGTGACATTTGAAAAATTTTCCATCATATAAATCCTTAAAAATTTCTACATCAGGACCCCCAAACTGTTGTGACTGTGTATTCCTCCATAACTGTGACTCTAAAAAGCTCTTCAGAGTTTCTCCAACTGGTATGTAGTAAGCAAATTTTCCTGTCATGTTTTCATCCATTCCCAATGGCACTTTCTTGGGTTCTGTGTATTTAAACATTTTTTTGAATGTTTGATTTCTGGTGTGTGTTGTTCCTAGTTGTCCCTGATGGCAAGCAGAGAGCAAATCTGACTCTTTAATGCAGTCACAGATTTTAGTGACTGCTTCGTCTGATGGGTTCATTTCATTTTTTAGTAAACAACTTACCTTATTTATTGTGTAGGCTTGACCCAATTCGTGCACATTCTGCATTTCCTCAGCAATAGTCTGTATAGTAGAGGCAGGAATTAGCAGCTGTCCTTGCAGTTTAAGGTAAAAGAGACACATGCTTCTGAGATAAGAATGACTATCCTTCTCTGGCATATCACTGGCTGAACTAGCAGATGGCATGGCTTCATCTGTGTTTTCTGAATATTCTGTACTGTCATTTGGGGGCTGAGGACAATCGTACATGTCATCAATACCATCTGGGGAACAAGCTTTATGCTTCCTACACATGTGAGAAGTAAATGATGACTTTTTTGTAAACATATGCTTACAACCACTTACTGGACATGACACAGACCTGCCCTCTGTAATATGATCGTTTAAGTGAGACACTAGCTCTTTCACTGTTTGGAAATGGCGGGCACATAATGAAACCGCACATTTTAAATCTGCAACAAGAGCTTTAGGAGTAGCTTGAAGTGCAGGTGCATTGTGCACACGATAAAAATGCCGCTTGAAAGCAGAGTATGTGGTGAATGTTTGGCTGCAATTGGCGCCAACACATTTAAAAAAACAACAAGGCTCATTCTTGTGTACTCTGCAATGTAGTACATAGCCTCTTAATGTGACCAATACCTTTTTACAAAAGACGCAGATGATCATTTTTAGTATTTCAAAAGTTTGCCTTTGCTTTTCAGCTGAACTAGCATGCTAGCGCTAGGTTATTGAGCATTGGTCTAAATATCAACTGGTGCTTTTATCTCGAAAAAAAAGTTGCCAAGATATTAAACTTACCGTGCAGACTTTCTGACGAATAAACACAGATCCTCAAAAAAACACTTGAATTCGTATGTTTGTAATTTGTCCTAAAAACGTAGTTGCTAAAAGTTCGACGTTTTCTTCTCCCGTCTTCTCTCTCGTGCTGGCTTGTTAGCTATAGTCATGAACTAGTGAACTAGCCACGAACTGTAAGTTTGTTTAGCCTGTAATAATGAGACATTGCTAACCTAACCCAAAAAAGTAGTCTTGTCTAAGTATCACATTGCCATTAAAAGAAACATAAAGAATACAAGCATTACTTAGTCGTTAAATAATAATTTCTTATAGGTTACTCTACAATAGGCTGCAAATAGCCCGAATGATTAAAAAAAACCAAAAACATAATGTACACAATTTTAATTGTATATTTTTATATAGCCTATAAATAGAGAGGCAACCTCTCAGGTTCACAATGACATCTTCTGTGAAAACATTTTTATTAGTCCTATCCCTGAATTTGCATCATTTCATGAATCATGTTAAAAGTAGGCCCAGTACATCCATGCAGTTGTAAAGTGCATGGATATATATAATACATATAATTCTTGTATTTTTAAAAACAACTGACTAAAACTATAATTTTTACAATATTTGCATGTCAAATTAACATAATTGTTTGGTTATGAGTATTAAGGTATTTCACTGTTTTTATTCAAAGTATTTGTAGTTTTAACCAATAAATTTGATTATAATCACACATTTAATCTGACAAAAGCCGAATGACGAATTAGTGCTTTCAGTCAGAGATTGAGCATGCACCGGTTTATTGTATTTCCAGACTTGCTTTCGGCACAATTTACAGTGCGCGCTTATGGGCAGAAATCTGTGCCATCAGAAACTGAATTTGAATAAGTTAAATTTGAATTTGAATTGCTCAGATTGAATCTGAATTGTAACTTGAATAAATGCTTTTGAAAACTGAATTTGAATTAGTCTAATTTGAAATTGAATTTATGGTTTGAAAATGATCATCACTAAATTGAAATTGCATTTTATATTTTGAAAATGAATTGATTTGCTTTGAAACTGCATTTTATCCTTTAAAAATTCAGCTCTCGAATAATTTCAGTTTCACTTCTCACCATTCAGCTTCAGTTCTACAATTCAATTTCAGTTCCAAAATTCAGTTTTTTGGAACTTACATCCGGTTCCGGTTCAAGCGCAGATTAATAGAACTACGTTTTACTAGCGGACCGAAAGTGTTACTGATGGGAATCTACAGCGTCTTGAGCTGAATTAAGACTTCAGAAGTCATTCGTCATGTCGAATGACCAGCGGATAAACTCTCAGGTTGGTAATAAATGTATTACATGTATAAGAACAAGCGTCAAGTTAACAAATAATAGCCGTAAGGTAACTTTTATGCTTATTGTAGCTGTTAGCTAAAAACGCTAATTTAGCATAGTTTGCCCTGAATTCAGCTTTGACAAATATGATCGACTGTTTCTAGTAGAATTCCAAAGTTGTCATCTTGGACCCTCTCAGAGTACCCCCTCTGTATGCTTGCAGAGACCCCTACAGTAGGGAAACATGCAAAAAGGTGTCCAAACCTTTGTATTTTAGCTTTATTTATGTCTTACACAGCATCCCAACTCTTTAGCTAACTTAATAACTTTAGCTAAAGTGAATAGTTAGTCTAATTCATTAGTGCAGCATTACTGGGTCACCTCTGTTTGAAGTGATATAATATGATATACAACTATCACTGAAACAGCAAACTTTGTAAATAAGAATACAACACTTCTCATTCTCTAAACGTTTGGCCACAGCTGTAGATTACACTATCAGTGCTTGTTCACTCTTGACAATGATTACATTTCAAAATTTACTTTGTGCATTTACAGGTAAACAATATCTAATATTTTATCTAAATGACTGCTTTGTCTTTGAAAAGGGTGAAGAGCTTGAGGCCGGTGACAGTCCAGTTCTACTCTAAGTACATCCTTACAGTGGCTCACAGGACAAGGCCACATTCCTGTCCTGCCAGAAGAGAAGAGAAACTTCAGAGTCTTCATGCAGTTCAACCACACCTGTCATATTCCATATGACAGGGGTCTCAAACTCCAGTCCTCAAGGGCCAGTGTCATGTTTGAGACCCCTGCCGTATGGTGTTCATGCTGTTTTCCACCCCCCATTTACAGCATGTCTGACTGCCTGTTCAGCATATGCAAAAATATATGATGAGTTTAAGCATGTGATGACTAAGGCCTTCCATTATGGTGTTTGTCATCACATGTCACAGACATCTGGATGATCATTTGGAATAAACAAAACTAAAAACTTGTTACTTCATCTTTTATCTTTATTATTATTATTATTGTTCTTATTTTACATTTTTCATTGTTAGGCATTGGGTTTATTTGTAGTAGTCCTTTCCAACGTCTTTCCCTCTTCCATGTTACTGTGTCAGCTTGTCAGCATCTATTTGGGTATGTAAGTGGAACAGAAAGTAAGGAAATCCAAAGTGCCATTAAAACCAGGAGAGGTTCTTATATTTCAGAAGAAGGGATTAATTCAAAAGAAATGACCTCAATGCCATATTTTATTTAGGAACCCTAGAGAGCACTTTGCAAAATAACACATTCTTATAATTTCACCCTCAGATGAGCCAAGCTACAACTGTCAGGGAAGGTGATGTAGGTACAGAGCATATGAGAGTGGTTAAGTTAATGTCTCTTGTCTAGATGAAGGCACAAGAGGGATCAATGGCAAGGCGTAGAGATTCAGTATCTTCAGTCTTCAGTGGACACTCCATTTCTGGCACAAAACACCTGTAAAAGATGGTCGATTTAGGAGGTGACCCGACAACTTCAGCCTGTCAAACATATTAATGGAGCAGTATGTTTAAAAAAAAAAATCTAATTAAGCATGCACTCAGTACCCTAAGAATTATTATAGTAGTTAAACACAGTGATAGTTGTATATCATGTTATATCACTTCAAACAGAGGTGACCCAGTAATGCTGCACTAATGAATTAGACTAACTATTCACTTTAGCTAAAGTTATTAAGTTAGCTAAAGAGTTGGGATGCTGTGTAAGACATAAATAAAGCTAAAATACAAAGGTTTGGACACCGTTTTGCATGTTTCCCTACTGTAGGGGTCTCTGCAAGCATACAGAGGGGGTACTCTGAGAGGGTCCAAGATGACAACTTTGGAATTCTACTAGAAACAGTCGATCATATTTGTCAAAGCTGAATTCAGGGCAAACTATGCTAAATTAGCGTTTTTAGCTAACAGCTACAATAAGCATAAAAGTTACCTTACGGCTATTATTTGTTAACTTGACGCTTGTTCTTATACATGTAATACATTTATTACCAACCTGAGAGTTTATCCGCTGGTCATTCGACATGACGAATGACTTCTGAAGTCTTAATTCAGCTCAAGACGCTGTAGATTCCCGTCAGTAACACTTTCGGTCCGCTAGTAAAACGTAGTTCTATTAATCTGCGCTTGAACCGAAACCGGATGTAAGTTCCAAAAAACTGAATTTTGGAACTGAAATTGAATTGTAGAACTGAAACTGAATGGTGAGAAGTGAAACTGAAATTATTCAAGAGCTGAATTTTTAAAGGATAAAATGCAGTTTCAAAGCAAATCAATTCATTTTCAAAATATAAAATGCAATTTCAATTTAGTGATGATCATTTTCAAACCATAAATTCAATTTCAAATTAGACTAATTCAAACTCAGTTTTCAAAAGCATTTATTCAAGTTACAATTCAGATTCAATCTGAGCAATTCAAATTCAAATTTAACTTATTCAAATTCAGTTTCTGATGGCACATATACGCGCTACTCTGTTTTTTGTCAGACTTGAAATAGCCGAAATACCTTCACACTACGGAACTTCTATGGCTCTTCCGTTCGACAATCTCTCCGGCATTGGAACCATCATCTGTTTTCTCTTCTGTCACGCTCTCGGCACGGCGGCTGGCTGCTTCCCAAACAAATACACATGTGTCTGAGTCTTCTATCAAAAGTTACAGCTATTTATATGAAGTTGTACAAAAACGCTTTCTTTCGCCAAGACAGTGCGTTTCTCACTGTTACATGCATTTGAATGGGGAACTCGACCGAAACAAAGTATAGGTTTTCATTATGTGAATAACTTGGAAATCTTAGCTCAAACAGCTGCAAAACCTGTTTTCCCAGCACGGGAACCTTGAGTTCTATAAGATAAAGCCATAAACATGTGTATCCGAGTCTTCTATCAAAAGTTACAGCTATTCATATGAAGTTGTACAAAAACGCTTTCTTTCGCCAAGACAGTGCGTTTCTCACTGTTACATGCATTTGAATGGGGAACTCGACCGAAACAAAGTATAAGTTTTCATTATGTGAATAACTTGGAAATCTTAGCTCAAACAGCTGCAAAACCTGTTTTCCCAGCACGGAGACCTTGAGTTCTATAAGATAAAGCCATAAACATGTTTGTCTGAGTCTTCTATCAAAAGTTACAGCTATTTATATGAAGTTGTACAAAATAGCTTTCTTTCGCCAAGACAGTGCGTTTCTCACTGTTACATGCATTTGAATGGGGAACTCGACCGAAACAAAGTATAGGTTTTCATTATGTGAATAACTTGGAAATCTTAGCTCAAACAGCTGCAAAACCTGTTTGCCCAGCACGGGAACCTTGAGTTCTATAAGATAAAGCCATAAACATGTGTATCCGAGTCTTCTATCAAAAGTTACAGCTATTTCTATGAAGTTGTACAAAAACGCTTTCTTTCGCCAAGACAGTGCGTTTCTCACTGTTACATGCATTTGAATGGGGAACTCGACCGAAACAAAGTATAGGTTTTCATTATGTGAATAACTTGGAAATCTTAGCTCAAACAGCTGCAAAACCTGTTTGCCCAGCACGGAGACCTTGAGTTCTATAAGATAAAGCCATAAACATGTGTATCCGAGTCTTCTATCAAAAGTTACAGCTATTTATATGAAGTTGTACAAAAACGCTTTCTTTCGCCAAGACAGTGCGTTTCTCACTGTTACATGCATTTGAATGGGGAACTCGACCGAAACAAAGTATAGGTTTTCATTATGTGAATAACTTGGAAATCTTAGCTCAAACAGCTGCAAAACCTGTTTTCCCAGCACGGAGACCTTGAGTTCTATAAGATAAAGCAATAAACATGTTTGTCTGAGTCTTCTATCAAAAGTTACAGCTATTTATATGAAGTTGTACAAAATAGCTTTCTTTCGCCAAGACAGTGCGTTTCTCACTGTTACATGCATTTGAATGGGGAACTCGACCGAAACAAAGTATAGGTTTTCATTATGTGAATAACTTGGAAATCTTAGCTCAAACAGCTGCAAAACCTGTTTGCCCAGCACGGGAACCTTGAGTTCTATAAGATAAAGCCATAAACATGTGTATCCGAGTCTTCTATCAAAAGTTACAGCTATTTATATGAAGTTGTACAAAATCGCTTTCTTTCGCCAAGACAGTGCGTTTCTCACTGTTACATGCATTTGAATGGGGAACTCGACCGAAACAAAGTATAGGTTTTCATTATGTGAATAACTTGGAAATCTTAGCTCAAACAGCTGCAAAACCTGTTTTCCCAGCACGGAGACCTTGAGTTCTATAAGATAAAGCCATAAACATGTTTGTCTGAGTCTTCTATCAAAAGTTACAGCTATTTATATGAAGTTATACAAAAACGCTTTCTTTCGCCAAGACAGTGCGTTTCTCACTGTTACATGCATTTGAATGGGGAACTCGACCGAAACAAAGTATAGGTTTTCATTATGTGAATAACTTGGAAATCTTAGCTCAAACAGCTGCAAAACCTGTTTTCCCAGCACGGGAACCTTGAGTTCTATAAGATAAAGCCATAAACATGTTTGTCTGAGTCTTCTATCAAAAGTTACAGCTATTTATATGAAGTTGTACAAAAACGCTTTCTTTCGCCAAGACAGTGCGTTTCTCACTGTTACATGCATTTGAATGGGGAACTCGACCGAAACAAAGTATAGGTTTTCATTATGTGAATAACTTGGAAATCTTAGCTCAAACAGCTGCAAAACCTGTTTTCCCAGCACGGGAACCTTGAGTTCTATAAGATAAAGCCATAAACATGTGTATCCGAGTCTTCTATCAAAAGTTACAGCTATTTATATGAAGTTGTACAAAATAGCTTTCTTTCGCCAAGACAGTGCGTTTCTCACTGTTACATGCATTTGAATGGGGAACTCGACCGAAACAAAGTATAGGTTTTCATTATGTGAATAACTTGGAAATCTTAGCTCAAACAGCTGCAAAACCTGTTTGCCCAGCACGGAGACCTTGAGTTCTATAAGATAAAGCCATAAACATGTGTATCCGAGTCTTCTATCAAAAGTTACAGCTATTTATATGAAGTTGTACAAAAACGCTTTCTTTCGCCAAGACAGTGCGTTTCTCACTGTTACATGCATTTGAATGGGGAACTCGACCGAAACAAAGTATAAGTTTTCATTATGTGAATAACTTGGAAATCTTAGCTCAAACAGCTGCAAAACCTGTTTTCCCAGCATGGAAACCTTGAGTTCTATAATATAAGGCCATAAACATGTTTGTCTGAGTCTTCTATCAAAAGTTACAGCTATTTCTATGAAGTTGTACAAAAACGTTATCTTTCGCCAAGACAGTGCGTTTCTCACTGTTACATGCATATTGAATGGGGAACTCGACCGAAACAAAGTATAGGTTTTCATTATGTGAATAACTTGGAAATCTTAGCTCAAACAGCTGCAAAACCTGTTTGCCCAGCACGGAGACCTTGAGTTCTATAAGATAAAGCCAAAAAACATGTGTATCCGAGTCTTCTATCAAAAGTTACAGCTATTTATATGAAGTTGTACAAAATAGCTTTCTTTCGCCAAGACAGTGCGTTTCTCACTGTTACATGCATTTGATTGGGGAACTCGACCGAAACAAAGTATAGGTTTTCATTATGTGAATAACTTGGAAATCTTAGCTCAAACAGCTGCAAAACCTGTTTTCCCAGCACGGGAACCTTGAGTTCTATAAGATAAAGCCATAAACATGTTTGTCTGAGTCTTCTATCAAAAGTTACAGCTATTTATATGAAGTTGTACAAAAACGCTTTCTTTCGCCAAGACAGTGCGTTTCTCACTGTTACATGCATTTGAATGGGGAACTCGACCGAAACAAAGTATAGGTTTTCATTATGTGAATAACTTGGAAATCTTAGCTCAAACAGCTGCAAAACCTGTTTGCCCAGCACGGGAACCTTGAGTTTTATAAGATAAAGCCATAAACATGTTTATCCGAGTCTTCTATCAAAAGTTACAGCTATTTATATGAAGTTGTACAAAAACGCTTTCTTTCGCCAAGACAGTGCGTTTCTCACTGTTACATGCATTTGAATGGGGAACTCGACCGAAACAAAGTATAGGTTTTCATTATGTGAATAACTTGGAAATCTTAGCTCAAACAGCTGCAAAACCTGTTTTCCCAGCACGGGAACCTTGAGTTCTATAAGATAAAGCCATAAACATGTGTATCCGAGTCTTCTATCAAAAGTTACAGCTATTCATATGAAGTTGTACAAAAACGCTTTCTTTCGCCAAGACAGTGCGTTTCTCACTGTTACATGCATTTGAATGGGGAACTCCACCGAAACAAAGTATAAGTTTTCATTATGTGAATAACTTGGAAATCTTAGCTCAAACAGCTGCAAAACCTGTTTGCCCAGCACGGGAACCTTGAGTTCTATAAGATAAAGCCATAAACATGTGTATCCGAGTCTTCTATCAAAAGTTACAGCTATTCATATGAAGTTGTACAAAAACGCTTTCTTTCGCCAAGACAGTGCGTTTCTCACTGTTACATGCATTTGAATGGGGAACTCCACCGAAACAAAGTATAGGTTTTCATTATGTGAATAACTTGGAAATCTTAGCTCAAACAGCTGCAAAACCTGTTTGCCCAGCACGGGAACCTTGAGTTCTATAAGATAAAGCCATAAACATGTGTATCCGAGTCATCTATCAAAAGTTACAGCTATTCATATGAAGTTGTACAAAAACGCTTTCTTTCGCCAAGACAGTGCGTTTCTCACTGTTACATGCATTTGAATGGGGAACTCGACCGAAACAAAGTATAAGTTTTCATTATGTGAATAACTTGGAAATCTTAGCTCAAACAGCTGCAAAACCTGTTTGCCCAGCACGGGAACCTTGAGTTCTATAAGATAAAGCCATAAACATGTTTATCCGAGTCTTCTATCAAAAGTTACAGCTATTTATATGAAGTTGTACAAAAACGCTTTCTTTCGCCAAGACAGTGCGTTTCTCACTGTTACATGCATTTGAATGGGGAACTCGACCGAAACAAAGTATAGGTTTTCATTATGTGAATAACTTGGAAATCTTAGCTCAAACAGCTGCAAAACCTGTTTGCCCAGCACGGAGACCTTGAGTTCTATAAGATAAAGCCATAAACATGTGTATCCGAGTCTTCTATCAAAAGTTACAGCTATTTATATGAAGTTGTACAAAATAGCTTTCTTTCGCCAAGACAGTGCGTTTCTCACTGTTACATGCATTTGAATGGGGAACTCCACCGAAACAAAGTATAGGTTTTCATTATGTGAATAACTTGGAAATCTTAGCTCAAACAGCTGCAAAACCTGTTTTCCCAGCACGGAGACCTTGAGTTCTATAAGATAAAGCCATAAACATGTTTGTCTGAGTCTTCTAACAAAAGTTACAGCTATTTATATGAAGTTATACAAAAACGCTTTCTTTCGCCAAGACAGTGCGTTTCTCACTGTTACATGCATTTGAATGGGGAACTCGACCGAAACAAAGTATAGGTTTTCATTATGTGAATAACTTGGAAATCTTAGCTCAAACAGCTGCAAAACCTGTTTTCCCAGCACGGGAACCTTGAGTTCTATAAGATAAAGCCATAAACATGTTTGTCTGAGTCTTCTATCAAAAGTTACAGCTATTTCTATGAAGTTGTACAAAAACGCTTTCTTTCGCCAAGACAGTGCGTTTCTCACTGTTACATGCATTTGAATGGGGAACTCGACCGAAACAAAGTATAGGTTTTCATTATGTGAATAACTTGGAAATCTTAGCTCAAACAGCTGCAAAACCTGTTTTCCCAGCACGGGAACCTTGAGTTCTATAAGATAAAGCCATAAACATGTGTATCCGAGTCTTCTATCAAAAGTTACAGCTATTCATATGAAGTTGTACAAAAACGCTTTCTTTCGCCAAGACAGTGCGTTTCTCACTGTTACATGCATTTGAATGGGGAACTCGACCGAAACAAAGTATAAGTTTTCATTATGTGAATAACTTGGAAATCTTAGCTCAAACAGCTGCAAAAACTGTTTTCCCAGCACGGAGATCTTGAGTTCTATAAGATAAAGCCATAAACATGTTTGTCTGAGTCTTCTATCAAAAGTTACAGCTATTTATATGAAGTTGTACAAAAACGCTTTCTTTCGCCAAGACAGTGCGTTTCTCACTGTTACATGCATTTGAATGGGGAACTCGACCGAAACAAAGTATAGGTTTTCATTATGTGAATAACTTGGAAATCTTAGCTCAAACAGCTGCAAAACCTGTTTGCCCAGCACGGGAACCTTGAGTTCTATAAGATAAAGCCATAAACATGTGTATCCGAGTCTTCTATCAAAAGTTACAGCTATTTATATGAAGTTGTACAAAAACGCTTTCTTTCGCCAAGACAGTGCGTTTCTCACTGTTACATGCATTTGAATGGGGAACTCGACCGAAACAAAGTATAGGTTTTCATTATGTGAATAACTTGGAAATCTTAGCTCAAACAGCTGCAAAACCTGTTTTCCCAGCACGGAGATCTTGAGTTCTATAAGATAAAGCCATAAACATGTTTGTCTGAGTCTTCTATCAAAAGTTACAGCTATTTATATGAAGTTGTACAAAATAGCTTTCTTTCGCCAAGACTATGCGTTTCTCACTGTTACATGCATTTGAATGGGGAACTCGACCGAAACAAAGTATAGGTTTTCATTATGTGAATAACTTGGAAATCTTAGCTCAAACAGCTGCAAAACCTGTTTGCCCAGCACGGGAACCTTGAGTTCTATAAGATAAAGCCATAAACATGTGTATCCGAGTCTTCTATCAAAAGTTACAGCTATTCATATGAAGTTGTACAAAAACGCTTTCTTTCGCCAAGACAGTGCGTTTCTCACTGTTACATGCATTTGAATGGGGAACTCCACCGAAACAAAGTATAAGTTTTCATTATGTGAATAACTTGGAAATCTTAGCTCAAACAGCTGCAAAAACTGTTTTCCCAGCACGGAGATCTTGAGTTCTATAAGATAAAGCCATAAACATGTTTGTCTGAGTCTTCTATCAAAAGTTACAGCTATTTATATGAAGTTGTACAAAATAGCTTTCTTTCGCCAAGACAGTGCGTTTCTCACTGTTACATGCATTTGAATGGGGAACTCGACCGAAACAAAGTATAGGTTTTCATTATGTGAATAACTTGGAAATCTTAGCTCAAACAGCTGCAAAACCTGTTTGCCCAGCACGGGAACCTTGAGTTCTATAAGATAAAGCCATAAACATGTGTATCCGAGTCTTCTATCAAAAGTTACAGCTATTTATATGAAGTTGTACAAAATAGCTTTCTTTCGCCAAGACAGTGCGTTTCTCACTGTTACATGCATTTGAATGGGGAACTCGACCGAAACAAAGTATAGGTTTTCATTATGTGAATAACTTGGAAATCTTAGCTCAAACAGCTGCAAAACCTGTTTTCCCAGCACGGAGATCTTGAGTTCTATAAGATAAAGCCATAAACATGTTTGTCTGAGTCTTCTATCAAAAGTTACAGCTATTTATATGAAGTTGTACAAAATAGCTTTCTTTCGCCAAGACAGTGCGTTTCTCACTGTTACATGCATTTGAATGGGGAACTCCACCGAAACAAAGTACAAGTTTTCATTATGTGAATAACTTGGAAATCTTAGCTCAAACAGCTGCAAAAACTGTTTTCCCAGCACGGAGACCTTGAGTTCTATAAGATAAAGCCATAAACATGTTTGTCTGAGTCTTCTATCAAAAGTTACAGCTATTTATATGAAGTTGTACAAAATAGCTTTCTTTCGCCAAGACAGTGCGTTTCTCACTGTTACATGTATTTGAATGGGGAACTCGACCGAAACAAAGTATAGGTTTTCATTATGTGAATAACTTGGAAATCTTAGCTCAAACAGCTGCAAAACCTGTTTGCCCAGCACGGGAACCTTGAGTTCTATAAGATAAAGCCATAAACATGTGTATCCGAGTCTTCTATCAAAAGTTACAGCTATTTATATGAAGTTGTACAAAATAGCTTTCTTTCGCCAAGACAGTGCGTTTCTCACTGTTACATGCATTTGAATGGGGAACTCGACCGAAACAAAGTATAGGTTTTCATTATGTGAATAACTTGGAAATCTTAGCTCAAACAGCTGCAAAACCTGTTTGCCCAGCACGGAGACCTTGAGTTCTATAAGATAAAGCCATAAACACGTGTATCCGAGTCTTCTATCAAAAGTTACAGCTATTTATATGAAGTTGTACAAAAACGCTTTCTTTCGCCAAGACAGTGCGTTTCTCACTGTTACATGCATTTGAATGGGGAACTCGACCGAAACAAAGTATAGGTTTTCATTATGTGAATAACTTGGAAGTCTTAGCTCAAACAGCTGCAAAACCTGTTTTCCCAGCACGGGAACCTTGAGTTCTATAAGATAAAGCCATAAACATGTGTATCCGAGTCTTCTATCAAAAGTTACAGCTATTCATATGAAGTTGTACAAAAACGCTTTCTTTCGCCAAGACAGTGCGTTTCTCACTGTTACATGCATTTGAATGGGGAACTCGACCGAAACAAAGTATAAGTTTTCATTATGTGAATAACTTGGAAATCTTAGCTCAAACAGCTGCAAAACCTGTTTTCCCAGCATGGAAACCTTGAGTTCTATAATATAAGGCCATAAACATGTTTGTCTGAGTCTTCTATCAAAAGTTACAGCTATTTCTATGAAGTTGTACAAAAACGTTATCTTTCGCCAAGACAGTGCGTTTCTCACTGTTACATGCATATTGAATGGGGAACTCGACCGAAACAAAGTATAGGTTTTCATTATGTGAATAACTTGGAAATCTTAACTCAAACAGCTGCAAAACCTGTTTGCCCAGCACGGAGACCTTGAGTTCTATAAGATAAAGCCATAAACATGTGTATCCGAGTCTTCTATCAAAAGTTACAGCTATTTATATGAAGTTGTACAAAATAGCTTTCTTTCGCCAAGACAGTGCGTTTCTCACTGTTACATGCATATTGAATGGGGAACTCGACCGAAACAAAGTATAGGTTTTCATTATGTGAATAACTTGGAAATCTTAACTCAAACAGCTGCAAAACCTGTTTGCCCAGCACGGAGACCTTGAGTTCTATAAGATAAAGCCATAAACATGTGTATCCGAGTCTTCTATCAAAAGTTACAGCTATTTATATGAAGTTGTACAAAATAGCTTTCTTTCGCCAAGACAGTGCGTTTCTCACTGTTACATGCATTTGATTGGGGAACTCGACCGAAACAAAGTATAGGTTTTCATTATGTGAATAACTTGGAAATCTTAGCTCAAACAGCTGCAAAACCTGTTTTCCCAGCACGGGAACCTTGAGTTCTATAAGATAAAGCCATAAACATGTTTGTCTGAGTCTTCTATCAAAAGTTACAGCTATTTATATGAAGTTGTACAAAAACGCTTTCTTTCGCCAAGACAGTGCGTTTCTCACTGTTACATGCATTTGAATGGGGAACTCGACCGAAACAAAGTATAGGTTTTCATTATGTGAATAACTTGGAAATCTTAGCTCAAACAGCTGCAAAACCTGTTTGCCCAGCACGGGAACCTTGAGTTTTATAAGATAAAGCCATAAACATGTTTATCCGAGTCTTCTATCAAAAGTTACAGCTATTTATATGAAGTTGTACAAAAACGCTTTCTTTCGCCAAGACAGTGCGTTTCTCACTGTTACATGCATTTGAATGGGGAACTCGACCGAAACAAAGTATAGGTTTTCATTATGTGAATAACTTGGAAATCTTAGCTCAAACAGCTGCAAAACCTGTTTTCCCAGCACGGGAACCTTGAGTTCTATAAGATAAAGCCATAAACATGTGTATCCGAGTCTTCTATCAAAAGTTACAGCTATTCATATGAAGTTGTACAAAAACGCTTTCTTTCGCCAAGACAGTGCGTTTCTCACTGTTACATGCATTTGAATGGGGAACTCCACCGAAACAAAGTATAAGTTTTCATTATGTGAATAACTTGGAAATCTTAGCTCAAACAGCTGCAAAACCTGTTTGCCCAGCACGGGAACCTTGAGTTCTATAAGATAAAGCCATAAACATGTGTATCCGAGTCTTCTATCAAAAGTTACAGCTATTTATATGAAGTTGTACAAAAACGCTTTCTTTCGCCAAGACAGTGCGTTTCTCACTGTTACATGCATTTGAATGGGGAACTCGACCGAAACAAAGTATAGGTTTTCATTATGTGAATAACTTGGAAATCTTACCTCAAACAGCTGCAAAACCTGTTTTCCCAGCACGGAGACCTTGAGTTCTATAAGATAAAGCCATAAACATGTTTGTCTGAGTCTTCTATCAAAAGTTACAGCTATTTATATGAAGTTGTACAAAATAGCTTTCTTTCGCCAAGACAGTGCGTTTCTCACTGTTACATGCATTTGAATGGGGAACTCGACCGAAACAAAGTATAGGTTTTCATTATGTGAATAACTTGGAAATCTTAGCTCAAACAGCTGCAAAACCTGTTTGCCCAGCACGGGAACCTTGAGTTTTATAAGATAAAGCCATAAACATGTTTATCCGAGTCTTCTATCAAAAGTTACAGCTATTTATATGAAGTTGTACAAAAACGCTTTCTTTCGCCAAGACAGTGCGTTTCTCACTGTTACATGCATTTGAATGGGGAACTCGACCGAAACAAAGTATAGGTTTTCATTATGTGAATAACTTGGAAATCTTAGCTCAAACAGCTGCAAAACCTGTTTTCCCAGCACGGAGACCTTGAGTTCTATAAGATAAAGCCATAAACATGTTTGTCTGAGTCTTCTATCAAAAGTTACAGCTATTTATATGAAGTTGTACAAAATAGCTTTCTTTCGCCAAGACAGTGCGTTTCTCACTGTTACATGCATTTTGAATGGGGAACTCGACCGAAACAAAGTATAGGTTTTCATTATGTGAATAACTTGGAAATCTTAGCTCAAACAGCTGCAAAACCTGTTTGCCCAGCACGGAGACCTTGAGTTCTATAAGATAAAGCCATAAACATGTGTATCCGAGTCTTCTATCAAAAGTTACAGCTATTTATATGAAGTTGTACAAAATAGCTTTCTTTCGCCAAGACAGTGCGTTTCTCACTGTTACATGTATTTGAATGGGGAACTCCACCGAAACAAAGTATAGGTTTTCATTATGTGAATAACTTGGAAATCTTAGCTCAAACAGCTGCAAAACCTGTTTTCCCAGCACGGAGACCTTGAGTTCTATAAGATAAAGCCATAAACATGTTTGTCTGAGTCTTCTAACAAAAGTTACAGCTATTTATATGAAGTTATACAAAAACGCTTTCTTTCGCCAAGACAGTGCGTTTCTCACTGTTACATGCATTTGAATGGGGAACTCGACCGAAACAAAGTATAGGTTTTCATTATGTGAATAACTTGGAAATCTTAGCTCAAACAGCTGCAAAACCTGTTTGCCCAGCACGGGAACCTTGAGTTTTATAAGATAAAGCCATAAACATGTTTATCCGAGTCTTCTATCAAAAGTTACAGCTATTTATATGAAGTTGTACAAAAACGCTTTCTTTCGCCAAGACAGTGCGTTTCTCACTGTTACATGCATTTGAATGGGGAACTCGACCGAAACAAAGTATAGGTTTTCATTATGTGAATAACTTGGAAATCTTAGCTCAAACAGCTGCAAAACCTGTTTGCCCAGCACGGAGACCTTGAGTTCTATAAGATAAAGCCATAAACATGTGTATCCGAGTCTTCTATCAAAAGTTACAGCTATTTCTATGAAGTTGTACAAAAACGTTATCTTTCGCCAAGACAGTGCGTTTCTCACTGTTACATGCATTTTGAATGGGGAACTCGACCGAAACAAAGTATAGGTTTTCATTATGTGAATAACTTGGAAATCTTAGCTCAAACAGCTGCAAAACCTGTTTGCCCAGCACGGAGACCTTGAGTTCTATAAGATAAAGCCATAAACATGTGTATCCGAGTCTTCTATCAAAAGTTACAGCTATTTATATGAAGTTGTACAAAATAGCTTTCTTTCGCCAAGACAGTGCGTTTCTCACTGTTACATGCATTTGAATGGGGAACTCCACCGAAACAAAGTATAGGTTTTCATTATGTGAATAACTTGGAAATCTTAGCTCAAACAGCTGCAAAACCTGTTTTCCCAGCACGGAGACCTTGAGTTCTATAAGATAAAGCCATAAACATGTTTGTCTGAGTCTTCTAACAAAAGTTACAGCTATTTATATGAAGTTATACAAAAACGCTTTCTTTCGCCAAGACAGTGCGTTTCTCACTGTTACATGCATTTGAATGGGGAACTCGACCGAAACAAAGTATAGGTTTTCATTATGTGAATAACTTGGAAATCTTAGCTCAAACAGCTGCAAAACCTGTTTTCCCAGCACGGGAACCTTGAGTTCTATAAGATAAAGCCATAAACATGTGTATCCGAGTCTTCTATCAAAAGTTACAGCTATTCATATGAAGTTGTACAAAAACGCTTTCTTTCGCCAAGACAGTGCGTTTCTCACTGTTACATGCATTTGAATGGGGAACTCCACCGAAACAAAGTATAAGTTTTCATTATGTGAATAACTTGGAAATCTTAGCTCAAACAGCTGCAAAAACTGTTTTCCCAGCACGGAGATCTTGAGTTCTATAAGATAAAGCCATAAACATGTTTGTCTGAGTCTTCTATCAAAAGTTACAGCTATTTATATGAAGTTGTACAAAAACGCTTTCTTTCGCCAAGACAGTGCGTTTCTCACTGTTACATGCATTTGAATGGGGAACTCGACCGAAACAAAGTATAGGTTTTCATTATGTGAATAACTTGGAAATCTTAGCTCAAACAGCTGCAAAACCTGTTTGCCCAGCACGGGAACCTTGAGTTCTATAAGATAAAGCCATAAACATGTGTATCCGAGTCTTCTATCAAAAGTTACAGCTATTTATATGAAGTTGTACAAAAACGCTTTCTTTCGCCAAGACAGTGCGTTTCTCACTGTTACATGCATTTGAATGGGGAACTCGACCGAAACAAAGTATAGGTTTTCATTATGTGAATAACTTGGAAGTCTTAGCTCAAACAGCTGCAAAACCTGTTTGCCCAGCACGGGAACCTTGAGTTCTATAAGATAAAGCCATAAACATGTGTATCCGAGTCTTCTATCAAAAGTTACAGCTATTTATATGAAGTTGTACAAAAACGCTTTCTTTCGCCAAGACAGTGCGTTTCTCACTGTTACATGCATTTGAATGGGGAACTCGACCGAAACAAAGTATAGGTTTTCATTATGTGAATAACTTGGAAATCTTAGCTCAAACAGCTGCAAAACCTGTTTGCCCAGCACGGAGACCTTGAGTTCTATAAGATAAAGCCATAAACATGTGTATCCGAGTCTTCTATCAAAAGTTACAGCTATTCATATGAAGTTGTACAAAAACGCTTTCTTTCGCCAAGACAGTGCGTTTCTCACTGTTACATGCATTTGAATGGGGAACTCGACCGAAACAAAGTATAGGTTTTCATTATGTGAATAACTTGGAAATCTTAGCTCAAACAGCTGCAAAACCTGTTTGCCCAGCACGGAGACCTTGAGTTCTATAAGATAAAGCCATGAACATGTGTATCCGAGTCTTCTATCAAAAGTTACAGCTATTTATATGAAGTTGTACAAAATAGCTTTCTTTCGCCAAGACAGTGCGTTTCTCATTGTTACATGCATTTGAATGGGGAACTCGACCGAAACAAAGTATAGGTTTTCATTATGTGAATAACTTGGAAATCTTAGCTCAAACAGCTGCGAAACCTGTTTGCCCAGCACGGGAACCTTGAGTTCTATAAGATAAAGCCATAAACATGTGTATCCGAGTCTTCTATCAAAAGTTACAGCTATTTATATGAAGTTGTACAAAATAGCTTTCTTTCGCCAAGACAGTGCGTTTCTCACTGTTACATGCATTTGAATGGGGAACTCCACCGAAACAAAGTATAGGTTTTCATTATGTGAATAACTTGGAAATCTTAGCTCAAACAGCTGCAAAACCTGTTTTCCCAGCACGGAGACCTTGAGTTCTATAAGATAAAGCCATAAACATGTTTGTCTGAGTCTTCTATCAAAAGTTACAGCTATTTATATGAAGTTGTACAAAATAGCTTTCTTTCGCCAAGACAGTGCGTTTCTCACTGTTACATGCATTTGAATGGGGAACTCGACCGAAACAAAGTATAGGTTTTCATTATGTGAATAACTTGGAAGTCTTAGCTCAAACAGCTGCAAAACCTGTTTTCCCAGCACGGGAACCTTGAGTTCTATAAGATAAAGCCATAAACATGTGTATCCGAGTCTTCTATCAAAAGTTACAGCTATTTATATGAAGTTGTACAAAAACGCTTTCTTTCGCCAAGACAGTGCGTTTCTCACTGTTACATGCATTTGAATGGGGAACTCGACCGAAACAAAGTATAGGTTTTCATTATGTGAATAACTTGGAAATCTTAGCTCAAACAGCTGCAAAACCTGTTTGCCCAGCACGGAGACCTTGAGTTCTATAAGATAAAGCCATAAACATGTGTATCCGAGTCTTCTATCAAAAGTTACAGCTATTTATATGAAGTTGTACAAAAACCGGTAATGGCGGCAAAGTGAGGAGACCCGTGCTTCGCGTGCTCAGTTGTTTTTTCTTCTTTAAATACTCTCTATAAGTCCAAATAGAACTTACGTTTAATATAGCTAGCTTGGGATCATAAGAGAACGCTATCATGCCTAAAAAATTGAACAAAGACAAACAAAAAACTACGTTTGAGGCACAAGATGAAAGCGGGGTGGAGGAAGGGCAGATGGACGCTATGCATGAACACGAACAAGAAAAACAACCGGCAAATTCAGATATGCCTTCTACCTTGGACTTATTAAACGCTATTCGTTTGTTCAAGCAAGAGTTCCATACTGAAATGGGCGGAATTATGTCAGCAATAGGAGCTGTTCAAGTTGATATACAAAAATGTGGAGGGCGAATTGACGAGGCTGAAAAAAGAATCTCTAACGCGGAGGACGAAATCACCTTATTGAAAAATGATATGGAAAGTCTTGAAAGACAGGCTAAATTTCTTTCCAAAAAGGTGGAGGACTTGGAAGGAAGAAGTCGGCGTAATAATATTCGGATCCTCGGCATTCCTGAAAAAGAAGAAGGTACAGATCCACGATCTTTCATGGAGAAGTTTATATCGGATACTTTGAAAATTCCCCCTCCTGTCTTGGAGAGAGCGCATAGAATAAATACAAGGCAAAGCTCCATTGCAAACCGATCGAGAGCCTTTATAATTAAGTGCTTAAGCTACAGAGATCGAGAAGGCATTTTGAAAGCCGCTAGGACAATAAAGGAATTGTCGTATAAGGACAACAAGATAGCCTTTCTGCCGGACCTACCTGCAGAGACATATAGACAACAGCGCCAGTATGATGGTGTGAGGAAGAAGCTGCGGGAGATTGGATTATGGAAACACAGGATCATTTACCCGGCGAGGTTGCTTTTGACCAACGAGGAACGTACGCAGGTATTCGATACTCCAGCGGACGTGGACGTCTACATTAAGAGCCTTGAACAAGCACAAAATGCCTGATAAGGCATATGATGGTAGATCAACAACTTTGCTCTAAGTGTATTTACGCACTCTAATGGAAAGAACAATTTATTATATTGCCAAAGGATTACTACATAATGTTGGGCTAGACATTGGCTATTTTGTTTTCTTAATAAGAGTTACTAGTAAGTTCACTTATTGTGTTAAATGTGGGAGAGTTAAAACTTGATAAGGTGGATTTATTTCTATTGTCAATATGTATATATATTTTTTTTTCTTTTTTTTTTCTCTTTCTCTTTTTTTTATGTAACAACTGTTGCTAAACGCGGGTAATTAGTTCCTCGGCCTAGAGTGGTCATGTTTCAAGAAGAGAACGGAAGTATTTTTGGGGTTAAGGGATACCTGTATGTTCGTATTCAGGCTGGGGGGTGGGAAGGGTTGCTCTCTCAAATCGATAAATGCTCAACATGGTATAATATCTTTCCTTTTTTTTTTCTCTGTGTATATATATGTGTGTATTTAGTTAATAGTATAGGTTAATATAAGTAAATATACATGACAGAAGTCTTGATTGACTGTGCTTCTTGGAATTGTAGAGGTTTGCGCACGTTAGTAAAAATAAAACAAGTCACTAGTAGGATTAAGAATTTAAAGGCCAAAATAGTGTTTCTACAAGAAACTCATATGCTAGATAGTGAGACAAATAGAATGAAACGTAGATGGCCAGGTCAAATATTTTCAGCGCCCTACTCCTCCAATTCCAGGGGCGTCATGATAATGATTCATAAATCTATACCTTTTCACGTTGAGCACGTGATTAAGGATAGCAATGGACGTTTTCTAATAATACAAGGTAATCTACTCTCCACTAGACTAAATTTAATTAATATTTATGGCCCAAATGAAGATAATCCAAACTTTTATAGCAATTTATTTCTTAAAATCTCAGACTTACAAGGTAAATGTATAATTGCTGGGGACTTAAATTGTGCTCTGAATCCACAGAAGGATAAATCCTCAGGCATGGATAATACTCACAATAGAACACGAAAGGTGATCAAACAATTCATGAAGGAGTTAAATTTAAGTGATATATGGCGAGAGCAAAATCCAACCAAGTTGCAATATTCTTGCTGGTCAGGTACACATAAAGCGTACTCTAGAATAGATTACTTCTTGGTATCAACTGAGTTGGTTCATTTTATAAAAGATTGCCAGTATAAGGAAATAGTAATTTCGGACCATGCAGCCGTTACTTTGACTTTCATAGAACCAAAACTGATCAAGACTCGATTTGAATGGAGGTTTCAACTGAAGTGGATGCAGGATAAACAGTTTCTTGATTATTTAGGTAAGCAAATTAATGAATACTTTGAATATAACTCAGATCAAACATCGGCAAGTGTAAGATGGGAAGCCTTTAAAGCATACTTAAGAGGGCAAATTATAAGCTATACTAGTAATAAAACAAGAGAAAGAAATCAAAGGATAAAATATCTGGAAGTAAGAATAAAAAAGTTAGAAGAGATTAGCTTTCAATCAGGTCAAAACAATGAGTATATTGTAAAAGAACTATTACTGTTGAGAACGCAATATAATGAAATGACAAGTGAAAAAGCAGCTGTTAATTTATTGAGATTAAAGCAACAATTCTATGACCAAGGTGAAAAACCCAGCAAACTCCTGGCATGGCGTATAAAAAAGATGGAATCTGAAAGGGCAATTACAAAATTAGAAAATTCAAATGGTAATACTATAGTAGACCCATTAGAGATAAATAATGCATTTAAAAGATTTTATGAAACGCTATATAACTCTGAACTCAATAATGTAACTAGAATGCAATCTTTATTTCTAGATAAACTTGAAATACCAAAAATTTCAGAAAAAGACAAAGTAAATGTTGATAGGCAAATTAGTATACATGAAATTATAGATGCAATAAACTCCTTAAATGCTGGCAAAACAGCTGGTCCAGATGGATTGCCAATTGACCTTTACAAATATTTTAAAGATAAATTAGCACAGCCCCTCTTAGATATGTATATAGAATGTTTTAATAATGGCAATCTTACTGACTCATTAAGGAAGTCTCTGATAATACTGCTTCCTAAACCTGGAAAACTAAATAATAAGTGTGAAAATATGCGCCCTATAAGCTTAATCAATACAGACACTAAAATTATTTGTAAAATTTTTGCTAAAAGATTAGAAAGTATTCTTCCAGTTATTATAGGGGATGATCAAAATGGATTTGTTAAACATAGACAGGGTTTTCATAATGTAAGACGAGTTTTAAACATTCTTCATAATCAAAGTGAGCAGGACGATACAGCCATTCTCTCGCTTGACGCGGAGAAGGCTTTTGATAGAATTGAACGGTCATATCTTTTTGATGTCATTGTTAGATTTGGGTTTGGAAACGTATTTCTGCATTGGATCAAGCTATTACATTGTCATTCTGTGGCTCAGGTTAAGACAAATGAGATAATCTCTGAACAATTTGATATTAAAAGAGGGTGCCCGCAGGGTTCACCTTTATCTCCACTCTTATTTCTTTTAGCTATTGAACCTTTGGCAATAGCTGTTAGAAACAGCAGACAAATACAAGGTGTTAGGATTGGTAGAAAGGAACATAGAATTGCTTTATTTGCTGATGATATCATAATATTTTTAAAGCAATTAAAAAATTCTGTGCCCGCTGTAAAGGATTTATTAGATCAGTTTGGGGTTTTCTCAGGGTATAAAGTTAATGTAACAAAATCGTCATTAATGTTACTTAATCAAGGGTACATTCAAAATGTAAGTCAGAATATATCTGGCTTTACTGTTAACTCTGAATTCATCTATCTAGGTATTAAAATAGTTCCTTCATTAAAAGATGTGGTGGTACTTAACTATAATATAATACTACAGAAAATTTCCAAAGATTTGGAGCGTTGGATAAGTCTACCACTATCTATTATTGGAAGGATAAGCGTTATTAAAATGAATGTATTACCTAGACTGTTGTATATGTTTCAAAATGTCCCACTGGCTCCTCCTGCTGGATTATTTACTAAATTAACATCACTAATCAGAGAGTTTATCTGGAACAAGAAGCAGCCACGTATTCGTTTGTCTTTGTTGTACCTTCCCTTTGATACAGGGGGGTTGAAATGCCCCAACTTTTACTGGTACTATTTGGCTATTCAATTAAGGACAATAAGATTTTATTTTTCATCCCAAAATACCCCGTCATGGGTGGGGATGGAAGCAAATGCTCTTAAAATGCCATTAAATTTGTACTTATATTCTGCGAAATCCAAACAGTTAAAGAAAGAAACAAATAATCCTATAGTTCAAAACATGATTGAAGTCTGGTTTACAATAAAAGAAATGATGAATATTAAGAACAATCTCTCTCAGTTTAGCCCCATCTGGGGAAATGCCTTATTTGTACCAGGAAAGTTGGATGCAGGGTTTCAGGATTGGGCAGTAAAAGGTGTTAAGAAAGTGGGTGATCTGTTTTGTGATGGAGTAATGGTCTCATTTGAGGATTTAGTCTCAAAATTTCAAATCCCCCAAAAACACTTTTTTAAGTATTTACAAATTAGAAGTTTTATTTCATCTATGCAAAATAAATCCCTTAATTTTCCCCAATTAAGTAAGCTAGAGGAGTTTATGGTGAAAAAAGGTGGTAATAAAGGCTTAATTTCAACATTTTATAATTGGATTGTTTCTGCCTCTTCAGAAACATCAGTTTCTAAGTTGGAAGCTTGGAGAAAGGACCTAAATATCAATATTTCTGAGGAGACATGGAAGTTAATTTGCTTAAAAGCACAAAAACAATCGATTAATAGTAATTTAAAATTATTACAATACAATTGGATTATGCAAACATATGTAACACCGGTGAAACTGAATAAATATAATAATAGAATACCAGATACATGTTTTAAATGTGGAGAAGCCCGTGGAACATTTTTTCATTGTATATGGGAATGTAGAATTGTTTGTGCCTTTTGGCAGGAGGTGATGAACAAAATAAACCAAATTTTAAATAAAAAGATCACTTTAGACGTAGAAATGATGCTACTACAAGTGTATCCTAAAAATATTAAATTAACAACCTATCAAATTAAGTTTATGGATTACTGTACATTACAGGCAAAACGTATGATTGCAATAAATTGGAAAACATCAGTTCCTCCTGCTATTGGCGCTTGGATAAACTCCTTGACACAGTGTATGGAAATGGAAAGGATTACGTACTTTCTGAAAAATAAGTTAATATATTTTGATGAAATTTGGAAGCCATTTAAACATTTTTTAAAAGTAGTAAATATAGAACAACTTATGTAGGAGAGTGGAGTAGGAGGAAATTGTTAGCATTGTGCATGCTATTTTTGTTTGTTCCTATTGATTATATTTTCTTCTTTCCCTTTTTTTTTCTTTTTCTCTTGAATTATGTATAAATGCCACATATGGTACAATTGTATATATATTTCATTTGAGCTTGTTTTTTTTTTTTTTCTTTGGTCGGAAGAGAGCAGAGCGGGAGGTGAGGGTGGGGGAAAAGGGTTTCTATTACAACAGCATATTATGGGAAACTACCTTTGAATGTTGTTGAAAAAGTAATAAAAATATTTAAAACAAGTTGTACAAAAACGCTTTCTTTCGCCAAGACAGTGCGTTTCTCACTGTTACATGCATTTGAATGGGGAACTCGACCGAAACAAAGTATAGGTTTTCATTATGTGAATAACTTGGAAATCTTAGCTCAAACAGCTGCAAAACCTGTTTGCCCAGCACGGAGACCTTGAGTTCTATAAGATAAAGCCATGAACATGTGTATCCGAGTCTTCTATCAAAAGTTACAGCTATTTATATGAAGTTGTACAAAATAGCTTTCTTTCGCCAAGACAGTGCGTTTCTCACTGTTACATGCATTTGAATGGGGAACTCGACCGAAACAAAGTATAGGTTTTCATTATGTGAATAACTTGGAAATCTTAGCTCAAACAGCTGCGAAACCTGTTTGCCCAGCACGGGAACCTTGAGTTCTATAAGATAAAGCCATAAACATGTGTATCCGAGTCTTCTATCAAAAGTTACAGCTATTTATATGAAGTTGTACAAAAACGCTTTCTTTCGCCAAGACAGTGCGTTTCTCACTGTTACATGCATTTGAATGGGGAACTCGACCGAAACAAAGTATAGGTTTTCATTATGTGAATAACTTGGAAATCTTAGCTCAAACAGCTGCAAAACCTGTTTTCCCAGCACGGAGACCTTGAGTTCTATAAGATAAAGCCATAAACATGTTTGTCTGAGTCTTCTATCAAAAGTTACAGCTATTTATATGAAGTTGTACAAAATAGCTTTCTTTCGCCAAGACAGTGCGTTTCTCACTGTTACATGCATTTGAATGGGGAACTCGACCGAAACAAAGTATAGGTTTTCATTATGTGAATAACTTGGAAGTCTTAGCTCAAACAGCTGCAAAACCTGTTTGCCCAGCACGGGAACCTTGAGTTCTATAAGATAAAGCCATAAACATGTGTATCCGAGTCTTCTATCAAAAGTTACAGCTATTTATATGAAGTTGTACAAAAACGCTTTCTTTCGCCAAGACAGTGCGTTTCTCACTGTTACATGCATTTGAATGGGGAACTCGACCGAAACAAAGTATAGGTTTTCATTATGTGAATAACTTGGAAATCTTAGCTCAAACAGCTGCAAAACCTGTTTGCCCAGCACGGAGACCTTGAGTTCTATAAGATAAAGCCATGAACATGTGTATCCGAGTCTTCTATCAAAAGTTACAGCTGTTTATATGAAGTTGTACAAAAACGCTTTCTTTCGCCAAGACAGTGCGTTTCTCACTGTTACATGCATTTGAATGGGGAACTCGACCGAAACAAAGTATAGGTTTTCATTATGTGAATAACTTGGAAATCTTAGCTCAAACAGCTGCAAAACCTGTTTTCCCAGCACGGGAACCTTGAGTTCTATAAGATAAAGCCATAAACATGTTTGTCTGAGTCTTCTATCAAAAGTTACAGCTGTTTATATGAAGTTGTACAAAAACGCTTTCTTTCGCCAAGACAGTGCGTTTCTCACTGTTACATGCATTTGAATGGGGAACTCGACCGAAACAAAGTATAGGTTTTCATTATGTGAATAACTTGGAAATCTTAGCTCAAACAGCTGCAAAACCTGTTTTCCCAGCACGGGAACCTTGAGTTCTATAAGATAAAGCCATGAACATGTGTATCCGAGTCTTCTATCAAAAGTTACAGCTATTTATATGAAGTTGTACAAAAACGCTTTCTTTCGCCAAGACAGTGCGTTTCTCACTGTTACATGCATTTGAATGGGGAACTCGACCGAAACAAAGTATAGGTTTTCATTATGTGAATAACTTGGAAATCTTAGCTCAAACAGCTGCAAAACCTGTTTGCCCAGCACGGGAACCTTGAGTTCTATAAGATAAAGCCATAAACATGTGTATCCGAGTCTTCTATCAAAAGTTACAGCTATTCATATGAAGTTGTACAAAAACGCTTTCTTTCGCCAAGACAGTGCGTTTCTCACTGTTACATGCATTTGAATGGGGAACTCGACCGAAACAAAGTATAGGTTTTCATTATGTGAATAACTTGGAAATCTTAGCTCAAACAGCTGCAAAACCTGTTTGCCCAGCACGGGAACCTTGAGTTCTATAAGATAAAGCCATAAACATGTGTATCCGAGTCTTCTATCAAAAGTTACAGCTATTTCTATGAAGTTGTACAAAAACGCTTTCTTTCGCCAAGACAGTGCGTTTCTCACTGTTACATGCATTTGAATGGGGAACTCGACCGAAACAAAGTATAGGTTTTCATTATGTGAATAACTTGGAAATCTTAGCTCAAACAGCTGCAAAACCTGTTTGCCCAGCACGGAGACCTTGAGTTCTATAAGATAAAGCCATAAACATGTGTATCCGAGTCTTCTATCAAAAGTTACAGCTATTTATATGAAGTTGTACAAAAACGCTTTCTTTCGCCAAGACAGTGCGTTTCTCACTGTTACATGCATTTGAATGGGGAACTCGACCGAAACAAAGTATAGGTTTTCATTATGTGAATAACTTGGAAATCTTAGCTCAAACAGCTGCAAAACCTGTTTTCCCAGCACGGAGACCTTGAGTTCTATAAGATAAAGCAATAAACATGTTTGTCTGAGTCTTCTATCAAAAGTTACAGCTATTTATATGAAGTTGTACAAAATAGCTTTCTTTCGCCAAGACAGTGCGTTTCTCACTGTTACATGCATTTGAATGGGGAACTCGACCGAAACAAAGTATAGGTTTTCATTATGTGAATAACTTGGAAATCTTAGCTCAAACAGCTGCAAAACCTGTTTGCCCAGCACGGGAACCTTGAGTTCTATAAGATAAAGCCATAAACATGTGTATCCGAGTCTTCTATCAAAAGTTACAGCTATTTATATGAAGTTGTACAAAATCGCTTTCTTTCGCCAAGACAGTGCGTTTCTCACTGTTACATGCATTTGAATGGGGAACTCGACCGAAACAAAGTATAGGTTTTCATTATGTGAATAACTTGGAAATCTTAGCTCAAACAGCTGCAAAACCTGTTTTCCCAGCACGGAGACCTTGAGTTCTATAAGATAAAGCCATAAACATGTTTGTCTGAGTCTTCTATCAAAAGTTACAGCTATTTATATGAAGTTATACAAAAACGCTTTCTTTCGCCAAGACAGTGCGTTTCTCACTGTTACATGCATTTGAATGGGGAACTCGACCGAAACAAAGTATAGGTTTTCATTATGTGAATAACTTGGAAATCTTAGCTCAAACAGCTGCAAAACCTGTTTTCCCAGCACGGGAACCTTGAGTTCTATAAGATAAAGCCATAAACATGTTTGTCTGAGTCTTCTATCAAAAGTTACAGCTATTTATATGAAGTTGTACAAAAACGCTTTCTTTCGCCAAGACAGTGCGTTTCTCACTGTTACATGCATTTGAATGGGGAACTCGACCGAAACAAAGTATAGGTTTTCATTATGTGAATAACTTGGAAATCTTAGCTCAAACAGCTGCAAAACCTGTTTTCCCAGCACGGGAACCTTGAATTCTATAAGATAAAGCCATAAACATGTGTATCCGAGTCTTCTATCAAAAGTTACAGCTATTTATATGAAGTTGTACAAAATAGCTTTCTTTCGCCAAGACAGTGCGTTTCTCACTGTTACATGCATTTGAATGGGGAACTCGACCGAAACAAAGTATAGGTTTTCATTATGTGAATAACTTGGAAATCTTAGCTCAAACAGCTGCAAAACCTGTTTGCCCAGCACGGAGACCTTGAGTTCTATAAGATAAAGCCATAAACATGTGTATCCGAGTCTTCTATCAAAAGTTACAGCTATTTATATGAAGTTGTACAAAAACGCTTTCTTTCGCCAAGACAGTGCGTTTCTCACTGTTACATGCATTTGAATGGGGAACTCGACCGAAACAAAGTATAAGTTTTCATTATGTGAATAACTTGGAAATCTTAGCTCAAACAGCTGCAAAACCTGTTTTCCCAGCATGGAAACCTTGAGTTCTATAATATAAGGCCATAAACATGTTTGTCTGAGTCTTCTATCAAAAGTTACAGCTATTTCTATGAAGTTGTACAAAAACGTTATCTTTCGCCAAGACAGTGCGTTTCTCACTGTTACATGCATATTGAATGGGGAACTCGACCGAAACAAAGTATAGGTTTTCATTATGTGAATAACTTGGAAATCTTAGCTCAAACAGCTGCAAAACCTGTTTGCCCAGCACGGAGACCTTGAGTTCTATAAGATAAAGCCAAAAAACATGTGTATCCGAGTCTTCTATCAAAAGTTACAGCTATTTATATGAAGTTGTACAAAATAGCTTTCTTTCGCCAAGACAGTGCGTTTCTCACTGTTACATGCATTTGATTGGGGAACTCGACCGAAACAAAGTATAGGTTTTCATTATGTGAATAACTTGGAAATCTTAGCTCAAACAGCTGCAAAACCTGTTTTCCCAGCACGGGAACCTTGAGTTCTATAAGATAAAGCCATAAACATGTTTGTCTGAGTCTTCTATCAAAAGTTACAGCTATTTATATGAAGTTGTACAAAAACGCTTTCTTTCGCCAAGACAGTGCGTTTCTCACTGTTACATGCATTTGAATGGGGAACTCGACCGAAACAAAGTATAGGTTTTCATTATGTGAATAACTTGGAAATCTTAGCTCAAACAGCTGCAAAACCTGTTTGCCCAGCACGGGAACCTTGAGTTTTATAAGATAAAGCCATAAACATGTTTATCCGAGTCTTCTATCAAAAGTTACAGCTATTTATATGAAGTTGTACAAAAACGCTTTCTTTCGCCAAGACAGTGCGTTTCTCACTGTTACATGCATTTGAATGGGGAACTCGACCGAAACAAAGTATAGGTTTTCATTATGTGAATAACTTGGAAATCTTAGCTCAAACAGCTGCAAAACCTGTTTTCCCAGCACGGGAACCTTGAGTTCTATAAGATAAAGCCATAAACATGTGTATCCGAGTCTTCTATCAAAAGTTACAGCTATTCATATGAAGTTGTACAAAAACGCTTTCTTTCGCCAAGACAGTGCGTTTCTCACTGTTACATGCATTTGAATGGGGAACTCCACCGAAACAAAGTATAAGTTTTCATTATGTGAATAACTTGGAAATCTTAGCTCAAACAGCTGCAAAACCTGTTTGCCCAGCACGGGAACCTTGAGTTCTATAAGATAAAGCCATAAACATGTGTATCCGAGTCTTCTATCAAAAGTTACAGCTATTCATATGAAGTTGTACAAAAACGCTTTCTTTCGCCAAGACAGTGCGTTTCTCACTGTTACATGCATTTGAATGGGGAACTCCACCGAAACAAAGTATAGGTTTTCATTATGTGAATAACTTGGAAATCTTAGCTCAAACAGCTGCAAAACCTGTTTGCCCAGCACGGGAACCTTGAGTTCTATAAGATAAAGCCATAAACATGTGTATCCGAGTCATCTATCAAAAGTTACAGCTATTCATATGAAGTTGTACAAAAACGCTTTCTTTCGCCAAGACAGTGCGTTTCTCACTGTTACATGCATTTGAATGGGGAACTCCACCGAAACAAAGTATAAGTTTTCATTATGTGAATAACTTGGAAATCTTAGCTCAAACAGCTGCAAAACCTGTTTTCCCAGCACGGAGACCTTGAGTTCTATAAGATAAAGCCATAAACATGTTTGTCTGAGTCTTCTATCAAAAGTTACAGCTATTTATATGAAGTTGTACAAAATAGCTTTCTTTCGCCAAGACAGTGCGTTTCTCACTGTTACATGCATTTGAATGGGGAACTCGACCGAAACAAAGTATAGGTTTTCATTATGTGAATAACTTGGAAATCTTAGCTCAAACAGCTGCAAAACCTGTTTGCCCAGCACGGGAACCTTGAGTTCTATAAGATAAAGCCATAAACATGTGTATCCGAGTCTTCTATCAAAAGTTACAGCTATTTATATGAAGTTGTACAAAAACGCTTTCTTTCGCCAAGACAGTGCGTTTCTCACTGTTACATGCATTTGAATGGGGAACTCGACCGAAACAAAGTATAGGTTTTCATTATGTGAATAACTTGGAAATCTTAGCTCAAACAGCTGCAAAACCTGTTTGCCCAGCACGGAGACCTTGAGTTCTATAAGATAAAGCCATAAACATGTGTATCCGAGTCTTCTATCAAAAGTTACAGCTATTTATATGAAGTTGTACAAAAACGCTTTCTTTCGCCAAGACAGTGCGTTTCTCACTGTTACATGCATTTGAATGGGGAACTCGACCGAAACAAAGTATAGGTTTTCATTATGTGAATAACTTGGAAATCTTAGCTCAAACAGCTGCAAAACCTGTTTTCCCAGCACGGAGACCTTGAGTTCTATAAGATAAAGCAATAAACATGTTTGTCTGAGTCTTCTATCAAAAGTTACAGCTATTTATATGAAGTTGTACAAAATAGCTTTCTTTCGCCAAGACAGTGCGTTTCTCACTGTTACATGCATTTGAATGGGGAACTCGACCGAAACAAAGTATAGGTTTTCATTATGTGAATAACTTGGAAATCTTAGCTCAAACAGCTGCAAAACCTGTTTTCCCAGCACGGAGACCTTGAGTTCTATAAGATAAAGCCATAAACATGTTTGTCTGAGTCTTCTATCAAAAGTTACAGCTATTTATATGAAGTTATACAAAAACGCTTTCTTTCGCCAAGACAGTGCGTTTCTCACTGTTACATGCATTTGAATGGGGAACTCGACCGAAACAAAGTATAGGTTTTCATTATGTGAATAACTTGGAAATCTTAGCTCAAACAGCTGCAAAACCTGTTTTCCCAGCACGGGAACCTTGAGTTCTATAAGATAAAGCCATAAACATGTTTGTCTGAGTCTTCTATCAAAAGTTACAGCTATTTATATGAAGTTGTACAAAATAGCTTTCTTTCGCCAAGACAGTGCGTTTCTCACTGTTACATGCATTTGAATGGGGAACTCGACCGAAACAAAGTATAGGTTTTCATTATGTGAATAACTTGGAAATCTTAGCTCAAACAGCTGCAAAACCTGTTTGCCCAGCACGGGAACCTTGAGTTCTATAAGATAAAGCCATAAACATGTGTATCCGAGTCTTCTATCAAAAGTTACAGCTATTTATATGAAGTTGTACAAAATAGCTTTCTTTCGCCAAGACAGTGCGTTTCTCACTGTTACATGCATTTGAATGGGGAACTCGACCGAAACAAAGTATAGGTTTTCATTATGTGAATAACTTGGAAATCTTAGCTCAAACAGCTGCAAAACCTGTTTGCCCAGCACGGAGACCTTGAGTTCTATAAGATAAAGCCATAAACATGTGTATCCGAGTCTTCTATCAAAAGTTACAGCTATTTATATGAAGTTGTACAAAAACGCTTTCTTTCGCCAAGACAGTGCGTTTCTCACTGTTACATGCATTTGAATGGGGAACTCGACCGAAACAAAGTATAAGTTTTCATTATGTGAATAACTTGGAAATCTTAGCTCAAACAGCTGCAAAACCTGTTTTCCCAGCATGGAAACCTTGAGTTCTATAATATAAGGCCATAAACATGTTTGTCTGAGTCTTCTATCAAAAGTTACAGCTATTTCTATGAAGTTGTACAAAATAGCTTTCTTTCGCCAAGACAGTGCGTTTCTCACTGTTACATGCATTTGAATGGGGAACTCGACCGAAACAAAGTATAGGTTTTCATTATGTGAATAACTTGGAAATCTTAGCTCAAACAGCTGCAAAACCTGTTTGCCCAGCACGGGAACCTTGAGTTTTATAAGATAAAGCCATAAACATGTTTATCCGAGTCTTCTATCAAAAGTTACAGCTATTTATATGAAGTTGTACAAAAACGCTTTCTTTCGCCAAGACAGTGCGTTTCTCACTGTTACATGCATTTGAATGGGGAACTCGACCGAAACAAAGTATAGGTTTTCATTATGTGAATAACTTGGAAATCTTAGCTCAAACAGCTGCAAAACCTGTTTGCCCAGCACGGAGACCTTGAGTTCTATAAGATAAAGCCATAAACATGTGTATCCGAGTCTTCTATCAAAAGTTACAGCTATTTATATGAAGTTGTACAAAATAGCTTTCTTTCGCCAAGACAGTGCGTTTCTCACTGTTACATGCATTTGAATGGGGAACTCCACCGAAACAAAGTATAGGTTTTCATTATGTGAATAACTTGGAAATCTTAGCTCAAACAGCTGCAAAACCTGTTTTCCCAGCACGGAGACCTTGAGTTCTATAAGATAAAGCCATAAACATGTTTGTCTGAGTCTTCTAACAAAAGTTACAGCTATTTATATGAAGTTATACAAAAACGCTTTCTTTCGCCAAGACAGTGCGTTTCTCACTGTTACATGCATTTGAATGGGGAACTCGACCGAAACAAAGTATAGGTTTTCATTATGTGAATAACTTGGAAATCTTAGCTCAAACAGCTGCAAAACCTGTTTTCCCAGCACGGGAACCTTGAGTTCTATAAGATAAAGCCATAAACATGTTTGTCTGAGTCTTCTATCAAAAGTTACAGCTATTTCTATGAAGTTGTACAAAAACGCTTTCTTTCGCCAAGACAGTGCGTTTCTCACTGTTACATGCATTTGAATGGGGAACTCGACCGAAACAAAGTATAGGTTTTCATTATGTGAATAACTTGGAAATCTTAGCTCAAACAGCTGCAAAACCTGTTTTCCCAGCACGGGAACCTTGAGTTCTATAAGATAAAGCCATAAACATGTGTATCCGAGTCTTCTATCAAAAGTTACAGCTATTCATATGAAGTTGTACAAAAACGCTTTCTTTCGCCAAGACAGTGCGTTTCTCACTGTTACATGCATTTGAATGGGGAACTCCACCGAAACAAAGTATAAGTTTTCATTATGTGAATAACTTGGAAATCTTAGCTCAAACAGCTGCAAAAACTGTTTTCCCAGCACGGAGATCTTGAGTTCTATAAGATAAAGCCATAAACATGTTTGTCTGAGTCTTCTATCAAAAGTTACAGCTATTTATATGAAGTTGTACAAAAACGCTTTCTTTCGCCAAGACAGTGCGTTTCTCACTGTTACATGCATTTGAATGGGGAACTCGACCGAAACAAAGTATAGGTTTTCATTATGTGAATAACTTGGAAATCTTAGCTCAAACAGCTGCAAAACCTGTTTGCCCAGCACGGGAACCTTGAGTTCTATAAGATAAAGCCATAAACATGTGTATCCGAGTCTTCTATCAAAAGTTACAGCTATTTATATGAAGTTGTACAAAAACGCTTTCTTTCGCCAAGACAGTGCGTTTCTCACTGTTACATGCATTTGAATGGGGAACTCGACCGAAACAAAGTATAGGTTTTCATTATGTGAATAACTTGGAAATCTTAGCTCAAACAGCTGCAAAACCTGTTTTCCCAGCACGGAGATCTTGAGTTCTATAAGATAAAGCCATAAACATGTTTGTCTGAGTCTTCTATCAAAAGTTACAGCTATTTATATGAAGTTGTACAAAATAGCTTTCTTTCGCCAAGACTATGCGTTTCTCACTGTTACATGCATTTGAATGGGGAACTCGACCGAAACAAAGTATAGGTTTTCATTATGTGAATAACTTGGAAATCTTAGCTCAAACAGCTGCAAAACCTGTTTGCCCAGCACGGGAACCTTGAGTTCTATAAGATAAAGCCATAAACATGTGTATCCGAGTCTTCTATCAAAAGTTACAGCTATTCATATGAAGTTGTACAAAAACGCTTTCTTTCGCCAAGACAGTGCGTTTCTCACTGTTACATGCATTTGAATGGGGAACTCCACCGAAACAAAGTATAAGTTTTCATTATGTGAATAACTTGGAAATCTTAGCTCAAACAGCTGCAAAAACTGTTTTCCCAGCACGGAGATCTTGAGTTCTATAAGATAAAGCCATAAACATGTTTGTCTGAGTCTTCTATCAAAAGTTACAGCTATTTATATGAAGTTGTACAAAATAGCTTTCTTTCGCCAAGACAGTGCGTTTCTCACTGTTACATGCATTTGAATGGGGAACTCGACCGAAACAAAGTATAGGTTTTCATTATGTGAATAACTTGGAAATCTTAGCTCAAACAGCTGCAAAACCTGTTTGCCCAGCACGGGAACCTTGAGTTCTATAAGATAAAGCCATAAACATGTGTATCCGAGTCTTCTATCAAAAGTTACAGCTATTTATATGAAGTTGTACAAAATAGCTTTCTTTCGCCAAGACAGTGCGTTTCTCACTGTTACATGCATTTGAATGGGGAACTCGACCGAAACAAAGTATAGGTTTTCATTATGTGAATAACTTGGAAATCTTAGCTCAAACAGCTGCAAAACCTGTTTTCCCAGCACGGAGATCTTGAGTTCTATAAGATAAAGCCATAAACATGTTTGTCTGAGTCTTCTATCAAAAGTTACAGCTATTTATATGAAGTTGTACAAAATAGCTTTCTTTCGCCAAGACAGTGCGTTTCTCACTGTTACATGCATTTGAATGGGGAACTCCACCGAAACAAAGTACAAGTTTTCATTATGTGAATAACTTGGAAATCTTAGCTCAAACAGCTGCAAAAACTGTTTTCCCAGCACGGAGACCTTGAGTTCTATAAGATAAAGCCATAAACATGTTTGTCTGAGTCTTCTATCAAAAGTTACAGCTATTTATATGAAGTTGTACAAAATAGCTTTCTTTCGCCAAGACAGTGCGTTTCTCACTGTTACATGTATTTGAATGGGGAACTCGACCGAAACAAAGTATAGGTTTTCATTATGTGAATAACTTGGAAATCTTAGCTCAAACAGCTGCAAAACCTGTTTGCCCAGCACGGGAACCTTGAGTTCTATAAGATAAAGCCATAAACATGTGTATCCGAGTCTTCTATCAAAAGTTACAGCTATTTATATGAAGTTGTACAAAATAGCTTTCTTTCGCCAAGACAGTGCGTTTCTCACTGTTACATGCATTTGAATGGGGAACTCGACCGAAACAAAGTATAGGTTTTCATTATGTGAATAACTTGGAAATCTTAGCTCAAACAGCTGCAAAACCTGTTTGCCCAGCACGGAGACCTTGAGTTCTATAAGATAAAGCCATAAACACGTGTATCCGAGTCTTCTATCAAAAGTTACAGCTATTTATATGAAGTTGTACAAAAACGCTTTCTTTCGCCAAGACAGTGCGTTTCTCACTGTTACATGCATTTGAATGGGGAACTCGACCGAAACAAAGTATAGGTTTTCATTATGTGAATAACTTGGAAGTCTTAGCTCAAACAGCTGCAAAACCTGTTTTCCCAGCACGGGAACCTTGAGTTCTATAAGATAAAGCCATAAACATGTGTATCCGAGTCTTCTATCAAAAGTTACAGCTATTCATATGAAGTTGTACAAAAACGCTTTCTTTCGCCAAGACAGTGCGTTTCTCACTGTTACATGCATTTGAATGGGGAACTCGACCGAAACAAAGTATAAGTTTTCATTATGTGAATAACTTGGAAATCTTAGCTCAAACAGCTGCAAAAACTGTTTTCCCAGCACGGAGACCTTGAGTTCTATAAGATAAAGCCATAAACATGTTTGTCTGAGTCTTCTATCAAAAGTTACAGCTATTTATATGAAGTTGTACAAAATAGCTTTCTTTCGCCAAGACAGTGCGTTTCTCACTGTTACATGCATTTGAATGGGGAACTCGACCGAAACAAAGTATAGGTTTTCATTATGTGAATAACTTGGAAATCTTAGCTCAAACAGCTGCAAAACCTGTTTGCCCAGCACGGGAACCTTGAGTTCTATAAGATAAAGCCATAAACATGTGTATCCGAGTCTTCTATCAAAAGTTACAGCTATTTATATGAAGTTGTACAAAATAGCTTTCTTTCGCCAAGACAGTGCGTTTCTCACTGTTACATGCATTTGAATGGGGAACTCGACCGAAACAAAGTATAGGTTTTCATTATGTGAATAACTTGGAAATCTTAGCTCAAACAGCTGCAAAACCTGTTTGCCCAGCACGGAGACCTTGAGTTCTATAAGATAAAGCCATAAACATGTGTATCCGAGTCTTCTATCAAAAGTTACAGCTATTTATATGAAGTTGTACAAAAACGCTTTCTTTCGCCAAGACAGTGCGTTTCTCACTGTTACATGCATTTGAATGGGGAACTCGACCGAAACAAAGTATAAGTTTTCATTATGTGAATAACTTGGAAATCTTAGCTCAAACAGCTGCAAAACCTGTTTTCCCAGCATGGAAACCTTGAGTTCTATAATATAAGGCCATAAACATGTTTGTCTGAGTCTTCTATCAAAAGTTACAGCTATTTCTATGAAGTTGTACAAAAACGTTATCTTTCGCCAAGACAGTGCGTTTCTCACTGTTACATGCATATTGAATGGGGAACTCGACCGAAACAAAGTATAGGTTTTCATTATGTGAATAACTTGGAAATCTTAACTCAAACAGCTGCAAAACCTGTTTGCCCAGCACGGAGACCTTGAGTTCTATAAGATAAAGCCATAAACATGTGTATCCGAGTCTTCTATCAAAAGTTACAGCTATTTATATGAAGTTGTACAAAATAGCTTTCTTTCGCCAAGACAGTGCGTTTCTCACTGTTACATGCATATTGAATGGGGAACTCGACCGAAACAAAGTATAGGTTTTCATTATGTGAATAACTTGGAAATCTTAACTCAAACAGCTGCAAAACCTGTTTGCCCAGCACGGAGACCTTGAGTTCTATAAGATAAAGCCATAAACATGTGTATCCGAGTCTTCTATCAAAAGTTACAGCTATTTATATGAAGTTGTACAAAATAGCTTTCTTTCGCCAAGACAGTGCGTTTCTCACTGTTACATGCATTTGATTGGGGAACTCGACCGAAACAAAGTATAGGTTTTCATTATGTGAATAACTTGGAAATCTTAGCTCAAACAGCTGCAAAACCTGTTTTCCCAGCACGGGAACCTTGAGTTCTATAAGATAAAGCCATAAACATGTTTGTCTGAGTCTTCTATCAAAAGTTACAGCTATTTATATGAAGTTGTACAAAAACGCTTTCTTTCGCCAAGACAGTGCGTTTCTCACTGTTACATGCATTTGAATGGGGAACTCGACCGAAACAAAGTATAGGTTTTCATTATGTGAATAACTTGGAAATCTTAGCTCAAACAGCTGCAAAACCTGTTTGCCCAGCACGGGAACCTTGAGTTTTATAAGATAAAGCCATAAACATGTTTATCCGAGTCTTCTATCAAAAGTTACAGCTATTTATATGAAGTTGTACAAAAACGCTTTCTTTCGCCAAGACAGTGCGTTTCTCACTGTTACATGCATTTGAATGGGGAACTCGACCGAAACAAAGTATAGGTTTTCATTATGTGAATAACTTGGAAATCTTAGCTCAAACAGCTGCAAAACCTGTTTTCCCAGCACGGGAACCTTGAGTTCTATAAGATAAAGCCATAAACATGTGTATCCGAGTCTTCTATCAAAAGTTACAGCTATTCATATGAAGTTGTACAAAAACGCTTTCTTTCGCCAAGACAGTGCGTTTCTCACTGTTACATGCATTTGAATGGGGAACTCCACCGAAACAAAGTATAAGTTTTCATTATGTGAATAACTTGGAAATCTTAGCTCAAACAGCTGCAAAACCTGTTTGCCCAGCACGGGAACCTTGAGTTCTATAAGATAAAGCCATAAACATGTGTATCCGAGTCTTCTATCAAAAGTTACAGCTATTTATATGAAGTTGTACAAAAACGCTTTCTTTCGCCAAGACAGTGCGTTTCTCACTGTTACATGCATTTGAATGGGGAACTCGACCGAAACAAAGTATAGGTTTTCATTATGTGAATAACTTGGAAATCTTACCTCAAACAGCTGCAAAACCTGTTTTCCCAGCACGGAGACCTTGAGTTCTATAAGATAAAGCCATAAACATGTTTGTCTGAGTCTTCTATCAAAAGTTACAGCTATTTATATGAAGTTGTACAAAATAGCTTTCTTTCGCCAAGACAGTGCGTTTCTCACTGTTACATGCATTTGAATGGGGAACTCGACCGAAACAAAGTATAGGTTTTCATTATGTGAATAACTTGGAAATCTTAGCTCAAACAGCTGCAAAACCTGTTTGCCCAGCACGGGAACCTTGAGTTTTATAAGATAAAGCCATAAACATGTTTATCCGAGTCTTCTATCAAAAGTTACAGCTATTTATATGAAGTTGTACAAAAACGCTTTCTTTCGCCAAGACAGTGCGTTTCTCACTGTTACATGCATTTGAATGGGGAACTCGACCGAAACAAAGTATAGGTTTTCATTATGTGAATAACTTGGAAATCTTAGCTCAAACAGCTGCAAAACCTGTTTTCCCAGCACGGAGACCTTGAGTTCTATAAGATAAAGCCATAAACATGTTTGTCTGAGTCTTCTATCAAAAGTTACAGCTATTTATATGAAGTTGTACAAAATAGCTTTCTTTCGCCAAGACAGTGCGTTTCTCACTGTTACATGCATTTTGAATGGGGAACTCGACCGAAACAAAGTATAGGTTTTCATTATGTGAATAACTTGGAAATCTTAGCTCAAACAGCTGCAAAACCTGTTTGCCCAGCACGGAGACCTTGAGTTCTATAAGATAAAGCCATAAACATGTGTATCCGAGTCTTCTATCAAAAGTTACAGCTATTTATATGAAGTTGTACAAAATAGCTTTCTTTCGCCAAGACAGTGCGTTTCTCACTGTTACATGTATTTGAATGGGGAACTCCACCGAAACAAAGTATAGGTTTTCATTATGTGAATAACTTGGAAATCTTAGCTCAAACAGCTGCAAAACCTGTTTTCCCAGCACGGAGACCTTGAGTTCTATAAGATAAAGCCATAAACATGTTTGTCTGAGTCTTCTAACAAAAGTTACAGCTATTTATATGAAGTTATACAAAAACGCTTTCTTTCGCCAAGACAGTGCGTTTCTCACTGTTACATGCATTTGAATGGGGAACTCGACCGAAACAAAGTATAGGTTTTCATTATGTGAATAACTTGGAAATCTTAGCTCAAACAGCTGCAAAACCTGTTTGCCCAGCACGGGAACCTTGAGTTTTATAAGATAAAGCCATAAACATGTTTATCCGAGTCTTCTATCAAAAGTTACAGCTATTTATATGAAGTTGTACAAAAACGCTTTCTTTCGCCAAGACAGTGCGTTTCTCACTGTTACATGCATTTGAATGGGGAACTCGACCGAAACAAAGTATAGGTTTTCATTATGTGAATAACTTGGAAATCTTAGCTCAAACAGCTGCAAAACCTGTTTGCCCAGCACGGAGACCTTGAGTTCTATAAGATAAAGCCATAAACATGTGTATCCGAGTCTTCTATCAAAAGTTACAGCTATTTCTATGAAGTTGTACAAAAACGTTATCTTTCGCCAAGACAGTGCGTTTCTCACTGTTACATGCATTTTGAATGGGGAACTCGACCGAAACAAAGTATAGGTTTTCATTATGTGAATAACTTGGAAATCTTAGCTCAAACAGCTGCAAAACCTGTTTGCCCAGCACGGAGACCTTGAGTTCTATAAGATAAAGCCATAAACATGTGTATCCGAGTCTTCTATCAAAAGTTACAGCTATTTATATGAAGTTGTACAAAATAGCTTTCTTTCGCCAAGACAGTGCGTTTCTCACTGTTACATGCATTTGAATGGGGAACTCCACCGAAACAAAGTATAGGTTTTCATTATGTGAATAACTTGGAAATCTTAGCTCAAACAGCTGCAAAACCTGTTTTCCCAGCACGGAGACCTTGAGTTCTATAAGATAAAGCCATAAACATGTTTGTCTGAGTCTTCTAACAAAAGTTACAGCTATTTATATGAAGTTATACAAAAACGCTTTCTTTCGCCAAGACAGTGCGTTTCTCACTGTTACATGCATTTGAATGGGGAACTCGACCGAAACAAAGTATAGGTTTTCATTATGTGAATAACTTGGAAATCTTAGCTCAAACAGCTGCAAAACCTGTTTTCCCAGCACGGGAACCTTGAGTTCTATAAGATAAAGCCATAAACATGTGTATCCGAGTCTTCTATCAAAAGTTACAGCTATTCATATGAAGTTGTACAAAAACGCTTTCTTTCGCCAAGACAGTGCGTTTCTCACTGTTACATGCATTTGAATGGGGAACTCGACCGAAACAAAGTATAGGTTTTCATTATGTGAATAACTTGGAAATCTTAGCTCAAACAGCTGCAAAAACTGTTTTCCCAGCACGGAGATCTTGAGTTCTATAAGATAAAGCCATAAACATGTTTGTCTGAGTCTTCTATCAAAAGTTACAGCTATTTATATGAAGTTGTACAAAAACGCTTTCTTTCGCCAAGACAGTGCGTTTCTCACTGTTACATGCATTTGAATGGGGAACTCGACCGAAACAAAGTATAGGTTTTCATTATGTGAATAACTTGGAAATCTTAGCTCAAACAGCTGCAAAACCTGTTTGCCCAGCACGGGAACCTTGAGTTCTATAAGATAAAGCCATAAACATGTGTATCCGAGTCTTCTATCAAAAGTTACAGCTATTTATATGAAGTTGTACAAAAACGCTTTCTTTCGCCAAGACAGTGCGTTTCTCACTGTTACATGCATTTGAATGGGGAACTCGACCGAAACAAAGTATAGGTTTTCATTATGTGAATAACTTGGAAGTCTTAGCTCAAACAGCTGCAAAACCTGTTTGCCCAGCACGGGAACCTTGAGTTCTATAAGATAAAGCCATAAACATGTGTATCCGAGTCTTCTATCAAAAGTTACAGCTATTTATATGAAGTTGTACAAAAACGCTTTCTTTCGCCAAGACAGTGCGTTTCTCACTGTTACATGCATTTGAATGGGGAACTCGACCGAAACAAAGTATAGGTTTTCATTATGTGAATAACTTGGAAATCTTAGCTCAAACAGCTGCAAAACCTGTTTGCCCAGCACGGAGACCTTGAGTTCTATAAGATAAAGCCATAAACATGTGTATCCGAGTCTTCTATCAAAAGTTACAGCTATTCATATGAAGTTGTACAAAAACGCTTTCTTTCGCCAAGACAGTGCGTTTCTCACTGTTACATGCATTTGAATGGGGAACTCGACCGAAACAAAGTATAGGTTTTCATTATGTGAATAACTTGGAAATCTTAGCTCAAACAGCTGCAAAACCTGTTTGCCCAGCACGGAGACCTTGAGTTCTATAAGATAAAGCCATGAACATGTGTATCCGAGTCTTCTATCAAAAGTTACAGCTATTTATATGAAGTTGTACAAAATAGCTTTCTTTCGCCAAGACAGTGCGTTTCTCATTGTTACATGCATTTGAATGGGGAACTCGACCGAAACAAAGTATAGGTTTTCATTATGTGAATAACTTGGAAATCTTAGCTCAAACAGCTGCGAAACCTGTTTGCCCAGCACGGGAACCTTGAGTTCTATAAGATAAAGCCATAAACATGTGTATCCGAGTCTTCTATCAAAAGTTACAGCTATTTATATGAAGTTGTACAAAATAGCTTTCTTTCGCCAAGACAGTGCGTTTCTCACTGTTACATGCATTTGAATGGGGAACTCGACCGAAACAAAGTATAGGTTTTCATTATGTGAATAACTTGGAAATCTTAGCTCAAACAGCTGCAAAACCTGTTTTCCCAGCACGGAGACCTTGAGTTCTATAAGATAAAGCCATAAACATGTTTGTCTGAGTCTTCTATCAAAAGTTACAGCTATTTATATGAAGTTGTACAAAATAGCTTTCTTTCGCCAAGACAGTGCGTTTCTCACTGTTACATGCATTTGAATGGGGAACTCGACCGAAACAAAGTATAGGTTTTCATTATGTGAATAACTTGGAAGTCTTAGCTCAAACAGCTGCAAAACCTGTTTTCCCAGCACGGGAACCTTGAGTTCTATAAGATAAAGCCATAAACATGTGTATCCGAGTCTTCTATCAAAAGTTACAGCTATTTATATGAAGTTGTACAAAAACGCTTTCTTTCGCCAAGACAGTGCGTTTCTCACTGTTACATGCATTTGAATGGGGAACTCGACCGAAACAAAGTATAGGTTTTCATTATGTGAATAACTTGGAAATCTTAGCTCAAACAGCTGCAAAACCTGTTTGCCCAGCACGGAGACCTTGAGTTCTATAAGATAAAGCCATAAACATGTGTATCCGAGTCTTCTATCAAAAGTTACAGCTATTTATATGAAGTTGTACAAAAACCGGTAATGGCGGCAAAGTGAGGAGACCCGTGCTTCGCGTGCTCAGTTGTTTTTTCTTCTTTAAATACTCTCTATAAGTCCAAATAGAACTTACGTTTAATATAGCTAGCTTGGGATCATAAGAGAACGCTATCATGCCTAAAAAATTGAACAAAGACAAACAAAAAACTACGTTTGAGGCACAAGATGAAAGCGGGGTGGAGGAAGGGCAGATGGACGCTATGCATGAACACGAACAAGAAAAACAACCGGCAAATTCAGATATGCCTTCTACCTTGGACTTATTAAACGCTATTCGTTTGTTCAAGCAAGAGTTCCATACTGAAATGGGCGGAATTATGTCAGCAATAGGAGCTGTTCAAGTTGATATACAAAAATGTGGAGGGCGAATTGACGAGGCTGAAAAAAGAATCTCTAACGCGGAGGACGAAATCACCTTATTGAAAAATGATATGGAAAGTCTTGAAAGACAGGCTAAATTTCTTTCCAAAAAGGTGGAGGACTTGGAAGGAAGAAGTCGGCGTAATAATATTCGGATCCTCGGCATTCCTGAAAAAGAAGAAGGTACAGATCCACGATCTTTCATGGAGAAGTTTATATCGGATACTTTGAAAATTCCCCCTCCTGTCTTGGAGAGAGCGCATAGAATAAATACAAGGCAAAGCTCCATTGCAAACCGATCGAGAGCCTTTATAATTAAGTGCTTAAGCTACAGAGATCGAGAAGGCATTTTGAAAGCCGCTAGGACAATAAAGGAATTGTCGTATAAGGACAACAAGATAGCCTTTCTGCCGGACCTACCTGCAGAGACATATAGACAACAGCGCCAGTATGATGGTGTGAGGAAGAAGCTGCGGGAGATTGGATTATGGAAACACAGGATCATTTACCCGGCGAGGTTGCTTTTGACCAACGAGGAACGTACGCAGGTATTCGATACTCCAGCGGACGTGGACGTCTACATTAAGAGCCTTGAACAAGCACAAAATGCCTGATAAGGCATATGATGGTAGATCAACAACTTTGCTCTAAGTGTATTTACGCACTCTAATGGAAAGAACAATTTATTATATTGCCAAAGGATTACTACATAATGTTGGGCTAGACATTGGCTATTTTGTTTTCTTAATAAGAGTTACTAGTAAGTTCACTTATTGTGTTAAATGTGGGAGAGTTAAAACTTGATAAGGTGGATTTATTTCTATTGTCAATATGTATATATATATTTTTTTCTTTTTTTTTTCTCTTTCTCTTTTTTTTATGTAACAACTGTTGCTAAACGCGGGTAATTAGTTCCTCGGCCTAGAGTGGTCATGTTTCAAGAAGAGAACGGAAGTATTTTTGGGGTTAAGGGATACCTGTATGTTCGTATTCAGGCTGGGGGGTGGGAAGGGTTGCTCTCTCAAATCGATAAATGCTCAACATGGTATAATATCTTTCCTTTTTTTTTTCTCTGTGTATATATATGTGTGTATTTAGTTAATAGTATAGGTTAATATAAGTAAATATACATGACAGAAGTCTTGATTGACTGTGCTTCTTGGAATTGTAGAGGTTTGCGCACGTTAGTAAAAATAAAACAAGTCACTAGTAGGATTAAGAATTTAAAGGCCAAAATAGTGTTTCTACAAGAAACTCATATGCTAGATAGTGAGACAAATAGAATGAAACGTAGATGGCCAGGTCAAATATTTTCAGCGCCCTACTCCTCCAATTCCAGGGGCGTCATGATAATGATTCATAAATCTATACCTTTTCACGTTGAGCACGTGATTAAGGATAGCAATGGACGTTTTCTAATAATACAAGGTAATCTACTCTCCACTAGACTAAATTTAATTAATATTTATGGCCCAAATGAAGATAATCCAAACTTTTATAGCAATTTATTTCTTAAAATCTCAGACTTACAAGGTAAATGTATAATTGCTGGGGACTTAAATTGTGCTCTGAATCCACAGAAGGATAAATCCTCAGGCATGGATAATACTCACAATAGAACACGAAAGGTGATCAAACAATTCATGAAGGAGTTAAATTTAAGTGATATATGGCGAGAGCAAAATCCAACCAAGTTGCAATATTCTTGCTGGTCAGGTACACATAAAGCGTACTCTAGAATAGATTACTTCTTGGTATCAACTGAGTTGGTTCATTTTATAAAAGATTGCCAGTATAAGGAAATAGTAATTTCGGACCATGCAGCCGTTACTTTGACTTTCATAGAACCAAAACTGATCAAGACTCGATTTGAATGGAGGTTTCAACTGAAGTGGATGCAGGATAAACAGTTTCTTGATTATTTAGGTAAGCAAATTAATGAATACTTTGAATATAACTCAGATCAAACATCGGCAAGTGTAAGATGGGAAGCCTTTAAAGCATACTTAAGAGGGCAAATTATAAGCTATACTAGTAATAAAACAAGAGAAAGAAATCAAAGGATAAAATATCTGGAAGTAAGAATAAAAAAGTTAGAAGAGATTAGCTTTCAATCAGGTCAAAACAATGAGTATATTGTAAAAGAACTATTACTGTTGAGAACGCAATATAATGAAATGACAAGTGAAAAAGCAGCTGTTAATTTATTGAGATTAAAGCAACAATTCTATGACCAAGGTGAAAAACCCAGCAAACTCCTGGCATGGCGTATAAAAAAGATGGAATCTGAAAGGGCAATTACAAAATTAGAAAATTCAAATGGTAATACTATAGTAGACCCATTAGAGATAAATAATGCATTTAAAAGATTTTATGAAACGCTATATAACTCTGAACTCAATAATGTAACTAGAATGCAATCTTTATTTCTAGATAAACTTGAAATACCAAAAATTTCAGAAAAAGACAAAGTAAATGTTGATAGGCAAATTAGTATACATGAAATTATAGATGCAATAAACTCCTTAAATGCTGGCAAAACAGCTGGTCCAGATGGATTGCCAATTGACCTTTACAAATATTTTAAAGATAAATTAGCACAGCCCCTCTTAGATATGTATATAGAATGTTTTAATAATGGCAATCTTACTGACTCATTAAGGAAGTCTCTGATAATACTGCTTCCTAAACCTGGAAAACTAAATAATAAGTGTGAAAATATGCGCCCTATAAGCTTAATCAATACAGACACTAAAATTATTTGTAAAATTTTTGCTAAAAGATTAGAAAGTATTCTTCCAGTTATTATAGGGGATGATCAAAATGGATTTGTTAAACATAGACAGGGTTTTCATAATGTAAGACGAGTTTTAAACATTCTTCATAATCAAAGTGAGCAGGACGATACAGCCATTCTCTCGCTTGACGCGGAGAAGGCTTTTGATAGAATTGAACGGTCATATCTTTTTGATGTCATTGTTAGATTTGGGTTTGGAAACGTATTTCTGCATTGGATCAAGCTATTACATTGTCATTCTGTGGCTCAGGTTAAGACAAATGAGATAATCTCTGAACAATTTGATATTAAAAGAGGGTGCCCGCAGGGTTCACCTTTATCTCCACTCTTATTTCTTTTAGCTATTGAACCTTTGGCAATAGCTGTTAGAAACAGCAGACAAATACAAGGTGTTAGGATTGGTAGAAAGGAACATAGAATTGCTTTATTTGCTGATGATATCATAATATTTTTAAAGCAATTAAAAAATTCTGTGCCCGCTGTAAAGGATTTATTAGATCAGTTTGGGGTTTTCTCAGGGTATAAAGTTAATGTAACAAAATCGTCATTAATGTTACTTAATCAAGGGTACATTCAAAATGTAAGTCAGAATATATCTGGCTTTACTGTTAACTCTGAATTCATCTATCTAGGTATTAAAATAGTTCCTTCATTAAAAGATGTGGTGGTACTTAACTATAATATAATACTACAGAAAATTTCCAAAGATTTGGAGCGTTGGATAAGTCTACCACTATCTATTATTGGAAGGATAAGCGTTATTAAAATGAATGTATTACCTAGACTGTTGTATATGTTTCAAAATGTCCCACTGGCTCCTCCTGCTGGATTATTTACTAAATTAACATCACTAATCAGAGAGTTTATCTGGAACAAGAAGCAGCCACGTATTCGTTTGTCTTTGTTGTACCTTCCCTTTGATACAGGGGGGTTGAAATGCCCCAACTTTTACTGGTACTATTTGGCTATTCAATTAAGGACAATAAGATTTTATTTTTCATCCCAAAATACCCCGTCATGGGTGGGGATGGAAGCAAATGCTCTTAAAATGCCATTAAATTTGTACTTATATTCTGCGAAATCCAAACAGTTAAAGAAAGAAACAAATAATCCTATAGTTCAAAACATGATTGAAGTCTGGTTTACAATAAAAGAAATGATGAATATTAAGAACAATCTCTCTCAGTTTAGCCCCATCTGGGGAAATGCCTTATTTGTACCAGGAAAGTTGGATGCAGGGTTTCAGGATTGGGCAGTAAAAGGTGTTAAGAAAGTGGGTGATCTGTTTTGTGATGGAGTAATGGTCTCATTTGAGGATTTAGTCTCAAAATTTCAAATCCCCCAAAAACACTTTTTTAAGTATTTACAAATTAGAAGTTTTATTTCATCTATGCAAAATAAATCCCTTAATTTTCCCCAATTAAGTAAGCTAGAGGAGTTTATGGTGAAAAAAGGTGGTAATAAAGGCTTAATTTCAACATTTTATAATTGGATTGTTTCTGCCTCTTCAGAAACATCAGTTTCTAAGTTGGAAGCTTGGAGAAAGGACCTAAATATCAATATTTCTGAGGAGACATGGAAGTTAATTTGCTTAAAAGCACAAAAACAATCGATTAATAGTAATTTAAAATTATTACAATACAATTGGATTATGCAAACATATGTAACACCGGTGAAACTGAATAAATATAATAATAGAATACCAGATACATGTTTTAAATGTGGAGAAGCCCGTGGAACATTTTTTCATTGTATATGGGAATGTAGAATTGTTTGTGCCTTTTGGCAGGAGGTGATGAACAAAATAAACCAAATTTTAAATAAAAAGATCACTTTAGACGTAGAAATGATGCTACTACAAGTGTATCCTAAAAATATTAAATTAACAACCTATCAAATTAAGTTTATGGATTACTGTACATTACAGGCAAAACGTATGATTGCAATAAATTGGAAAACATCAGTTCCTCCTGCTATTGGCGCTTGGATAAACTCCTTGACACAGTGTATGGAAATGGAAAGGATTACGTACTTTCTGAAAAATAAGTTAATATATTTTGATGAAATTTGGAAGCCATTTAAACATTTTTTAAAAGTAGTAAATATAGAACAACTTATGTAGGAGAGTGGAGTAGGAGGAAATTGTTAGCATTGTGCATGCTATTTTTGTTTGTTCCTATTGATTATATTTTCTTCTTTCCCTTTTTTTTTCTTTTTCTCTTGAATTATGTATAAATGCCACATATGGTACAATTGTATATATATTTCATTTGAGCTTGTTTTTTTTTTTTTTCTTTGGTCGGAAGAGAGCAGAGCGGGAGGTGAGGGTGGGGGAAAAGGGTTTCTATTACAACAGCATATTATGGGAAACTACCTTTGAATGTTGTTGAAAAAGTAATAAAAATATTTAAAACAAGTTGTACAAAAACGCTTTCTTTCGCCAAGACAGTGCGTTTCTCACTGTTACATGCATTTGAATGGGGAACTCGACCGAAACAAAGTATAGGTTTTCATTATGTGAATAACTTGGAAATCTTAGCTCAAACAGCTGCAAAACCTGTTTGCCCAGCACGGAGACCTTGAGTTCTATAAGATAAAGCCATGAACATGTGTATCCGAGTCTTCTATCAAAAGTTACAGCTATTTATATGAAGTTGTACAAAATAGCTTTCTTTCGCCAAGACAGTGCGTTTCTCACTGTTACATGCATTTGAATGGGGAACTCGACCGAAACAAAGTATAGGTTTTCATTATGTGAATAACTTGGAAATCTTAGCTCAAACAGCTGCGAAACCTGTTTGCCCAGCACGGGAACCTTGAGTTCTATAAGATAAAGCCATAAACATGTGTATCCGAGTCTTCTATCAAAAGTTACAGCTATTTATATGAAGTTGTACAAAAACGCTTTCTTTCGCCAAGACAGTGCGTTTCTCACTGTTACATGCATTTGAATGGGGAACTCGACCGAAACAAAGTATAGGTTTTCATTATGTGAATAACTTGGAAATCTTAGCTCAAACAGCTGCAAAACCTGTTTTCCCAGCACGGAGACCTTGAGTTCTATAAGATAAAGCCATAAACATGTTTGTCTGAGTCTTCTATCAAAAGTTACAGCTATTTATATGAAGTTGTACAAAATAGCTTTCTTTCGCCAAGACAGTGCGTTTCTCACTGTTACATGCATTTGAATGGGGAACTCGACCGAAACAAAGTATAGGTTTTCATTATGTGAATAACTTGGAAGTCTTAGCTCAAACAGCTGCAAAACCTGTTTGCCCAGCACGGGAACCTTGAGTTCTATAAGATAAAGCCATAAACATGTGTATCCGAGTCTTCTATCAAAAGTTACAGCTATTTATATGAAGTTGTACAAAAACGCTTTCTTTCGCCAAGACAGTGCGTTTCTCACTGTTACATGCATTTGAATGGGGAACTCGACCGAAACAAAGTATAGGTTTTCATTATGTGAATAACTTGGAAATCTTAGCTCAAACAGCTGCAAAACCTGTTTGCCCAGCACGGAGACCTTGAGTTCTATAAGATAAAGCCATGAACATGTGTATCCGAGTCTTCTATCAAAAGTTACAGCTGTTTATATGAAGTTGTACAAAAACGCTTTCTTTCGCCAAGACAGTGCGTTTCTCACTGTTACATGCATTTGAATGGGGAACTCGACCGAAACAAAGTATAGGTTTTCATTATGTGAATAACTTGGAAATCTTAGCTCAAACAGCTGCAAAACCTGTTTTCCCAGCACGGGAACCTTGAGTTCTATAAGATAAAGCCATAAACATGTTTGTCTGAGTCTTCTATCAAAAGTTACAGCTGTTTATATGAAGTTGTACAAAAACGCTTTCTTTCGCCAAGACAGTGCGTTTCTCACTGTTACATGCATTTGAATGGGGAACTCGACCGAAACAAAGTATAGGTTTTCATTATGTGAATAACTTGGAAATCTTAGCTCAAACAGCTGCAAAACCTGTTTTCCCAGCACGGGAACCTTGAGTTCTATAAGATAAAGCCATGAACATGTGTATCCGAGTCTTCTATCAAAAGTTACAGCTATTTATATGAAGTTGTACAAAAACGCTTTCTTTCGCCAAGACAGTGCGTTTCTCACTGTTACATGCATTTGAATGGGGAACTCGACCGAAACAAAGTATAGGTTTTCATTATGTGAATAACTTGGAAATCTTAGCTCAAACAGCTGCAAAACCTGTTTGCCCAGCACGGGAACCTTGAGTTTTATAAGATAAAGCCATAAACATGTTTATCCGAGTCTTCTATCAAAAGTTACAGCTATTTATATGAAGTTGTACAAAATAGCTTTCTTTCGCCAAGACAGTGCGTTTCTCACTGTTACATGCATTTGAATGGGGAACTCGACCGAAACAAAGTATAGGTTTTCATTATGTGAATAACTTGGAAATCTTAGCTCAAACAGCTGCAAAACCTGTTTGCCCAGCACGGAAACCTTGAGTTCTATAAGATAAAGCCATAAACATGTGTATCCGAGTCTTCTATCAAAAGTTACAGCTATTTATATGAAGTTGTACAAAAACGCTTTCTTTCGCCAAGACAGTGCGTTTCTCACTGTTACATGCATTTGAATGGGGAACTCGACCGAAACAAAGTATAAGTTTTCATTATGTGAATAACTTGGAAATCTTAGCTCAAACAGCTGCAAAACCTGTTTTCCCAGCACGGGAACCTTGAGTTCTATAAGATAAAGCCATAAACATGTTTGTCTGAGTCTTCTATCAAAAGTTACAGCTATTTATATGAAGTTATACAAAAACGCTTTCTTTCGCCAAGACAGTGCGTTTCTCACTGTTACATGCATTTGAATGGGGAACTCGACCGAAACAAAGTATAGGTTTTCATTATGTGAATAACTTGGAAATCTTAGCTCAAACAGCTGCAAAACCTGTTTTCCCAGCACGGGAACCTTGAGTTCTATAAGATAAAGCCATAAACATGTTTGTCTGAGTCTTCTATCAAAAGTTACAGCTATTTATATGAAGTTGTACAAAACGCTTTCTTTCGCCAAGACAGTGCATTTCTCACTGTTACATGCATTTGAATGGGGAACTCGACCGAAACAAAGTATAGGTTTTCATTATGTGAATAACTTGGAAATCTTAGCTCAAACAGCTGCAAAACCTGTTTTCCCAGCACGGGAACCTTGAGTTCTATAAGATAAAGCCATAAACATGTGTATCCGAGTCTTCTATCAAAAGTTACAGCTATTTATATGAAGTTGTACAAAATAGCTTTCTTTCGCCAAGACAGTGCGTTTCTCACTGTTACATGTATTTGAATGGGGAACTCGACCGAAACAAAGTATAGGTTTTCATTATGTGAATAACTTGGAAATCTTAGCTCAAACAGCTGCAAAACCTGTTTGCCCAGCACGGGAACCTTGAGTTCTATAAGATAAAGCCATAAACATGTGTATCCGAGTCTTCTATCAAAAGTTACAGCTATTTATATGAAGTTGTACAAAATAGCTTTCTTTCGCCAAGACAGTGCGTTTCTCACTGTTACATGCATTTGAATGGGGAACTCGACCGAAACAAAGTATAGGTTTTCATTATGTGAATAACTTGGAAATCTTAGCTCAAACAGCTGCAAAACCTGTTTGCCCAGCACGGGAACCTTGAGTTTTATAAGATAAAGCCATAAACATGTTTATCCGAGTCTTCTATCAAAAGTTACAGCTATTTATATGAAGTTGTACAAAATAGCTTTCTTTCGCCAAGACAGTGCGTTTCTCACTGTTACATGCATTTGAATGGGGAACTCGACCGAAACAAAGTATAGGTTTTCATTATGTGAATAACTTGGAAATCTTAGCTCAAACAGCTGCAAAACCTGTTTTCCCAGCACGGGAACCTTGAGTTCTATAAGATAAAGCCATAAACATGTTTGTCTGAGTCTTCTATCAAAAGTTACAGCTATTTATATGAAGTTGTACAAAAACGCTTTCTTTCGCCAAGACAGTGCGTTTCTCACTGTTACATGCATTTGAATGGGGAACTCGACCGAAACAAAGTATAGGTTTTCATTATGTGAATAACTTGGAAATCTTAGCTCAAACAGCTGCAAAACCTGTTTGCCCAGCACGGAAACCTTGAGTTCTATAAGATAAAGCCATAAACATGTTTATCCGAGTCTTCTATCAAAAGTTACAGCTATTTATATGAAGTTGTACAAAAACGCTTTCTTTCGCCAAGACAGTGCGTTTCTCACTGTTACATGCATTTGAATGGAGAACTCCACCGAAACAAAGTATAAGTTTTCATTATGTGAATAACTTGGAAATCTTAGCTCAAACAGCTGCAAAACCTGTTTTCCCAGCACGGGAACCTTGAGTTCTATAAGATAAAGCCATAAACATGTTTATCCGAGTCTTCTATCAAAAGTTACAGCTATTTATATGAAGTTGTACAAAAACGCTTTCTTTCGCCAAGACAGTGCGTTTCTCACTGTTACATGCATTTGAATGGAGAACTCCACCGAAACAAAGTATAAGTTTTCATTATGTGAATAACTTGGAAATCTTAGCTCAAACAGCTGAAAAACCTGTTTTCCCAGCACGGGAACCTTGAGTTCTATAAGATAAAGCCATAAACATGTTTGTCTGAGTCTTCTATCAAAAGTTACAGCTATTTCTATGAAGTTGTACAAAAACGCTTTCTTTCGCCAAGACAGTGCGTTTCTCACTGTTACATGCATTTGAATGGGGAACTCGACCGAAACAAAGTATAGGTTTTCATTATGTGAATAACTTGGAAATCTTAGCTCAAACAGCTGCAAAACCTGTTTTCCCAGCACGGGAACCTTGAGTTCTATAAGATAAAGCCATAAACATGTGTATCCGAGTCTTCTATCAAAAGTTACAGCTATTCATATGAAGTTGTACAAAAACGCTTTCTTTCGCCAAGACAGTGCGTTTCTCACTGTTACATGCATTTGAATGGGGAACTCCACCGAAACAAAGTATAAGTTTTCATTATGTGAATAACTTGGAAATCTTAGCTCAAACAGCTGCAAAAACTGTTTTCCCAGCACGGAGATCTTGAGTTCTATAAGATAAAGCCATAAACATGTTTGTCTGAGTCTTCTATCAAAAGTTACAGCTATTTATATGAAGTTGTACAAAAACGCTTTCTTTCGCCAAGACAGTGCGTTTCTCACTGTTACATGCATTTGAATGGGGAACTCGACCGAAACAAAGTATAGGTTTTCATTATGTGAATAACTTGGAAATCTTAGCTCAAACAGCTGCAAAACCTGTTTGCCCAGCACGGGAACCTTGAGTTCTATAAGATAAAGCCATAAACATGTGTATCCGAGTCTTCTATCAAAAGTTACAGCTATTTATATGAAGTTGTACAAAAACGCTTTCTTTCGCCAAGACAGTGCGTTTCTCACTGTTACATGCATTTGAATGGGGAACTCGACCGAAACAAAGTATAGGTTTTCATTATGTGAATAACTTGGAAATCTTAGCTCAAACAGCTGCAAAACCTGTTTTCCCAGCACGGGAACCTTGAGTTCTATAAGATAAAGCCATAAACATGTTTGTCTGAGTCTTCTATCAAAAGTTACAGCTGTTTATATGAAGTTGTACAAAAACGCTTTCTTTCGCCAAGACAGTGCGTTTCTCACTGTTACATGCATTTGAATGGGGAACTCGACCGAAACAAAGTATAGGTTTTCATTATGTGAATAACTTGGAAATCTTAGCTCAAACAGCTGCAAAACCTGTTTTCCCAGCACGGGAACCTTGAGTTCTATAAGATAAAGCCATGAACATGTGTATCCGAGTCTTCTATCAAAAGTTACAGCTATTTATATGAAGTTGTACAAAAACGCTTTCTTTCGCCAAGACAGTGCGTTTCTCACTGTTACATGCATTTGAATGGGGAACTCGACCGAAACAAAGTATAGGTTTTCATTATGTGAATAACTTGGAAATCTTAGCTCAAACAGCTGCAAAACCTGTTTGCCCAGCACGGGAACCTTGAGTTTTATAAGATAAAGCCATAAACATGTTTATCCGAGTCTTCTATCAAAAGTTACAGCTATTTATATGAAGTTGTACAAAATAGCTTTCTTTCGCCAAGACAGTGCGTTTCTCACTGTTACATGCATTTGAATGGGGAACTCGACCGAAACAAAGTATAGGTTTTCATTATGTGAATAACTTGGAAATCTTAGCTCAAACAGCTGCAAAACCTGTTTGCCCAGCACGGAAACCTTGAGTTCTATAAGATAAAGCCATAAACATGTGTATCCGAGTCTTCTATCAAAAGTTACAGCTATTTATATGAAGTTGTACAAAAACGCTTTCTTTCGCCAAGACAGTGCGTTTCTCACTGTTACATGCATTTGAATGGGGAACTCGACCGAAACAAAGTATAAGTTTTCATTATGTGAATAACTTGGAAATCTTAGCTCAAACAGCTGCAAAACCTGTTTTCCCAGCACGGGAACCTTGAGTTCTATAAGATAAAGCCATAAACATGTTTGTCTGAGTCTTCTATCAAAAGTTACAGCTATTTATATGAAGTTATACAAAAACGCTTTCTTTCGCCAAGACAGTGCGTTTCTCACTGTTACATGCATTTGAATGGGGAACTCGACCGAAACAAAGTATAGGTTTTCATTATGTGAATAACTTGGAAATCTTAGCTCAAACAGCTGCAAAACCTGTTTTCCCAGCACGGGAACCTTGAGTTCTATAAGATAAAGCCATAAACATGTTTGTCTGAGTCTTCTATCAAAAGTTACAGCTATTTATATGAAGTTGTACAAAACGCTTTCTTTCGCCAAGACAGTGCATTTCTCACTGTTACATGCATTTGAATGGGGAACTCGACCGAAACAAAGTATAGGTTTTCATTATGTGAATAACTTGGAAATCTTAGCTCAAACAGCTGCAAAAACTGTTTTCCCAGCACGGGAACCTTGAGTTCTATAAGATAAAGCCATAAACATGTGTATCCGAGTCTTCTATCAAAAGTTACAGCTATTTATATGAAGTTGTACAAAATAGCTTTCTTTCGCCAAGACAGTGCGTTTCTCACTGTTACATGTATTTGAATGGGGAACTCGACCGAAACAAAGTATAGGTTTTCATTATGTGAATAACTTGGAAATCTTAGCTCAAACAGCTGCAAAACCTGTTTGCCCAGCACGGGAACCTTGAGTTCTATAAGATAAAGCCATAAACATGTGTATCCGAGTCTTCTATCAAAAGTTACAGCTATTTATATGAAGTTGTACAAAATAGCTTTCTTTCGCCAAGACAGTGCGTTTCTCACTGTTACATGCATTTGAATGGGGAACTCGACCGAAACAAAGTATAGGTTTTCATTATGTGAATAACTTGGAAATCTTAGCTCAAACAGCTGCAAAACCTGTTTGCCCAGCACGGGAACCTTGAGTTTTATAAGATAAAGCCATAAACATGTTTATCCGAGTCTTCTATCAAAAGTTACAGCTATTTATATGAAGTTGTACAAAATAGCTTTCTTTCGCCAAGACAGTGCGTTTCTCACTGTTACATGCATTTGAATGGGGAACTCGACCGAAACAAAGTATAGGTTTTCATTATGTGAATAACTTGGAAATCTTAGCTCAAACAGCTGCAAAACCTGTTTTCCCAGCACGGGAACCTTGAGTTCTATAAGATAAAGCCATAAACATGTTTGTCTGAGTCTTCTATCAAAAGTTACAGCTATTTATATGAAGTTGTACAAAAACGCTTTCTTTCGCCAAGACAGTGCGTTTCTCACTGTTACATGCATTTGAATGGGGAACTCGACCGAAACAAAGTATAGGTTTTCATTATGTGAATAACTTGGAAATCTTAGCTCAAACAGCTGCAAAACCTGTTTGCCCAGCACGGAAACCTTGAGTTCTATAAGATAAAGCCATAAACATGTTTATCCGAGTCTTCTATCAAAAGTTACAGCTATTTATATGAAGTTGTACAAAAACGCTTTCTTTCGCCAAGACAGTGCGTTTCTCACTGTTACATGCATTTGAATGGAGAACTCCACCGAAACAAAGTATAAGTTTTCATTATGTGAATAACTTGGAAATCTTAGCTCAAACAGCTGCAAAACCTGTTTTCCCAGCACGGGAACCTTGAGTTCTATAAGATAAAGCCATAAACATGTTTATCCGAGTCTTCTATCAAAAGTTACAGCTATTTATATGAAGTTGTACAAAAACGCTTTCTTTCGCCAAGACAGTGCGTTTCTCACTGTTACATGCATTTGAATGGAGAACTCCACCGAAACAAAGTATAAGTTTTCATTATGTGAATAACTTGGAAATCTTAGCTCAAACAGCTGCAAAACCTGTTTTCCCAGCACGGGAACCTTGAGTTCTATAAGATAAAGCCATAAACATGTTTGTCTGAGTCTTCTATCAAAAGTTACAGCTATTTCTATGAAGTTGTACAAAAACGCTTTCTTTCGCCAAGACAGTGCGTTTCTCACTGTTACATGCATTTGAATGGGGAACTCGACCGAAACAAAGTATAGGTTTTCATTATGTGAATAACTTGGAAATCTTAGCTCAAACAGCTGCAAAACCTGTTTTCCCAGCACGGGAACCTTGAGTTCTATAAGATAAAGCCATAAACATGTGTATCCGAGTCTTCTATCAAAAGTTACAGCTATTCATATGAAGTTGTACAAAAACGCTTTCTTTCGCCAAGACAGTGCGTTTCTCACTGTTACATGCATTTGAATGGGGAACTCCACCGAAACAAAGTATAAGTTTTCATTATGTGAATAACTTGGAAATCTTAGCTCAAACAGCTGCAAAAACTGTTTTCCCAGCACGGAGACCTTGAGTTCTATAAGATAAAGCCATAAACATGTTTGTCTGAGTCTTCTATCAAAAGTTACAGCTATTTATATGAAGTTGTACAAAAACGCTTTCTTTCGCCAAGACAGTGCGTTTCTCACTGTTACATGTATTTGAATGGGGAACTCGACCGAAACAAAGTATAGGTTTTCATTATGTGAATAACTTGGAAATCTTAGCTCAAACAGCTGCAAAACCTGTTTGCCCAGCACGGGAACCTTGAGTTCTATAAGATAAAGCCATAAACATGTGTATCCGAGTCTTCTATCAAAAGTTACAGCTATTTATATGAAGTTGTACAAAATAGCTTTCTTTCGCCAAGACAGTGCGTTTCTCACTGTTACATGCATTTGAATGGGGAACTCGACCGAAACAAAGTATAGGTTTTCATTATGTGAATAACTTGGAAGTCTTAGCTCAAACAGCTGCAAAACCTGTTTGCCCAGCACGGGAACCTTGAGTTCTATAAGATAAAGCCATAAACATGTTTATCCGAGTCTTCTATCAAAAGTTACAGCTATTTATATGAAGTTGTACAAAAACGCTTTCTTTCGCCAAGACAGTGCGTTTCTCACTGTTACATGCATTTGAATGGGGAACTCGACCGAAACAAAGTATAGGTTTTCATTATGTGAATAACTTGGAAATCTTAGCTCAAACAGCTGCAAAACCTGTTTGCCCAGCACGGAGACCTTGAGTTCTATAAGATAAAGCCATAAACATGTGTATCCGAGTCTTCTATCAAAAGTTACAGCTATTTATATGAAGTTGTACAAAAACGCTGTCTTTCGCCAAGACAGTGCGTTTCTCACTGTTACATGCATTTGAATGGGGAACTCGACTGAAACAAAGTATAGGTTTTCATTATGTGAATAACTTGGAAATCTTAGCTCAAACAGCTGCAAAACCTGTTTGCCCAGCACGGGAACCTTGAGTTTTATAAGATAAAGCCATAAACATGTTTATCCGAGTCTTCTATCAAAAGTTACAGCTATTTATATGAAGTTGTACAAAAACGCTTTCTTTCGCCAAGACAGTGCGTTTCTCACTGTTACATGCATTTGAATGGGGAACTCGACCGAAACAAAGTATAGGTTTTCATTATGTGAATAACTTGGAAATCTTAGCTCAAACAGCTGCAAAACCTGTTTGCCCAGCACGGGAACCTTGAGTTTTATAAGATAAAGCCATAAACATGTTTATCCGAGTCTTCTATCAAAAGTTACAGCTATTTATATGAAGTTGTACAAAATAGCTTTCTTTCGCCAAGACAGTGCGTTTCTCACTGTTACATGCATTTGAATGGGGAACTCGACCGAAACAAAGTATAGGTTTTCATTATGTGAATAACTTGGAAATCTTAGCTCAAACAGCTGCAAAACCTGTTTGCCCAGCACGGAAACCTTGAGTTCTATAAGATAAAGCCATAAACATGTTTATCCGAGTCTTCTATCAAAAGTTACAGCTATTTATATGAAGTTGTACAAAAACGCTTTCTTTCGCCAAGACAGTGCGTTTCTCACTGTTACATGCATTTGAATGGAGAACTCCACCGAAACAAAGTATAAGTTTTCATTATGTGAATAACTTGGAAATCTTAGCTCAAACAGCTGCAAAACCTGTTTTCCCAGCACGGGAACCTTGAGTTCTATAAGATAAAGCCATAAACATGTTTATCCGAGTCTTCTATCAAAAGTTACAGCTATTTATATGAAGTTGTACAAAAACGCTTTCTTTCGCCAAGACAGTGCGTTTCTCACTGTTACATGCATTTGAATGGAGAACTCCACCGAAACAAAGTATAAGTTTTCATTATGTGAATAACTTGGAAATCTTAGCTCAAACAGCTGAAAAACCTGTTTTCCCAGCACGGGAACCTTGAGTTCTATAAGATAAAGCCATAAACATGTTTGTCTGAGTCTTCTATCAAAAGTTACAGCTATTTCTATGAAGTTGTACAAAAACGCTTTCTTTCGCCAAGACAGTGCGTTTCTCACTGTTACATGCATTTGAATGGGGAACTCGACCGAAACAAAGTATAGGTTTTCATTATGTGAATAACTTGGAAATCTTAGCTCAAACAGCTGCAAAACCTGTTTTCCCAGCACGGGAACCTTGAGTTCTATAAGATAAAGCCATAAACATGTGTATCCGAGTCTTCTATCAAAAGTTACAGCTATTCATATGAAGTTGTACAAAAACGCTTTCTTTCGCCAAGACAGTGCGTTTCTCACTGTTACATGCATTTGAATGGGGAACTCCACCGAAACAAAGTATAAGTTTTCATTATGTGAATAACTTGGAAATCTTAGCTCAAACAGCTGCAAAAACTGTTTTCCCAGCACGGAGATCTTGAGTTCTATAAGATAAAGCCATAAACATGTTTGTCTGAGTCTTCTATCAAAAGTTACAGCTATTTATATGAAGTTGTACAAAAACGCTTTCTTTCGCCAAGACAGTGCGTTTCTCACTGTTACATGCATTTGAATGGGGAACTCGACCGAAACAAAGTATAGGTTTTCATTATGTGAATAACTTGGAAATCTTAGCTCAAACAGCTGCAAAACCTGTTTGCCCAGCACGGGAACCTTGAGTTCTATAAGATAAAGCCATAAACATGTGTATCCGAGTCTTCTATCAAAAGTTACAGCTATTTATATGAAGTTGTACAAAAACGCTTTCTTTCGCCAAGACAGTGCGTTTCTCACTGTTACATGCATTTGAATGGGGAACTCGACCGAAACAAAGTATAGGTTTTCATTATGTGAATAACTTGGAAATCTTAGCTCAAACAGCTGCAAAACCTGTTTTCCCAGCACGGGAACCTTGAGTTCTATAAGATAAAGCCATAAACATGTTTGTCTGAGTCTTCTATCAAAAGTTACAGCTGTTTATATGAAGTTGTACAAAAACGCTTTCTTTCGCCAAGACAGTGCGTTTCTCACTGTTACATGCATTTGAATGGGGAACTCGACCGAAACAAAGTATAGGTTTTCATTATGTGAATAACTTGGAAATCTTAGCTCAAACAGCTGCAAAACCTGTTTTCCCAGCACGGGAACCTTGAGTTCTATAAGATAAAGCCATGAACATGTGTATCCGAGTCTTCTATCAAAAGTTACAGCTATTTATATGAAGTTGTACAAAAACGCTTTCTTTCGCCAAGACAGTGCGTTTCTCACTGTTACATGCATTTGAATGGGGAACTCGACCGAAACAAAGTATAGGTTTTCATTATGTGAATAACTTGGAAATCTTAGCTCAAACAGCTGCAAAACCTGTTTGCCCAGCACGGGAACCTTGAGTTTTATAAGATAAAGCCATAAACATGTTTATCCGAGTCTTCTATCAAAAGTTACAGCTATTTATATGAAGTTGTACAAAATAGCTTTCTTTCGCCAAGACAGTGCGTTTCTCACTGTTACATGCATTTGAATGGGGAACTCGACCGAAACAAAGTATAGGTTTTCATTATGTGAATAACTTGGAAATCTTAGCTCAAACAGCTGCAAAACCTGTTTGCCCAGCACGGAAACCTTGAGTTCTATAAGATAAAGCCATAAACATGTGTATCCGAGTCTTCTATCAAAAGTTACAGCTATTTATATGAAGTTGTACAAAAACGCTTTCTTTCGCCAAGACAGTGCGTTTCTCACTGTTACATGCATTTGAATGGGGAACTCGACCGAAACAAAGTATAAGTTTTCATTATGTGAATAACTTGGAAATCTTAGCTCAAACAGCTGCAAAACCTGTTTTCCCAGCACGGGAACCTTGAGTTCTATAAGATAAAGCCATAAACATGTTTGTCTGAGTCTTCTATCAAAAGTTACAGCTATTTATATGAAGTTATACAAAAACGCTTTCTTTCGCCAAGACAGTGCGTTTCTCACTGTTACATGCATTTGAATGGGGAACTCGACCGAAACAAAGTATAGGTTTTCATTATGTGAATAACTTGGAAATCTTAGCTCAAACAGCTGCAAAACCTGTTTTCCCAGCACGGGAACCTTGAGTTCTATAAGATAAAGCCATAAACATGTTTGTCTGAGTCTTCTATCAAAAGTTACAGCTATTTATATGAAGTTGTACAAAACGCTTTCTTTCGCCAAGACAGTGCATTTCTCACTGTTACATGCATTTGAATGGGGAACTCGACCGAAACAAAGTATAGGTTTTCATTATGTGAATAACTTGGAAATCTTAGCTCAAACAGCTGCAAAAACTGTTTTCCCAGCACGGGAACCTTGAGTTCTATAAGATAAAGCCATAAACATGTGTATCCGAGTCTTCTATCAAAAGTTACAGCTATTTATATGAAGTTGTACAAAATAGCTTTCTTTCGCCAAGACAGTGCGTTTCTCACTGTTACATGTATTTGAATGGGGAACTCGACCGAAACAAAGTATAGGTTTTCATTATGTGAATAACTTGGAAATCTTAGCTCAAACAGCTGCAAAACCTGTTTGCCCAGCACGGGAACCTTGAGTTCTATAAGATAAAGCCATAAACATGTGTATCCGAGTCTTCTATCAAAAGTTACAGCTATTTATATGAAGTTGTACAAAATAGCTTTCTTTCGCCAAGACAGTGCGTTTCTCACTGTTACATGCATTTGAATGGGGAACTCGACCGAAACAAAGTATAGGTTTTCATTATGTGAATAACTTGGAAATCTTAGCTCAAACAGCTGCAAAACCTGTTTGCCCAGCACGGGAACCTTGAGTTTTATAAGATAAAGCCATAAACATGTTTATCCGAGTCTTCTATCAAAAGTTACAGCTATTTATATGAAGTTGTACAAAATAGCTTTCTTTCGCCAAGACAGTGCGTTTCTCACTGTTACATGCATTTGAATGGGGAACTCGACCGAAACAAAGTATAGGTTTTCATTATGTGAATAACTTGGAAATCTTAGCTCAAACAGCTGCAAAACCTGTTTTCCCAGCACGGGAACCTTGAGTTCTATAAGATAAAGCCATAAACATGTTTGTCTGAGTCTTCTATCAAAAGTTACAGCTATTTATATGAAGTTGTACAAAAACGCTTTCTTTCGCCAAGACAGTGCGTTTCTCACTGTTACATGCATTTGAATGGGGAACTCGACCGAAACAAAGTATAGGTTTTCATTATGTGAATAACTTGGAAATCTTAGCTCAAACAGCTGCAAAACCTGTTTGCCCAGCACGGAAACCTTGAGTTCTATAAGATAAAGCCATAAACATGTTTATCCGAGTCTTCTATCAAAAGTTACAGCTATTTATATGAAGTTGTACAAAAACGCTTTCTTTCGCCAAGACAGTGCGTTTCTCACTGTTACATGCATTTGAATGGAGAACTCCACCGAAACAAAGTATAAGTTTTCATTATGTGAATAACTTGGAAATCTTAGCTCAAACAGCTGCAAAACCTGTTTTCCCAGCACGGGAACCTTGAGTTCTATAAGATAAAGCCATAAACATGTTTATCCGAGTCTTCTATCAAAAGTTACAGCTATTTATATGAAGTTGTACAAAAACGCTTTCTTTCGCCAAGACAGTGCGTTTCTCACTGTTACATGCATTTGAATGGAGAACTCCACCGAAACAAAGTATAAGTTTTCATTATGTGAATAACTTGGAAATCTTAGCTCAAACAGCTGCAAAACCTGTTTTCCCAGCACGGGAACCTTGAGTTCTATAAGATAAAGCCATAAACATGTTTGTCTGAGTCTTCTATCAAAAGTTACAGCTATTTCTATGAAGTTGTACAAAAACGCTTTCTTTCGCCAAGACAGTGCGTTTCTCACTGTTACATGCATTTGAATGGGGAACTCGACCGAAACAAAGTATAGGTTTTCATTATGTGAATAACTTGGAAATCTTAGCTCAAACAGCTGCAAAACCTGTTTTCCCAGCACGGGAACCTTGAGTTCTATAAGATAAAGCCATAAACATGTGTATCCGAGTCTTCTATCAAAAGTTACAGCTATTCATATGAAGTTGTACAAAAACGCTTTCTTTCGCCAAGACAGTGCGTTTCTCACTGTTACATGCATTTGAATGGGGAACTCCACCGAAACAAAGTATAAGTTTTCATTATGTGAATAACTTGGAAATCTTAGCTCAAACAGCTGCAAAAACTGTTTTCCCAGCACGGAGACCTTGAGTTCTATAAGATAAAGCCATAAACATGTTTGTCTGAGTCTTCTATCAAAAGTTACAGCTATTTATATGAAGTTGTACAAAAACGCTTTCTTTCGCCAAGACAGTGCGTTTCTCACTGTTACATGTATTTGAATGGGGAACTCGACCGAAACAAAGTATAGGTTTTCATTATGTGAATAACTTGGAAATCTTAGCTCAAACAGCTGCAAAACCTGTTTGCCCAGCACGGGAACCTTGAGTTCTATAAGATAAAGCCATAAACATGTGTATCCGAGTCTTCTATCAAAAGTTACAGCTATTTATATGAAGTTGTACAAAATAGCTTTCTTTCGCCAAGACAGTGCGTTTCTCACTGTTACATGCATTTGAATGGGGAACTCGACCGAAACAAAGTATAGGTTTTCATTATGTGAATAACTTGGAAGTCTTAGCTCAAACAGCTGCAAAACCTGTTTGCCCAGCACGGGAACCTTGAGTTCTATAAGATAAAGCCATAAACATGTTTATCCGAGTCTTCTATCAAAAGTTACAGCTATTTATATGAAGTTGTACAAAAACGCTTTCTTTCGCCAAGACAGTGCGTTTCTCACTGTTACATGCATTTGAATGGGGAACTCGACCGAAACAAAGTATAGGTTTTCATTATGTGAATAACTTGGAAATCTTAGCTCAAACAGCTGCAAAACCTGTTTGCCCAGCACGGAGACCTTGAGTTCTATAAGATAAAGCCATAAACATGTGTATCCGAGTCTTCTATCAAAAGTTACAGCTATTTATATGAAGTTGTACAAAAACGCTGTCTTTCGCCAAGACAGTGCGTTTCTCACTGTTACATGCATTTGAATGGGGAACTCGACTGAAACAAAGTATAGGTTTTCATTATGTGAATAACTTGGAAATCTTAGCTCAAACAGCTGCAAAACCTGTTTGCCCAGCACGGGAACCTTGAGTTTTATAAGATAAAGCCATAAACATGTTTATCCGAGTCTTCTATCAAAAGTTACAGCTATTTATATGAAGTTGTACAAAAACGCTTTCTTTCGCCAAGACAGTGCGTTTCTCACTGTTACATGCATTTGAATGGGGAACTCGACCGAAACAAAGTATAGGTTTTCATTATGTGAATAACTTGGAAATCTTAGCTCAAACAGCTGCAAAACCTGTTTGCCCAGCACGGGAACCTTGAGTTTTATAAGATAAAGCCATAAACATGTTTATCCGAGTCTTCTATCAAAAGTTACAGCTATTTATATGAAGTTGTACAAAATAGCTTTCTTTCGCCAAGACAGTGCGTTTCTCACTGTTACATGCATTTGAATGGGGAACTCGACCGAAACAAAGTATAGGTTTTCATTATGTGAATAACTTGGAAATCTTAGCTCAAACAGCTGCAAAACCTGTTTTCCCAGCACGGAAACCTTGAGTTCTATAAGATAAAGCCATAAACATGTGTATCCGAGTCTTCTATCAAAAGTTACAGCTATTTATATGAAGTTGTACAAAAACGCTTTCTTTCGCCAAGACAGTGCGTTTCTCACTGTTACATGCATTTGAATGGGGAACTCGACCGAAACAAAGTATAGGTTTTCATTATGTGAATAACTTGGAAGTCTTAGCTCAAACAGCTGCAAAACCTGTTTGCCCAGCACGGGAACCTTGAGTTTTATAAGATAAAGCCATAAACATGTTTATCCGAGTCTTCTATCAAAAGTTACAGCTATTTATATGAAGTTGTACAAAATAGCTTTCTTTCGCCAAGACAGTGCGTTTCTCACTGTTACATGCATTTGAATGGGGAACTCGACCGAAACAAAGTATAGGTTTTCATTATGTGAATAACTTGGAAATCTTAGCTCAAACAGCTGCAAAACCTGTTTGCCCAGCACGGGAACCTTGAGTTCTATAAGATAAAGCCATAAACATGTTTATCCGAGTCTTCTATCAAAAGTTACAGCTATTTATATGAAGTTGTACAAAAACGCTTTCTTTCGCCAAGACAGTGCGTTTCTCACTGTTACATGCATTTGAATGGGGAACTCGACCGAAACAAAGTATAGGTTTTCATTATGTGAATAACTTGGAAATCTTAGCTCAAACAGCTGCAAAACCTGTTTGCCCAGCACGGAGACCTTGAGTTCTATAAGATAAAGCCATAAACATGTGTATCCGAGTCTTCTATCAAAAGTTACAGCTATTTATATGAAGTTGTACAAAAACGCTTTCTTTCGCCAAGACAGTGCGTTTCTCACTGTTACATGCATTTGAATGGGGAACTCGACTGAAACAAAGTATAGGTTTTCATTATGTGAATAACTTGGAAATCTTAGCTCAAACAGCTGCAAAACCTGTTTGCCCAGCACGGGAACCTTGAGTTTTATAAGATAAAGCCATAAACATGTTTATCCGAGTCTTCTATCAAAAGTTACAGCTATTTATATGAAGTTGTACAAAAACGCTTTCTTTCGCCAAGACAGTGCGTTTCTCACTGTTACATGCATTTGAATGGGGAACTCGACCGAAACAAAGTATAGGTTTTCATTATGTGAATAACTTGGAAATCTTAGCTCAAACAGCTGCAAAACCTGTTTGCCCAGCACGGGAACCTTGAGTTTTATAAGATAAAGCCATAAACATGTTTATCCGAGTCTTCTATCAAAAGTTACAGCTATTTATATGAAGTTGTACAAAATAGCTTTCTTTCGCCAAGACAGTGCGTTTCTCACTGTTACATGCATTTGAATGGGGAACTCGACCGAAACAAAGTATAGGTTTTCATTATGTGAATAACTTGGAAATCTTAGCTCAAACAGCTGCAAAACCTGTTTGCCCAGCACGGGAACCTTGAGTTCTATAAGATAAAGCCATAAACATGTTTATCCGAGTCTTCTATCAAAAGTTACAGCTATTTATATGAAGTTGTACAAAAACGCTTTCTTTCGCCAAGACAGTGCGTTTCTCACTGTTACATGCATTTGAATGGGGAACTCGACCGAAACAAAGTATAGGTTTTCATTATGTGAATAACTTGGAAATCTTAGCTCAAACAGCTGCAAAACCTGTTTGCCCAGCACGGAGACCTTGAGTTCTATAAGATAAAGCCATAAACATGTGTATCCGAGTCTTCTATCAAAAGTTACAGCTATTTATATGAAGTTGTACAAAAACGCTTTCTTTCGCCAAGACAGTGCGTTTCTCACTGTTACATGCATTTGAATGGGGAACTCGACTGAAACAAAGTATAGGTTTTCATTATGTGAATAACTTGGAAATCTTAGCTCAAACAGCTGCAAAACCTGTTTGCCCAGCACGGGAACCTTGAGTTTTATAAGATAAAGCCATAAACATGTTTATCCGAGTCTTCTATCAAAAGTTACAGCTATTTATATGAAGTTGTACAAAAACGCTTTCTTTCGCCAAGACAGTGCGTTTCTCACTGTTACATGCATTTGAATGGGGAACTCGACCGAAACAAAGTATAGGTTTTCATTATGTGAATAACTTGGAAATCTTAGCTCAAACAGCTGCAAAACCTGTTTGCCCAGCACGGGAACCTTGAGTTTTATAAGATAAAGCCATAAACATGTTTATCCGAGTCTTCTATCAAAAGTTACAGCTATTTATATGAAGTTGTACAAAATAGCTTTCTTTCGCCAAGACAGTGCGTTTCTCACTGTTACATGCATTTGAATGGGGAACTCGACCGAAACAAAGTATAGGTTTTCATTATGTGAATAACTTGGAAATCTTAGCTCAAACAGCTGCAAAACCTGTTTTCCCAGCACGGAAACCTTGAGTTCTATAAGATAAAGCCATAAACATGTGTATCCGAGTCTTCTATCAAAAGTTACAGCTATTTATATGAAGTTGTACAAAAACGCTTTCTTTCGCCAAGACAGTGCGTTTCTCACTGTTACATGCATTTGAATGGGGAACTCGACCGAAACAAAGTATAGGTTTTCATTATGTGAATAACTTGGAAATCTTAGCTCAAACAGCTGCAAAACCTGTTTGCCCAGCACGGGAACCTTGAGTTTTATAAGATAAAGCCATAAACATGTTTATCCGAGTCTTCTATCAAAAGTTACAGCTATTTATATGAAGTTGTACAAAATAGCTTTCTTTCGCCAAGACAGTGCGTTTCTCACTGTTACATGCATTTGAATGGGGAACTCGACCGAAACAAAGTATAGGTTTTCATTATGTGAATAACTTGGAAATCTTAGCTCAAACAGCTGCAAAACCTGTTTTCCCAGCACGGGAACCTTGAGTTCTATAAGATAAAGCCATAAACATGTTTGTCTGAGTCTTCTATCAAAAGTTACAGCTATTTATATGAAGTTGTACAAAATAGCTTTCTTTCGCCAAGACAGTGCGTTTCTCACTGTTACATGCATTTGAATGGGGAACTCGACCGAAACAAAGTATAGGTTTTCATTATGTGAATAACTTGGAAATCTTAGCTCAAACAGCTGCAAAACCTGTTTTCCCAGCACGGGAACCTTGAGTTCTATAAGATAAAGCCATAAACATGTTTGTCTGAGTCTTCTATCAAAAGTTACAGCTATTTATATGAAGTTGTACAAAATAGCTTTCTTTCGCCAAGACAGTGCGTTTCTCACTGTTACATGCATTTGAATGGGGAACTCGACCGAAACAAAGTATAGGTTTTCATTATGTGAATAACTTGGAAATCTTAGCTCAAACAGCTGCAAAACCTGTTTTCCCAGCACGGAGACCTTGAGTTCTATAAGATAAAGCCATAAACATGTTTGTCTGAGTCTTCTATCAAAAGTTACAGCTATTTATATGAAGTTGTACAAAAACGCTTTCTTTCGCCAAGACAGTGCGTTTCTCACTGTTACATGCATTTGAATGGGGAACTCGACCGAAACAAAGTATAGGTTTTCATTATGTGAATAACTTGGAAATCTTAGCTCAAACAGCTGCAAAACCTGTTTGCCCAGCACGGGAACCTTGAGTTCTATAAGATAAAGCCATAAACATGTGTATCCGAGTCTTCTATCAAAAGTTACAGCTATTCATATGAAGTTGTACAAAATAGCTTTCTTTCGCCAAGACAGTGCGTTTCTCACTGTTACATGCATTTGAATGGGGAACTCGACCAAAACAAAGTATAGGTTTTCATTATGTGAATAACTTGGAAATCTTAGCTCAAACAGCTGCAAAACCTGTTTTCCCAGCACGGAGACCTTGAGTTGTATAAGATAAAGCCATAAACATGTTTGTCTGAGTCTTCTATCAAAAGTTACAGCTATTTATATGAAGTTGTACAAAATAGCTTTCTTTCGCCAAGACAGTGCGTTTCTCACTGTTACATGCATTTGAATGGGGAACTCGACCGAAACAAAGTATAGGTTTTCATTATGTGAATAACTTGGAAATCTTAGCTCAAACAGCTGCAAAACCTGTTTGCCCAGCACGGGAACCTTGAGTTCTATAAGATAAAGCCATAAACATGTGTATCCGAGTCTTCTATCAAAAGTTACAGCTATTTATATGAAGTTGTACAAAAACGCTTTCTTTCGCCAAGACAGTGCGTTTCTCACTGTTACATGCATTTGAATGGGGAACTCGACCGAAACAAAGTATAGGTTTTCATTATGTGAATAACTTGGAAATCTTAGCTCAAACAGCTGCAAAACCTGTTTGCCCAGCACGGAGACCTTGAGTTCTATAAGATAAAGCCATAAACATGTGTATCCGAGTCTTCTATCAAAAGTTACAGCTATTTATATGAAGTTGTACAAAAACGCTTTCTTTCGCCAAGACAGTGCGTTTCTCACTGTTACATGCATTTGAATGGGGAACTCGACCGAAACAAAGTATAGGTTTTCATTATGTGAATAACTTGGAAATCTTAGCTCAAACAGCTGCAAAACTTGTTTGTCCAGCACGGAAACCTTGAGTTCTATAAGATAAAGCCATAAACATGTTTGTCTGAGTCTTCTATCAAAAGTTACAGCTATTTATATGAAGTTGTACAAAAACGCTTTCTTTCGCCAAGACAGTGCGTTTCTCACTGTTACATGCATTTGAATGGGGAACTCCACCGAAACAAAGTATAAGTTTTCATTATGTGAATAACTTGGAAATCTTAGCTCAAACAGCTGCAAAACCTGTTTTCCCAGCACGGAGACCTTGAGTTCTATAAGATAAAGCCATAAACATGTTTGTCTGAGTCTTCTATCAAAAGTTACAGCTATTTATATGAAGTTGTACAAAATAGCTTTCTTTCGCCAAGACAGTGCGTTTCTCACTGTTACATGCATTTGAATGGGGAACTCGACCGAAACAAAGTATAGGTTTTCATTATGTGAATAACTTGGAAATCTTAGCTCAAACAGCTGCAAAACCTGTTTTCCCAGCACGGGAACCTTGAGTTCTATAAGATAAAGCCATAAACATGTTTGTCTGAGTCTTCTATCAAAAGTTACAGCTATTTATATGAAGTTGTACAAAAACGCTTTCTTTCGCCAAGACAGTGCGTTTCTCACTGTTACATGCATTTGAATGGGGAACTCGACCGAAACAAAGTATAGGTTTTCATTATGTGAATAACTTGGAAATCTTAGCTCAAACAGCTGCAAAACCTGTTTGCCCAGCACGGGAACCTTGAGTTCTATAAGATAAAGCCATAAACATGTGTATCCGAGTCTTCTATCAAAAGTTACAGCTATTCATATGAAGTTGTACAAAATAGCTTTCTTTCGCCAAGACAGTGCGTTTCTCACTGTTACATGCATTTGAATGGGGAACTCCACCGAAACAAAGTATAAGTTTTCATTATGTGAATAACTTGGAAATCTTAGCTCAAACAGCTGCAAAACCTGTTTTCCCAGCACGGGAACCTTGAGTTCTATAAGATAAAGCCATAAACATGTGTATCCGAGTCTTCTATCAAAAGTTACAGCTATTTATATGAAGTTGTACAAAAACGCTTTCTTTCGCCAAGACAGTGCGTTTCTCACTGTTACATGCATTTGAATGGGGAACTCGACCGAAACAAAGTATAGGTTTTCATTATGTGAATAACTTGGAAATCTTAGCTCAAACAGCTGCAAAACCTGTTTGCCCAGCACGGAGACCTTGAGTTCTATAAGATAAAGCCATAAACATGTGTATCCGAGTCTTCTATCAAAAGTTACAGCTATTTATATGAAGTTGTACAAAAACGCTTTCTTTCGCCAAGACAGTGCGTTTCTCACTGTTACATGCATTTGAATGGGGAACTCGACCGAAACAAAGTATAGGTTTTCATTATGTGAATAACTTGGAAATCTTAGCTCAAACAGCTGCAAAACTTGTTTGTCCAGCACGGAAACCTTGAGTTCTATAAGATAAAGCCATAAACATGTTTGTCTGAGTCTTCTATCAAAAGTTACAGCTATTTATATGAAGTTGTACAAAAACGCTTTCTTTCGCCAAGACAGTGCGTTTCTCACTGTTACATGCATTTGAATGGGGAACTCCACCGAAACAAAGTATAAGTTTTCATTATGTGAATAACTTGGAAATCTTAGCTCAAACAGCTGCAAAACCTGTTTTCCCAGCACGGAGACCTTGAGTTCTATAAGATAAAGCCATAAACATGTTTGTCTGAGTCTTCTATCAAAAGTTACAGCTATTTATATGAAGTTGTACAAAATAGCTTTCTTTCGCCAAGACAGTGCGTTTCTCACTGTTACATGCATTTGAATGGGGAACTCGACCGAAACAAAGTATAGGTTTTCATTATGTGAATAACTTGGAAATCTTAGCTCAAACAGCTGCAAAACCTGTTTTCCCAGCACGGGAACCTTGAGTTCTATAAGATAAAGCCATAAACATGTGTATCCGAGTCTTCTATCAAAAGTTACAGCTATTCATATGAAGTTGTACAAAATAGCTTTCTTTCGCCAAGACAGTGCGTTTCTCACTGTTACATGCATTTGAATGGGGAACTCGACCAAAACAAAGTATAGGTTTTCATTATGTGAATAACTTGGAAATCTTAGCTCAAACAGCTGCAAAACCTGTTTTCCCAGCACGGGAACCTTGAGTTCTATAAGATAAAGCCATAAACATGTTTGTCTGAGTCTTCTATCAAAAGTTACAGCTATTTATATGAAGTTGTACAAAATAGCTTTCTTTCGCCAAGACAGTGCGTTTCTCACTGTTACATGCATTTGAATGGGGAACTCGACCGAAACAAAGTATAGGTTTTCATTATGTGAATAACTTGGAAATCTTAGCTCAAACAGCTGCAAAACCTGTTTTCCCAGCACGGGAACCTTGAGTTCTATAAGATAAAGCCATAAACATGTTTGTCTGAGTCTTCTATCAAAAGTTACAGCTATTTATATGAAGTTGTACAAAATAGCTTTCTTTCGCCAAGACAGTGCGTTTCTCACTGTTACATGCATTTGAATGGGGAACTCGACCGAAACAAAGTATAGGTTTTCATTATGTGAATAACTTGGAAATCTTAGCTCAAACAGCTGCAAAACCTGTTTTCCCAGCACGGAGACCTTGAGTTCTATAAGATAAAGCCATAAACATGTTTGTCTGAGTCTTCTATCAAAAGTTACAGCTATTTATATGAAGTTGTACAAAAACGCTTTCTTTCGCCAAGACAGTGCGTTTCTCACTGTTACATGCATTTGAATGGGGAACTCGACCGAAACAAAGTATAGGTTTTCATTATGTGAATAACTTGGAAATCTTAGCTCAAACAGCTGCAAAACCTGTTTGCCCAGCACGGGAACCTTGAGTTCTATAAGATAAAGCCATAAACATGTGTATCCGAGTCTTCTATCAAAAGTTACAGCTATTCATATGAAGTTGTACAAAATAGCTTTCTTTCGCCAAGACAGTGCGTTTCTCACTGTTACATGCATTTGAATGGGGAACTCGACCAAAACAAAGTATAGGTTTTCATTATGTGAATAACTTGGAAATCTTAGCTCAAACAGCTGCAAAACCTGTTTTCCCAGCACGGAGACCTTGAGTTCTATAAGATAAAGCCATAAACATGTTTGTCTGAGTCTTCTATCAAAAGTTACAGCTATTTATATGAAGTTGTACAAAATAGCTTTCTTTCGCCAAGACAGTGCGTTTCTCACTGTTACATGCATTTGAATGGGGAACTCGACCGAAACAAAGTATAGGTTTTCATTATGTGAATAACTTGGAAATCTTAGCTCAAACAGCTGCAAAACCTGTTTGCCCAGCACGGGAACCTTGAGTTCTATAAGATAAAGCCATAAACATGTGTATCCGAGTCTTCTATCAAAAGTTACAGCTATTTATATGAAGTTGTACAAAAACGCTTTCTTTCGCCAAGACAGTGCGTTTCTCACTGTTACATGCATTTGAATGGGGAACTCGACCGAAACAAAGTATAGGTTTTCATTATGTGAATAACTTGGAAATCTTAGCTCAAACAGCTGCAAAACCTGTTTGCCCAGCACGGAGACCTTGAGTTCTATAAGATAAAGCCATAAACATGTGTATCCGAGTCTTCTATCAAAAGTTACAGCTATTTATATGAAGTTGTACAAAAACGCTTTCTTTCGCCAAGACAGTGCGTTTCTCACTGTTACATGCATTTGAATGGGGAACTCGACCGAAACAAAGTATAGGTTTTCATTATGTGAATAACTTGGAAATCTTAGCTCAAACAGCTGCAAAACTTGTTTGTCCAGCACGGAAACCTTGAGTTCTATAAGATAAAGCCATAAACATGTTTGTCTGAGTCTTCTATCAAAAGTTACAGCTATTTATATGAAGTTGTACAAAAACGCTTTCTTTCGCCAAGACAGTGCGTTTCTCACTGTTACATGCATTTGAATGGGGAACTCCACCGAAACAAAGTATAAGTTTTCATTATGTGAATAACTTGGAAATCTTAGCTCAAACAGCTGCAAAACCTGTTTTCCCAGCACGGAGACCTTGAGTTCTATAAGATAAAGCCATAAACATGTTTGTCTGAGTCTTCTATCAAAAGTTACAGCTATTTATATGAAGTTGTACAAAATAGCTTTCTTTCGCCAAGACAGTGCGTTTCTCACTGTTACATGCATTTGAATGGGGAACTCGACCGAAACAAAGTATAGGTTTTCATTATGTGAATAACTTGGAAATCTTAGCTCAAACAGCTGCAAAACCTGTTTTCCCAGCACGGGAACCTTGAGTTCTATAAGATAAAGCCATAAACATGTTTGTCTGAGTCTTCTATCAAAAGTTACAGCTATTTATATGAAGTTGTACAAAAACGCTTTCTTTCGCCAAGACAGTGCGTTTCTCACTGTTACATGCATTTGAATGGGGAACTCGACCGAAACAAAGTATAGGTTTTCATTATGTGAATAACTTGGAAATCTTAGCTCAAACAGCTGCAAAACCTGTTTGCCCAGCACGGGAACCTTGAGTTCTATAAGATAAAGCCATAAACATGTGTATCCGAGTCTTCTATCAAAAGTTACAGCTATTCATATGAAGTTGTACAAAATAGCTTTCTTTCGCCAAGACAGTGCGTTTCTCACTGTTACATGCATTTGAATGGGGAACTCCACCGAAACAAAGTATAAGTTTTCATTATGTGAATAACTTGGAAATCTTAGCTCAAACAGCTGCAAAACCTGTTTTCCCAGCACGGGAACCTTGAGTTCTATAAGATAAAGCCATAAACATGTGTATCCGAGTCTTCTATCAAAAGTTACAGCTATTTATATGAAGTTGTACAAAAACGCTTTCTTTCGCCAAGACAGTGCGTTTCTCACTGTTACATGCATTTGAATGGGGAACTCGACCGAAACAAAGTATAGGTTTTCATTATGTGAATAACTTGGAAATCTTAGCTCAAACAGCTGCAAAACCTGTTTGCCCAGCACGGAGACCTTGAGTTCTATAAGATAAAGCCATAAACATGTGTATCCGAGTCTTCTATCAAAAGTTACAGCTATTTATATGAAGTTGTACAAAAACGCTTTCTTTCGCCAAGACAGTGCGTTTCTCACTGTTACATGCATTTGAATGGGGAACTCGACCGAAACAAAGTATAGGTTTTCATTATGTGAATAACTTGGAAATCTTAGCTCAAACAGCTGCAAAACTTGTTTGTCCAGCACGGAAACCTTGAGTTCTATAAGATAAAGCCATAAACATGTTTGTCTGAGTCTTCTATCAAAAGTTACAGCTATTTATATGAAGTTGTACAAAAACGCTTTCTTTCGCCAAGACAGTGCGTTTCTCACTGTTACATGCATTTGAATGGGGAACTCCACCGAAACAAAGTATAAGTTTTCATTATGTGAATAACTTGGAAATCTTAGCTCAAACAGCTGCAAAACCTGTTTTCCCAGCACGGAGACCTTGAGTTCTATAAGATAAAGCCATAAACATGTTTGTCTGAGTCTTCTATCAAAAGTTACAGCTATTTATATGAAGTTGTACAAAATAGCTTTCTTTCGCCAAGACAGTGCGTTTCTCACTGTTACATGCATTTGAATGGGGAACTCGACCGAAACAAAGTATAGGTTTTCATTATGTGAATAACTTGGAAATCTTAGCTCAAACAGCTGCAAAACCTGTTTTCCCAGCACGGGAACCTTGAGTTCTATAAGATAAAGCCATAAACATGTGTATCCGAGTCTTCTATCAAAAGTTACAGCTATTCATATGAAGTTGTACAAAATAGCTTTCTTTCGCCAAGACAGTGCGTTTCTCACTGTTACATGCATTTGAATGGGGAACTCGACCAAAACAAAGTATAGGTTTTCATTATGTGAATAACTTGGAAATCTTAGCTCAAACAGCTGCAAAACCTGTTTTCCCAGCACGGAGACCTTGAGTTCTATAAGATAAAGCCATAAACATGTTTGTCTGAGTCTTCTATCAAAAGTTACAGCTATTTATATGAAGTTGTACAAAAACGCTTTCTTTCGCCAAGACAGTGCGTTTCTCACTGTTACATGCATTTGAATGGGGAACTCGACCGAAACAAAGTATAGGTTTTCATTATGTGAATAACTTGGAAATCTTAGCTCAAACAGCTGCAAAACCTGTTTTCCCAGCACGGGAACCTTGAGTTCTATAAGATAAAGCCATAAACATGTGTATCCGAGTCTTCTATCAAAATTTACAGCTATTCATATGAAGTTGTACAAAAACGCTTTCTTTCGCCAAGACAGTGCGTTTCTCACTGTTACATGCATTTGAATGGGGAACTCCACCGAAACAAAGTATAAGTTTTCATTATGTGAATAACTTGGAAATCTTAGCTCAAACAGCTGCAAAACCTGTTTTCCCAGCACGGAGACCTTGAGTTCTATAAGATAAAGCCATAAACATGTTTGTCTGAGTCTTCTATCAAAAGTTACAGCTATTTATATGAAGTTGTACAAAATAGCTTTCTTTCGCCAAGACAGTGCGTTTCTCACTGTTACATGCATTTGAATGGGGAACTCGACCGAAACAAAGTATAGGTTTTCATTATGTGAATAACTTGGAAATCTTAGCTCAAACAGCTGCAAAACCTGTTTGCCCAGCACGGGAACCTTGAGTTCTATAAGATAAAGCCATAAACATGTGTATCCGAGTCTTCTATCAAAAGTTACAGCTATTTATATGAAGTTGTACAAAAACGCTTTCTTTCGCCAAGACAGTGCGTTTCTCACTGTTACATGCATTTGAATGGGGAACTCGACCGAAACAAAGTATAGGTTTTCATTATGTGAATAACTTGGAAATCTTAGCTCAAACAGCTGCAAAACCTGTTTGCCCAGCACGGAGACCTTGAGTTCTATAAGATAAAGCCATAAACATGTGTATCCGAGTCTTCTATCAAAAGTTACAGCTATTTATATGAAGTTGTACAAAAACGCTTTCTTTCGCCAAGACAGTGTGTTTCTCACTGTTACATGCATTCGAATGGGGAACTCGACCGAAACAAAGTATAGGTTTTCATTATGTGAATAACTTGGAAATCTTAGCTCAAACAGCTGCAAAACCTGTTTTCCCAGCACGGAGACCTTGAGTTCTATAAGATAAAGCCATAAACATGTTTGTCTGAGTCTTCTATCAAAAGTTACAGCTATTTATATGAAGTTGTACAAAATAGCTTTCTTTCGCCAAGACAGTGCGTTTCTCACTGTTACATGTATTTGAATGGGGAACTCGACCGAAACAAAGTATAGGTTTTCATTATGTGAATAACTTGGAAATCTTAGCTCAAACAGCTGCAAAACCTGTTTTCCCAGCACGGGAACCTTGAGTTCTATAAGATAAAGCCATAAACATGTGTATCCGAGTCTTCTATCAAAAGTTACAGCTATTTATATGAAGTTGTACAAAATAGCTTTCTTTCGCCAAGACAGTGCGTTTCTCACTGTTACATGCATTTGAATGGGGAACTCGACCGAAACAAAGTATAGGTTTTCATTATGTGAATAACTTGGAAGTCTTAGCTCAAACAGCTGCAAAACCTGTTTGCCCAGCACGGGAACCTTGAGTTCTATAAGATAAAGCCATAAACATGTGTATCCGAGTCTTCTATCAAAAGTTACAGCTATTTATATGAAGTTGTACAAAATAGCTTTCTTTCGCCAAGACAGTGCGTTTCTCACTGTTACATGCATTTGAATGGGGAACTCGACCGAAACAAAGTATAGGTTTTCATTATGTGAATAACTTGGAAATCTTAGCTCAAACAGCTGCAAAACCTGTTTGCCCAGCACGGGAACCTTGAGTTCTATAAGATAAAGCCATAAACATGTGTATCCGAGTCTTCTATCAAAAGTTACAGCTATTCATATGAAGTTGTACAAAATAGCTTTCTTTCGCCAAGACAGTGCGTTTCTCACTGTTACATGCATTTGAATGGGGAACTCGACCAAAACAAAGTATAGGTTTTCATTATGTGAATAACTTGGAAATCTTAGCTCAAACAGCTGCAAAACCTGTTTTCCCAGCACGGAGACCTTGAGTTCTATAAGATAAAGCCATAAACATGTTTGTCTGAGTCTTCTATCAAAAGTTACAGCTATTTATATGAAGTTGTACAAAATAGCTTTCTTTCGCCAAGACAGTGCGTTTCTCACTGTTACATGCATTTGAATGGGGAACTCGACCGAAACAAAGTATAGGTTTTCATTATGTGAATAACTTGGAAATCTTAGCTCAAACAGCTGCAAAACCTGTTTGCCCAGCACGGGAACCTTGAGTTCTATAAGATAAAGCCATAAACATGTGTATCCGAGTCTTCTATCAAAAGTTACAGCTATTTATATGAAGTTGTACAAAAACGCTTTCTTTCGCCAAGACAGTGCGTTTCTCACTGTTACATGCATTTGAATGGGGAACTCGACCGAAACAAAGTATAGGTTTTCATTATGTGAATAACTTGGAAATCTTAGCTCAAACAGCTGCAAAACCTGTTTGCCCAGCACGGAGACCTTGAGTTCTATAAGATAAAGCCATAAACATGTGTATCCGAGTCTTCTATCAAAAGTTACAGCTATTTATATGAAGTTGTACAAAAACGCTTTCTTTCGCCAAGACAGTGCGTTTCTCACTGTTACATGCATTTGAATGGGGAACTCGACCGAAACAAAGTATAGGTTTTCATTATGTGAATAACTTGGAAATCTTAGCTCAAACAGCTGCAAAACTTGTTTGCCCAGCACGGAAACCTTGAGTTCTATAAGATAAAGCCATAAACATGTTTGTCTGAGTCTTCTATCAAAAGTTACAGCTATTTATATGAAGTTGTACAAAAACGCTTTCTTTCGCCAAGACAGTGCGTTTCTCACTGTTACATGCATTTGAATGGGGAACTCGACCGAAACAAAGTATAGGTTTTCATTATGTGAATAACTTGGAAATCTTAGCTCAAACAGCTGCAAAACCTGTTTTCCCAGCACGGGAACCTTGAGTTCTATAAGATAAAGCCATAAACATGTGTATCCGAGTCTTCTATCAAAAGTTACAGCTATTCATATGAAGTTGTACAAAAACGCTTTCTTTCGCCAAGACAGTGCGTTTCTCACTGTTACATGCATTTGAATGGGGAACTCCACCGAAACAAAGTATAAGTTTTCATTATGTGAATAACTTGGAAATCTTAGCTCAAACAGCTGCAAAACCTGTTTTCCCAGCACGGAGACCTTGAGTTCTATAAGATAAAGCCATAAACATGTTTGTCTGAGTCTTCTATCAAAAGTTACAGCTATTTATATGAAGTTGTACAAAATAGCTTTCTTTCGCCAAGACAGTGCGTTTCTCACTGTTACATGCATTTGAATGGGGAACTCGACCGAAACAAAGTATAGGTTTTCATTATGTGAATAACTTGGAAATCTTAGCTCAAACAGCTGCAAAACCTGTTTGCCCAGCACGGGAACCTTGAGTTCTATTAGATAAAGCCATAAACATGTGTATCCGAGTCTTCTATCAAAAGTTACAGCTATTTATATGAAGTTGTACAAAAACGCTTTCTTTCGCCAAGACAGTGCGTTTCTCACTGTTACATGCATTTGAATGGGGAACTCGACCGAAACAAAGTATAGGTTTTCATTATGTGAATAACTTGGAAATCTTAGCTCAAACAGCTGCAAAACCTGTTTGCCCAGCACGGAGACCTTGAGTTCTATAAGATAAAGCCATAAACATGTGTATCCGAGTCTTCTATCAAAAGTTACAGCTATTTATATGAAGTTGTACAAAAACGCTTTCTTTCGCCAAGACAGTGTGTTTCTCACTGTTACATGCATTTGAATGGGGAACTCGACCGAAACAAAGTATAGGTTTTCATTATGTGAATAACTTGGAAATCTTAGCTCAAACAGCTGCAAAACCTGTTTTCCCAGCACGGAGACCTTGAGTTCTATAAGATAAAGCCATAAACATGTTTGTCTGAGTCTTCTATCAAAAGTTACAGCTATTTATATGAAGTTGTACAAAAACGCTTTCTTTCGCCAAGACAGTGCGTTTCTCACTGTTACATGCATTTGAATGGGGAACTCGACCGAAACAAAGTATAGGTTTTCATTATGTGAATAACTTGGAAATCTTAGCTCAAACAGCTGCAAAACCTGTTTTCCCAGCACGGGAACCTTGAGTTCTATAAGATAAAGCCATAAACATGTTTGTCTGAGTCTTCTATCAAAAGTTACAGCTATTTATATGAAGTTGTACAAAAACGCTTTCTTTCGCCAAGACAGTGCGTTTCTCACTGTTACATGCATTTGAATGGGGAACTCGACCGAAACAAAGTATAGGTTTTCATTATGTGAATAACTTGGAAATCTTAGCTCAAACAGCTGCAAAACCTGTTTGCCCAGCACGGAGACCTTGAGTTCTATAAGATAAAGCCATAAACATGTGTATCCGAGTCTTCTATCAAAAGTTACAGCTATTTATATGAAGTTGTACAAAAACGCTTTCTTTCGCCAAGACAGTGCGTTTCTCACTGTTACATGCATTTGAATGGGGAACTCGACCGAAACAAAGTATAGGTTTTCATTATGTGAATAACTTGGAAATCTTAGCTCAAACAGCTGCAAAACCTGTTTTCCCAGCACGGAAACCTTGAGTTCTATAAGATAAAGCCATAAACATGTGTATCCGAGTCTTCTATCAAAAGTTACAGCTATTTATATGAAGTTGTACAAAATAGCTTTCTTTCGCCAAGACAGTGCGTTTCTCACTGTTACATGCATTTGAATGGGGAACTCGACCGAAACAAAGTATAGGTTTTCATTATGTGAATAACTTGGAAGTCTTAGCTCAAACAGCTGCAAAACCTGTTTGCCCAGCACGGGAACCTTGAGTTCTATAAGATAAAGCCATAAACATGTGTATCCGAGTCTTCTATCAAAAGTTACAGCTATTTATATGAAGTTGTACAGAATAGGTTTCTTTCGCCAAGACAGTGCGTTTCTCACTGTTACATGCATTTGAATGGGGAACTCGACCGAAACAAAGTATAGGTTTTCATTATGTGAATAACTTGGAAATCTTAGCTCAAACAGCTGCAAAACCTGTTTGCCCAGCACGGAGACCTTGAGTTCTATAAGATAAAGCCATAAACATGTGTATCCGAGTCTTCTATCAAAAGTTACAGCTATTTATATGAAGTTGTACAAAAACGCTTTCTTTCGCCAAGACAGTGCGTTTCTCACTGTTACATGCATTTGAATGGGGAACTCGACCGAAACAAAGTATAGGTTTTCATTATGTGAATAACTTGGAAATCTTAGCTCAAACAGCTGCAAAACCTGTTTGCCCAGCACGGGAACCTTGAGTTCTATAAGATAAAGCCATAAACATGTGTATCCGAGTCTTCTATCAAAAGTTACAGCTATTTATATGAAGTTGTACAAAAACGCTTTCTTTCGCCAAGACAGTGCGTTTCTCACTGTTACATGCATTTGAATGGGGAACTCGACCGAAACAAAGTATAGGTTTTCATTATGTGAATAACTTGGAAATCTTAGCTCAAACAGCTGCAAAACCTGTTTGCCCAGCACGGGAACATTGAGTTTTATAAGATAAAGCCATAAACATGTTTATCCGAGTCTTCTATCAAAAGTTACAGCTATTTATATGAAGTTGTACAAAATAGCTTTCTTTCGCCAAGACAGTGCGTTTCTCACTGTTACATGCATTTGAATGGGGAACTCGACCGAAACAAAGTATAGGTTTTCATTATGTGAATAACTTGGAAATCTTAGCTCAAACAGCTGCAAAACCTGTTTTCCCAGCACGGAAACCTTGAGTTCTATAAGATAAAGCCATAAACATGTGTATCCGAGTCTTCTATCAAAAGTTACAGCTATTTATATGAAGTTGTACAAAATAGCTTTCTTTCGCCAAGACAGTGCGTTTCTCACTGTTACATGCATTTGAATGGGGAACTCGACCGAAACAAAGTATAGGTTTTCATTATGTGAATAACTTGGAAGTCTTAGCTCAAACAGCTGCAAAACCTGTTTGCCCAGCACGGGAACCTTGAGTTCTATAAGATAAAGCCATAAACATGTGTATCCGAGTCTTCTATCAAAAGTTACAGCTATTTATATGAAGTTGTACAGAATAGCTTTCTTTCGCCAAGACAGTGCGTTTCTCACTGTTACATGCATTTGAATGGGGAACTCGACCGAAACAAAGTATAGGTTTTCATTATGTGAATAACTTGGAAATCTTAGCTCAAACAGCTGCAAAACCTGTTTGCCCAGCACGGAGACCTTGAGTTCTATAAGATAAAGCCATAAACATGTGTATCCGAGTCTTCTATCAAAAGTTACAGCTATTTATATGAAGTTGTACAAAAACGCTTTCTTTCGCCAAGACAGTGCGTTTCTCACTGTTACATGCATTTGAATGGGGAACTCGACCGAAACAAAGTATAAGTTTTCATTATGTGAATAACTTGGAAATCTTAGCTCAAACAGCTGCAAAACCTGTTTTCCCAGCACGGAGACCTTGAGTTCTATACGATAAAGCCATAAACATGTTTGTCTGAGTCTTCTATCAAAAGTTACAGCTATTTATATGAAGTTGTACAAAAACGCTTTCTTTCGCCAAGACAGTGCGTTTCTCACTGTTACATGCATTTGAATGGGGAACTCGACCGAAACAAAGTATAGGTTTTCATTATGTGAATAACTTGGAAATCTTAGCTCAAACAGCTGCAAAACCTGTTTGCCCAGCACGGAGACCTTGAGTTCTATAAGATAAAGCCATGAACATGTGTATCCGAGTCTTCTATCAAAAGTTACAGCTATTTATATGAAGTTGTACAAAAACGCTTTCTTTCGCCAAGACAGTGCGTTTCTCACTGTTACATGCATTTGAATGGGGAACTCGACCGAAACAAAGTATAGGTTTTCATTATGTGAATAACTTGGAAATCTTAGCTCAAACAGCTGCAAAACCTGTTTGCCCAGCACGGGAACCTTGAGTTTTATAAGATAAAGCCATAAACATGTTTATCCGAGTCTTCTATCAAAAGTTACAGCTATTTATATGAAGTTGTACAAAATAGCTTTCTTTCGCCAAGACAGTGCGTTTCTCACTGTTACATGCATTTGAATGGGGAACTCGACCGAAACAAAGTATAGGTTTTCATTATGTGAATAACTTGGAAATCTTAGCTCAAACAGCTGCAAAACCTGTTTTCCCAGCACGGGAACCTTGAGTTCTATAAGATAAAGCCATAAACATGTGTATCCGAGTCTTCTATCAAAAGTTACAGCTATTCATATGAAGTTGTACAAAAACGCTTTCTTTCGCCAAGACAGTGCGTTTCTCACTGTTACATGCATTTGAATGGGGAACTCCACCGAAACAAAGTATAAGTTTTCATTATGTGAATAACTTGGAAATCTTAGCTCAAACAGCTGCAAAAACTGTTTTCCCAGCACGGAGACCTTGAGTTCTATAAGATAAAGCCATAAACATGTTTGTCTGAGTCTTCTATCAAAAGTTACAGCTATTTATATGAAGTTGTACAAAAACGCTTTCTTTCGCCAAGACAGTGCGTTTCTCACTGTTACATGCATTTGAATGGGGAACTCGACCGAAACAAAGTATAGGTTTTCATTATGTGAATAACTTGGAAATCTTAGCTCAAACAGCTGCAAAACCTGTTTGCCCAGCACGGAGACCTTGAGTTCTATAAGATAAAGCCATAAACATGTGTATCCGAGTCTTCTATCAAAAGTTACAGCTATTTATATGAAGTTGTACAAAAACGCTTTCTTTCGCCAAGACAGTGCGTTTCTCACTGTTACATGCATTTGAATGGGGAACTCGACCGAAACAAAGTATAGGTTTTCATTATGTGAATAACTTGGAAATCTTAGCTCAAACAGCTGCAAAACCTGTTTGCCCAGCACGGAGACCTTGAGTTCTATAAGATAAAGCCATGAACATGTGTATCCGAGTCTTCTATCAAAAGTTACAGCTATTTATATGAAGTTGTACAAAAACGCTTTCTTTCGCCAAGACAGTGCGTTTCTCACTGTTACATGCATTTGAATGGGGAACTCGACCGAAACAAAGTATAGGTTTTCATTATGTGAATAACTTGGAAATCTTAGCTCAAACAGCTGCAAAACCTGTTTGCCCAGCACGGGAACCTTGAGTTCTATAAGATAAAGCCATAAACATGTGTATCCGAGTCTTCTATCAAAAGTTACAGCTATTCATATGAAGTTGTACAAAAACGCTTTCTTTCGCCAAGACAGTGCGTTTCTCACTGTTACATGCATTTGAATGGGGAACTCGACCGAAACAAAGTATACGTTTTCATTATGTGAATAACTTGGAAATCTTAGCTCAAACAGCTGCAAAAACTGTTTTCCCAGCACGGAGACCTTGAGTTCTATAAGATAAAGCCATAAACATGTTTGTCTGAGTCTTCTATCAAAAGTTACAGCTATTTATATGAAGTTGTACAAAATAGCTTTCTTTCGCCAAGACAGTGCGTTTCTCACTGTTACATGTATTTGAATGGGGAACTCGACCGAAACAAAGTATAGGTTTTCATTATGTGAATAACTTGGAAATCTTAGCTCAAACAGCTGCAAAACCTGTTTTCCCAGCACGGGAACCTTGAGTTCTATAAGATAAAGCCATAAACATGTGTATCCGAGTCTTCTATCAAAAGTTACAGCTATTTATATGAAGTTGTACAAAAACGCTTTCTTTCGCCAAGACAGTGCGTTTCTCACTGTTACATGCATTTGAATGGGGAACTCGACCGAAACAAAGTATAGGTTTTCATTATGTGAATAACTTGGAAATCTTAGCTCAAACAGCTGCAAAACCTGTTTGCCCAGCACGGAGACCTTGAGTTCTATAAGATAAAGCCATAAACATGTGTATCCGAGTCTTCTATCAAAAGTTACAGCTATTTATATGAAGTTGTACAAAAACGCTTTCTTTCGCCAAGACAGTGCGTTTCTCACTGTTACATGCATTTGAATGGGGAACTCGACCGAAACAAAGTATAGGTTTTCATTATGTGAATAACTTGGAAATCTTAGCTCAAACAGCTGCAAAACCTGTTTGCCCAGCACGGGAACCTTGAGTTTTATAAGATAAAGCCATAAACATGTTTATCCGAGTCTTCTATCAAAAGTTACAGCTATTTATATGAAGTTGTACAAAATAGCTTTCTTTCGCCAAGACAGTGCGTTTCTCACTGTTACATGCATTTGAATGGGGAACTCGACCGAAACAAAGTATAGGTTTTCATTATGTGAATAACTTGGAAATCTTAGCTCAAACAGCTGCAAAACCTGTTTTCCCAGCACGGAAACCTTGAGTTCTATAAGATAAAGCCATAAACATGTGTATCCGAGTCTTCTATCAAAAGTTACAGCTATTTATATGAAGTTGTACAAAATAGCTTTCTTTCGCCAAGACAGTGCGTTTCTCACTGTTACATGCATTTGAATGGGGAACTCGACCGAAACAAAGTATAGGTTTTCATTATGTGAATAACTTGGAAGTCTTAGCTCAAACAGCTGCAAAACCTGTTTGCCCAGCACGGGAACCTTGAGTTCTATAAGATAAAGCCATAAACATGTGTATCCGAGTCTTCTATCAAAAGTTACAGCTATTTATATGAAGTTGTACAGAATAGCTTTCTTTCGCCAAGACAGTGCGTTTCTCACTGTTACATGCATTTGAATGGGGAACTCGACCGAAACAAAGTATAGGTTTTCATTATGTGAATAACTTGGAAATCTTAGCTCAAACAGCTGCAAAACCTGTTTGCCCAGCACGGAGACCTTGAGTTCTATAAGATAAAGCCATAAACATGTGTATCCGAGTCTTCTATCAAAAGTTACAGCTATTTATATGAAGTTGTACAAAAACGCTTTCTTTCGCCAAGACAGTGCGTTTCTCACTGTTACATGCATTTGAATGGGGAACTCGACCGAAACAAAGTATAAGTTTTCATTATGTGAATAACTTGGAAATCTTAGCTCAAACAGCTGCAAAACCTGTTTTCCCAGCACGGAGACCTTGAGTTCTATAAGATAAAGCCATAAACATGTTTGTCTGAGTCTTCTATCAAAAGTTACAGCTATTTATATGAAGTTGTACAAAAACGCTTTCTTTCGCCAAGACAGTGCGTTTCTCACTGTTACATGCATTTGAATGGGGAACTCGACCGAAACAAAGTATAGGTTTTCATTATGTGAATAACTTGGAAATCTTAGCTCAAACAGCTGCAAAACCTGTTTGCCCAGCACGGAGACCTTGAGTTCTATAAGATAAAGCCATGAACATGTGTATCCGAGTCTTCTATCAAAAGTTACAGCTATTTATATGAAGTTGTACAAAAACGCTTTCTTTCGCCAAGACAGTGCGTTTCTCACTGTTACATGCATTTGAATGGGGAACTCGACCGAAACAAAGTATAGGTTTTCATTATGTGAATAACTTGGAAATCTTAGCTCAAACAGCTGCAAAACCTGTTTGCCCAGCACGGGAACCTTGAGTTTTATAAGATAAAGCCATAAACATGTTTATCCGAGTCTTCTATCAAAAGTTACAGCTATTTATATGAAGTTGTACAAAATAGCTTTCTTTCGCCAAGACAGTGCGTTTCTCACTGTTACATGCATTTGAATGGGGAACTCGACCGAAACAAAGTATAGGTTTTCATTATGTGAATAACTTGGAAATCTTAGCTCAAACAGCTGCAAAACCTGTTTTCCCAGCACGGAAACCTTGAGTTCTATAAGATAAAGCCATAAACATGTGTATCCGAGTCTTCTATCAAAAGTTACAGCTATTTATATGAAGTTGTACAAAATAGCTTTCTTTCGCCAAGACAGTGCGTTTCTCACTGTTACATGCATTTGAATGGGGAACTCGACCGAAACAAAGTATAGGTTTTCATTATGTGAATAACTTGGAAGTCTTAGCTCAAACAGCTGCAAAACCTGTTTGCCCAGCACGGGAACCTTGAGTTCTATAAGATAAAGCCATAAACATGTGTATCCGAGTCTTCTATCAAAAGTTACAGCTATTTATATGAAGTTGTACAGAATAGCTTTCTTTCGCCAAGACAGTGCGTTTCTCACTGTTACATGCATTTGAATGGGGAACTCGACCGAAACAAAGTATAGGTTTTCATTATGTGAATAACTTGGAAATCTTAGCTCAAACAGCTGCAAAACCTGTTTGCCCAGCACGGAGACCTTGAGTTCTATAAGATAAAGCCATAAACATGTGTATCCGAGTCTTCTATCAAAAGTTACAGCTATTTATATGAAGTTGTACAAAAACGCTTTCTTTCGCCAAGACAGTGCGTTTCTCACTGTTACATGCATTTGAATGGGGAACTCGACCGAAACAAAGTATAAGTTTTCATTATGTGAATAACTTGGAAATCTTAGCTCAAACAGCTGCAAAACCTGTTTTCCCAGCACGGAGACCTTGAGTTCTATAAGATAAAGCCATAAACATGTTTGTCTGAGTCTTCTATCAAAAGTTACAGCTATTTATATGAAGTTGTACAAAAACGCTTTCTTTCGCCAAGACAGTGCGTTTCTCACTGTTACATGCATTTGAATGGGGAACTCGACCGAAACAAAGTATAGGTTTTCATTATGTGAATAACTTGGAAATCTTAGCTCAAACAGCTGCAAAACCTGTTTGCCCAGCACGGAGACCTTGAGTTCTATAAGATAAAGCCATGAACATGTGTATCCGAGTCTTCTATCAAAAGTTACAGCTATTTATATGAAGTTGTACAAAAACGCTTTCTTTCGCCAAGACAGTGCGTTTCTCACTGTTACATGCATTTGAATGGGGAACTCGACCGAAACAAAGTATAGGTTTTCATTATGTGAATAACTTGGAAATCTTAGCTCAAACAGCTGCAAAACCTGTTTGCCCAGCACAGGAACCTTGAGTTTTATAAGATAAAGCCATAAACATGTTTATCCGAGTCTTCTATCAAAAGTTACAGCTATTTATATGAAGTTGTACAAAATAGCTTTCTTTCGCCAAGACAGTGCGTTTCTCACTGTTACATGCATTTGAATGGGGAACTCGACCGAAACAAAGTATAGGTTTTCATTATGTGAATAACTTGGAAATCTTAGCTCAAACAGCTGCAAAACCTGTTTTCCCAGCACGGGAACCTTGAGTTCTATAAGATAAAGCCATAAACATGTGTATCCGAGTCTTCTATCAAAAGTTACAGCTATTCATATGAAGTTGTACAAAAACGCTTTCTTTCGCCAAGACAGTGCGTTTCTCACTGTTACATGCATTTGAATGGGGAACTCCACCGAAACAAAGTATAAGTTTTCATTATGTGAATAACTTGGAAATCTTAGCTCAAACAGCTGCAAAAACTGTTTTCCCAGCACGGAGACCTTGAGTTCTATAAGATAAAGCCATAAACATGTTTGTCTGAGTCTTCTATCAAAAGTTACAGCTATTTATATGAAGTTGTACAAAAACGCTTTCTTTCGCCAAGACAGTGCGTTTCTCACTGTTACATGCATTTGAATGGGGAACTCGACCGAAACAAAGTATAGGTTTTCATTATGTGAATAACTTGGAAATCTTAGCTCAAACAGCTGCAAAACCTGTTTGCCCAGCACGGAGACCTTGAGTTCTATAAGATAAAGCCATAAACATGTGTATCCGAGTCTTCTATCAAAAGTTACAGCTATTTATATGAAGTTGTACAAAAACGCTTTCTTTCGCCAAGACAGTGCGTTTCTCACTGTTACATGCATTTGAATGGGGAACTCGACCGAAACAAAGTATAGGTTTTCATTATGTGAATAACTTGGAAATCTTAGCTCAAACAGCTGCAAAACCTGTTTGCCCAGCACGGAGACCTTGAGTTCTATAAGATAAAGCCATAAACATGTGTATCCGAGTCTTCTATCAAAAGTTACAGCTATTTATATGAAGTTGTACAAAAACGCTTTCTTTCGCCAAGACAGTGCGTTTCTCACTGTTACATGCATTTGAATGGGGAACTCGACCGAAACAAAGTATAGGTTTTCATTATGTGAATAACTTGGAAATCTTAGCTCAAACAGCTGCAAAACCTGTTTGCCCAGCACGGGAACCTTGAGTTTTATAAGATAAAGCCATAAACATGTTTATCCGAGTCTTCTATCAAAAGTTACAGCTATTTATATGAAGTTGTACAAAATAGCTTTCTTTCGCCAAGACAGTGCGTTTCTCACTGTTACATGCATTTGAATGGGGAACTCGACCGAAACAAAGTATAGGTTTTCATTATGTGAATAACTTGGAAATCTTAGCTCAAACAGCTGCAAAACCTGTTTTCCCAGCACGGAAACCTTGAGTTCTATAAGATAAAGCCATAAACATGTGTATCCGAGTCTTCTATCAAAAGTTACAGCTATTTATATGAAGTTGTACAAAATAGCTTTCTTTCGCCAAGACAGTGCGTTTCTCACTGTTACATGCATTTGAATGGGGAACTCGACCGAAACAAAGTATAGGTTTTCATTATGTGAATAACTTGGAAGTCTTAGCTCAAACAGCTGCAAAACCTGTTTGCCCAGCACGGGAACCTTGAGTTCTATAAGATAAAGCCATAAACATGTGTATCCGAGTCTTCTATCAAAAGTTACAGCTATTTATATGAAGTTGTACAGAATAGCTTTCTTTCGCCAAGACAGTGCGTTTCTCACTGTTACATGCATTTGAATGGGGAACTCGACCGAAACAAAGTATAGGTTTTCATTATGTGAATAACTTGGAAATCTTAGCTCAAACAGCTGCAAAACCTGTTTGCCCAGCACGGAGACCTTGAGTTCTATAAGATAAAGCCATAAACATGTGTATCCGAGTCTTCTATCAAAAGTTACAGCTATTTATATGAAGTTGTACAAAAACGCTTTCTTTCGCCAAGACAGTGCGTTTCTCACTGTTACATGCATTTGAATGGGGAACTCGACCGAAACAAAGTATAAGTTTTCATTATGTGAATAACTTGGAAATCTTAGCTCAAACAGCTGCAAAACCTGTTTTCCCAGCACGGAGACCTTGAGTTCTATAAGATAAAGCCATAAACATGTTTGTCTGAGTCTTCTATCAAAAGTTACAGCTATTTATATGAAGTTGTACAAAAACGCTTTCTTTCGCCAAGACAGTGCGTTTCTCACTGTTACATGCATTTGAATGGGGAACTCGACCGAAACAAAGTATAGGTTTTCATTATGTGAATAACTTGGAAATCTTAGCTCAAACAGCTGCAAAACCTGTTTGCCCAGCACGGAGACCTTGAGTTCTATAAGATAAAGCCATGAACATGTGTATCCGAGTCTTCTATCAAAAGTTACAGCTATTTATATGAAGTTGTACAAAAACGCTTTCTTTCGCCAAGACAGTGCGTTTCTCACTGTTACATGCATTTGAATGGGGAACTCGACCGAAACAAAGTATAGGTTTTCATTATGTGAATAACTTGGAAATCTTAGCTCAAACAGCTGCAAAACCTGTTTGCCCAGCACGGGAACCTTGAGTTTTATAAGATAAAGCCATAAACATGTTTATCCGAGTCTTCTATCAAAAGTTACAGCTATTTATATGAAGTTGTACAAAATAGCTTTCTTTCGCCAAGACAGTGCGTTTCTCACTGTTACATGCATTTGAATGGGGAACTCGACCGAAACAAAGTATAGGTTTTCATTATGTGAATAACTTGGAAATCTTAGCTCAAACAGCTGCAAAACCTGTTTTCCCAGCACGGGAACCTTGAGTTCTATAAGATAAAGCCATAAACATGTGTATCCGAGTCTTCTATCAAAAGTTACAGCTATTCATATGAAGTTGTACAAAAACGCTTTCTTTCGCCAAGACAGTGCGTTTCTCACTGTTACATGCATTTGAATGGGGAACTCCACCGAAACAAAGTATAAGTTTTCATTATGTGAATAACTTGGAAATCTTAGCTCAAACAGCTGCAAAACCTGTTTTCCCAGCACGGAGACCTTGAGTTCTATAATATAAGGCCATAAACATGTTTGTCTGAGTCTTCTATCAAAAGTTACAGCTATTTATATGAAGTTGTACAGAATAGCTTTCTTTCGCCAAGACAGTGCGTTTCTCACTGTTACATGCATTTGAATGGGGAACTCGACCGAAACAAAGTATAGGTTTTCATTATGTGAATAACTTGGAAATCTTAGCTCAAACAGCTGCAAAACCTGTTTGCCCAGCACGGGAACCTTGAGTTCTATAAGATAAAGCCATAAACATGTGTATCCGAGTCTTCTATCAAAAGTTACAGCTATTTATATGAAGTTGTACAAAAACGCTTTCTTTCGCCAAGACAGTGCGTTTCTCACTGTTACATGCATTTGAATGGGGAACTCGACCGAAACAAAGTATAAGTTTTCATTATGTGAATAACTTGGAAATCTTAGCTCAAACAGCTGCAAAACCTGTTTTCCCAGCACGGAGACCTTGAGTTCTATAAGATAAAGCCATAAACATGTGTATCCGAGTCTTCTATCAAAAGTTACAGCTATTTATATGAAGTTGTACAAAAACGCTTTCTTTCGCCAAGACAGTGCGTTTCTCACTGTTACATGCATTTGAATGGGGAACTCGACCGAAACAAAGTATAGGTTTTCATTATGTGAATAACTTGGAAATCTTAGCTCAAACAGCTGCAAAACCTGTTTTCCCAGCACGGAGACCTTGAGTTCTATAAGATAAAGCCATAAACATGTTTGTCTGAGTCTTCTATCAAAAGTTACAGCTATTTATATGAAGTTGTACAAAAACGCTTTCTTTCGCCAAGACAGTGCGTTTCTCACTGTTACATGCATTTGAATGGGGAACTCGACCGAAACAAAGTATAGGTTTTCATTATGTGAATAACTTGGAAATCTTAGCTCAAACAGCTGCAAAACCTGTTTTCCCAGCACGGAGACCTTGAGTTCTATAAGATAAAGCCATAAACATGTGTATCCGAGTCTTCTATCAAAAGTTACAGCTATTTATATGAAGTTGTACAAAAACGCTTTCTTTCGCCAAGACAGTGCGTTTCTCACTGTTACATGCATTTGAATGGGGAACTCGACCGAAACAAAGTATAAGTTTTCATTATGTGAATAACTTGGAAATCTTAGCTCAAACAGCTGCAAAACCTGTTTTCCCAGCACGGAGACCTTGAGTTCTATAAGATAAAGCCATAAACATGTGTATCCGAGTCTTCTATCAAAAGTTACAGCTATTTATATGAAGTTGTACAAAAACGCTTTCTTTCGCCAAGACAGTGCGTTTCTCACTGTTACATGCATTTGAATGGGGAACTCGACCGAAACAAAGTATAAGTTTTCATTATGTGAATAACTTGGAAATCTTAGCTCAAACAGCTGCAAAACCTGTTTTCCCAGCACGGAGACCTTGAGTTCTATAAGATAAAGCCATAAACATGTTTGTCTGAGTCTTCTATCAAAAGTTACAGCTATTTATATGAAGTTGTACAAAAACGCTTTCTTTCGCCAAGACAGTGCGTTTCTCACTGTTACATGCATTTGAATGGGGAACTCGACCGAAACAAAGTATAGGTTTTCATTATGTGAATAACTTGGAAATCTTAGCTCAAACAGCTGCAAAACCTGTTTGCCCAGCACGGAGACCTTGAGTTCTATAAGATAAAGCCATAAACATGTGTATCTGAGTCTTCTATCAAAAGTTACAGCTATTTATATGAAGTTGTACAAAATAGCTTTCTTTCGCCAAGACAGTGCGTTTCTCACTGTTACATGCATTTGAATGGGGAACTCCACCGAAACAAAGTATAGGTTTTCATTATGTGAATAACTTGGAAATCTTAGCTCAAACAGCTGCAAAACCTGTTTGCCCAGCACGGGAACCTTGAGTTCTATAAGATAAAGCCATAAACATGTGTATCCGAGTCTTCTATCAAAAGTTACAGCTATTTATATGAAGTTGTACAAAAACGCTTTCTTTCGCCAAGACAGTGCGTTTCTCACTGTTACATGCATTTGAATGGGGAACTCGACCGAAACAAAGTATAGGTTTTCATTATGTGAATAACTTGGAAATCTTAGCTCAAACAGCTGCAAAACCTGTTTGCCCAGCACGGGGACCTTGAGTTCTATAAGATAAAGCCATAAACATGTGTATCCGAGTCTTCTATCAAAAGTTACAGCTATTTATATGAAGTTGTACAAAATAGCTTTCTTTCGCCAAGACAGTGCGTTTCTCACTGTTACATGCATTTGAATGGGGAACTCGACCGAAACAAAGTATAGGTTTTCATTATGTGAATAACTTGGAAATCTTAGCTCAAACAGCTGCAAAACCTGTTTTCCCAGCACGGGAACCTTGAGTTCTATAAGATAAAGCCATAAACATGTTTGTCTGAGTCTTCTATCAAAAGTTACAGCTATTTATATGAAGTTGTACAAAAACGCTTTCTTTCGCCAAGACAGTGCGTTTCTCACTGTTACATGCATTTGAATGGGGAACTCGACCGAAACAAAGTATAGGTTTTCATTATGTGAATAACTTGGAAATCTTAGCTCAAACAGCTGCAAAACCTGTTTTCCCAGCACGGGAACCTTGAGTTCTATAAGATAAAGCCATAAACATGTGTATCCGAGTCTTCTATCAAAAGTTACAGCTATTCATATGAAGTTGTACAAAAACGCTTTCTTTCGCCAAGACAGTGCGTTTCTCACTGTTACATGCATTTGAATGGGGAACTCCACCGAAACAAAGTATAAGTTTTCATTATGTGAATAACTTGGAAATCTTAGCTCAAACAGCTGCAAAACCTGTTTTCCCAGCACGGAGACCTTGAGTTCTATAATATAAGGCCATAAACATGTTTGTCTGAGTCTTCTATCAAAAGTTACAGCTATTTCTATGAAGTTGTACAAAAACGCTTTCTTTCGCCAAGACAGTGCGTTTCTCACTGTTACATGCATTTGAATGGGGAACTCGACCGAAACAAAGTATAGGTTTTCATTATGTGAATAACTTGGAAATCTTAGCTCAAACAGCTGCAAAACCTGTTTGCCCAGCACGGAGACCTTGAGTTCTATAAGATAAAGCCATAAACATGTGTATCCGAGTCTTCTATCAAAAGTTACAGCTATTTATATGAAGTTGTACAAAAACGCTTTCTTTCGCCAAGACAGTGCGTTTCTCACTATTACATGCATTTGAATGGGGAACTCGACCGAAACAAAGTATAAGTTTTCATTATGTGAATAACTTGGAAATCTTAGCTCAAACAGCTGCAAAACCTGTTTTCCCAGCACGGAGACCTTGAGTTCTATAAGATAAAGCCATAAACATGTTTGTCTGAGTCTTCTATCAAAAGTTACAGCTATTTATATGAAGTTGTACAAAAACGCTTTCTTTCGCCAAGACAGTGCGTTTCTCACTGTTACATGCATTTGAATGGGGAACTCGACCGAAACAAAGTATAAGTTTTCATTATGTGAATAACTTGGAAATCTTAGCTCAAACAGCTGCAAAACCTGTTTTCCCAGCACGGAGACCTTGAGTTCTATAAGATAAAGCCATAAACATGTGTATCCGAGTCTTCTATCAAAAGTTACAGCTATTCATATGAAGTTGTACAAAAACGCTTTCTTTCGCCAAGACAGTGCGTTTCTCACTGTTACATGCATTTGAATGGGGAACTCGACCGAAACAAAGTATAGGTTTTCATTATGTGAATAACTTGGAAATCTTAGCTCAAACAGCTGCAAAACCTGTTTGCCCAGCACGGAGACCTTGAGTTCTATAAGATAAAGCCATAAACATGTGTATCCGAGTCTTCTATCAAAAGTTACAGCTATTTATATGAAGTTGTACAAAAACGCTTTCTTTCGCCAAGACAGTGCGTTTCTCACTGTTACATGCATTTGAATGGGGAACTCGACCGAAACAAAGTATAGGTTTTCATTATGTGAATAACTTGGAAATCTTAGCTCAAACAGCTGCAAAACCTGTTTGCCCAGCACGGAGACCTTGAGTTCTATAAGATAAAGCCATGAACATGTGTATCCGAGTCTTCTATCAAAAGTTACAGCTATTTATATGAAGTTGTACAAAAACGCTTTCTTTCGCCAAGACAGTGCGTTTCTCACTGTTACATGCATTTGAATGGGGAACTCGACCGAAACAAAGTATAGGTTTTCATTATGTGAATAACTTGGAAATCTTAGCTCAAACAGCTGCAAAACCTGTTTGCCCAGCACGGGAACCTTGAGTTTTATAAGATAAAGCCATAAACATGTTTATCCGAGTCTTCTATCAAAAGTTACAGCTATTTATATGAAGTTGTACAAAATAGCTTTCTTTCGCCAAGACAGTGCGTTTCTCACTGTTACATGCATTTGAATGGGGAACTCGACCGAAACAAAGTATAGGTTTTCATTATGTGAATAACTTGGAAATCTTAGCTCAAACAGCTGCAAAACCTGTTTTCCCAGCACGGGAACCTTGAGTTCTATAAGATAAAGCCATAAACATGTGTATCCGAGTCTTCTATCAAAAGTTACAGCTATTCATATGAAGTTGTACAAAAACGCTTTCTTTCGCCAAGACAGTGCGTTTCTCACTGTTACATGCATTTGAATGGGGAACTCGACCGAAACAAAGTATAAGTTTTCATTATGTGAATAACTTGGAAATCTTAGCTCAAACAGCTGCAAAACCTGTTTTCCCAGCACGGAGACCTTGAGTTCTATAATATAAGGCCATAAACATGTTTGTCTGAGTCTTCTATCAAAAGTTACAGCTATTTATATGAAGTTGTACAGAATAGCTTTCTTTCGCCAAGACAGTGCGTTTCTCACTGTTACATGCATTTGAATGGGGAACTCGACCGAAACAAAGTATAGGTTTTCATTATGTGAATAACTTGGAAATCTTAGCTCAAACAGCTGCAAAACCTGTTTGCCCAGCACGGAGACCTTGAGTTCTATAAGATAAAGCCATAAACATGTGTATCCGAGTCTTCTATCAAAAGTTACAGCTATTTATATGAAGTTGTACAAAAACGCTTTCTTTCGCCAAGACAGTGCGTTTCTCACTGTTACATGCATTTGAATGGGGAACTCGACCGAAACAAAGTATAGGTTTTCATTATGTGAATAACTTGGAAATCTTAGCTCAAACAGCTGCAAAACCTGTTTGCCCAGCACGGAGACCTTGAGTTCTATAAGATAAAGCCATGAACATGTGTATCCGAGTCTTCTATCAAAAGTTACAGCTATTTATATGAAGTTGTACAAAAACGCTTTCTTTCGCCAAGACAGTGCGTTTCTCACTGTTACATGCATTTGAATGGGGAACTCGACCGAAACAAAGTATAGGTTTTCATTATGTGAATAACTTGGAAATCTTAGCTCAAACAGCTGCAAAACCTGTTTGCCCAGCACGGGAACCTTGAGTTTTATAAGATAAAGCCATAAACATGTTTATCCGAGTCTTCTATCAAAAGTTACAGCTATTTATATGAAGTTGTACAAAATAGCTTTCTTTCGCCAAGACAGTGCGTTTCTCACTGTTACATGCATTTGAATGGGGAACTCGACCGAAACAAAGTATAGGTTTTCATTATGTGAATAACTTGGAAATCTTAGCTCAAACAGCTGCAAAACCTGTTTTCCCAGCACGGGAACCTTGAGTTCTATAAGATAAAGCCATAAACATGTGTATCCGAGTCTTCTATCAAAAGTTACAGCTATTCATATGAAGTTGTACAAAAACGCTTTCTTTCGCCAAGACAGTGCGTTTCTCACTGTTACATGCATTTGAATGGGGAACTCCACCGAAACAAAGTATAAGTTTTCATTATGTGAATAACTTGGAAATCTTAGCTCAAACAGCTGCAAAACCTGTTTTCCCAGCACGGAGACCTTGAGTTCTATAATATAAGGCCATAAACAATTTTTGTCTGAGTCTTCTATCAAAAGTTACAGCTATTTATATGAAGTTGTACAGAATAGCTTTCTTTCGCCAAGACAGTGCGTTTCTCACTGTTACATGCATTTGAATGGGGAACTCGACCGAAACAAAGTATAGGTTTTCATTATGTGAATAACTTGGAAATCTTAGCTCAAACAGCTGCAAAACCTGTTTGCCCAGCACGGGAACCTTGAGTTCTATAAGATAAAGCCATAAACATGTGTATCCGAGTCTTCTATCAAAAGTTACAGCTATTTATATGAAGTTGTACAAAAACGCTTTCTTTCGCCAAGACAGTGCGTTTCTCACTGTTACATGCATTTGAATGGGGAACTCGACCGAAACAAAGTATAAGTTTTCATTATGTGAATAACTTGGAAATCTTAGCTCAAACAGCTGCAAAACCTGTTTTCCCAGCACGGAGACCTTGAGTTCTGTAAGATAAAGCCATAAACATGTGTATCCGAGTCTTCTATCAAAAGTTACAGCTATTTATATGAAGTTGTACAAAAACGCTTTCTTTCGCCAAGACAGTGCGTTTCTCACTGTTACATGCATTTGAATGGGGAACTCGACCGAAACAAAGTATAAGTTTTCATTATGTGAATAACTTGGAAATCTTAGCTCAAACAGCTGCAAAACCTGTTTTCCCAGCACGGAGACCTTGAGTTCTATAAGATAAAGCCATAAACATGTTTGTCTGAGTCTTCTATCAAAAGTTACAGCTATTTATATGAAGTTGTACAAAAACGCTTTCTTTCGCCAAGACAGTGCGTTTCTCACTGTTACATGCATTTGAATGGGGAACTCGACCGAAACAAAGTATAGGTTTTCATTATGTGAATAACTTGGAAATCTTAGCTCAAACAGCTGCAAAACCTGTTTGCCCAGCACGGAGACCTTGAGTTCTATAAGATAAAGCCATAAACATGTGTATCCGAGTCTTCTATCAAAAGTTACAGCTATTTATATGAAGTTGTACAAAAACGCTTTCTTTCGCCAAGACAGTGCGTTTCTCACTGTTACATGCATTTGAATGGGGAACTCGACCGAAACAAAGTATAAGTTTTCATTATGTGAATAACTTGGAAATCTTAGCTCAAACAGCTGCAAAACCTGTTTGCCCAGCACGGAGACCTTGAGTTCTATAAGATAAAGCCATAAACATGTGTATCCGAGTCTTCTATCAAAAGTTACAGCTATTTATATGAAGTTGTACAAAAACGCTTTCTTTCGCCAAGACAGTGCGTTTCTCACTGTTACATGCATTTGAATGGGGAACTCGACCGAAACAAAGTATAAGTTTTCATTATGTGAATAACTTGGAAATCTTAGCTCAAACAGCTGCAAAACCTGTTTTCCCAGCACGGAGACCTTGAGTTCTATAAGATAAAGCCATAAACATGTTTGTCTGAGTCTTCTATCAAAAGTTACAGCTATTTATATGAAGTTGTACAAAAACGCTTTCTTTCGCCAAGACAGTGCGTTTCTCACTGTTACATGCATTTGAATGGGGAACTCGACCGAAACAAAGTATAGGTTTTCATTATGTGAATAACTTGGAAATCTTAGCTCAAACAGCTGCAAAACCTGTTTGCCCAGCACGGGGACCTTGAGTTCTATAAGATAAAGCCATAAACATGTGTATCCGAGTCTTCTATCAAAAGTTACAGCTATTTATATGAAGTTGTACAAAATCGCTTTCTTTCGCCAAGACAGTGCGTTTCTCACTGTTACATGCATTTGAATGGGGAACTCGACCGAAACAAAGTATAGGTTTTCATTATGTGAATAACTTGGAAATCTTAGCTCAAACAGCTGCAAAACCTGTTTTCCCAGCACGGGAACCTTGAGTTCTATAAGATAAAGCCATAAACATGTTTGTCTGAGTCTTCTATCAAAAGTTACAGCTATTTATATGAAGTTGTACAAAAACGCTTTCTTTCGCCAAGACAGTGCGTTTCTCACTGTTACATGCATTTGAATGGGGAACTCGACCGAAACAAAGTATAGGTTTTCATTATGTGAATAACTTGGAAATCTTAGCTCAAACAGCTGCAAAACCTGTTTTCCCAGCACGGGAACCTTGAGTTCTATAAGATAAAGCCATAAACATGTTTGTCTGAGTCTTCTATCAAAAGTTACAGCTATTTATATGAAGTTGTACAAAAACGCTTTCTTTCGCCAAGACAGTGCGTTTCTCACTGTTACATGCATTTGAATGGGGAACTCGACCGAAACAAAGTATAGGTTTTCATTATGTGAATAACTTGGAAATCTTAGCTCAAACAGCTGCAAAACCTGTTTTCCCAGCACGGGAACCTTGAGTTCTATAAGATAAAGCCATAAACATGTGTATCTGAGTCTTCTATCAAAAGTTACAGCTATTTATATGAAGTTGTACAAAATAGCTTTCTTTCGCCAAGACAGTGCGTTTCTCACTGTTACATGCATTTGAATGGGGAACTCCACCGAAACAAAGTATAGGTTTTCATTATGTGAATAACTTGGAAATCTTAGCTCAAACAGCTGCAAAACCTGTTTGCCCAGCACGGGAACCTTGAGTTCTATAAGATAAAGCCATAAACATGTGTATCCGAGTCTTCTATCAAAAGTTACAGCTATTTATATGAAGTTGTACAAAAACGCTTTCTTTCGCCAAGACAGTGCGTTTCTCACTGTTACATGCATTTGAATGGGGAACTCGACCGAAACAAAGTATAGGTTTTCATTATGTGAATAACTTGGAAATCTTAGCTCAAACAGCTGCAAAACCTGTTTTCCCAGCACGGGAACCTTGAGTTCTATAAGATAAAGCCATAAACATGTGTATCCGAGTCTTCTATCAAAAGTTACAGCTATTCATATGAAGTTGTACAAAAACGCTTTCTTTCGCCAAGACAGTGCGTTTCTCACTGTTACATGCATTTGAATGGGGAACTCCACCGAAACAAAGTATAGGTTTTCATTATGTGAATAACTTGGAAATCTTAGCTCAAACAGCTGCAAAACCTGTTTGCCCAGCACGGAGACCTTGAGTTCTATAAGATAAAGCCATAAACATGTGTATCCGAGTCTTCTATCAAAAGTTACAGCTATTTATATGAAGTTGTACAAAATAGCTTTCTTTCGCCAAGACAGTGTGTTTCTCACTGTTACATGCATTTGAATGGGGAACTCGACCGAAACAAAGTATAGGTTTTCATTATGTGAATAACTTGGAAATCTTAGCTCAAACAGCTGCAAAACCTGTTTTCCCAGCACGGAGACCTTGAGTTCTATAAGATAAAGCCATAAACATGTTTGTCTGAGTCTTCTATCAAAAGTTACAGCTATTTATATGAAGTTGTACAAAAACGCTTTCTTTCGCCAAGACAGTGCGTTTCTCACTGTTACATGCATTTGAATGGGGAACTCGACCGAAACAAAGTATAGGTTTTCATTATGTGAATAACTTGGAAATCTTAGCTCAAACAGCTGCAAAACCTGTTTTCCCAGCACGGGAACCTTGAGTTCTATAAGATAAAGCCATAAACATGTGTATCCGAGTCTTCTATCAAAAGTTACAGCTATTCATATGAAGTTGTACAAAAACGCTTTCTTTCGCCAAGACAGTGCGTTTCTCACTGTTACATGCATTTGAATGGGGAACTCCACCGAAACAAAGTATAAGTTTTCATTATGTGAATAACTTGGAAATCTTAGCTCAAACAGCTGCAAAACCTGTTTTCCCAGCACGGAGACCTTGAGTTCTATAAGATAAAGCCATAAACATGTTTGTCTGAGTCTTCTATCAAAAATTACAGCTATTTATATGAAGTTGTACAAAATAGCTTTCTTTCGCCAAGACAGTGCGTTTCTCACTGTTACATGCATTTGAATGGGGAACTCGACCGAAACAAAGTATAGGTTTTCATTATGTGAATAACTTGGAAATCTTAGCTCAAACAGCTGCAAAACCTGTTTTCCCAGCACGGAGACCTTGAGTTCTATAATATAAGGCCATAAACATGTTTGTCTGAGTCTTCTATCAAAAGTTACAGCTATTTCTATGAAGTTGTACAAAAACGCTTTCTTTCGCCAAGACAGTGCGTTTCTCACTGTTACATGCATTTGAATGGGGAACTCGACTGAAACAAAGTATAGGTTTTCATTATGTGAATAACTTGGAAATCTTAGCTCAAACAGCTGCAAAACCTGTTTTCCCAGCACGGGGACCTTGAGTTCTATAATATAAGGCCATAAACATGTTTGTCTGAGTCTTCTATCAAAAGTTACAGCTATTTCTATGAAGTTGTACAAAAACGCTTAATTTCGCCAAGACAGTGCGTTTCTCACTGTTACATGCATTTGAATGGGGAACTCGACTGAAATAAAGTATAGGTTTTCATTATGTGAATAACTTGGAAATCTTAGCTCAAACAGCTGCAAAACCTGTTTTCCCAGCACGGGAACCTTGAGTTCTATAAGATAAAGCCATAAACATGTGTATCCGAGTCTTCTATCAAAAGTTACAGCTATTCATATGAAGTTGTACAAAAACGCTTTCTTTCGCCAAGACAGTGCGTTTCTCACTGTTACATGCATTTGAATGGGGAACTCGACTGAAACAAAGTATAGGTTTTCATTATGTGAATAACTTGGAAATCTTAGCTCAAACAGCTGCAAAACCTGTTTTCCCAGCACGGGGACCTTGAGTTCTATAATATAAGGCCATAAACATGTTTGTCTGAGTCTTCTATCAAAAGTTACAGCTATTTCTATGAAGTTGTACAAAAACGCTTAATTTCGCCAAGACAGTGCGTTTCTCACTGTTACATGCATTTGAATGGGGAACTCGACTGAAACAAAGTATAGGTTTTCATTATGTGAATAACTTGGAAATCTTAGCTCAAACAGCTGCAAAACCTGTTTTCCCAGCACGGGAACCTTGAGTTCTATAAGATAAAGCCATAAACATGTGTATCCGAGTCTTCTATCAAAAGTTACAGCTATTCATATGAAGTTGTACAAAAACGCTTAATTTCGCCAAGACAGTGCGTTTCTCACTGTTACATGCATTTGAATGGGGAACTCGACTGAAACAAAGTATAGGTTTTCATTATGTGAATAACTTGGAAATCTTAGCTCAAACAGCTGCAAAACCTGTTTTCCCAGCACGGGGACCTTGAGTTCTATAATATAAGGCCATAAACATGTTTGTCTGAGTCTTCTATCAAAAGTTACAGCTATTTCTATGAAGTTGTACAAAAACGCTTTCTTTCGCCAAGACAGTGCGTTTCTCACTGTTACATGCATTTGAATGGGGAACTCGACTGAAACAAAGTATAGGTTTTCATTATGTGAATAACTTGGAAATCTTAGCTCAAACAGCTGCAAAACCTGTTTTCCCAGCACGGGGACCTTGAGTTCTATAATATAAGGCCATAAACATGTTTGTCTGAGTCTTCTATCAAAAGTTACAGCTATTTCTATGAAGTTGTACAAAAACGCTTAATTTCGCCAAGACAGTGCGTTTCTCACTGTTACATGCATTTGAATGGGGAACTCGACCGAAACAAAGTATAGGTTTTCATTATGTGAATAACTTGGAAATCTTAGCTCAAACAGCTGCAAAACCTGTTTTCCCAGCACGGGGACCTTGAGTTCTATAATATAAGGCCATAAACATGTTTGTCTGAGTCTTCTATCAAAAGTTACAGCTATTTCTATGAAGTTGTACAAAAACGCTTAATTTCGCCAAGACAGTGCGTTTCTCACTGTTACATGCATTTGAATGGGGAACTCGACTGAAACAAAGTATAGGTTTTCATTATGTGAATAACTTGGAAATCTTAGCTCAAACAGCTGCAAAACCTGTTTTCCCAGCACGGGAACCTTGAGTTCTATAAGATAAAGCCATAAACATGTGTATCCGAGTCTTCTATCAAAAGTTACAGCTATTCATATGAAGTTGTACAAAAACGCTTTCTTTCGCCAAGACAGTGCGTTTCTCACTGTTACATGCATTTGAATGGGGAACTCGACCGAAACAAAGTATAGGTTTTCATTATGTGAATAACTTGGAAATCTTAGCTCAAACAGCTGCAAAACCTGTTTTCCCAGCACGGAGACCTTGAGTTCTATAATATAAGGCCATAAACATGTTTGTCTGAGTCTTCTATCAAAAGTTACAGCTATTTCTATGAAGTTGTACAAAAACGCTTTCTTTCGCCAAGACAGTGCGTTTCTCACTGTTACATGCATTTGAATGGGGAACTCGACCGAAACAAAGTATAGGTTTTCATTATGTGAATAACTTGGAAATCTTAGCTCAAAAAGCTGCAAAACCTGTTTTCCCAGCACGGAGACCTTGAGTTCTATAATATAAGGCCATAAACATGTTTGTCTGAGTCTTCTATCAAAAGTTACAGCTATTTCTATGAAGTTGTACAAAAACGCTTAATTTCGCCAAGACAGTGCGTTTCTCACTGTTACATGCATTTGAATGGGGAACTCGACTGAAACAAAGTATAGGTTTTCATTATGTGAATAACTTGGAAATCTTAGCTCAAACAGCTGCAAAACCTGTTTTCCCAGCACGGAGACCTTGAGTTCTATAATATAAGGCCATAAACATGTTTGTCTGAGTCTTCTATCAAAAGTTACAGCTATGTCTATGAAGTTGTACAAAAACGCTTTCTTTCGCCAAGACAGTGCGTTTCTCACTGTTACATGCATTTGAATGGGGAACTCGACCGAAACAAAGTATAGGTTTTCATTATGTGAATAACTTGGAAATCTTAGCTCAAACAGCTGCAAAACCTGTTTTCCCAGCACGGAGACCTTGAGTTCTATAATATAAGGCCATAAACATGTTTGTCTGAGTCTTCTATCAAAAGTTACAGCTATTTCTATGAAGTTGTACAAAAACGCTTTCTTTCGCCAAGACAGTGCGTTTCTCACTGTTACATGCATTTGAATGGGGAACTCGACTGAAACAAAGTATAGGTTTTCATTATGTGAATAACTTGGAAATCTTAGCTCAAACAGCTGCAAAACCTGTTTTCCCAGCACGGGGACCTTGAGTTCTATAATATAAGGCCATAAACATGTTTGTCTGAGTCTTCTATCAAAAGTTACAGCTATTTCTATGAAGTTGTACAAAAACGCTTAATTTCGCCAAGACAGTGCGTTTCTCACTGTTACATGCATTTGAATGGGGAACTCGACTGAAATAAAGTATAGGTTTTCATTATGTGAATAACTTGGAAATCTTAGCTCAAACAGCTGCAAAACCTGTTTTCCCAGCACGGGAACCTTGAGTTCTATAAGATAAAGCCATAAACATGTGTATCCGAGTCTTCTATCAAAAGTTACAGCTATTCATATGAAGTTGTACAAAAACGCTTTCTTTCGCCAAGACAGTGCGTTTCTCACTGTTACATGCATTTGAATGGGGAACTCGACTGAAACAAAGTATAGGTTTTCATTATGTGAATAACTTGGAAATCTTAGCTCAAACAGCTGCAAAACCTGTTTTCCCAGCACGGGGACCTTGAGTTCTATAATATAAGGCCATAAACATGTTTGTCTGAGTCTTCTATCAAAAGTTACAGCTATTTCTATGAAGTTGTACAAAAACGCTTAATTTCGCCAAGACAGTGCGTTTCTCACTGTTACATGCATTTGAATGGGGAACTCGACTGAAACAAAGTATAGGTTTTCATTATGTGAATAACTTGGAAATCTTAGCTCAAACAGCTGCAAAACCTGTTTTCCCAGCACGGGAACCTTGAGTTCTATAAGATAAAGCCATAAACATGTGTATCCGAGTCTTCTATCAAAAGTTACAGCTATTCATATGAAGTTGTACAAAACCGCTTTCTTTCGCCAAGACAGTGCGTTTCTCACTGTTACATGCATTTGAATGGGGAACTCAACTGAAACAAAGTATAGGTTTTCATTATGTGAATAACTTGGAAATCTTAGCTCAAACAGCTGCAAAACCTGTTTTCCCAGCACGGGGACCTTGAGTTCTATAATATAAGGCCATAAACATGTTTGTCTGAGTCTTCTATCAAAAGTTACAGCTATTTCTATGAAGTTGTACAAAAACGCTTTCTTTCGCCAAGACAGTGCGTTTCTCACTGTTACATGCATTTGAATGGGGAACTCGACCGAAACAAAGTATAGGTTTTCATTATGTGAATAACTTGGAAATCTTAGCTCAAACAGCTGCAAAACCTGTTTTCCCAGCACGGAGACCTTGAGTTCTATAATATAAGGCCATAAACATGTTTGTCTGAGTCTTCTATCAAAAGTTACAGCTATTTCTATGAAGTTGTACAAAAACGCTTTCTTTCGCCAAGACAGTGCGTTTCTCACTGTTACATGCATTTGAATGGGGAACTCGACTGAAACAAAGTATAGGTTTTCATTATGTGAATAACTTGGAAATCTTAGCTCAAACAGCTGCAAAACCTGTTTTCCCAGCACGGAGACCTTGAGTTCTATAATATAAGGCCATAAACATGTGTATCTGAGTCTTCTATCAAAAGTTACAGCTATTTCTATGAAGTTGTACAAAAACGCTTAATTTCGCCAAGACAGTGCGTTTCTCACTGTTACATGCATTTGAATGGGGAACTCGACTGAAACAAAGTATAGGTTTTCATTATGTGAATAACTTGGAAATCTTAGCTCAAACAGCTGCAAAACCTGTTTTCCCAGCACGGAGACCTTGAGTTCTATAAGATAAAGCCATAAACATGTGTATCCGAGTCTTCTATCAAAAGTTACAGCTATTCATATGAAGTTGTACAAAAACGCTTTCTTTCGCCAAGACAGTGCGTTTCTCACTGTTACATGCATTTGAATGGGGAACTCGACCGAAACAAAGTATAGGTTTTCATTATGTGAATAACTTGGAAATCTTAGCTCAAACAGCTGCAAAACCTGTTTTCCCAGCACGGAGACCTTGAGTTCTATAATATAAGGCCATAAACATGTTTGTCTGAGTCTTCTATCAAAAGTTACAGCTATTTCTATGAAGTTGTACAAAAACGCTTAATTTCGCCAAGACAGTGCGTTTCTCACTGTTACATGCATTTGAATGGGGAACTCGACCGAAACAAAGTATAGGTTTTCATTATGTGAATAACTTGGAAATCTTAGCTCAAACAGCTGCAAAACCTGTTTTCCCAGCACGGGGACCTTGAGTTCTATAATATAAGGCCATAAACATGTTTGTCTGAGTCTTCTATCAAAAGTTACAGCTATTTCTATGAAGTTGTACAAAAACGCTTAATTTCGCCAAGACAGTGCGTTTCTCACTGTTACATGCATTTGAATGGGGAACTCGACTGAAACAAAGTATAGGTTTTCATTATGTGAATAACTTGGAAATCTTAGCTCAAACAGCTGCAAAACCTGTTTTCCCAGCACGGGAACCTTGAGTTCTATAAGATAAAGCCATAAACATGTGTATCCGAGTCTTCTATCAAAAGTTACAGCTATTCATATGAAGTTGTACAAAAACGCTTTCTTTCGCCAAGACAGTGCGTTTCTCACTGTTACATGCATTTGAATGGGGAACTCGACCGAAACAAAGTATAGGTTTTCATTATGTGAATAACTTGGAAATCTTAGCTCAAACAGCTGCAAAACCTGTTTTCCCAGCACGGAGACCTTGAGTTCTATAATATAAGGCCATAAACATGTTTGTCTGAGTCTTCTATCAAAAGTTACAGCTATTTCTATGAAGTTGTACAAAAACGCTTTCTTTCGCCAAGACAGTGCGTTTCTCACTGTTACATGCATTTGAATGGGGAACTCGACTGAAACAAAGTATAGGTTTTCATTATGTGAATAACTTGGAAATCTTAGCTCAAACAGCTGCAAAACCTGTTTTCCCAGCACGGAGACCTTGAGTTCTATAATATAAGGCCATAAACATGTTTGTCTGAGTCTTCTATCAAAAGTTACAGCTATGTCTATGAAGTTGTACAAAAACGCTTTCTTTCGCCAAGACAGTGCGTTTCTCACTGTTACATGCATTTGAATGGGGAACTCGACCGAAACAAAGTATAGGTTTTCATTATGTGAATAACTTGGAAATCTTAGCTCAAACAGCTGCAAAACCTGTTTTCCCAGCACGGAGACCTTGAGTTCTATAATATAAGGCCATAAACATGTTTGTCTGAGTCTTCTATCAAAAGTTACAGCTATTTCTATGAAGTTGTACAAAAACGCTTTCTTTCGCCAAGACAGTGCGTTTCTCACTGTTACATGCATTTGAATGGGGAACTCGACTGAAACAAAGTATAGGTTTTCATTATGTGAATAACTTGGAAATCTTAGCTCAAACAGCTGCAAAACCTGTTTTCCCAGCACGGGGACCTTGAGTTCTATAATATAAGGCCATAAACATGTTTGTCTGAGTCTTCTATCAAAAGTTACAGCTATTTCTATGAAGTTGTACAAAAACGCTTAATTTCGCCAAGACAGTGCGTTTCTCACTGTTACATGCATTTGAATGGGGAACTCGACTGAAATAAAGTATAGGTTTTCATTATGTGAATAACTTGGAAATCTTAGCTCAAACAGCTGCAAAACCTGTTTTCCCAGCACGGGAACCTTGAGTTCTATAAGATAAAGCCATAAACATGTGTATCCGAGTCTTCTATCAAAAGTTACAGCTATTCATATGAAGTTGTACAAAAACGCTTTCTTTCGCCAAGACAGTGCGTTTCTCACTGTTACATGCATTTGAATGGGGAACTCGACTGAAACAAAGTATAGGTTTTCATTATGTGAATAACTTGGAAATCTTAGCTCAAACAGCTGCAAAACCTGTTTTCCCAGCACGGGGACCTTGAGTTCTATAATATAAGGCCATAAACATGTTTGTCTGAGTCTTCTATCAAAAGTTACAGCTATTTCTATGAAGTTGTACAAAAACGCTTAATTTCGCCAAGACAGTGCGTTTCTCACTGTTACATGCATTTGAATGGGGAACTCGACTGAAACAAAGTATAGGTTTTCATTATGTGAATAACTTGGAAATCTTAGCTCAAACAGCTGCAAAACCTGTTTTCCCAGCACGGGAACCTTGAGTTCTATAAGATAAAGCCATAAACATGTGTATCCGAGTCTTCTATCAAAAGTTACAGCTATTCATATGAAGTTGTACAAAAACGCTTTCTTTCGCCAAGACAGTGCGTTTCTCACTGTTACATGCATTTGAATGGGGAACTCGACCGAAACAAAGTATAGGTTTTCATTATGTGAATAACTTGGAAATCTTAGCTCAAACAGCTGCAAAACCTGTTTTCCCAGCACGGAGACCTTGAGTTCTATAATATAAGGCCATAAACATGTTTGTCTGAGTCTTCTATCAAAAGTTACAGCTATTTCTATGAAGTTGTACAAAAACGCTTTCTTTCGCCAAGACAGTGCGTTTCTCACTGTTACATGCATTTGAATGGGGAACTCGACCGAAACAAAGTATAGGTTTTCATTATGTGAATAACTTGGAAATCTTAGCTCAAACAGCTGCAAAACCTGTTTTCCCAGCACGGAGACCTTGAGTTCTATAAGATAAAGCCATAAACATGTGTATCCGAGTCTTCTATCAAAAGTTACAGCTATTCATATGAAGTTGTACAAAAACGCTTTCTTTCGCCAAGACAGTGCGTTTCTCACTGTTACATGCATTTGAATGGGGAACTCGACCGAAACAAAGTATAGGTTTTCATTATGTGAATAACTTGGAAATCTTAGCTCAAACAGCTGCAAAACCTGTTTTCCCAGCACGGAGACCTTGAGTTCTATAATATAAGGCCATAAACATGTTTGTCTGAGTCTTCTATCAAAAGTTACAGCTATTTCTATGAAGTTGTACAAAAACGCTTTCTTTCGCCAAGACAGTGCGTTTCTCACTGTTACATGCATTTGAATGGGGAACTCGACCGAAACAAAGTATAGGTTTTCATTATGTGAATAACTTGGAAATCTTAGCTCAAACAGCTGCAAAACCTGTTTTCCCAGCACGGAGACCTTGAGTTCTATAATATAAGGCCATAAACATGTTTGTCTGAGTCTTCTATCAAAAGTTACAGCTATTTCTATGAAGTTGTACAAAAACGCTTTCTTTCGCCAAGACAGTGCGTTTCTCACTGTTACATGCATTTGAATGGGGAACTCGACCGAAACAAAGTATAGGTTTTCATTATGTGAATAACTTGGAAATCTTAGCTCAAACAGCTGCAAAACCTGTTTTCCCAGCACGGAGACCTTGAGTTCTATAATATAAGGCCATAAACATGTTTGTCTGAGTCTTCTATCAAAAGTTACAGCTATTTCTATGAAGTTGTACAAAAACGCTTTCTTTCGCCAAGACAGTGCGTTTCTCACTGTTACATGCATTTGAATGGGGAACTCGACTGAAACAAAGTATAGGTTTTCATTATGTGAATAACTTGGAAATCTTAGCTCAAACAGCTGCAAAACCTGTTTTCCCAGCACGGGGACCTTGAGTTCTATAATATAAGGCCATAAACATGTTTGTCTGAGTCTTCTATCAAAAGTTACAGCTATTTCTATGAAGTTGTACAAAAACGCTTAATTTCGCCAAGACAGTGCGTTTCTCACTGTTACATGCATTTGAATGGGGAACTCGACTGAAATAAAGTATAGGTTTTCATTATGTGAATAACTTGGAAATCTTAGCTCAAACAGCTGCAAAACCTGTTTTCCCAGCACGGGAACCTTGAGTTCTATAAGATAAAGCCATAAACATGTGTATCCGAGTCTTCTATCAAAAGTTACAGCTATTCATATGAAGTTGTACAAAAACGCTTTCTTTCGCCAAGACAGTGCATTTCTCACTGTTACATGCATTTGAATGGGGAACTCGACTGAAACAAAGTATAGGTTTTCATTATGTGAATAACTTGGAAATCTTAGCTCAAACAGCTGCAAAACCTGTTTTCCCAGCACGGGGACCTTGAGTTCTATAATATAAGGCCATAAACATGTTTGTCTGAGTCTTCTATCAAAAGTTACAGCTATTTCTATGAAGTTGTACAAAAACGCTTAATTTCGCCAAGACAGTGCGTTTCTCACTGTTACATGCATTTGAATGGGGAACTCGACTGAAACAAAGTATAGGTTTTCATTATGTGAATAACTTGGAAATCTGAGCTCAAACAGCTGCAAAACCTGTTTTCCCAGCACGGAGACCTTGAGTTCTATAATATAAGGCCATAAACATGTTTGTCTGAGTCTTCTATCAAAAGTTACAGCTATTTCTATGAAGTTGTACAAAAACGCTTTCTTTCGCCAAGACAGTGCGTTTCTCACTGTTACATGCATTTGAATGGGGAACTCGACCGAAACAAAGTATAGGTTTTCATTATGTGAATAACTTGGAAATCTTAGCTCAAACAGCTGCAAAACCTGTTTTCCCAGCACGGAGACCTTGAGTTCTATAATATAAGGCCATAAACATGTTTGTCTGAGTCTTCTATCAAAAGTTACAGCTATTTCTATGAAGTTGTACAAAAACGCTTTCTTTCGCCAAGACAGTGCGTTTCTCACTGTTACATGCATTTGAATGGGGAACTCGACCGAAACAAAGTATAGGTTTTCATTATGTGAATAACTTGGAAATCTTAGCTCAAACAGCTGCAAAACCTGTTTTCCCAGCACGGAGACCTTGAGTTCTATAATATAAGGCCATAAACATGTTTGTCTGAGTCTTCTATCAAAAGTTACAGCTATTTCTATGAAGTTGTACAAAAACGCTTTCTTTCGCCAAGACAGTGCGTTTCTCACTGTTACATGCATTTGAATGGGGAACTCGACCGAAACAAAGTATAGGTTTTCATTATGTGAATAACTTGGAAATCTTAGCTCAAACAGCTGCAAAACCTGTTTTCCCAGCACGGAGACCTTGAGTTCTATAATATAAGGCCATAAACATGTTTGTCTGAGTCTTCTATCAAAAGTTACAGCTATTTCTATGAAGTTGTACAAAAACGCTTTCTTTCGCCAAGACAGTGCGTTTCTCACTGTTACATGCATTTGAATGGGGAACTCGACTGAAACAAAGTATAGGTTTTCATTATGTGAATAACTTGGAAATCTTAGCTCAAACAGCTGCAAAACCTGTTTTCCCAGCACGGGGACCTTGAGTTCTATAATATAAGGCCATAAACATGTTTGTCTGAGTCTTCTATCAAAAGTTACAGCTATTTCTATGAAGTTGTACAAAAACGCTTTCTTTCGCCAAGACAGTGCGTTTCTCACTGTTACATGCATTTGAATGGGGAACTCGACCGAAACAAAGTATAGGTTTTCATTATGTGAATAACTTGGAAATCTTAGCTCAAACAGCTGCAAAACCTGTTTTCCCAGCACGGAGACCTTGAGTTCTATAATATAAGGCCATAAACATGTTTGTCTGAGTCTTCTATCAAAAGTTACAGCTATTTCTATGAAGTTGTACAAAAACGCTTTCTTTCGCCAAGACAGTGCGTTTCTCACTGTTACATGCATTTGAATGGGGAACTCGACCGAAACAAAGTATAGGTTTTCATTATGTGAATAACTTGGAAATCTTAGCTCAAACAGCTGCAAAACCTGTTTTCCCAGCACGGAGACCTTGAGTTCTATAATATAAGGCCATAAACATGTTTGTCTGAGTCTTCTATCAAAAGTTACAGCTATTTCTATGAAGTTGTACAAAAACGCTTTCTTTCGCCAAGACAGTGCGTTTCTCACTGTTACATGCATTTGAATGGGGAACTCGACTGAAACAAAGTATAGGTTTTCATTATGTGAATAACTTGGAAATCTTAGCTCAAACAGCTGCAAAACCTGTTTTCCCAGCACGGGGACCTTGAGTTCTATAATATAAGGCCATAAACATGTTTGTCTGAGTCTTCTATCAAAAGTTACAGCTATTTCTATGAAGTTGTACAAAAACGCTTTCTTTCGCCAAGACAGTGCGTTTCTCACTGTTACATGCATTTGAATGGGGAACTCGACCGAAACAAAGTATAGGTTTTCATTATGTGAATAACTTGGAAATCTTAGCTCAAACAGCTGCAAAACCTGTTTTCCCAGCACGGAGACCTTGAGTTCTATAATATAAGGCCATAAACATGTTTGTCTGAGTCTTCTATCAAAAGTTACAGCTATTTCTATGAAGTTGTACAAAAACGCTTTCTTTCGCCAAGACAGTGCGTTTCTCACTGTTACATGCATTTGAATGGGGAACTCGACTGAAACAAAGTATAGGTTTTCATTATGTGAATAACTTGGAAATCTTAGCTCAAACAGCTGCAAAACCTGTTTTCCCAGCACGGGGACCTTGAGTTCTATAATATAAGGCCATAAACATGTTTGTCTGAGTCTTCTATCAAAAGTTACAGCTATTTCTATGAAGTTGTACAAAAACGCTTAATTTCGCCAAGACAGTGCGTTTCTCACTGTTACATGCATTTGAATGGGGAACTCGACTGAAATAAAGTATAGGTTTTCATTATGTGAATAACTTGGAAATCTTAGCTCAAACAGCTGCAAAACCTGTTTTCCCAGCACGGGAACCTTGAGTTCTATAAGATAAAGCCATAAACATGTGTATCCGAGTCTTCTATCAAAAGTTACAGCTATTCATATGAAGTTGTACAAAAACGCTTTCTTTCGCCAAGACAGTGCGTTTCTCACTGTTACATGCATTTGAATGGGGAACTCGACCGAAACAAAGTATAGGTTTTCATTATGTGAATAACTTGGAAATCTTAGCTCAAACAGCTGCAAAACCTGTTTTCCCAGCACGGAGACCTTGAGTTCTATAATATAAGGCCATAAACATGTTTGTCTGAGTCTTCTATCAAAAGTTACAGCTATTTCTATGAAGTTGTACAAAAACGCTTTCTTTCGCCAAGACAGTGCGTTTCTCACTGTTACATGCATTTGAATGGGGAACTCGACCGAAACAAAGTATAGGTTTTCATTATGTGAATAACTTGGAAATCTTAGCTCAAACAGCTGCAAAACCTGTTTTCCCAGCACGGAGACCTTGAGTTCTATAATATAAGGCCATAAACATGTTTGTCTGAGTCTTCTATCAAAAGTTACAGCTATTTCTATGAAGTTGTACAAAAACGCTTTCTTTCGCCAAGACAGTGCGTTTCTCACTGTTACATGCATTTGAATGGGGAACTCGACCGAAACAAAGTATAGGTTTTCATTATGTGAATAACTTGGAAATCTTAGCTCAAACAGCTGCAAAACCTGTTTTCCCAGCACGGAGACCTTGAGTTCTATAATATAAGGCCATAAACATGTTTGTCTGAGTCTTCTATCAAAAGTTACAGCTATTTCTATGAAGTTGTACAAAAACGCTTTCTTTCGCCAAGACAGTGCGTTTCTCACTGTTACATGCATTTGAATGGGGAACTCGACTGAAATAAAGTATAGGTTTTCATTATGTGAATAACTTGGAAATCTTAGCTCAAACAGCTGCAAAACCTGTTTTCCCAGCACGGGAACCTTGAGTTCTATAAGATAAAGCCATAAACATGTGTATCCGAGTCTTCTATCAAAAGTTACAGCTATTCATATGAAGTTGTACAAAAACGCTTTCTTTCGCCAAGACAGTGCGTTTCTCACTGTTACATGCATTTGAATGGGGAACTCGACTGAAACAAAGTATAGGTTTTCATTATGTGAATAACTTGGAAATCTTAGCTCAAACAGCTGCAAAACCTGTTTTCCCAGCACGGGGACCTTGAGTTCTATAATATAAGGCCATAAACATGTTTGTCTGAGTCTTCTATCAAAAGTTACAGCTATTTCTATGAAGTTGTACAAAAACGCTTAATTTCGCCAAGACAGTGCGTTTCTCACTGTTACATGCATTTGAATGGGGAACTCGACTGAAACAAAGTATAGGTTTTCATTATGTGAATAACTTGGAAATCTTAGCTCAAACAGCTGCAAAACCTGTTTTCCCAGCACGGGAACCTTGAGTTCTATAAGATAAAGCCATAAACATGTGTATCCGAGTCTTCTATCAAAAGTTACAGCTATTCATATGAAGTTGTACAAAAACGCTTTCTTTCGCCAAGACAGTGCGTTTCTCACTGTTACATGCATTTGAATGGGGAACTCGACTGAAACAAAGTATAGGTTTTCATTATGTGAATAACTTGGAAATCTTAGCTCAAACAGCTGCAAAACCTGTTTTCCCAGCACGGGGACCTTGAGTTCTATAATATAAGGCCATAAACATGTTTGTCTGAGTCTTCTATCAAAAGTTACAGCTATTTCTATGAAGTTGTACAAAAACGCTTAATTTCGCCAAGACAGTGCGTTTCTCACTGTTACATGCATTTGAATGGGGAACTCGACTGAAACAAAGTATAGGTTTTCATTATGTGAATAACTTGGAAATCTTAGCTCAAACAGCTGCAAAACCTGTTTTCCCAGCACGGGGACCTTGAGTTCTATAATATAAGGCCATAAACATGTTTGTCTGAGTCTTCTATCAAAAGTTACAGCTATTTCTATGAAGTTGTACAAAAACGCTTTCTTTCGCCAAGACAGTGCGTTTCTCACTGTTACATGCATTTGAATGGGGAACTCGACCGAAACAAAGTATAGGTTTTCATTATGTGAATAACTTGGAAATCTTAGCTCAAACAGCTGCAAAACCTGTTTTCCCAGCACGGAGACCTTGAGTTCTATAATATAAGGCCATAAACATGTTTGTCTGAGTCTTCTATCAAAAGTTACAGCTATTTCTATGAAGTTGTACAAAAACGCTTTCTTTCGCCAAGACAGTGCGTTTCTCACTGTTACATGCATTTGAATGGGGAACTCGACTGAAACAAAGTATAGGTTTTCATTATGTGAATAACTTGGAAATCTTAGCTCAAACAGCTGCAAAACCTGTTTTCCCAGCACGGGGACCTTGAGTTCTATAATATAAGGCCATAAACATGTTTGTCTGAGTCTTCTATCAAAAGTTACAGCTATTTCTATGAAGTTGTACAAAAACGCTTAATTTCGCCAAGACAGTGCGTTTCTCACTGTTACATGCATTTGAATGGGGAACTCGACCGAAACAAAGTATAGGTTTTCATTATGTGAATAACTTGGAAATCTTAGCTCAAACAGCTGCAAAACCTGTTTTCCCAGCACGGAGACCTTGAGTTCTATAATATAAGGCCATAAACATGTTTGTCTGAGTCTTCTATCAAAAGTTACAGCTATTTCTATGAAGTTGTACAAAAACGCTTTCTTTCGCCAAGACAGTGCGTTTCTCACTGTTACATGCATTTGAATGGGGAACTCGACCGAAACAAAGTATAGGTTTTCATTATGTGAATAACTTGGAAATCTTAGCTCAAACAGCTGCAAAACCTGTTTTCCCAGCACGGAGACCTTGAGTTCTATAATATAAGGCCATAAACATGTTTGTCTGAGTCTTCTATCAAAAGTTACAGCTATTTCTATGAAGTTGTACAAAAACGCTTTCTTTCGCCAAGACAGTGCGTTTCTCACTGTTACATGCATTTGAATGGGGAACTCGACTGAAACAAAGTATAGGTTTTCATTATGTGAATAACTTGGAAATCTTAGCTCAAACAGCTGCAAAACCTGTTTTCCCAGCACGGGGACCTTGAGTTCTATAATATAAGGCCATAAACATGTTTGTCTGAGTCTTCTATCAAAAGTTACAGCTATTTCTATGAAGTTGTACAAAAACGCTTTCTTTCGCCAAGACAGTGCGTTTCTCACTGTTACATGCATTTGAATGGGGAACTCGACCGAAACAAAGTATAGGTTTTCATTATGTGAATAACTTGGAAATCTTAGCTCAAACAGCTGCAAAACCTGTTTTCCCAGCACGGAGACCTTGAGTTCTATAATATAAGGCCATAAACATGTTTGTCTGAGTCTTCTATCAAAAGTTACAGCTATTTCTATGAAGTTGTACAAAAACGCTTTCTTTCGCCAAGACAGTGCGTTTCTCACTGTTACATGCATTTGAATGGGGAACTCGACTGAAACAAAGTATAGGTTTTCATTATGTGAATAACTTGGAAATCTTAGCTCAAACAGCTGCAAAACCTGTTTTCCCAGCACGGGGACCTTGAGTTCTATAATATAAGGCCATAAACATGTTTGTCTGAGTCTTCTATCAAAAGTTACAGCTATTTCTATGAAGTTGTACAAAAACGCTTAATTTCGCCAAGACAGTGCGTTTCTCACTGTTACATGCATTTGAATGGGGAACTCGACTGAAATAAAGTATAGGTTTTCATTATGTGAATAACTTGGAAATCTTAGCTCAAACAGCTGCAAAACCTGTTTTCCCAGCACGGGAACCTTGAGTTCTATAAGATAAAGCCATAAACATGTGTATCCGAGTCTTCTATCAAAAGTTACAGCTATTCATATGAAGTTGTACAAAAACGCTTTCTTTCGCCAAGACAGTGCGTTTCTCACTGTTACATGCATTTGAATGGGGAACTCGACCGAAACAAAGTATAGGTTTTCATTATGTGAATAACTTGGAAATCTTAGCTCAAACAGCTGCAAAACCTGTTTTCCCAGCACGGAGACCTTGAGTTCTATAATATAAGGCCATAAACATGTTTGTCTGAGTCTTCTATCAAAAGTTACAGCTATTTCTATGAAGTTGTACAAAAACGCTTTCTTTCGCCAAGACAGTGCGTTTCTCACTGTTACATGCATTTGAATGGGGAACTCGACCGAAACAAAGTATAGGTTTTCATTATGTGAATAACTTGGAAATCTTAGCTCAAACAGCTGCAAAACCTGTTTTCCCAGCACGGAGACCTTGAGTTCTATAATATAAGGCCATAAACATGTTTGTCTGAGTCTTCTATCAAAAGTTACAGCTATTTCTATGAAGTTGTACAAAAACGCTTTCTTTCGCCAAGACAGTGCGTTTCTCACTGTTACATGCATTTGAATGGGGAACTCGACCGAAACAAAGTATAGGTTTTCATTATGTGAATAACTTGGAAATCTTAGCTCAAACAGCTGCAAAACCTGTTTTCCCAGCACGGAGACCTTGAGTTCTATAATATAAGGCCATAAACATGTTTGTCTGAGTCTTCTATCAAAAGTTACAGCTATTTCTATGAAGTTGTACAAAAACGCTTTCTTTCGCCAAGACAGTGCGTTTCTCACTGTTACATGCATTTGAATGGGGAACTCGACTGAAATAAAGTATAGGTTTTCATTATGTGAATAACTTGGAAATCTTAGCTCAAACAGCTGCAAAACCTGTTTTCCCAGCACGGGAACCTTGAGTTCTATAAGATAAAGCCATAAACATGTGTATCCGAGTCTTCTATCAAAAGTTACAGCTATTCATATGAAGTTGTACAAAAACGCTTTCTTTCGCCAAGACAGTGCGTTTCTCACTGTTACATGCATTTGAATGGGGAACTCGACTGAAACAAAGTATAGGTTTTCATTATGTGAATAACTTGGAAATCTTAGCTCAAACAGCTGCAAAACCTGTTTTCCCAGCACGGGGACCTTGAGTTCTATAATATAAGGCCATAAACATGTTTGTCTGAGTCTTCTATCAAAAGTTACAGCTATTTCTATGAAGTTGTACAAAAACGCTTAATTTCGCCAAGACAGTGCGTTTCTCACTGTTACATGCATTTGAATGGGGAACTCGACTGAAACAAAGTATAGGTTTTCATTATGTGAATAACTTGGAAATCTTAGCTCAAACAGCTGCAAAACCTGTTTTCCCAGCACGGGAACCTTGAGTTCTATAAGATAAAGCCATAAACATGTGTATCCGAGTCTTCTATCAAAAGTTACAGCTATTCATATGAAGTTGTACAAAAACGCTTTCTTTCGCCAAGACAGTGCGTTTCTCACTGTTACATGCATTTGAATGGGGAACTCGACTGAAACAAAGTATAGGTTTTCATTATGTGAATAACTTGGAAATCTTAGCTCAAACAGCTGCAAAACCTGTTTTCCCAGCACGGGGAGCTTGAGTTCTATAATATAAGGCCATAAACATGTTTGTCTGAGTCTTCTATCAAAAGTTACAGCTATTTCTATGAAGTTGTACAAAAACGCTTAATTTCGCCAAGACAGTGCGTTTCTCACTGTTACATGCATTTGAATGGGGAACTCGACTGAAACAAAGTATAGGTTTTCATTATGTGAATAACTTGGAAATCTTAGCTCAAACAGCTGCAAAACCTGTTTTCCCAGCACGGGGACCTTGAGTTCTATAATATAAGGCCATAAACATGTTTGTCTGAGTCTTCTATCAAAAGTTACAGCTATTTCTATGAAGTTGTACAAAAACGCTTTCTTTCGCCAAGACAGTGCGTTTCTCACTGTTACATGCATTTGAATGGGGAACTCGACCGAAACAAAGTATAGGTTTTCATTATGTGAATAACTTGGAAATCTTAGCTCAAACAGCTGCAAAACCTGTTTTCCCAGCACGGAGACCTTGAGTTCTATAATATAAGGCCATAAACATGTTTGTCTGAGTCTTCTATCAAAAGTTACAGCTATTTCTATGAAGTTGTACAAAAACGCTTTCTTTCGCCAAGACAGTGCGTTTCTCACTGTTACATGCATTTGAATGGGGAACTCGACTGAAACAAAGTATAGGTTTTCATTATGTGAATAACTTGGAAATCTTAGCTCAAACAGCTGCAAAACCTGTTTTCCCAGCACGGGGACCTTGAGTTCTATAATATAAGGCCATAAACATGTTTGTCTGAGTCTTCTATCAAAAGTTACAGCTATTTCTATGAAGTTGTACAAAAACGCTTAATTTCGCCAAGACAGTGCGTTTCTCACTGTTACATGCATTTGAATGGGGAACTCGACTGAAATAAAGTATAGGTTTTCATTATGTGAATAACTTGGAAATCTTAGCTCAAACAGCTGCAAAACCTGTTTTCCCAGCACGGGAACCTTGAGTTCTATAAGATAAAGCCATAAACATGTGTATCCGAGTCTTCTATCAAAAGTTACAGCTATTCATATGAAGTTGTACAAAAACGCTTTCTTTCGCCAAGACAGTGCGTTTCTCACTGTTACATGCATTTGAATGGGGAACTCGACCGAAACAAAGTATAGGTTTTCATTATGTGAATAACTTGGAAATCTTAGCTCAAACAGCTGCAAAACCTGTTTTCCCAGCACGGAGACCTTGAGTTCTATAATATAAGGCCATAAACATGTTTGTCTGAGTCTTCTATCAAAAGTTACAGCTATTTCTATGAAGTTGTACAAAAACGCTTTCTTTCGCCAAGACAGTGCGTTTCTCACTGTTACATGCATTTGAATGGGGAACTCGACCGAAACAAAGTATAGGTTTTCATTATGTGAATAACTTGGAAATCTTAGCTCAAACAGCTGCAAAACCTGTTTTCCCAGCACGGAGACCTTGAGTTCTATAATATAAGGCCATAAACATGTTTGTCTGAGTCTTCTATCAAAAGTTACAGCTATTTCTATGAAGTTGTACAAAAACGCTTTCTTTCGCCAAGACAGTGCGTTTCTCACTGTTACATGCATTTGAATGGGGAACTCGACTGAAACAAAGTATAGGTTTTCATTATGTGAATAACTTGGAAATCTTAGCTCAAACAGCTGCAAAACCTGTTTTCCCAGCACGGGGACCTTGAGTTCTATAATATAAGGCCATAAACATGTTTGTCTGAGTCTTCTATCAAAAGTTACAGCTATTTCTATGAAGTTGTACAAAAACGCTTAATTTCGCCAAGACAGTGCGTTTCTCACTGTTACATGCATTTGAATGGGGAACTCGACTGAAATAAAGTATAGGTTTTCATTATGTGAATAACTTGGAAATCTTAGCTCAAACAGCTGCAAAACCTGTTTTCCCAGCACGGGAACCTTGAGTTCTATAAGATAAAGCCATAAACATGTGTATCCGAGTCTTCTATCAAAAGTTACAGCTATTCATATGAAGTTGTACAAAAACGCTTTCTTTCGCCAAGACAGTGCGTTTCTCACTGTTACATGCATTTGAATGGGGAACTCGACTGAAACAAAGTATAGGTTTTCATTATGTGAATAACTTGGAAATCTTAGCTCAAACAGCTGCAAAACCTGTTTTCCCAGCACGGGGACCTTGAGTTCTATAATATAAGGCCATAAACATGTTTGTCTGAGTCTTCTATCAAAAGTTACAGCTATTTCTATGAAGTTGTACAAAAACGCTTAATTTCGCCAAGACAGTGCGTTTCTCACTGTTACATGCATTTGAATGGGGAACTCGACTGAAACAAAGTATAGGTTTTCATTATGTGAATAACTTGGAAATCTTAGCTCAAACAGCTGCAAAACCTGTTTTCCCAGCACGGGAACCTTGAGTTCTATAAGATAAAGCCATAAACATGTGTATCCGAGTCTTCTATCAAAAGTTACAGCTATTCATATGAAGTTGTACAAAAACGCTTTCTTTCGCCAAGACAGTGCGTTTCTCACTGTTACATGCATTTGAATGGGGAACTCGACTGAAACAAAGTATAGGTTTTCATTATGTGAATAACTTGGAAATCTTAGCTCAAACAGCTGCAAAACCTGTTTTCCCAGCACGGGGACCTTGAGTTCTATAATATAAGGCCATAAACATGTTTGTCTGAGTCTTCTATCAAAAGTTACAGCTATTTCTATGAAGTTGTACAAAAACGCTTAATTTCGCCAAGACAGTGCGTTTCTCACTGTTACATGCATTTGAATGGGGAACTCGACTGAAACAAAGTATAGGTTTTCATTATGTGAATAACTTGGAAATCTTAGCTCAAACAGCTGCAAAACCTGTTTTCCCAGCACGGGAACCTTGAGTTCTATAAGATAAAGCCATAAACATGTGTATCCGAGTCTTCTATCAAAAGTTACAGCTATTCATATGAAGTTGTACAAAAACGCTTTCTTTCGCCAAGACAGTGCGTTTCTCACTGTTACATGCATTTGAATGGGGAACTCGACCGAAACAAAGTATAGGTTTTCATTATGTGAATAACTTGGAAATCTTAGCTCAAACAGCTGCAAAACCTGTTTTCCCAGCACGGAGACCTTGAGTTCTATAATATAAGGCCATAAACATGTTTGTCTGAGTCTTCTATCAAAAGTTACAGCTATTTCTATGAAGTTGTACAAAAACGCTTTCTTTCGCCAAGACAGTGCGTTTCTCACTGTTACATGCATTTGAATGGGGAACTCGACCGAAACAAAGTATAGGTTTTCATTATGTGAATAACTTGGAAATCTTAGCTCAAACAGCTGCAAAACCTGTTTTCCCAGCACGGAGACCTTGAGTTCTATAATATAAGGCCATAAACATGTTTGTCTGAGTCTTCTATCAAAAGTTACAGCTATTTCTATGAAGTTGTACAAAAACGCTTTCTTTCGCCAAGACAGTGCGTTTCTCACTGTTACATGCATTTGAATGGGGAACTCGACTGAAACAAAGTATAGGTTTTCATTATGTGAATAACTTGGAAATCTTAGCTCAAACAGCTGCAAAACCTGTTTTCCCAGCACGGGGACCTTGAGTTCTATAATATAAGGCCATAAACATGTTTGTCTGAGTCTTCTATCAAAAGTTACAGCTATTTCTATGAAGTTGTACAAAAACGCTTAATTTCGCCAAGACAGTGCGTTTCTCACTGTTACATGCATTTGAATGGGGAACTCGACTGAAATAAAGTATAGGTTTTCATTATGTGAATAACTTGGAAATCTTAGCTCAAACAGCTGCAAAACCTGTTTTCCCAGCACGGGAACCTTGAGTTCTATAAGATAAAGCCATAAACATGTGTATCCGAGTCTTCTATCAAAAGTTACAGCTATTCATATGAAGTTGTACAAAAACGCTTTCTTTCGCCAAGACAGTGCGTTTCTCACTGTTACATGCATTTGAATGGGGAACTCGACTGAAACAAAGTATAGGTTTTCATTATGTGAATAACTTGGAAATCTTAGCTCAAACAGCTGCAAAACCTGTTTTCCCAGCACGGGGACCTTGAGTTCTATAATATAAGGCCATAAACATGTTTGTCTGAGTCTTCTATCAAAAGTTACAGCTATTTCTATGAAGTTGTACAAAAACGCTTAATTTCGCCAAGACAGTGCGTTTCTCACTGTTACATGCATTTGAATGGGGAACTCGACTGAAACAAAGTATAGGTTTTCATTATGTGAATAACTTGGAAATCTTAGCTCAAACAGCTGCAAAACCTGTTTTCCCAGCACGGGAACCTTGAGTTCTATAAGATAAAGCCATAAACATGTGTATCCGAGTCTTCTATCAAAAGTTACAGCTATTCATATGAAGTTGTACAAAAACGCTTTCTTTCGCCAAGACAGTGCGTTTCTCACTGTTACATGCATTTGAATGGGGAACTCGACTGAAACAAAGTATAGGTTTTCATTATGTGAATAACTTGGAAATCTTAGCTCAAACAGCTGCAAAACCTGTTTTCCCAGCACGGGGACCTTGAGTTCTATAATATAAGGCCATAAACATGTTTGTCTGAGTCTTCTATCAAAAGTTACAGCTATTTCTATGAAGTTGTACAAAAACGCTTAATTTCGCCAAGACAGTGCGTTTCTCACTGTTACATGCATTTGAATGGGGAACTCGACTGAAACAAAGTATAGGTTTTCATTATGTGAATAACTTGGAAATCTTAGCTCAAACAGCTGCAAAACCTGTTTTCCCAGCACGGGAACCTTGAGTTCTATAAGATAAAGCCATAAACATGTGTATCCGAGTCTTCTATCAAAAGTTACAGCTATTCATATGAAGTTGTACAAAAACGCTTTCTTTCGCCAAGACAGTGCGTTTCTCACTGTTACATGCATTTGAATGGGGAACTCGACCGAAACAAAGTATAGGTTTTCATTATGTGAATAACTTGGAAATCTTAGCTCAAACAGCTGCAAAACCTGTTTTCCCAGCACGGAGACCTTGAGTTCTATAATATAAGGCCATAAACATGTTTGTCTGAGTCTTCTATCAAAAGTTACAGCTATTTCTATGAAGTTGTACAAAAACGCTTTCTTTCGCCAAGACAGTGCGTTTCTCACTGTTACATGCATTTGAATGGGGAACTCGACCGAAACAAAGTATAGGTTTTCATTATGTGAATAACTTGGAAATCTTAGCTCAAACAGCTGCAAAACCTGTTTTCCCAGCACGGAGACCTTGAGTTCTATAATATAAGGCCATAAACATGTTTGTCTGAGTCTTCTATCAAAAGTTACAGCTATTTCTATGAAGTTGTACAAAAACGCTTTCTTTCGCCAAGACAGTGCGTTTCTCACTGTTACATGCATTTGAATGGGGAACTCGACCGAAACAAAGTATAGGTTTTCATTATGTGAATAACTTGGAAATCTTAGCTCAAACAGCTGCAAAACCTGTTTTCCCAGCACGGAGACCTTGAGTTCTATAATATAAGGCCATAAACATGTTTGTCTGAGTCTTCTATCAAAAGTTACAGCTATTTCTATGAAGTTGTACAAAAACGCTTTCTTTCGCCAAGACAGTGCGTTTCTCACTGTTACATGCATTTGAATGGGGAACTCGACTGAAACAAAGTATAGGTTTTCATTATGTGAATAACTTGGAAATCTTAGCTCAAACAGCTGCAAAACCTGTTTTCCCAGCACGGGGACCTTGAGTTCTATAATATAAGGCCATAAACATGTTTGTCTGAGTCTTCTATCAAAAGTTACAGCTATTTCTATGAAGTTGTACAAAAACGCTTAATTTCGCCAAGACAGTGCGTTTCTCACTGTTACATGCATTTGAATGGGGAACTCGACTGAAATAAAGTATAGGTTTTCATTATGTGAATAACTTGGAAATCTTAGCTCAAACAGCTGCAAAACCTGTTTTCCCAGCACGGGAACCTTGAGTTCTATAAGATAAAGCCATAAACATGTGTATCCGAGTCTTCTATCAAAAGTTACAGCTATTCATATGAAGTTGTACAAAAACGCTTTCTTTCGCCAAGACAGTGCGTTTCTCACTGTTACATGCATTTGAATGGGGAACTCGACTGAAACAAAGTATAGGTTTTCATTATGTGAATAACTTGGAAATCTTAGCTCAAACAGCTGCAAAACCTGTTTTCCCAGCACGGGGACCTTGAGTTCTATAATATAAGGCCATAAACATGTTTGTCTGAGTCTTCTATCAAAAGTTACAGCTATTTCTATGAAGTTGTACAAAAACGCTTAATTTCGCCAAGACAGTGCGTTTCTCACTGTTACATGCATTTGAATGGGGAACTCGACTGAAACAAAGTATAGGTTTTCATTATGTGAATAACTTGGAAATCTTAGCTCAAACAGCTGCAAAACCTGTTTTCCCAGCACGGGAACCTTGAGTTCTATAAGATAAAGCCATAAACATGTGTATCCGAGTCTTCTATCAAAAGTTACAGCTATTCATATGAAGTTGTACAAAAACGCTTTCTTTCGCCAAGACAGTGCGTTTCTCACTGTTACATGCATTTGAATGGGGAACTCGACTGAAACAAAGTATAGGTTTTCATTATGTGAATAACTTGGAAATCTTAGCTCAAACAGCTGCAAAACCTGTTTTCCCAGCACGGGGACCTTGAGTTCTATAATATAAGGCCATAAACATGTTTGTCTGAGTCTTCTATCAAAAGTTACAGCTATTTCTATGAAGTTGTACAAAAACGCTTAATTTCGCCAAGACAGTGCGTTTCTCACTGTTACATGCATTTGAATGGGGAACTCGACTGAAACAAAGTATAGGTTTTCATTATGTGAATAACTTGGAAATCTTAGCTCAAACAGCTGCAAAACCTGTTTTCCCAGCACGGGAACCTTGAGTTCTATAAGATAAAGCCATAAACATGTGTATCCGAGTCTTCTATCAAAAGTTACAGCTATTCATATGAAGTTGTACAAAAACGCTTTCTTTCGCCAAGACAGTGCGTTTCTCACTGTTACATGCATTTGAATGGGGAACTCGACCGAAACAAAGTATAGGTTTTCATTATGTGAATAACTTGGAAATCTTAGCTCAAACAGCTGCAAAACCTGTTTTCCCAGCACGGAGACCTTGAGTTCTATAATATAAGGCCATAAACATGTTTGTCTGAGTCTTCTATCAAAAGTTACAGCTATTTCTATGAAGTTGTACAAAAACGCTTTCTTTCGCCAAGACAGTGCGTTTCTCACTGTTACATGCATTTGAATGGGGAACTCGACCGAAACAAAGTATAGGTTTTCATTATGTGAATAACTTGGAAATCTTAGCTCAAACAGCTGCAAAACCTGTTTTCCCAGCACAGAGACCTTGAGTTCTATAATATAAGGCCATAAACATGTTTGTCTGAGTCTTCTATCAAAAGTTACAGCTATTTCTATGAAGTTGTACAAAAACGCTTAATTTCGCCAAGACAGTGCGTTTCTCACTGTTACATGCATTTGAATGGGGAACTCGACTGAAATAAAGTATAGGTTTTCATTATGTGAATAACTTGGAAATCTTAGCTCAAACAGCTGCAAAACCTGTTTTCCCAGCACGGGAACCTTGAGTTCTATAAGATAAAGCCATAAACATGTGTATCCGAGTCTTCTATCAAAAGTTACAGCTATTCATATGAAGTTGTACAAAAACGCTTTCTTTCGCCAAGACAGTGCGTTTCTCACTGTTACATGCATTTGAATGGGGAACTCGACTGAAACAAAGTATAGGTTTTCATTATGTGAATAACTTGGAAATCTTAGCTCAAACAGCTGCAAAACCTGTTTTCCCAGCACGGGGACCTTGAGTTCTATAATATAAGGCCATAAACATGTTTGTCTGAGTCTTCTATCAAAAGTTACAGCTATTTCTATGAAGTTGTACAAAAACGCTTAATTTCGCCAAGACAGTGCGTTTCTCACTGTTACATGCATTTGAATGGGGAACTCGACTGAAACAAAGTATAGGTTTTCATTATGTGAATAATTTGGAAATCTTAGCTCAAACAGCTGCAAAACCTGTTTTCCCAGCACGGGAACCTTGAGTTCTATAAGATAAAGCCATAAACATGTGTATCCGAGTCTTCTATCAAAAGTTACAGCTATTCATATGAAGTTGTACAAAAACGCTTTCTTTCGCCAAGACAGTGCATTTCTCACTGTTACATGCATTTGAATGGGGAACTCGACCGAAACAAAGTATAGGTTTTCATTATGTGAATAACTTGGAAATCTTAGCTCAAACAGCTGCAAAACCTGTTTTCCCAGCACGGAGACCTTGAGTTCTATAATATAAGGCCATAAACATGTTTGTCTGAGTCTTCTATCAAAAGTTACAGCTATTTCTATGAAGTTGTACAAAAACGCTTTCTTTCGCCAAGACAGTGCGTTTCTCACTGTTACATGCATTTGAATGGGGAACTCGACCGAAACAAAGTATAGGTTTTCATTATGTGAATAACTTGGAAATCTTAGCTCAAACAGCTGCAAAACCTGTTTTCCCAGCACGGAGACCTTGAGTTCTATAATATAAGGCCATAAACATGTTTGTCTGAGTCTTCTATCAAAAGTTACAGCTATTTCTATGAAGTTGTACAAAAACGCTTTCTTTCGCCAAGACAGTGCGTTTCTCACTGTTACATGCATTTGAATGGGGAACTCGACCGAAACAAAGTATAGGTTTTCATTATGTGAATAACTTGGAAATCTTAGCTCAAACAGCTGCAAAACCTGTTTTCCCAGCACGGAGACCTTGAGTTCTATAATATAAGGCCATAAACATGTTTGTCTGAGTCTTCTATCAAAAGTTACAGCTATTTCTATGAAGTTGTACAAAAACGCTTTCTTTCGCCAAGACAGTGCGTTTCTCACTGTTACATGCATTTGAATGGGGAACTCGACCGAAACAAAGTATAGGTTTTCATTATGTGAATAACTTGGAAATCTTAGCTCAAACAGCTGCAAAACCTGTTTTCCCAGCACGGGGACCTTGAGTTCTATAATATAAGGCCATAAACATGTTTGTCTGAGTCTTCTATCAAAAGTTACAGCTATTTCTATGAAGTTGTACAAAAACGCTTAATTTCGCCAAGACAGTGCGTTTCTCACTGTTACATGCATTTGAATGGGGAACTCGACTGAAATAAAGTATAGGTTTTCATTATGTGAATAACTTGGAAATCTTAGCTCAAACAGCTGCAAAACCTGTTTTCCCAGCACGGGAACCTTGAGTTCTATAAGATAAAGCCATAAACATGTGTATCCGAGTCTTCTATCAAAAGTTACAGCTATTCATATGAAGTTGTACAAAAACGCTTTCTTTCGCCAAGACAGTGCGTTTCTCACTGTTACATGCATTTGAATGGGGAACTCGACTGAAACAAAGTATAGGTTTTCATTATGTGAATAACTTGGAAATCTTAGCTCAAACAGCTGCAAAACCTGTTTTCCCAGCACGGGGACCTTGAGTTCTATAATATAAGGCCATAAACATGTTTGTCTGAGTCTTCTATCAAAAGTTACAGCTATTTCTATGAAGTTGTACAAAAACGCTTAATTTCGCCAAGACAGTGCGTTTCTCACTGTTACATGCATTTGAATGGGGAACTCGACTGAAACAAAGTATAGGTTTTCATTATGTGAATAATTTGGAAATCTTAGCTCAAACAGCTGCAAAACCTGTTTTCCCAGCACGGGAACCTTGAGTTCTATAAGATAAAGCCATAAACATGTGTATCCGAGTCTTCTATCAAAAGTTACAGCTATTCATATGAAGTTGTACAAAAACGCTTTCTTTCGCCAAGACAGTGCGTTTCTCACTGTTACATGCATTTGAATGGGGAACTCGACCGAAACAAAGTATAGGTTTTCATTATGTGAATAACTTGGAAATCTTAGCTCAAACAGCTGCAAAACCTGTTTTCCCAGCACGGAGACCTTGAGTTCTATAATATAAGGCCATAAACATGTTTGTCTGAGTCTTCTATCAAAAGTTACAGCTATTTCTATGAAGTTGTACAAAAACGCTTTCTTTCGCCAAGACAGTGCGTTTCTCACTGTAACATGCATTTGAATGGGGAACTCGACCGAAACAAAGTATAGGTTTTCATTATGTGAATAACTTGGAAATCTTAGCTCAAACAGCTGCAAAACCTGTTTTCCCAGCACGGAGACCTTGAGTTCTATAATATAAGGCCATAAACATGTTTGTCTGAGTCTTCTATCAAAAGTTACAGCTATTTCTATGAAGTTGTACAAAAACGCTTTCTTTCGCCAAGACAGTGCGTTTCTCACTGTTACATGCATTTGAATGGGGAACTCGACCGAAACAAAGTATAGGTTTTCATTATGTGAATAACTTGGAAATCTTAGCTCAAACAGCTGCAAAACCTGTTTTCCCAGCACGGAGACCTTGAGTTCTATAATATAAGGCCATAAACATGTTTGTCTGAGTCTTCTATCAAAAGTTACAGCTATTTCTATGAAGTTGTACAAAAACGCTTTCTTTCGCCAAGACAGTGCGTTTCTCACTGTTACATGCATTTGAATGGGGAACTCGACTGAAACAAAGTATAGGTTTTCATTATGTGAATAACTTGGAAATCTTAGCTCAAACAGCTGCAAAACCTGTTTTCCCAGCACGGGGACCTTGAGTTCTATAATATAAGGCCATAAACATGTTTGTCTGAGTCTTCTATCAAAAGTTACAGCTATTTCTATGAAGTTGTACAAAAACGCTTAATTTCGCCAAGACAGTGCGTTTCTCACTGTTACATGCATTTGAATGGGGAACTCGACTGAAATAAAGTATAGGTTTTCATTATGTGAATAACTTGGAAATCTTAGCTCAAACAGCTGCAAAACCTGTTTTCCCAGCACGGGAACCTTGAGTTCTATAAGATAAAGCCATAAACATGTGTATCCGAGTCTTCTATCAAAAGTTACAGCTATTCATATGAAGTTGTACAAAAACGCTTTCTTTCGCCAAGACAGTGCGTTTCTCACTGTTACATGCATTTGAATGGGGAACTCGACTGAAACAAAGTATAGGTTTTCATTATGTGAATAACTTGGAAATCTTAGCTCAAACAGCTGCAAAACCTGTTTTCCCAGCACGGGGACCTTGAGTTCTATAATATAAGGCCATAAACATGTTTGTCTGAGTCTTCTATCAAAAGTTACAGCTATTTCTATGAAGTTGTACAAAAACGCTTAATTTCGCCAAGACAGTGCGTTTCTCACTGTTACATGCATTTGAATGGGGAACTCGACTGAAACAAAGTATAGGTTTTCATTATGTGAATAACTTGGAAATCTTAGCTCAAACAGCTGCAAAACCTGTTTTCCCAGCACGGGAACCTTGAGTTCTATAAGATAAAGCCATAAACATGTGTATCCGAGTCTTCTATCAAAAGTTACAGCTATTCATATGAAGTTGTACAAAAACGCTTTCTTTCGCCAAGACAGTGCGTTTCTCACTGTTACATGCATTTGAATGGGGAACTCGACCGAAACAAAGTATAGGTTTTCATTATGTGAATAACTTGGAAATCTTAGCTCAAACAGCTGCAAAACCTGTTTTCCCAGCACGGAGACCTTGAGTTCTATAATATAAGGCCATAAACATGTTTGTCTGAGTCTTCTATCAAAAGTTACAGCTATTTCTATGAAGTTGTACAAAAACGCTTTCTTTCGCCAAGACAGTGCGTTTCTCACTGTTACATGCATTTGAATGGGGAACTCGACCGAAACAAAGTATAGGTTTTCATTATGTGAATAACTTGGAAATCTTAGCTCAAACAGCTGCAAAACCTGTTTTCCCAGCACGGAGACCTTGAGTTCTATAATATAAGGCCATAAACATGTTTGTCTGAGTCTTCTATCAAAAGTTACAGCTATTTCTATGAAGTTGTACAAAAACGCTTTCTTTCGCCAAGACAGTGCGTTTCTCACTGTTACATGCATTTGAATGGGGAACTCGACCGAAACAAAGTATAGGTTTTCATTATGTGAATAACTTGGAAATCTTAGCTCAAACAGCTGCAAAACCTGTTTTCCCAGCACGGGGACCTTGAGTTCTATAATATAAGGCCATAAACATGTTTGTCTGAGTCTTCTATCAAAAGTTACAGCTATTTCTATGAAGTTGTACAAAAACGCTTAATTTCGCCAAGACAGTGCGTTTCTCACTGTTACATGCATTTGAATGGGGAACTCGACTGAAATAAAGTATAGGTTTTCATTATGTGAATAACTTGGAAATCTTAGCTCAAACAGCTGCAAAACCTGTTTTCCCAGCACGGGAACCTTGAGTTCTATAAGATAAAGCCATAAACATGTGTATCCGAGTCTTCTATCAAAAGTTACAGCTATTCATATGAAGTTGTACAAAAACGCTTTCTTTCGCCAAGACAGTGCGTTTCTCACTGTTACATGCATTTGAATGGGGAACTCGACCGAAACAAAGTATAGGTTTTCATTATGTGAATAACTTGGAAATCTTAGCTCAAACAGCTGCAAAACCTGTTTTCCCAGCACGGAGACCTTGAGTTCTATAATATAAGGCCATAAACATGTTTGTCTGAGTCTTCTATCAAAAGTTACAGCTATTTCTATGAAGTTGTACAAAAACGCTTTCTTTCGCCAAGACAGTGCGTTTCTCACTGTTACATGCATTTGAATGGGGAACTCGACCGAAACAAAGTATAGGTTTTCATTATGTGAATAACTTGGAAATCTTAGCTCAAACAGCTGCAAAACCTGTTTTCCCAGCACGGAGACCTTGAGTTCTATAATATAAGGCCATAAACATGTTTGTCTGAGTCTTCTATCAAAAGTTACAGCTATTTCTATGAAGTTGTACAAAAACGCTTTCTTTCGCCAAGACAGTGCGTTTCTCACTGTTACATGCATTTGAATGGGGAACTCGACTGAAACAAAGTATAGGTTTTCATTATGTGAATAACTTGGAAATCTTAGCTCAAACAGCTGCAAAACCTGTTTTCCCAGCACGGGGACCTTGAGTTCTATAATATAAGGCCATAAACATGTTTGTCTGAGTCTTCTATCAAAAGTTACAGCTATTTCTATGAAGTTGTACAAAAACGCTTAATTTCGCCAAGACAGTGCGTTTCTCACTGTTACATGCATTTGAATGGGGAACTCGACTGAAACAAAGTATAGGTTTTCATTATGTGAATAACTTGGAAATCTTAGCTCAAACAGCTGCAAAACCTGTTTTCCCAGCACGGGAACCTTGAGTTCTATAAGATAAAGCCATAAACATGTGTATCCGAGTCTTCTATCAAAAGTTACAGCTATTCATATGAAGTTGTACAAAAACGCTTTCTTTCGCCAAGACAGTGCGTTTCTCACTGTTACATGCATTTGAATGGGGAACTCGACTGAAACAAAGTATAGGTTTTCATTATGTGAATAACTTGGAAATCTTAGCTCAAACAGCTGCAAAACCTGTTTTCCCAGCACGGGGACCTTGAGTTCTATAATATAAGGCCATAAACATGTTTGTCTGATTCTTCTATCAAAAGTTACAGCTATTTCTATGAAGTTGTACAAAAACGCTTAATTTCGCCAAGACAGTGCGTTTCTCACTGTTACATGCATTTGAATGGGAACTCGACTGAAACAAAGTATAGGTTTTCATTATGTGAATAACTTGGAAATCTTAGCTCAAACAGCTGCAAAACCTGTTTTCCCAGCACGGGGACCTTGAGTTCTATAATATAAGGCCATAAACATGTTTGTCTGAGTCTTCTATCAAAAGTTACAGCTATTTCTATGAAGTTGTACAAAAACGCTTAATTTCGCCAAGACAGTGCGTTTCTCACTGTTACATGCATTTGAATGGGAACTCGACTGAAACAAAGTATAGGTTTTCATTATGTGAATAACTTGGAAATCTTAGCTCAAACAGCTGCAAAACCTGTTTTCCCAGCACGGAGACCTTGAGTTCTATAAGATAAAGCCATAAACATGTGTATCCGAGGCTTCTATCAAAAGTTACAGCTATTCATATGAAGTTGTACAAAAACGCTTTCTTTCGCCAAGACAGTGCGTTTCTCACTGTTACATGCATTTGAATGGGGAACTCGACTGAAACAAAGTATAGGTTTTCATTATGTGAATAACTTGGAAATCTTAGCTCAAACAGCTGCAAAACCTGTTTTCCCAGCACGGGGACCTTGAGTTCTATAATATAAGGCCATAAACATGTTTGTCTGAGTCTTCTATCAAAAGTTACAGCTATTTCTATGAAGTTGTACAAAAACGCTTAATTTCGCCAAGACAGTGCGTTTCTCACTGTTACATGCATTTGAATGGGGAACTCGACTGAAATAAAGTATAGGTTTTCATTATGTGAATAACTTGGAAATCTTAGCTCAAACAGCTGCAAAACCTGTTTTCCCAGCACGGGAACCTTGAGTTCTATAAGATAAAGCCATAAACATGTGTATCCGAGTCTTCTATCAAAAGTTACAGCTATTCATATGAAGTTGTACAAAAACGCTTTCTTTCGCCAAGACAGTGCGTTTCTCACTGTTACATGCATTTGAATGGGGAACTCGACCGAAACAAAGTATAGGTTTTCATTATGCGAATAACTTGGAAATCTTAGCTCAAACAGCTGCAAAACCTGTTTTCCCAGCACGGGGACCTTGAGTTCTATAATATAAGGCCATAAACATGTTTGTCTGAGTCTTCTATCAAAAGTTACAGCTATTTCTATGAAGTTGTACAAAAACGCTTAATTTCGCCAAGACAGTGCGTTTCTCACTGTTACATGCATTTGAATGGGGAACTCGACTGAAATAAAGTATAGGTTTTCATTATGTGAATAACTTGGAAATCTTAGCTCAAACAGCTGCAAAACCTGTTTTCCCAGCACGGGAACCTTGAGTTCTATAAGATAAAGCCATAAACATGTGTATCCGAGTCTTCTATCAAAAGTTACAGCTATTCATATGAAGTTGTACAAAAACGCTTTCTTTCGCCAAGACAGTGCGTTTCTCACTGTTACATGCATTTGAATGGGGAACTCGACCGAAACAAAGTATAGGTTTTCATTATGCGAATAACTTGGAAATCTTAGCTCAAACAGCTGCAAAACCTGTTTTCCCAGCACGGGGACCTTGAGTTCTATAATATAAGGCCATGAACATGTTTGTCTGAGTCTTCTATCAAAAGTTACAGCTATTTCTATGAAGTTGTACAAAAACGCTTTCTTTCGCCAAGACAGTGCGTTTCTCACTGTTACATGCATTTGAATGGGGAACTCGACTGAAACAAAGTATAGGTTTTCATTATGTGAATAACTTGGAAATCTTAGCTCAAACAGCTGCAAAACCTGTTTTCCCAGCACGGGGACCTTGAGTTCTATAATATAAGGCCATAAACATGTTTGTCTGAGTCTTCTATCAAAAGTTACAGCTATTTCTATGAAGTTGTACAAAAACGCTTAATTTCGCCAAGACAGTGCGTTTCTCACTGTTACATGCATTTGAATGGGGAACTCGACTGAAATAAAGTATAGGTTTTCATTATGTGAATAACTTGGAAATCTTAGCTCAAACAGCTGCAAAACCTGTTTTCCCAGCACGGGAACCTTGAGTTCTATAAGATAAAGCCATAAACATGTGTATCCGAGTCTTCTATCAAAAGTTACAGCTATTCATATGAAGTTGTACAAAAACGCTTTCTTTCGCCAAGACAGTGCGTTTCTCACTGTTACATGCATTTGAATGGGGAACTCGACTGAAACAAAGTATAGGTTTTCATTATGTGAATAACTTGGAAATCTTAGCTCAAACAGCTGCAAAACCTGTTTTCCCAGCACGGGGACCTTGAGTTCTATAATATAAGGCCATAAACATGTTTGTCTGAGTCTTCTATCAAAAGTTACAGCTATTTCTATGAAGTTGTACAAAAACGCTTAATTTCGCCAAGACAGTGCGTTTCTCACTGTTACATGCATTTGAATGGGGAACTCGACTGAAACAAAGTATAGGTTTTCATTATGTGAATAACTTGGAAATCTTAGCTCAAACAGCTGCAAAACCTGTTTTCCCAGCACGGGAACCTTGAGTTCTATAAGATAAAGCCATAAACATGTGTATCCGAGTCTTCTATCAAAAGTTACAGCTATTCATATGAAGTTGTACAAAAACGCTTTCTTTCGCCAAGACAGTGCGTTTCTCACTGTTACATGCATTTGAATGGGGAACTCGACCGAAACAAAGTATAGGTTTTCATTATGTGAATAACTTGGAAATCTTAGCTCAAACAGCTGCAAAACCTGTTTTCCCAGCACGGGGACCTTGAGTTCTATAATATAAGGCCATAAACATGTTTGTCTGAGTCTTCTATCAAAAGTTACAGCTATTTCTATGAAGTTGTACAAAAACGCTTAATTTCGCCAAGACAGTGCGTTTCTCACTGTTACATGCATTTGAATGGGGAACTCGACTGAAACAAAGTATAGGTTTTCATTATGTGAATAACTTGGAAATCTTAGCTCAAACAGCTGCAAAACCTGTTTTCCCAGCACGGAGACCTTGAGTTCTATAAGATAAAGCCATAAACATGTGTATCCGAGGCTTCTATCAAAAGTTACAGCTATTCATATGAAGTTGTACAAAAACGCTTTCTTTCGCCAAGACAGTGCGTTTCTCACTGTTACATGCATTTGAATGGGGAACTCGACTGAAACAAAGTATAGGTTTTCATTATGTGAATAACTTGGAAATCTTAGCTCAAACAGCTGCAAAACCTGTTTTCCCAGCACGGGGACCTTGAGTTCTATAATATAAGGCCATAAACATGTTTGTCTGAGTCTTCTATCAAAAGTTACAGCTATTTCTATGAAGTTGTACAAAAACGCTTAATTTCGCCAAGACAGTGCGTTTCTCACTGTTACATGCATTTGAATGGGGAACTCGACTGAAATAAAGTATAGGTTTTCATTATGTGAATAACTTGGAAATCTTAGCTCAAACAGCTGCAAAACCTGTTTTCCCAGCACGGGAACCTTGAGTTCTATAAGATAAAGCCATAAACATGTGTATCCGAGTCTTCTATCAAAAGTTACAGCTATTCATATGAAGTTGTACAAAAACGCTTTCTTTCGCCAAGACAGTGCGTTTCTCACTGTTACATGCATTTGAATGGGGAACTCGACCGAAACAAAGTATAGGTTTTCATTATGCGAATAACTTGGAAATCTTAGCTCAAACAGCTGCAAAACCTGTTTTCCCAGCACGGGGACCTTGAGTTCTATAATATAAGGCCATAAACATGTTTGTCTGAGTCTTCTATCAAAAGTTACAGCTATTTCTATGAAGTTGTACAAAAACGCTTTCTTTCGCCAAGACAGTGCGTTTCTCACTGTTACATGCATTTGAATGGGGAACTCGACTGAAATAAAGTATAGGTTTTCATTATGTGAATAACTTGGAAATCTTAGCTCAAACAGCTGCAAAACCTGTTTTCCCAGCACGGGGACCTTGAGTTCTATAATATAAGGCCATAAACATGTTTGTCTGAGTCTTCTATCAAAAGTTACAGCTATTTCTATGAAGTTGTACAAAAACGCTTAATTTCGCCAAGACAGTGCGTTTCTCACTGTTACATGCATTTGAATGGGAACTCGACTGAAACAAAGTATAGGTTTTCATTATGTGAATAACTTGGAAATCTTAGCTCAAACAGCTGCAAAACCTGTTTTCCCAGCACGGGGACCTTGAGTTCTATAATATAAGGCCATAAACATGTTTGTCTGAGTCTTCTATCAAAAGTTACAGCTATTTCTATGAAGTTGTACAAAAACGCTTAATTTCGCCAAGACAGTGCGTTTCTCACTGTTACATGCATTTGAATGGGAACTCGACTGAAACAAAGTATAGGTTTTCATTATGTGAATAACTTGGAAATCTTAGCTCAAACAGCTGCAAAACCTGTTTTCCCAGCACGGAGACCTTGAGTTCTATAAGATAAAGCCATAAACATGTGTATCCGAGGCTTCTATCAAAAGTTACAGCTATTCATATGAAGTTGTACAAAAACGCTTTCTTTCGCCAAGACAGTGCGTTTCTCACTGTTACATGCATTTGAATGGGGAACTCGACCGAAACAAAGTATAGGTTTTCATTATGTGAATAACTTGGAAATCTTAGCTCAAACAGCTGCAAAACCTGTTTTCCCAGCACGGGGACCTTGAGTTCTATAATATAAGGCCATAAACATGTTTGTCTGAGTCTTCTATCAAAAGTTACAGCTATTTCTATGAAGTTGTACAAAAACGCTTAATTTCGCCAAGACAGTGCGTTTCTCACTGTTACATGCATTTGAATGGGGAACTCGACTGAAACAAAGTATAGGTTTTCATTATGTGAATAACTTGGAAATCTTAGCTCAAACAGCTGCAAAACCTGTTTTCCCAGCACGGAGACCTTGAGTTCTATAAGATAAAGCCATAAACATGTGTATCCGAGGCTTCTATCAAAAGTTACAGCTATTCATATGAAGTTGTACAAAAACGCTTTCTTTCGCCAAGACAGTGCGTTTCTCACTGTTACATGCATTTGAATGGGGAACTCGACTGAAACAAAGTATAGGTTTTCATTATGTGAATAACTTGGAAATCTTAGCTCAAACAGCTGCAAAACCTGTTTTCCCAGCACGGGGACCTTGAGTTCTATAATATAAGGCCATAAACATGTTTGTCTGAGTCTTCTATCAAAAGTTACAGCTATTTCTATGAAGTTGTACAAAAACGCTTAATTTCGCCAAGACAGTGCGTTTCTCACTGTTACATGCATTTGAATGGGGAACTCGACTGAAATAAAGTATAGGTTTTCATTATGTGAATAACTTGGAAATCTTAGCTCAAACAGCTGCAAAACCTGTTTTCCCAGCACGGGAACCTTGAGTTCTATAAGATAAAGCCATAAACATGTGTATCCGAGTCTTCTATCAAAAGTTACAGCTATTCATATGAAGTTGTACAAAAACGCTTTCTTTCGCCAAGACAGTGCGTTTCTCACTGTTACATGCATTTGAATGGGGAACTCGACCGAAACAAAGTATAGGTTTTCATTATGCGAATAACTTGGAAATCTTAGCTCAAACAGCTGCAAAACCTGTTTTCCCAGCACGGGGACCTTGAGTTCTATAATATAAGGCCATAAACATGTTTGTCTGAGTCTTCTATCAAAAGTTACAGCTATTTCTATGAAGTTGTACAAAAACGCTTTCTTTCGCCAAGACAGTGCGTTTCTCACTGTTACATGCATTTGAATGGGGAACTCGACTGAAATAAAGTATAGGTTTTCATTATGTGAATAACTTGGAAATCTTAGCTCAAACAGCTGCAAAACCTGTTTTCCCAGCACGGGGACCTTGAGTTCTATAATATAAGGCCATAAACATGTTTGTCTGAGTCTTCTATCAAAAGTTACAGCTATTTCTATGAAGTTGTACAAAAACGCTTAATTTCGCCAAGACAGTGCGTTTCTCACTGTTACATGCATTTGAATGGGAACTCGACTGAAACAAAGTATAGGTTTTCATTATGTGAATAACTTGGAAATCTTAGCTCAAACAGCTGCAAAACCTGTTTTCCCAGCACGGGGACCTTGAGTTCTATAATATAAGGCCATAAACATGTTTGTCTGAGTCTTCTATCAAAAGTTACAGCTATTTCTATGAAGTTGTACAAAAACGCTTAATTTCGCCAAGACAGTGCGTTTCTCACTGTTACATGCATTTGAATGGGAACTCGACTGAAACAAAGTATAGGTTTTCATTATGTGAATAACTTGGAAATCTTAGCTCAAACAGCTGCAAAACCTGTTTTCCCAGCACGGAGACCTTGAGTTCTATAAGATAAAGCCATAAACATGTGTATCCGAGGCTTCTATCAAAAGTTACAGCTATTCATATGAAGTTGTACAAAAACGCTTTCTTTCGCCAAGACAGTGCGTTTCTCACTGTTACATGCATTTGAATGGGGAACTCGACTGAAACAAAGTATAGGTTTTCATTATGTGAATAACTTGGAAATCTTAGCTCAAACAGCTGCAAAACCTGTTTTCCCAGCACGGGGACCTTGAGTTCTATAATATAAGGCCATAAACATGTTTGTCTGAGTCTTCTATCAAAAGTTACAGCTATTTCTATGAAGTTGTACAAAAACGCTTAATTTCGCCAAGACAGTGCGTTTCTCACTGTTACATGCATTTGAATGGGGAACTCGACTGAAATAAAGTATAGGTTTTCATTATGTGAATAACTTGGAAATCTTAGCTCAAACAGCTGCAAAACCTGTTTTCCCAGCACGGGAACCTTGAGTTCTATAAGATAAAGCCATAAACATGTGTATCCGAGTCTTCTATCAAAAGTTACAGCTATTCATATGAAGTTGTACAAAAACGCTTTCTTTCGCCAAGACAGTGCGTTTCTCACTGTTACATGCATTTGAATGGGGAACTCGACCGAAACAAAGTATAGGTTTTCATTATGCGAATAACTTGGAAATCTTAGCTCAAACAGCTGCAAAACCTGTTTTCCCAGCACGGGGACCTTGAGTTCTATAATATAAGGCCATAAACATGTTTGTCTGAGTCTTCTATCAAAAGTTACAGCTATTTCTATGAAGTTGTACAAAAACGCTTAATTTCGCCAAGACAGTGCGTTTCTCACTGTTACATGCATTTGAATGGGGAACTCGACTGAAATAAAGTATAGGTTTTCATTATGTGAATAACTTGGAAATCTTAGCTCAAACAGCTGCAAAACCTGTTTTCCCAGCACGGGAACCTTGAGTTCTATAAGATAAAGCCATAAACATGTGTATCCGAGTCTTCTATCAAAAGTTACAGCTATTCATATGAAGTTGTACAAAAACGCTTTCTTTCGCCAAGACAGTGCGTTTCTCACTGTTACATGCATTTGAATGGGGAACTCGACCGAAACAAAGTATAGGTTTTCATTATGCGAATAACTTGGAAATCTTAGCTCAAACAGCTGCAAAACCTGTTTTCCCAGCACGGGGACCTTGAGTTCTATAATATAAGGCCATAAACATGTTTGTCTGAGTCTTCTATCAAAAGTTACAGCTATTTCTATGAAGTTGTACAAAAACGCTTTCTTTCGCCAAGACAGTGCGTTTCTCACTGTTACATGCATTTGAATGGGGAACTCGACTGAAACAAAGTATAGGTTTTCATTATGTGAATAACTTGGAAATCTTAGCTCAAACAGCTGCAAAACCTGTTTTCCCAGCACGGGGACCTTGAGTTCTATAATATAAGGCCATAAACATGTTTGTCTGAGTCTTCTATCAAAAGTTACAGCTATTTCTATGAAGTTGTACAAAAACGCTTAATTTCGCCAAGACAGTGCGTTTCTCACTGTTACATGCATTTGAATGGGGAACTCGACTGAAATAAAGTATAGGTTTTCATTATGTGAATAACTTGGAAATCTTAGCTCAAACAGCTGCAAAACCTGTTTTCCCAGCACGGGAACCTTGAGTTCTATAAGATAAAGCCATAAACATGTGTATCCGAGTCTTCTATCAAAAGTTACAGCTATTCATATGAAGTTGTACAAAAACGCTTTCTTTCGCCAAGACAGTGCGTTTCTCACTGTTACATGCATTTGAATGGGGAACTCGACTGAAACAAAGTATAGGTTTTCATTATGTGAATAACTTGGAAATCTTAGCTCAAACAGCTGCAAAACCTGTTTTCCCAGCACGGGGACCTTGAGTTCTATAATATAAGGCCATAAACATGTTTGTCTGAGTCTTCTATCAAAAGTTACAGCTATTTCTATGAAGTTGTACAAAAACGCTTAATTTCGCCAAGACAGTGCGTTTCTCACTGTTACATGCATTTGAATGGGGAACTCGACTGAAACAAAGTATAGGTTTTCATTATGTGAATAACTTGGAAATCTTAGCTCAAACAGCTGCAAAACCTGTTTTCCCAGCACGGGAACCTTGAGTTCTATAAGATAAAGCCATAAACATGTGTATCCGAGTCTTCTATCAAAAGTTACAGCTATTCATATGAAGTTGTACAAAAACGCTTTCTTTCGCCAAGACAGTGCGTTTCTCACTGTTACATGCATTTGAATGGGGAACTCGACCGAAACAAAGTATAGGTTTTCATTATGTGAATAACTTGGAAATCTTAGCTCAAACAGCTGCAAAACCTGTTTTCCCAGCACGGGGACCTTGAGTTCTATAATATAAGGCCATAAACATGTTTGTCTGAGTCTTCTATCAAAAGTTACAGCTATTTCTATGAAGTTGTACAAAAACGCTTAATTTCGCCAAGACAGTGCGTTTCTCACTGTTACATGCATTTGAATGGGGAACTCGACTGAAACAAAGTATAGGTTTTCATTATGTGAATAACTTGGAAATCTTAGCTCAAACAGCTGCAAAACCTGTTTTCCCAGCACGGAGACCTTGAGTTCTATAAGATAAAGCCATAAACATGTGTATCCGAGGCTTCTATCAAAAGTTACAGCTATTCATATGAAGTTGTACAAAAACGCTTTCTTTCGCCAAGACAGTGCGTTTCTCACTGTTACATGCATTTGAATGGGGAACTCGACTGAAACAAAGTATAGGTTTTCATTATGTGAATAACTTGGAAATCTTAGCTCAAACAGCTGCAAAACCTGTTTTCCCAGCACGGGGACCTTGAGTTCTATAATATAAGGCCATAAACATGTTTGTCTGAGTCTTCTATCAAAAGTTACAGCTATTTCTATGAAGTTGTACAAAAACGCTTAATTTCGCCAAGACAGTGCGTTTCTCACTGTTACATGCATTTGAATGGGGAACTCGACTGAAATAAAGTATAGGTTTTCATTATGTGAATAACTTGGAAATCTTAGCTCAAACAGCTGCAAAACCTGTTTTCCCAGCACGGGAACCTTGAGTTCTATAAGATAAAGCCATAAACATGTGTATCCGAGTCTTCTATCAAAAGTTACAGCTATTCATATGAAGTTGTACAAAAACGCTTTCTTTCGCCAAGACAGTGCGTTTCTCACTGTTACATGCATTTGAATGGGGAACTCGACCGAAACAAAGTATAGGTTTTCATTATGCGAATAACTTGGAAATCTTAGCTCAAACAGCTGCAAAACCTGTTTTCCCAGCACGGGGACCTTGAGTTCTATAATATAAGGCCATAAACATGTTTGTCTGAGTCTTCTATCAAAAGTTACAGCTATTTCTATGAAGTTGTACAAAAACGCTTTCTTTCGCCAAGACAGTGCGTTTCTCACTGTTACATGCATTTGAATGGGGAACTCGACTGAAATAAAGTATAGGTTTTCATTATGTGAATAACTTGGAAATCTTAGCTCAAACAGCTGCAAAACCTGTTTTCCCAGCACGGGGACCTTGAGTTCTATAATATAAGGCCATAAACATGTTTGTCTGAGTCTTCTATCAAAAGTTACAGCTATTTCTATGAAGTTGTACAAAAACGCTTAATTTCGCCAAGACAGTGCGTTTCTCACTGTTACATGCATTTGAATGGGAACTCGACTGAAACAAAGTATAGGTTTTCATTATGTGAATAACTTGGAAATCTTAGCTCAAACAGCTGCAAAACCTGTTTTCCCAGCACGGGGACCTTGAGTTCTATAATATAAGGCCATAAACATGTTTGTCTGAGTCTTCTATCAAAAGTTACAGCTATTTCTATGAAGTTGTACAAAAACGCTTAATTTCGCCAAGACAGTGCGTTTCTCACTGTTACATGCATTTGAATGGGAACTCGACTGAAACAAAGTATAGGTTTTCATTATGTGAATAACTTGGAAATCTTAGCTCAAACAGCTGCAAAACCTGTTTTCCCAGCACGGAGACCTTGAGTTCTATAAGATAAAGCCATAAACATGTGTATCCGAGGCTTCTATCAAAAGTTACAGCTATTCATATGAAGTTGTACAAAAACGCTTTCTTTCGCCAAGACAGTGCGTTTCTCACTGTTACATGCATTTGAATGGGGAACTCGACCGAAACAAAGTATAGGTTTTCATTATGTGAATAACTTGGAAATCTTAGCTCAAACAGCTGCAAAACCTGTTTTCCCAGCACGGGGACCTTGAGTTCTATAATATAAGGCCATAAACATGTTTGTCTGAGTCTTCTATCAAAAGTTACAGCTATTTCTATGAAGTTGTACAAAAACGCTTAATTTCGCCAAGACAGTGCGTTTCTCACTGTTACATGCATTTGAATGGGGAACTCGACTGAAACAAAGTATAGGTTTTCATTATGTGAATAACTTGGAAATCTTAGCTCAAACAGCTGCAAAACCTGTTTTCCCAGCACGGAGACCTTGAGTTCTATAAGATAAAGCCATAAACATGTGTATCCGAGGCTTCTATCAAAAGTTACAGCTATTCATATGAAGTTGTACAAAAACGCTTTCTTTCGCCAAGACAGTGCGTTTCTCACTGTTACATGCATTTGAATGGGGAACTCGACTGAAACAAAGTATAGGTTTTCATTATGTGAATAACTTGGAAATCTTAGCTCAAACAGCTGCAAAACCTGTTTTCCCAGCACGGGGACCTTGAGTTCTATAATATAAGGCCATAAACATGTTTGTCTGAGTCTTCTATCAAAAGTTACAGCTATTTCTATGAAGTTGTACAAAAACGCTTAATTTCGCCAAGACAGTGCGTTTCTCACTGTTACATGCATTTGAATGGGGAACTCGACTGAAATAAAGTATAGGTTTTCATTATGTGAATAACTTGGAAATCTTAGCTCAAACAGCTGCAAAACCTGTTTTCCCAGCACGGGAACCTTGAGTTCTATAAGATAAAGCCATAAACATGTGTATCCGAGTCTTCTATCAAAAGTTACAGCTATTCATATGAAGTTGTACAAAAACGCTTTCTTTCGCCAAGACAGTGCGTTTCTCACTGTTACATGCATTTGAATGGGGAACTCGACCGAAACAAAGTATAGGTTTTCATTATGCGAATAACTTGGAAATCTTAGCTCAAACAGCTGCAAAACCTGTTTTCCCAGCACGGGGACCTTGAGTTCTATAATATAAGGCCATAAACATGTTTGTCTGAGTCTTCTATCAAAAGTTACAGCTATTTCTATGAAGTTGTACAAAAACGCTTTCTTTCGCCAAGACAGTGCGTTTCTCACTGTTACATGCATTTGAATGGGGAACTCGACTGAAATAAAGTATAGGTTTTCATTATGTGAATAACTTGGAAATCTTAGCTCAAACAGCTGCAAAACCTGTTTTCCCAGCACGGGGACCTTGAGTTCTATAATATAAGGCCATAAACATGTTTGTCTGAGTCTTCTATCAAAAGTTACAGCTATTTCTATGAAGTTGTACAAAAACGCTTAATTTCGCCAAGACAGTGCGTTTCTCACTGTTACATGCATTTGAATGGGAACTCGACTGAAACAAAGTATAGGTTTTCATTATGTGAATAACTTGGAAATCTTAGCTCAAACAGCTGCAAAACCTGTTTTCCCAGCACGGGGACCTTGAGTTCTATAATATAAGGCCATAAACATGTTTGTCTGAGTCTTCTATCAAAAGTTACAGCTATTTCTATGAAGTTGTACAAAAACGCTTAATTTCGCCAAGACAGTGCGTTTCTCACTGTTACATGCATTTGAATGGGAACTCGACTGAAACAAAGTATAGGTTTTCATTATGTGAATAACTTGGAAATCTTAGCTCAAACAGCTGCAAAACCTGTTTTCCCAGCACGGAGACCTTGAGTTCTATAAGATAAAGCCATAAACATGTGTATCCGAGGCTTCTATCAAAAGTTACAGCTATTCATATGAAGTTGTACAAAAACGCTTTCTTTCGCCAAGACAGTGCGTTTCTCACTGTTACATGCATTTGAATGGGGAACTCGACTGAAACAAAGTATAGGTTTTCATTATGTGAATAACTTGGAAATCTTAGCTCAAACAGCTGCAAAACCTGTTTTCCCAGCACGGGGACCTTGAGTTCTATAATATAAGGCCATAAACATGTTTGTCTGAGTCTTCTATCAAAAGTTACAGCTATTTCTATGAAGTTGTACAAAAACGCTTAATTTCGCCAAGACAGTGCGTTTCTCACTGTTACATGCATTTGAATGGGGAACTCGACTGAAATAAAGTATAGGTTTTCATTATGTGAATAACTTGGAAATCTTAGCTCAAACAGCTGCAAAACCTGTTTTCCCAGCACGGGAACCTTGAGTTCTATAAGATAAAGCCATAAACATGTGTATCCGAGTCTTCTATCAAAAGTTACAGCTATTCATATGAAGTTGTACAAAAACGCTTTCTTTCGCCAAGACAGTGCGTTTCTCACTGTTACATGCATTTGAATGGGGAACTCGACCGAAACAAAGTATAGGTTTTCATTATGCGAATAACTTGGAAATCTTAGCTCAAACAGCTGCAAAACCTGTTTTCCCAGCACGGGGACCTTGAGTTCTATAATATAAGGCCATAAACATGTTTGTCTGAGTCTTCTATCAAAAGTTACAGCTATTTCTATGAAGTTGTACAAAAACGCTTAATTTCGCCAAGACAGTGCGTTTCTCACTGTTACATGCATTTGAATGGGGAACTCGACTGAAATAAAGTATAGGTTTTCATTATGTGAATAACTTGGAAATCTTAGCTCAAACAGCTGCAAAACCTGTTTTCCCAGCACGGGAACCTTGAGTTCTATAAGATAAAGCCATAAACATGTGTATCCGAGTCTTCTATCAAAAGTTACAGCTATTCATATGAAGTTGTACAAAAACGCTTTCTTTCGCCAAGACAGTGCGTTTCTCACTGTTACATGCATTTGAATGGGGAACTCGACCGAAACAAAGTATAGGTTTTCATTATGCGAATAACTTGGAAATCTTAGCTCAAACAGCTGCAAAACCTGTTTTCCCAGCACGGGGACCTTGAGTTCTATAATATAAGGCCATAAACATGTTTGTCTGAGTCTTCTATCAAAAGTTACAGCTATTTCTATGAAGTTGTACAAAAACGCTTTCTTTCGCCAAGACAGTGCGTTTCTCACTGTTACATGCATTTGAATGGGGAACTCGACTGAAACAAAGTATAGGTTTTCATTATGTGAATAACTTGGAAATCTTAGCTCAAACAGCTGCAAAACCTGTTTTCCCAGCACGGGGACCTTGAGTTCTATAATATAAGGCCATAAACATGTTTGTCTGAGTCTTCTATCAAAAGTTACAGCTATTTCTATGAAGTTGTACAAAAACGCTTAATTTCGCCAAGACAGTGCGTTTCTCACTGTTACATGCATTTGAATGGGGAACTCGACTGAAATAAAGTATAGGTTTTCATTATGTGAATAACTTGGAAATCTTAGCTCAAACAGCTGCAAAACCTGTTTTCCCAGCACGGGAACCTTGAGTTCTATAAGATAAAGCCATAAACATGTGTATCCGAGTCTTCTATCAAAAGTTACAGCTATTCATATGAAGTTGTACAAAAACGCTTTCTTTCGCCAAGACAGTGCGTTTCTCACTGTTACATGCATTTGAATGGGGAACTCGACTGAAACAAAGTATAGGTTTTCATTATGTGAATAACTTGGAAATCTTAGCTCAAACAGCTGCAAAACCTGTTTTCCCAGCACGGGGACCTTGAGTTCTATAATATAAGGCCATAAACATGTTTGTCTGAGTCTTCTATCAAAAGTTACAGCTATTTCTATGAAGTTGTACAAAAACGCTTAATTTCGCCAAGACAGTGCGTTTCTCACTGTTACATGCATTTGAATGGGGAACTCGACTGAAACAAAGTATAGGTTTTCATTATGTGAATAACTTGGAAATCTTAGCTCAAACAGCTGCAAAACCTGTTTTCCCAGCACGGGAACCTTGAGTTCTATAAGATAAAGCCATAAACATGTGTATCCGAGTCTTCTATCAAAAGTTACAGCTATTCATATGAAGTTGTACAAAAACGCTTTCTTTCGCCAAGACAGTGCGTTTCTCACTGTTACATGCATTTGAATGGGGAACTCGACCGAAACAAAGTATAGGTTTTCATTATGTGAATAACTTGGAAATCTTAGCTCAAACAGCTGCAAAACCTGTTTTCCCAGCACGGGGACCTTGAGTTCTATAATATAAGGCCATAAACATGTTTGTCTGAGTCTTCTATCAAAAGTTACAGCTATTTCTATGAAGTTGTACAAAAACGCTTAATTTCGCCAAGACAGTGCGTTTCTCACTGTTACATGCATTTGAATGGGGAACTCGACTGAAACAAAGTATAGGTTTTCATTATGTGAATAACTTGGAAATCTTAGCTCAAACAGCTGCAAAACCTGTTTTCCCAGCACGGAGACCTTGAGTTCTATAAGATAAAGCCATAAACATGTGTATCCGAGGCTTCTATCAAAAGTTACAGCTATTCATATGAAGTTGTACAAAAACGCTTTCTTTCGCCAAGACAGTGCGTTTCTCACTGTTACATGCATTTGAATGGGGAACTCGACTGAAACAAAGTATAGGTTTTCATTATGTGAATAACTTGGAAATCTTAGCTCAAACAGCTGCAAAACCTGTTTTCCCAGCACGGGGACCTTGAGTTCTATAATATAAGGCCATAAACATGTTTGTCTGAGTCTTCTATCAAAAGTTACAGCTATTTCTATGAAGTTGTACAAAAACGCTTAATTTCGCCAAGACAGTGCGTTTCTCACTGTTACATGCATTTGAATGGGGAACTCGACTGAAATAAAGTATAGGTTTTCATTATGTGAATAACTTGGAAATCTTAGCTCAAACAGCTGCAAAACCTGTTTTCCCAGCACGGGAACCTTGAGTTCTATAAGATAAAGCCATAAACATGTGTATCCGAGTCTTCTATCAAAAGTTACAGCTATTCATATGAAGTTGTACAAAAACGCTTTCTTTCGCCAAGACAGTGCGTTTCTCACTGTTACATGCATTTGAATGGGGAACTCGACCGAAACAAAGTATAGGTTTTCATTATGCGAATAACTTGGAAATCTTAGCTCAAACAGCTGCAAAACCTGTTTTCCCAGCACGGGGACCTTGAGTTCTATAATATAAGGCCATAAACATGTTTGTCTGAGTCTTCTATCAAAAGTTACAGCTATTTCTATGAAGTTGTACAAAAACGCTTTCTTTCGCCAAGACAGTGCGTTTCTCACTGTTACATGCATTTGAATGGGGAACTCGACTGAAATAAAGTATAGGTTTTCATTATGTGAATAACTTGGAAATCTTAGCTCAAACAGCTGCAAAACCTGTTTTCCCAGCACGGGAACCTTGAGTTCTATAAGATAAAGCCATAAACATGTGTATCCGAGTCTTCTATCAAAAGTTACAGCTATTCATATGAAGTTGTACAAAAACGCTTTCTTTCGCCAAGACAGTGCGTTTCTCACTGTTACATGCATTTGAATGGGGAACTCGACTGAAACAAAGTATAGGTTTTCATTATGTGAATAACTTGGAAATCTTAGCTCAAACAGCTGCAAAACCTGTTTTCCCAGCACGGAGACCTTGAGTTCTATAATATAAGGCCATAAACATGTTTGTCTGAGTCTTCTATCAAAAGTTACAGCTATTTCTATGAAGTTGTACAAAAACGCTTTCTTTCGCCAAGACAGTGCGTTTCTCACTGTTACATGCATTTGAATGGGGAACTCGACTGAAACAAAGTATAGGTTTTCATTATGTGAATAACTTGGAAATCTTAGCTCAAACAGCTGCAAAACCTGTTTTCCCAGCACGGGGACCTTGAGTTCTATAATATAAGGCCATAAACATGTTTGTCTGAGTCTTCTATCAAAAGTTACAGCTATTTCTATGAAGTTGTACAAAAACGCTTAATTTCGCCAAGACAGTGCGTTTCTCACTGTTACATGCATTTGAATGGGGAACTCGACTGAAATAAAGTATAGGTTTTCATTATGTGAATAACTTGGAAATCTTAGCTCAAACAGCTGCAAAACCTGTTTTCCCAGCACGGGAACCTTGAGTTCTATAAGATAAAGCCATAAACATGTGTATCCGAGTCTTCTATCAAAAGTTACAGCTATTCATATGAAGTTGTACAAAAACGCTTTCTTTCGCCAAGACAGTGCGTTTCTCACTGTTACATGCATTTGAATGGGGAACTCGACCGAAACAAAGTATAGGTTTTCATTATGCGAATAACTTGGAAATCTTAGCTCAAACAGCTGCAAAACCTGTTTTCCCAGCACGGGGACCTTGAGTTCTATAATATAAGGCCATAAACATGTTTGTCTGAGTCTTCTATCAAAAGTTACAGCTATTTCTATGAAGTTGTACAAAAACGCTTTCTTTCGCCAAGACAGTGCGTTTCTCACTGTTACATGCATTTGAATGGGGAACTCGACTGAAACAAAGTATAGGTTTTCATTATGTGAATAACTTGGAAATCTTAGCTCAAACAGCTGCAAAACCTGTTTTCCCAGCACGGGGACCTTGAGTTCTATAATATAAGGCCATAAACATGTTTGTCTGAGTCTTCTATCAAAAGTTACAGCTATTTCTATGAAGTTGTACAAAAACGCTTAATTTCGCCAAGACAGTGCGTTTCTCACTGTTACATGCATTTGAATGGGGAACTCGACTGAAATAAAGTATAGGTTTTCATTATGTGAATAACTTGGAAATCTTAGCTCAAACAGCTGCAAAACCTGTTTTCCCAGCACGGGAACCTTGAGTTCTATAAGATAAAGCCATAAACATGTGTATCCGAGTCTTCTATCAAAAGTTACAGCTATTCATATGAAGTTGTACAAAAACGCTTTCTTTCGCCAAGACAGTGCGTTTCTCACTGTTACATGCATTTGAATGGGGAACTCGACTGAAACAAAGTATAGGTTTTCATTATGTGAATAACTTGGAAATCTTAGCTCAAACAGCTGCAAAACCTGTTTTCCCAGCACGGGGACCTTGAGTTCTATAATATAAGGCCATAAACATGTTTGTCTGAGTCTTCTATCAAAAGTTACAGCTATTTCTATGAAGTTGTACAAAAACGCTTAATTTCGCCAAGACAGTGCGTTTCTCACTGTTACATGCATTTGAATGGGGAACTCGACTGAAACAAAGTATAGGTTTTCATTATGTGAATAACTTGGAAATCTTAGCTCAAACAGCTGCAAAACCTGTTTTCCCAGCACGGGAACCTTGAGTTCTATAAGATAAAGCCATAAACATGTGTATCCGAGTCTTCTATCAAAAGTTACAGCTATTCATATGAAGTTGTACAAAAACGCTTTCTTTCGCCAAGACAGTGCGTTTCTCACTGTTACATGCATTTGAATGGGGAACTCGACCGAAACAAAGTATAGGTTTTCATTATGTGAATAACTTGGAAATCTTAGCTCAAACAGCTGCAAAACCTGTTTTCCCAGCACGGGGACCTTGAGTTCTATAATATAAGGCCATAAACATGTTTGTCTGAGTCTTCTATCAAAAGTTACAGCTATTTCTATGAAGTTGTACAAAAACGCTTAATTTCGCCAAGACAGTGCGTTTCTCACTGTTACATGCATTTGAATGGGGAACTCGACTGAAACAAAGTATAGGTTTTCATTATGTGAATAACTTGGAAATCTTAGCTCAAACAGCTGCAAAACCTGTTTTCCCAGCACGGAGACCTTGAGTTCTATAAGATAAAGCCATAAACATGTGTATCCGAGGCTTCTATCAAAAGTTACAGCTATTCATATGAAGTTGTACAAAAACGCTTTCTTTCGCCAAGACAGTGCGTTTCTCACTGTTACATGCATTTGAATGGGGAACTCGACTGAAACAAAGTATAGGTTTTCATTATGTGAATAACTTGGAAATCTTAGCTCAAACAGCTGCAAAACCTGTTTTCCCAGCACGGGGACCTTGAGTTCTATAATATAAGGCCATAAACATGTTTGTCTGAGTCTTCTATCAAAAGTTACAGCTATTTCTATGAAGTTGTACAAAAACGCTTAATTTCGCCAAGACAGTGCGTTTCTCACTGTTACATGCATTTGAATGGGGAACTCGACTGAAATAAAGTATAGGTTTTCATTATGTGAATAACTTGGAAATCTTAGCTCAAACAGCTGCAAAACCTGTTTTCCCAGCACGGGAACCTTGAGTTCTATAAGATAAAGCCATAAACATGTGTATCCGAGTCTTCTATCAAAAGTTACAGCTATTCATATGAAGTTGTACAAAAACGCTTTCTTTCGCCAAGACAGTGCGTTTCTCACTGTTACATGCATTTGAATGGGGAACTCGACCGAAACAAAGTATAGGTTTTCATTATGCGAATAACTTGGAAATCTTAGCTCAAACAGCTGCAAAACCTGTTTTCCCAGCACGGGGACCTTGAGTTCTATAATATAAGGCCATAAACATGTTTGTCTGAGTCTTCTATCAAAAGTTACAGCTATTTCTATGAAGTTGTACAAAAACGCTTTCTTTCGCCAAGACAGTGCGTTTCTCACTGTTACATGCATTTGAATGGGGAACTCGACTGAAATAAAGTATAGGTTTTCATTATGTGAATAACTTGGAAATCTTAGCTCAAACAGCTGCAAAACCTGTTTTCCCAGCACGGGAACCTTGAGTTCTATAAGATAAAGCCATAAACATGTGTATCCGAGTCTTCTATCAAAAGTTACAGCTATTCATATGAAGTTGTACAAAAACGCTTTCTTTCGCCAAGACAGTGCGTTTCTCACTGTTACATGCATTTGAATGGGGAACTCGACTGAAACAAAGTATAGGTTTTCATTATGTGAATAACTTGGAAATCTTAGCTCAAACAGCTGCAAAACCTGTTTTCCCAGCACGGGGACCTTGAGTTCTATAATATAAGGCCATAAACATGTTTGTCTGAGTCTTCTATCAAAAGTTACAGCTATTTCTATGAAGTTGTACAAAAACGCTTAATTTCGCCAAAACAGTGCGTTTCTCACTGTTACATGCATTTGAATGGGGAACTCGACTGAAACAAAGTATAGGTTTTCATTATGTGAATAACTTGGAAATCTTAGCTCAAACAGCTGCAAAACCTGTTTTCCCAGCACGGGGACCTTGAGTTCTATAATATAAGGCCATAAACATGTTTGTCTGAGTCTTCTATCAAAAGTTACAGCTATTTCTATGAAGTTGTACAAAAACGCTTAATTTCGCCAAGACAGTGCGTTTCTCACTGTTACATGCATTTGAATGGGGAACTCGACTGAAATAAAGTATAGGTTTTCATTATGTGAATAACTTGGAAATCTTAGCTCAAACAGCTGCAAAACCTGTTTTCCCAGCACGGGAACCTTGAGTTCTATAAGATAAAGCCATAAACATGTGTATCCGAGTCTTCTATCAAAAGTTACAGCTATTCATATGAAGTTGTACAAAAACGCTTTCTTTCGCCAAGACAGTGCGTTTCTCACTGTTACATGCATTTGAATGGGGAACTCGACCGAAACAAAGTATAGGTTTTCATTATGCGAATAACTTGGAAATCTTAGCTCAAACAGCTGCAAAACCTGTTTTCCCAGCACGGGGACCTTGAGTTCTATAATATAAGGCCATAAACATGTTTGTCTGAGTCTTCTATCAAAAGTTACAGCTATTTCTATGAAGTTGTACAAAAACGCTTTCTTTCGCCAAGACAGTGCGTTTCTCACTGTTACATGCATTTGAATGGGGAACTCGACTGAAACAAAGTATAGGTTTTCATTATGTGAATAACTTGGAAATCTTAGCTCAAACAGCTGCAAAACCTGTTTTCCCAGCACGGGGACCTTGAGTTCTATAATATAAGGCCATAAACATGTTTGTCTGAGTCTTCTATCAAAAGTTACAGCTATTTCTATGAAGTTGTACAAAAACGCTTAATTTCGCCAAGACAGTGCGTTTCTCACTGTTACATGCATTTGAATGGGGAACTCGACTGAAATAAAGTATAGGTTTTCATTATGTGAATAACTTGGAAATCTTAGCTCAAACAGCTGCAAAACCTGTTTTCCCAGCACGGGAACCTTGAGTTCTATAAGATAAAGCCATAAACATGTGTATCCGAGTCTTCTATCAAAAGTTACAGCTATTCATATGAAGTTGTACAAAAACGCTTTCTTTCGCCAAGACAGTGCGTTTCTCACTGTTACATGCATTTGAATGGGGAACTCGACTGAAACAAAGTATAGGTTTTCATTATGTGAATAACTTGGAAATCTTAGCTCAAACAGCTGCAAAACCTGTTTTCCCAGCACGGGGACCTTGAGTTCTATAATATAAGGCCATAAACATGTTTGTCTGAGTCTTCTATCAAAAGTTACAGCTATTTCTATGAAGTTGTACAAAAACGCTTAATTTCGCCAAGACAGTGCGTTTCTCACTGTTACATGCATTTGAATGGGGAACTCGACTGAAACAAAGTATAGGTTTTCATTATGTGAATAACTTGGAAATCTTAGCTCAAACAGCTGCAAAACCTGTTTTCCCAGCACGGGGACCTTGAGTTCTATAATATAAGGCCATAAACATGTTTGTCTGAGTCTTCTATCAAAAGTTACAGCTATTTCTATGAAGTTGTACAAAAACGCTTAATTTCGCCAAGACAGTGCGTTTCTCACTGTTACATGCATTTGAATGGGGAACTCGACTGAAATAAAGTATAGGTTTTCATTATGTGAATAACTTGGAAATCTTAGCTCAAACAGCTGCAAAACCTGTTTTCCCAGCACGGGAACCTTGAGTTCTATAAGATAAAGCCATAAACATGTGTATCCGAGTCTTCTATCAAAAGTTACAGCTATTCATATGAAGTTGTACAAAAACGCTTTCTTTCGCCAAGACAGTGCGTTTCTCACTGTTACATGCATTTGAATGGGGAACTCGACCGAAACAAAGTATAGGTTTTCATTATGCGAATAACTTGGAAATCTTAGCTCAAACAGCTGCAAAACCTGTTTTCCCAGCACGGGGACCTTGAGTTCTATAATATAAGGCCATAAACATGTTTGTCTGAGTCTTCTATCAAAAGTTACAGCTATTTCTATGAAGTTGTACAAAAACGCTTTCTTTCGCCAAGACAGTGCGTTTCTCACTGTTACATGCATTTGAATGGGGAACTCGACTGAAATAAAGTATAGGTTTTCATTATGTGAATAACTTGGAAATCTTAGCTCAAACAGCTGCAAAACCTGTTTTCCCAGCACGGGAACCTTGAGTTCTATAAGATAAAGCCATAAACATGTGTATCCGAGTCTTCTATCAAAAGTTACAGCTATTCATATGAAGTTGTACAAAAACGCTTTCTTTCGCCAAGACAGTGCGTTTCTCACTGTTACATGCATTTGAATGGGGAACTCGACTGAAACAAAGTATAGGTTTTCATTATGTGAATAACTTGGAAATCTTAGCTCAAACAGCTGCAAAACCTGTTTTCCCAGCACGGGGACCTTGAGTTCTATAATATAAGGCCATAAACATGTTTGTCTGAGTCTTCTATCAAAAGTTACAGCTATTTCTATGAAGTTGTACAAAAACGCTTAATTTCGCCAAAACAGTGCGTTTCTCACTGTTACATGCATTTGAATGGGGAACTCGACTGAAACAAAGTATAGGTTTTCATTATGTGAATAACTTGGAAATCTTAGCTCAAACAGCTGCAAAACCTGTTTTCCCAGCACGGGAACCTTGAGTTCTATAAGATAAAGCCATAAACATGTGTATCCGAGTCTTCTATCAAAAGTTACAGCTATTCATATGAAGTTGTACAAAAACGCTTTCTTTCGCCAAGACAGTGCGTTTCTCACTGTTACATGCATTTGAATGGGGAACTCGACCGAAACAAAGTATAGGTTTTCATTATGTGAATAACTTGGAAATCTTAGCTCAAACAGCTGCAAAACCTGTTTTCCCAGCACGGGGACCTTGAGTTCTATAATATAAGGCCATAAACATGTTTGTCTGAGTCTTCTATCAAAAGTTACAGCTATTTCTATGAAGTTGTACAAAAACGCTTAATTTCGCCAAGACAGTGCGTTTCTCACTGTTACATGCATTTGAATGGGGAACTCGACTGATACAAAGTATAGGTTTTCATTATGTGAATAACTTGGAAATCTTAGCTCAAACAGCTGCAAAACCTGTTTTCCCAGCACGGGAACCTTGAGTTCTATAAGATAAAGCCATAAACATGTGTATCCGAGTCTTCTATCAAAAGTTACAGCTATTCATATGAAGTTGTACAAAAACGCTTTCTTTCGCCAAGACAGTGCGTTTCTCACTGTTACATGCATTTGAATGGGGAACTCGACCGAAACAAAGTATAGGTTTTCATTATGTGAATAACTTGGAAATCTTAGCTCAAACAGCTGCAAAACCTGTTTTCCCAGCACGGAGACCTTGAGTTCTATAATATAAGGCCATAAACATGTTTGTCTGAGTCTTCTATCAAAAGTTACAGCTATTTCTATGAAGTTGTACAAAAACGCTTTCTTTCGCCAAGACAGTGCGTTTCTCACTGTTACATGCATTTGAATGGGGAACTCGACCGAAACAAAGTATAGGTTTTCATTATGTGAATAACTTGGAAATCTTAGCTCAAACAGCTGCAAAACCTGTTTTCCCAGCACGGAGACCTTGAGTTCTATAATATAAGGCCATAAACATGTTTGTCTGAGTCTTCTATCAAAAGTTACAGCTATTTCTATGAAGTTGTACAAAAACGCTTTCTTTCGCCAAGACAGTGCGTTTCTCACTGTTACATGCATTTGAATGGGGAACTCGACTGAAACAAAGTATAGGTTTTCATTATGTGAATAACTTGGAAATCTTAGCTCAAACAGCTGCAAAACCTGTTTTCCCAGCACGGGGACCTTGAGTTCTATAATATAAGGCCATAAACATGTTTGTCTGAGTCTTCTATCAAAAGTTACAGCTATTTCTATGAAGTTGTACAAAAACGCTTAATTTCGCCAAGACAGTGCGTTTCTCACTGTTACATGCATTTGAATGGGGAACTCGACTGAAATAAAGTATAGGTTTTCATTATGTGAATAACTTGGAAATCTTAGCTCAAACAGCTGCAAAACCTGTTTTCCCAGCACGGGAACCTTGAGTTCTATAAGATAAAGCCATAAACATGTGTATCCGAGTCTTCTATCAAAAGTTACAGCTATTCATATGAAGTTGTACAAAAACGCTTTCTTTCGCCAAGACAGTGCGTTTCTCACTGTTACATGCATTTGAATGGGGAACTCGACCGAAACAAAGTATAGGTTTTCATTATGTGAATAACTTGGAAATCTTAGCTCAAACAGCTGCAAAACCTGTTTTCCCAGCACGGAGACCTTGAGTTCTATAATATAAGGCCATAAACATGTTTGTCTGAGTCTTCTATCAAAAGTTACAGCTATTTCTATGAAGTTGTACAAAAACGCTTTCTTTCGCCAAGACAGTGCGTTTCTCACTGTTACATGCATTTGAATGGGGAACTCGACCGAAACAAAGTATAGGTTTTCATTATGTGAATAACTTGGAAATCTTAGCTCAAACAGCTGCAAAACCTGTTTTCCCAGCACGGAGACCTTGAGTTCTATAATATAAGGCCATAAACATGTTTGTCTGAGTCTTCTATCAAAAGTTACAGCTATTTCTATGAAGTTGTACAAAAACGCTTTCTTTCGCCAAGACAGTGCGTTTCTCACTGTTACATGCATTTGAATGGGGAACTCGACTGAAACAAAGTATAGGTTTTCATTATGTGAATAACTTCGAAATCTTAGCTCAAACAGCTGCAAAACCTGTTTTCCCAGCACGGGGACCTTGAGTTCTATAATATAAGGCCATAAACATGTTTGTCTGAGTCTTCTATCAAAAGTTACAGCTATTTCTATGAAGTTGTACAAAAACGCTTAATTTCGCCAAGACAGTGCGTTTCTCACTGTTACATGCATTTGAATGGGGAACTCGACTGAAACAAAGTATAGGTTTTCATTATGTGAATAACTTGGAAATCTTAGCTCAAACAGCTGCAAAACCTGTTTTCCCAGCACGGGAACCTTGAGTTCTATAAGATAAAGCCATAAACATGTGTATCCGAGTCTTCTATCAAAAGTTACAGCTATTCATATGAAGTTGTACAAAAACGCTTTCTTTCGCCAAGACAGTGCGTTTCTCACTGTTACATGCATTTGAATGGGGAACTCGACTGAAACAAAGTATAGGTTTTCATTATGTGAATAACTTGGAAATCTTAGCTCAAACAGCTGCAAAACCTGTTTTCCCAGCACGGGGACCTTGAGTTCTATAATATAAGGCCATAAACATGTTTGTCTGAGTCTTCTATCAAAAGTTACAGCTATTTCTATGAAGTTGTACAAAAACGCTTTCTTTCGCCAAGACAGTGCGTTTCTCACTGTTACATGCATTTGAATGGGGAACTCGACTGAAACAAAGTATAGGTTTTCATTATGTGAATAACTTGGAAATCTTAGCTCAAACAGCTGCAAAACCTGTTTTCCCAGCACGGGGACCTTGAGTTCTATAATATAAGGCCATAAACATGTTTGTCTGAGTCTTCTATCAAAAGTTACAGCTATTTCTATGAAGTTGTACAAAAACGCTTAATTTCGCCAAGACAGTGCGTTTCTCACTGTTACATGCATTTGAATGGGGAACTCGACTGAAACAAAGTATAGGTTTTCATTATGTGAATAACTTGGAAATCTTAGCTCAAACAGCTGCAAAACCTGTTTTCCCAGCACGGGGACCTTGAGTTCTATAATATAAGGCCATAAACATGTTTGTCTGAGTCTTCTATCAAAAGTTACAGCTATTTCTATGAAGTTGTACAAAAACGCTTAATTTCGCCAAGACAGTGCGTTTCTCACTGTTACATGCATTTGAATGGGGAACTCGACTGAAACAAAGTATAGGTTTTCATTATGTGAATAACTTGGAAATCTTAGCTCAAACAGCTGCAAAACCTGTTTTCCCAGCACGGGAACCTTGAGTTCTATAAGATAAAGCCATAAACATGTGTATCCGAGTCTTCTATCAAAAGTTACAGCTATTCATATGAAGTTGTACAAAAACGCTTTCTTTCGCCAAGACAGTGCGTTTCTCACTGTTACATGCATTTGAATGGGGAACTCGACCGAAACAAAGTATAGGTTTTCATTATGTGAATAACTTGGAAATCTTAGCTCAAACAGCTGCAAAACCTGTTTTCCCAGCACGGGGACCTTGAGTTCTATAATATAAGGCCATAAACATGTTTGTCTGAGTCTTCTATCAAAAGTTACAGCTATTTCTATGAAGTTGTACAAAAACGCTTAATTTCGCCAAGACAGTGCGTTTCTCACTGTTACATGCATTTGAATGGGGAACTCGACTGAAACAAAGTATAGGTTTTCATTATGTGAATAACTTGGAAATCTTAGCTCAAACAGCTGCAAAACCTGTTTTCCCAGCACGGGAACCTTGAGTTCTATAAGATAAAGCCATAAACATGTGTATCCGAGTCTTCTATCAAAAGTTACAGCTATTCATATGAAGTTGTACAAAAACGCTTTCTTTCGCCAAGACAGTGCGTTTCTCACTGTTACATGCATTTGAATGGGGAACTCGACCGAAACAAAGTATAGGTTTTCATTATGTGAATAACTTGGAAATCTTAGCTCAAACAGCTGCAAAACCTGTTTTCCCAGCACGGAGACCTTGAGTTCTATAATATAAGGCCATAAACATGTTTGTCTGAGTCTTCTATCAAAAGTTACAGCTATTTCTATGAAGTTGTACAAAAACGCTTTCTTTCGCCAAGACAGTGCGTTTCTCACTGTTACATGCATTTGAATGGGGAACTCGACCGAAACAAAGTATAGGTTTTCATTATGTGAATAACTTGGAAATCTTAGCTCAAACAGCTGCAAAACCTGTTTTCCCAGCACGGAGACCTTGAGTTCTATAATATAAGGCCATAAACATGTTTGTCTGAGTCTTCTATCAAAAGTTACAGCTATTTCTATGAAGTTGTACAAAAACGCTTTCTTTCGCCAAGACAGTGCGTTTCTCACTGTTACATGCATTTGAATGGGGAACTCGACTGAAACAAAGTATAGGTTTTCATTATGTGAATAACTTGGAAATCTTAGCTCAAACAGCTGCAAAACCTGTTTTCCCAGCACGGGGACCTTGAGTTCTATAATATAAGGCCATAAACATGTTTGTCTGAGTCTTCTATCAAAAGTTACAGCTATTTCTATGAAGTTGTACAAAAACGCTTAATTTCGCCAAGACAGTGCGTTTCTCACTGTTACATGCATTTGAATGGGGAACTCGACTGAAATAAAGTATAGGTTTTCATTATGTGAATAACTTGGAAATCTTAGCTCAAACAGCTGCAAAACCTGTTTTCCCAGCACGGGAACCTTGAGTTCTATAAGATAAAGCCATAAACATGTGTATCCGAGTCTTCTATCAAAAGTTACAGCTATTCATATGAAGTTGTACAAAAACGCTTTCTTTCGCCAAGACAGTGCGTTTCTCACTGTTACATGCATTTGAATGGGGAACTCGACCGAAACAAAGTATAGGTTTTCATTATGTGAATAACTTGGAAATCTTAGCTCAAACAGCTGCAAAACCTGTTTTCCCAGCACGGAGACCTTGAGTTCTATAATATAAGGCCATAAACATGTTTGTCTGAGTCTTCTATCAAAAGTTACAGCTATTTCTATGAAGTTGTACAAAAACGCTTTCTTTCGCCAAGACAGTGCGTTTCTCACTGTTACATGCATTTGAATGGGGAACTCGACCGAAACAAAGTATAGGTTTTCATTATGTGAATAACTTGGAAATCTTAGCTCAAACAGCTGCAAAACCTGTTTTCCCAGCACGGAGACCTTGAGTTCTATAATATAAGGCCATAAACATGTTTGTCTGAGTCTTCTATCAAAAGTTACAGCTATTTCTATGAAGTTGTACAAAAACGCTTTCTTTCGCCAAGACAGTGCGTTTCTCACTGTTACATGCATTTGAATGGGGAACTCGACTGAAACAAAGTATAGGTTTTCATTATGTGAATAACTTCGAAATCTTAGCTCAAACAGCTGCAAAACCTGTTTTCCCAGCACGGGGACCTTGAGTTCTATAATATAAGGCCATAAACATGTTTGTCTGAGTCTTCTATCAAAAGTTACAGCTATTTCTATGAAGTTGTACAAAAACGCTTAATTTCGCCAAGACAGTGCGTTTCTCACTGTTACATGCATTTGAATGGGGAACTCGACTGAAACAAAGTATAGGTTTTCATTATGTGAATAACTTGGAAATCTTAGCTCAAACAGCTGCAAAACCTGTTTTCCCAGCACGGGAACCTTGAGTTCTATAAGATAAAGCCATAAACATGTGTATCCGAGTCTTCTATCAAAAGTTACAGCTATTCATATGAAGTTGTACAAAAACGCTTTCTTTCGCCAAGACAGTGCGTTTCTCACTGTTACATGCATTTGAATGGGGAACTCGACTGAAACAAAGTATAGGTTTTCATTATGTGAATAACTTGGAAATCTTAGCTCAAACAGCTGCAAAACCTGTTTTCCCAGCACGGGGACCTTGAGTTCTATAATATAAGGCCATAAACATGTTTGTCTGAGTCTTCTATCAAAAGTTACAGCTATTTCTATGAAGTTGTACAAAAACGCTTTCTTTCGCCAAGACAGTGCGTTTCTCACTGTTACATGCATTTGAATGGGGAACTCGACTGAAACAAAGTATAGGTTTTCATTATGTGAATAACTTGGAAATCTTAGCTCAAACAGCTGCAAAACCTGTTTTCCCAGCACGGGGACCTTGAGTTCTATAATATAAGGCCATAAACATGTTTGTCTGAGTCTTCTATCAAAAGTTACAGCTATTTCTATGAAGTTGTACAAAAACGCTTAATTTCGCCAAGACAGTGCGTTTCTCACTGTTACATGCATTTGAATGGGGAACTCGACTGAAACAAAGTATAGGTTTTCATTATGTGAATAACTTGGAAATCTTAGCTCAAACAGCTGCAAAACCTGTTTTCCCAGCACGGGGACCTTGAGTTCTATAATATAAGGCCATAAACATGTTTGTCTGAGTCTTCTATCAAAAGTTACAGCTATTTCTATGAAGTTGTACAAAAACGCTTAATTTCGCCAAGACAGTGCGTTTCTCACTGTTACATGCATTTGAATGGGGAACTCGACTGAAACAAAGTATAGGTTTTCATTATGTGAATAACTTGGAAATCTTAGCTCAAACAGCTGCAAAACCTGTTTTCCCAGCACGGGAACCTTGAGTTCTATAAGATAAAGCCATAAACATGTGTATCCGAGTCTTCTATCAAAAGTTACAGCTATTCATATGAAGTTGTACAAAAACGCTTTCTTTCGCCAAGACAGTGCGTTTCTCACTGTTACATGCATTTGAATGGGGAACTCGACCGAAACAAAGTATAGGTTTTCATTATGTGAATAACTTGGAAATCTTAGCTCAAACAGCTGCAAAACCTGTTTTCCCAGCACGGGGACCTTGAGTTCTATAATATAAGGCCATAAACATGTTTGTCTGAGTCTTCTATCAAAAGTTACAGCTATTTCTATGAAGTTGTACAAAAACGCTTAATTTCGCCAAGACAGTGCGTTTCTCACTGTTACATGCATTTGAATGGGGAACTCGACTGAAACAAAGTATAGGTTTTCATTATGTGAATAACTTGGAAATCTTAGCTCAAACAGCTGCAAAACCTGTTTTCCCAGCACGGAGACCTTGAGTTCTATAAGATAAAGCCATAAACATGTGTATCCGAGGCTTCTATCAAAAGTTACAGCTATTCATATGAAGTTGTACAAAAACGCTTTCTTTCGCCAAGACAGTGCGTTTCTCACTGTTACATGCATTTGAATGGGGAACTCGACTGAAACAAAGTATAGGTTTTCATTATGTGAATAACTTGGAAATCTTAGCTCAAACAGCTGCAAAACCTGTTTTCCCAGCACGGGGACCTTGAGTTCTATAATATAAGGCCATAAACATGTTTGTCTGAGTCTTCTATCAAAAGTTACAGCTATTTCTATGAAGTTGTACAAAAACGCTTAATTTCGCCAAGACAGTGCGTTTCTCACTGTTACATGCATTTGAATGGGGAACTCGACTGAAATAAAGTATAGGTTTTCATTATGTGAATAACTTGGAAATCTTAGCTCAAACAGCTGCAAAACCTGTTTTCCCAGCACGGGAACCTTGAGTTCTATAAGATAAAGCCATAAACATGTGTATCCGAGTCTTCTATCAAAAGTTACAGCTATTCATATGAAGTTGTACAAAAACGCTTTCTTTCGCCAAGACAGTGCGTTTCTCACTGTTACATGCATTTGAATGGGGAACTCGACTGAAACAAAGTATAGGTTTTCATTATGTGAATAACTTGGAAATCTTAGCTCAAACAGCTGCAAAACCTGTTTTCCCAGCACGGGGACCTTGAGTTCTATAATATAAGGCCATAAACATGTTTGTCTGAGTCTTCTATCAAAAGTTACAGCTATTTCTATGAAGTTGTACAAAAACGCTTTCTTTCGCCAAGACAGTGCGTTTCTCACTGTTACATGCATTTGAATGGGGAACTCGACTGAAACAAAGTATAGGTTTTCATTATGTGAATAACTTGGAAATCTTAGCTCAAACAGCTGCAAAACCTGTTTTCCCAGCACGGGGACCTTGAGTTCTATAATATAAGGCCATAAACATGTTTGTCTGAGTCTTCTATCAAAAGTTACAGCTATTTCTATGAAGTTGTACAAAAACGCTTTCTTTCGCCAAGACAGTGCGTTTCTCACTGTTACATGCATTTGAATGGGGAACTCGACCGAAACAAAGTATAGGTTTTCATTATGTGAATAACTTGGAAATCTTAGCTCAAACAGCTGCAAAACCTGTTTTCCCAGCACGGGGACCTTGAGTTCTATAATATAAGGCCATAAACATGTTTGTCTGAGTCTTCTATCAAAAGTTACAGCTATTTCTATGAAGTTGTACAAAAACGCTTAATTTCGCCAAGACAGTGCGTTTCTCACTGTTACATGCATTTGAATGGGGAACTCGACTGAAATAAAGTATAGGTTTTCATTATGTGAATAACTTGGAAATCTTAGCTCAAACAGCTGCAAAACCTGTTTTCCCAGCACGGGAACCTTGAGTTCTATAAGATAAAGCCATAAACATGTGTATCCGAGTCTTCTATCAAAAGTTACAGCTATTCATATGAAGTTGTACAAAAACGCTTTCTTTCGCCAAGACAGTGCGTTTCTCACTGTTACATGCATTTGAATGGGGAACTCGACTGAAACAAAGTATAGGTTTTCATTATGTGAATAACTTGGAAATCTTAGCTCAAACAGCTGCAAAACCTGTTTTCCCAGCACGGGGACCTTGAGTTCTATAATATAAGGCCATAAACATGTTTGTCTGAGTCTTCTATCAAAAGTTACAGCTATTTCTATGAAGTTGTACAAAAACGCTTAATTTCGCCAAGACAGTGCGTTTCTCACTGTTACATGCATTTGAATGGGAACTCGACTGAAACAAAGTATAGGTTTTCATTATGTGAATAACTTGGAAATCTTAGCTCAAACAGCTGCAAAACCTGTTTTCCCAGCACGGAGACCTTGAGTTCTATAAGATAAAGCCATAAACATGTGTATCCGAGGCTTCTATCAAAAGTTACAGCTATTCATATGAAGTTGTACAAAAACGCTTTCTTTCGCCAAGACAGTGCGTTTCTCACTGTTACATGCATTTGAATGGGGAACTCGACTGAAACAAAGTATAGGTTTTCATTATGTGAATAACTTGGAAATCTTAGCTCAAACAGCTGCAAAACCTGTTTTCCCAGCACGGGGACCTTGAGTTCTATAATATAAGGCCATAAACATGTTTGTCTGAGTCTTCTATCAAAAGTTACAGCTATTTCTATGAAGTTGTACAAAAACGCTTAATTTCGCCAAGACAGTGCGTTTCTCACTGTTACATGCATTTGAATGGGGAACTCGACTGAAATAAAGTATAGGTTTTCATTATGTGAATAACTTGGAAATCTTAGCTCAAACAGCTGCAAAACCTGTTTTCCCAGCACGGGAACCTTGAGTTCTATAAGATAAAGCCATAAACATGTGTATCCGAGTCTTCTATCAAAAGTTACAGCTATTCATATGAAGTTGTACAAAAACGCTTTCTTTCGCCAAGACAGTGCGTTTCTCACTGTTACATGCATTTGAATGGGGAACTCGACCGAAACAAAGTATAGGTTTTCATTATGTGAATAACTTGGAAATCTTAGCTCAAACAGCTGCAAAACCTGTTTTCCCAGCACGGAGACCTTGAGTTCTATAATATAAGGCCATAAACATGTTTGTCTGAGTCTTCTATCAAAAGTTACAGCTATTTCTATGAAGTTGTACAAAAACGCTTTCTTTCGCCAAAACAGTGCGTTTCTCACTGTTACATGCATTTGAATGGGGAACTCGACTGAAACAAAGTATAGGTTTTCATTATGTGAATAACTTGGAAATCTTAGCTCAAACAGCTGCAAAACCTGTTTTCCCAGCACGGGAACCTTGAGTTCTATAAGATAAAGCCATAAACATGTGTATCCGAGTCTTCTATCAAAAGTTACAGCTATTCATATGAAGTTGTACAAAAACGCTTTCTTTCGCCAAGACAGTGCGTTTCTCACTGTTACATGCATTTGAATGGGGAACTCGACTGAAACAAAGTATAGGTTTTCATTATGTGAATAACTTGGAAATCTTAGCTCAAACAGCTGCAAAACCTGTTTTCCCAGCACGGGGACCTTGAGTTCTATAATATAAGGCCATAAACATGTTTGTCTGAGTCTTCTATCAAAAGTTACAGCTATTTCTATGAAGTTGTACAAAAACGCTTAATTTCGCCAAGACAGTGCGTTTCTCACTGTTACATGCATTTGAATGGGGAACTCGACTGAAACAAAGTATAGGTTTTCATTATGTGAATAACTTGGAAATCTTAGCTCAAACAGCTGCAAAACCTGTTTTCCCAGCACGGGAACCTTGAGTTCTATAAGATAAAGCCATAAACATGTGTATCCGAGTCTTCTATCAAAAGTTACAGCTATTCATATGAAGTTGTACAAAAACGCTTTCTTTCGCCAAGACAGTGCGTTTCTCACTGTTACATGCATTTGAATGGGGAACTCGACCGAAACAAAGTATAGGTTTTCATTATGTGAATAACTTGGAAATCTTAGCTCAAACAGCTGCAAAACCTGTTTTCCCAGCACGGAGACCTTGAGTTCTATAATATAAGGCCATAAACATGTTTGTCTGAGTCTTCTATCAAAAGTTACAGCTATTTCTATGAAGTTGTACAAAAACGCTTTCTTTCGCCAAGACAGTGCGTTTCTCACTGTTACATGCATTTGAATGGGGAACTCGACCGAAACAAAGTATAGGTTTTCATTATATGAATAACTTGGAAATCTTAGCTCAAACAGCTGCAAAACCTGTTTTCCCAGCACGGAGACCTTGAGTTCTATAATATAAGGCCATAAACATGTTTGTCTGAGTCTTCTATCAAAAGTTACAGCTATTTATATGAAGTTGTACAAAAACGCTTTCTTTCGCCAAGACAGTGCGTTTCTCACTGTTACATGCATTTGAATGGGGAACTCGACTGAAACAAAGTATAGGTTTTCATTATGTGAATAACTTGGAAATCTTAGCTCAAGCAGCTGCAAAACCTGTTTTCCCAGCACGGGGACCTTGAGTTCTATAATATAAGGCCATAAACATGTTTGTCTGAGTCTTCTATCAAAAGTTACAGCTATTTCTATGAAGTTGTACAAAAACGCTTAATTTCGCCAAGACAGTGCGTTTCTCACTGTTACATGCATTTGAATGGGGAACTCGACTGAAATAAAGTATAGGTTTTCATTATGTGAATAACTTGGAAATCTTAGCTCAAACAGCTGCAAAACCTGTTTTCCCAGCACGGGAACCTTGAGTTCTATAAGATAAAGCCATAAACATGTGTATCCGAGTCTTCTATCAAAAGTTACAGCTATTCATATGAAGTTGTACAAAAACGCTTTCTTTCGCCAAGACAGTGCGTTTCTCACTGTTACATGCATTTGAATGGGGAACTCGACTGAAACAAAGTATAGGTTTTCATTATGTGAATAACTTGGAAATCTTAGCTCAAACAGCTGCAAAACCTGTTTTCCCAGCACGGGGACCTTGAGTTCTATAATATAAGGCCATAAACATGTTTGTCTGAGTCTTCTATCAAAAGTTACAGCTATTTCTATGAAGTTGTACAAAAACGCTTAATTTCGCCAAGACAGTGCGTTTCTCACTGTTACATGCATTTGAATGGGGAACTCGACTGAAACAAAGTATAGGTTTTCATTATGTGAATAACTTGGAAATCTTAGCTCAAACAGCTGCAAAACCTGTTTTCCCAGCACGGGAACCTTGAGTTCTATAAGATAAAGCCATAAACATGTGTATCCGAGTCTTCTATCAAAAGTTACAGCTATTCATATGAAGTTGTACAAAAACGCTTTCTTTCGCCAAGACAGTGCGTTTCTCACTGTTACATGCATTTGAATGGGGAACTCGACCGAAACAAAGTATAGGTTTTCATTATGTGAATAACTTGGAAATCTTAGCTCAAACAGCTGCAAAACCTGTTTTCCCAGCACGGAGACCTTGAGTTCTATAATATAAGGCCATAAACATGTTTGTCTGAGTCTTCTATCAAAAGTTACAGCTATTTCTATGAAGTTGTACAAAAACGCTTTCTTTCGCCAAGACAGTGCGTTTCTCACTGTTACATGCATTTGAATGGGGAACTCGACTGAAACAAAGTATAGGTTTTCATTATGTGAATAACTTGGAAATCTTAGCTCAAACAGCTGCAAAACCTGTTTTCCCAGCACGGGGACCTTGAGTTCTATAATATAAGGCCATAAACATGTTTGTCTGAGTCTTCTATCAAAAGTTACAGCTATTTCTATGAAGTTGTACAAAAACGCTTAATTTCGCCAAGACAGTGCGTTTCTCACTGTTACATGCATTTGAATGGGGAACTCGACTGAAATAAAGTATAGGTTTTCATTATGTGAATAACTTGGAAATCTTAGCTCAAACAGCTGCAAAACCTGTTTTCCCAGCACGGAGACCTTGAGTTCTATAATATAAGGCCATAAACATGTTTGTCTGAGTCTTCTATCAAAAGTTACAGCTATTTCTATGAAGTTGTACAAAAACGCTTTCTTTCGCCAAGACAGTGCGTTTCTCACTGTTACATGCATTTGAATGGGGAACTCGACTGAAACAAAGTATAGGTTTTCATTATGTGAATAACTTGGAAATCTTAGCTCAAACAGCTGCAAAACCTGTTTTCCCAGCACGGGGACCTTGAGTTCTATAATATAAGGCCATAAACATGTTTGTCTGAGTCTTCTATCAAAAGTTACAGCTATTTCTATGAAGTTGTACAAAAACGCTTAATTTCGCCAAGACAGTGCGTTTCTCACTGTTACATGCATTTGAATGGGGAACTCGACTGAAACAAAGTATAGGTTTTCATTATGTGAATAACTTGGAAATCTTAGCTCAAACAGCTGCAAAACCTGTTTTCCCAGCACGGGAACCTTGAGTTCTATAAGATAAAGCCATAAACATGTGTATCCGAGTCTTCTATCAAAAGTTACAGCTATTCATATGAAGTTGTACAAAAACGCTTTCTTTCGCCAAGACAGTGCGTTTCTCACTGTTACATGCATTTGAATGGGGAACTCGACCGAAACAAAGTATAGGTTTTCATTATGTGAATAACTTGGAAATCTTAGCTCAAACAGCTGCAAAACCTGTTTTCCCAGCACGGGGACCTTGAGTTCTATAATATAAGGCCATAAACATGTTTGTCTGAGTCTTCTATCAAAAGTTACAGCTATTTCTAAGAAGTTGTACAAAAACGCTTAATTTCGCCAAGACAGTGCGTTTCTCACTGTTACATGCATTTGAATGGGGAACTCGACTGAAACAAAGTATAGGTTTTCATTATGTGAATAACTTGGAAATCTTAGCTCAAACAGCTGCAAAACCTGTTTTCCCAGCACGGGAACCTTGAGTTCTATAAGATAAAGCCATAAACATGTGTATCCGAGTCTTCTATCAAAAGTTACAGCTATTCATATGAAGTTGTACAAAAACGCTTTCTTTCGCCAAGACAGTGCGTTTCTCACTGTTACATGCATTTGAATGGGGAACTCGACCGAAACAAAGTATAGGTTTTCATTATGTGAATAACTTGGAAATCTTAGCTCAAACAGCTGCAAAACCTGTTTTCCCAGCACGGGAACCTTGAGTTCTATAAGATAAAGCCATAAACATGTGTATCCGAGTCTTCTATCAAAAGTTACAGCTATTCATATGAAGTTGTACAAAAACGCTTTCTTTCGCCAAGACAGTGCGTTTCTCACTGTTACATGCATTTGAATGGGGAACTCGACCGAAACAAAGTATAGGTTTTCATTATGTGAATAACTTGGAAATCTTAGCTCAAACAGCTGCAAAACCTGTTTTCCCAGCACGGAGACCTTGAGTTCTATAATATAAGGCCATAAACATGTTTGTCTGAGTCTTCTATCAAAAGTTACAGCTATTTCTATGAAGTTGTACAAAAACGCTTTCTTTCGCCAAGACAGTGCGTTTCTCACTGTTACATGCATTTGAATGGGGAACTCGACTGAAACAAAGTATAGGTTTTCATTATGTGAATAACTTGGAAATCTTAGCTCAAACAGCTGCAAAACCTGTTTTCCCAGCACGGGGACCTTGAGTTCTATAATATAAGGCCATAAACATGTTTGTCTGAGTCTTCTATCAAAAGTTACAGCTATTTCTATGAAGTTGTACAAAAACGCTTAATTTCGCCAAGACAGTGCGTTTCTCACTGTTACATGCATTTGAATGGGGAACTCGACTGAAACAAAGTATAGGTTTTCATTATGTGAATAACTTGGAAATCTTAGCTCAAACAGCTGCAAAACCTGTTTTCCCAGCACGGGAACCTTGAGTTCTATAAGATAAAGCCATAAACATGTGTATCCGAGTCTTCTATCAAAAGTTACAGCTATTCATATGAAGTTGTACAAAAACGCTTTCTTTCGCCAAGACAGTGCGTTTCTCACTGTTACATGCATTTGAATGGGGAACTCGACCGAAACAAAGTATAGGTTTTCATTATGTGAATAACTTGGAAATCTTAGCTCAAACAGCTGCAAAACCTGTTTTCCCAGCACGGAGACCTTGAGTTCTATAATATAAGGCCATAAACATGTTTGTCTGAGTCTTCTATCAAAAGTTACAGCTATTTCTATGAAGTTGTACAAAAACGCTTTCTTTCGCCAAGACAGTGCGTTTCTCACTGTTACATGCATTTGAATGGGGAACTCGACTGAAACAAAGTATAGGTTTTCATTATGTGAATAACTTGGAAATCTTAGCTCAAACAGCTGCAAAACCTGTTTTCCCAGCACGGGGACCTTGAGTTCTATAATATAAGGCCATAAACATGTTTGTCTGAGTCTTCTATCAAAAGTTACAGCTATTTCTATGAAGTTGTACAAAAACGCTTAATTTCGCCAAGACAGTGCGTTTCTCACTGTTACATGCATTTGAATGGGGAACTCGACTGAAATAAAGTATAGGTTTTCATTATGTGAATAACTTGGAAATCTTAGCTCAAACAGCTGCAAAACCTGTTTTCCCAGCACGGAGACCTTGAGTTCTATAATATAAGGCCATAAACATGTTTGTCTGAGTCTTCTATCAAAAGTTACAGCTATTTCTATGAAGTTGTACAAAAACGCTTTCTTTCGCCAAGACAGTGCGTTTCTCACTGTTACATGCATTTGAATGGGGAACTCGACTGAAACAAAGTATAGGTTTTCATTATGTGAATAACTTGGAAATCTTAGCTCAAACAGCTGCAAAACCTGTTTTCCCAGCACGGGGACCTTGAGTTCTATAATATAAGGCCATAAACATGTTTGTCTGAGTCTTCTATCAAAAGTTACAGCTATTTCTATGAAGTTGTACAAAAACGCTTAATTTCGCCAAGACAGTGCGTTTCTCACTGTTACATGCATTTGAATGGGGAACTCGACTGAAACAAAGTATAGGTTTTCATTATGTGAATAACTTGGAAATCTTAGCTCAAACAGCTGCAAAACCTGTTTTCCCAGCACGGGAACCTTGAGTTCTATAAGATAAAGCCATAAACATGTGTATCCGAGTCTTCTATCAAAAGTTACAGCTATTCATATGAAGTTGTACAAAAACGCTTTCTTTCGCCAAGACAGTGCGTTTCTCACTGTTACATGCATTTGAATGGGGAACTCGACCGAAACAAAGTATAGGTTTTCATTATGTGAATAACTTGGAAATCTTAGCTCAAACAGCTGCAAAACCTGTTTTCCCAGCACGGGGACCTTGAGTTCTATAATATAAGGCCATAAACATGTTTGTCTGAGTCTTCTATCAAAAGTTACAGCTATTTCTAAGAAGTTGTACAAAAACGCTTAATTTCGCCAAGACAGTGCGTTTCTCACTGTTACATGCATTTGAATGGGGAACTCGACTGAAACAAAGTATAGGTTTTCATTATGTGAATAACTTGGAAATCTTAGCTCAAACAGCTGCAAAACCTGTTTTCCCAGCACGGGAACCTTGAGTTCTATAAGATAAAGCCATAAACATGTGTATCCGAGTCTTCTATCAAAAGTTACAGCTATTCATATGAAGTTGTACAAAAACGCTTTCTTTCGCCAAGACAGTGCGTTTCTCACTGTTACATGCATTTGAATGGGGAACTCGACCGAAACAAAGTATAGGTTTTCATTATGTGAATAACTTGGAAATCTTAGCTCAAACAGCTGCAAAACCTGTTTTCCCAGCACGGAGACCTTGAGTTCTATAATATAAGGCCATAAACATGTTTGTCTGAGTCTTCTATCAAAAGTTACAGCTATTTCTATGAAGTTGTACAAAAACGCTTTCTTTCGCCAAGACAGTGCGTTTCTCACTGTTACATGCATTTGAATGGGGAACTCGACCGAAACAAAGTATAGGTTTTCATTATGTGAATAACTTGGAAATCTTAGCTCAAACAGCTGCAAAACCTGTTTTCCCAGCACGGGGACCTTGAGTTCTATAATATAAGGCCATAAACATGTTTGTCTGAGTCTTCTATCAAAAGTTACAGCTATTTCTATGAAGTTGTACAAAAACGCTTAATTTCGCCAAGACAGTGCGTTTCTCACTGTTACATGCATTTGAATGGGGAACTCGACTGAAACAAAGTATAGGTTTTCATTATGTGAATAACTTGGAAATCTTAGCTCAAACAGCTGCAAAACCTGTTTTCCCAGCACGGGAACCTTGAGTTCTATAAGATAAAGCCATAAACATGTGTATCCGAGTCTTCTATCAAAAGTTACAGCTATTCATATGAAGTTGTACAAAAACGCTTTCTTTCGCCAAGACAGTGCGTTTCTCACTGTTACATGCATTTGAATGGGGAACTCGACCGAAACAAAGTATAGGTTTTCATTATGTGAATAACTTGGAAATCTTAGCTCAAACAGCTGCAAAACCTGTTTTCCCAGCACGGAGACCTTGAGTTCTATAATATAAGGCCATAAACATGTTTGTCTGAGTCTTCTATCAAAAGTTAGAGCTATTTCTATGAAGTTGTACAAAAACGCTTTCTTTCGCCAAGACAGTGCGTTTCTCACTGTTACATGCATTTGAATGGGGAACTCGACTGAAACAAAGTATAGGTTTTCATTATGTGAATAACTTGGAAATCTTAGCTCAAACAGCTGCAAAACCTGTTTTCCCAGCACGGGGACCTTGAGTTCTATAATATAAGGCCATAAACATGTTTGTCTGAGTCTTCTATCAAAAGTTACAGCTATTTCTATGAAGTTGTACAAAAACGCTTAATTTCGCCAAGACAGTGCGTTTCTCACTGTTACATGCATTTGAATGGGGAACTCGACTGAAATAAAGTATAGGTTTTCATTATGTGAATAACTTGGAAATCTTAGCTCAAACAGCTGCAAAACCTGTTTTCCCAGCACGGGAACCTTGAGTTCTATAAGATAAAGCCATAAACATGTGTATCCGAGTCTTCTATCAAAAGTTACAGCTATTCATATGAAGTTGTACAAAAACGCTTTCTTTCGCCAAGACAGTGCGTTTCTCACTGTTACATGCATTTGAATGGGGAACTCGACCGAAACAAAGTATAGGTTTTCATTATGTGAATAACTTGGAAATCTTAGCTCAAACAGCTGCAAAACCTGTTTTCCCAGCACGGGGACCTTGAGTTCTATAATATAAGGCCATAAACATGTTTGTCTGAGTCTTCTATCAAAAGTTACAGCTATTTCTATGAAGTTGTACAAAAACGCTTAATTTCGCCAAGACAGTGCGTTTCTCACTGTTACATGCATTTGAATGGGGAACTCGACTGAAACAAAGTATAGGTTTTCATTATGTGAATAACTTGGAAATCTTAGCTCAAACAGCTGCAAAACCTGTTTTCCCAGCACGGGAACCTTGAGTTCTATAAGATAAAGCCATAAACATGTGTATCCGAGTCTTCTATCAAAAGTTACAGCTATTCATATGAAGTTGTACAAAAACGCTTTCTTTCGCCAAGACAGTGCGTTTCTCACTGTTACATGCATTTGAATGGGGAACTCGACCGAAACAAAGTATAGGTTTTCATTATGTGAATAACTTGGAAATCTTAGCTCAAACAGCTGCAAAACCTGTTTTCCCAGCACGGGGACCTTGAGTTCTATAATATAAGGCCATAAACATGTTTGTCTGAGTCTTCTATCAAAAGTTACAGCTATTTCTATGAAGTTGTACAAAAACGCTTAATTTCGCCAAGACAGTGCGTTTCTCACTGTTACATGCATTTGAATGGGGAACTCGACTGAAACAAAGTATAGGTTTTCATTATGTGAATAACTTGGAAATCTTAGCTCAAACAGCTGCAAAACCTGTTTTCCCAGCACGGGAACCTTGAGTTCTATAAGATAAAGCCATAAACATGTGTATCCGAGTCTTCTATCAAAAGTTACAGCTATTCATATGAAGTTGTACAAAAACGCTTTCTTTCGCCAAGACAGTGCGTTTCTCACTGTTACATGCATTTGAATGGGGAACTCGACCGAAACAAAGTATAGGTTTTCATTATGTGAATAACTTGGAAATCTTAGCTCAAACAGCTGCAAAACCTGTTTTCCCAGCACGGAGACCTTGAGTTCTATAATATAAGGCCATAAACATGTTTGTCTGAGTCTTCTATCAAAAGTTACAGCTATTTCTATGAAGTTGTACAAAAACGCTTTCTTTCGCCAAGACAGTGCGTTTCTCACTGTTACATGCATTTGAATGGGGAACTCGACTGAAACAAAGTATAGGTTTTCATTATGTGAATAACTTGGAAATCTTAGCTCAAACAGCTGCAAAACCTGTTTTCCCAGCACGGGGACCTTGAGTTCTATAATATAAGGCCATAAACATGTTTGTCTGAGTCTTCTATCAAAAGTTACAGCTATTTCTATGAAGTTGTACAAAAACGCTTAATTTCGCCAAGACAGTGCGTTTCTCACTGTTACATGCATTTGAATGGGGAACTCGACTGAAACAAAGTATAGGTTTTCATTATGTGAATAACTTGGAAATCTTAGCTCAAACAGCTGCAAAACCTGTTTTCCCAGCACGGGAACCTTGAGTTCTATAAGATAAAGCCATAAACATGTGTATCCGAGTCTTCTATCAAAAGTTACAGCTATTCATATGAAGTTGTACAAAAACGCTTTCTTTCGCCAAGACAGTGCGTTTCTCACTGTTACATGCATTTGAATGGGGAACTCGACCGAAACAAAGTATAGGTTTTCATTATGTGAATAACTTGGAAATCTTAGCTCAAACAGCTGCAAAACCTGTTTTCCCAGCACGGAGACCTTGAGTTCTATAATATAAGGCCATAAACATGTTTGTCTGAGTCTTCTATCAAAAGTTAGAGCTATTTCTATGAAGTTGTACAAAAACGCTTTCTTTCGCCAAGACAGTGCGTTTCTCACTGTTACATGCATTTGAATGGGGAACTCGACTGAAACAAAGTATAGGTTTTCATTATGTGAATAACTTGGAAATCTTAGCTCAAACAGCTGCAAAACCTGTTTTCCCAGCACGGGGACCTTGAGTTCTATAATATAAGGCCATAAACATGTTTGTCTGAGTCTTCTATCAAAAGTTACAGCTATTTCTATGAAGTTGTACAAAAACGCTTAATTTCGCCAAGACAGTGCGTTTCTCACTGTTACATGCATTTGAATGGGGAACTCGACTGAAATAAAGTATAGGTTTTCATTATGTGAATAACTTGGAAATCTTAGCTCAAACAGCTGCAAAACCTGTTTTCCCAGCACGGGAACCTTGAGTTCTATAAGATAAAGCCATAAACATGTGTATCCGAGTCTTCTATCAAAAGTTACAGCTATTCATATGAAGTTGTACAAAAACGCTTTCTTTCGCCAAGACAGTGCGTTTCTCACTGTTACATGCATTTGAATGGGGAACTCGACCGAAACAAAGTATAGGTTTTCATTATGTGAATAACTTGGAAATCTTAGCTCAAACAGCTGCAAAACCTGTTTTCCCAGCACGGGGACCTTGAGTTCTATAATATAAGGCCATAAACATGTTTGTCTGAGTCTTCTATCAAAAGTTACAGCTATTTCTATGAAGTTGTACAAAAACGCTTAATTTCGCCAAGACAGTGCGTTTCTCACTGTTACATGCATTTGAATGGGGAACTCGACTGAAACAAAGTATAGGTTTTCATTATGTGAATAACTTGGAAATCTTAGCTCAAACAGCTGCAAAACCTGTTTTCCCAGCACGGGAACCTTGAGTTCTATAAGATAAAGCCATAAACATGTGTATCCGAGTCTTCTATCAAAAGTTACAGCTATTCATATGAAGTTGTACAAAAACGCTTTCTTTCGCCAAGACAGTGCGTTTCTCACTGTTACATGCATTTGAATGGGGAACTCGACTGAAACAAAGTATAGGTTTTCATTATGTGAATAACTTGGAAATCTTAGCTCAAACAGCTGCAAAACCTGTTTTCCCAGCACGGGGACCTTGAGTTCTATAATATAAGGCCATAAACATGTTTGTCTGAGTCTTCTATCAAAAGTTACAGCTATTTCTATGAAGTTGTACAAAAACGCTTAATTTCGCCAAGACAGTGCGTTTCTCACTGTTACATGCATTTGAATGGGGAACTCGACTGAAACAAAGTATAGGTTTTCATTATGTGAATAACTTGGAAATCTTAGCTCAAACAGCTGCAAAACCTGTTTTCCCAGCACGGGAACCTTGAGTTCTATAAGATAAAGCCATAAACATGTGTATCCGAGTCTTCTATCAAAAGTTACAGCTATTCATATGAAGTTGTACAAAAACGCTTTCTTTCGCCAAGACAGTGCGTTTCTCACTGTTACATGCATTTGAATGGGGAACTCGACCGAAACAAAGTATAGGTTTTCATTATGTGAATAACTTGGAAATCTTAGCTCAAACAGCTGCAAAACCTGTTTTCCCAGCACGGGGACCTTGAGTTCTATAATATAAGGCCATAAACATGTTTGTCTGAGTCTTCTATCAAAAGTTACAGCTATTTCTATGAAGTTGTACAAAAACGCTTAATTTCGCCAAGACAGTGCGTTTCTCACTGTTACATGCATTTGAATGGGGAACTCGACTGAAACAAAGTATAGGTTTTCATTATGTGAATAACTTGGAAATCTTAGCTCAAACAGCTGCAAAACCTGTTTTCCCAGCACGGGAACCTTGAGTTCTATAAGATAAAGCCATAAACATGTGTATCCGAGTCTTCTATCAAAAGTTACAGCTATTCATATGAAGTTGTACAAAAACGCTTTCTTTCGCCAAGACAGTGCGTTTCTCACTGTTACATGCATTTGAATGGGGAACTCGACCGAAACAAAGTATAGGTTTTCATTATGTGAATAACTTGGAAATCTTAGCTCAAACAGCTGCAAAACCTGTTTTCCCAGCACGGAGACCTTGAGTTCTATAATATAAGGCCATAAACATGTTTGTCTGAGTCTTCTATCAAAAGTTACAGCTATTTCTATGAAGTTGTACAAAAACGCTTTCTTTCGCCAAGACAGTGCGTTTCTCACTGTTACATGCATTTGAATGGGGAACTCAACTGAAACAAAGTATAGGTTTTCATTATGTGAATAACTTGGAAATCTTAGCTCAAACAGCTGCAAAACCTGTTTTCCCAGCACGGGGACCTTGAGTTCTATAATATAAGGCCATAAACATGTTTGTCTGAGTCTTCTATCAAAAGTTACAGCTATTTCTATGAAGTTGTACAAAAACGCTTAATTTCGCCAAGACAGTGCGTTTCTCACTGTTACATGCATTTGAATGGGGAACTCGACCGAAATAAAGTATAGGTTTTCATTATGTGAATAACTTGGAAATCTTAGCTCAAACAGCTGCAAAACCTGTTTTCCCAGCACGGGAACCTTGAGTTCTATAAGATAAAGCCATAAACATGTGTATCCGAGTCTTCTATCAAAAGTTACAGCTATTCATATGAAGTTGTACAAAAACGCTTTCTTTCGCCAAGACAGTGCGTTTCTCACTGTTACATGCATTTGAATGGGGAACTCGACCGAAACAAAGTATAGGTTTTCATTATGTGAATAACTTGGAAATCTTAGCTCAAACAGCTGCAAAACCTGTTTTCCCAGCACGGGGACCTTGAGTTCTATAATATAAGGCCATAAACATGTTTGTCTGAGTCTTCTATCAAAAGTTACAGCTATTTCTATGAAGTTGTACAAAAACGCTTAATTTCGCCAAGACAGTGCGTTTCTCACTGTTACATGCATTTGAATGGGGAACTCGACTGAAACAAAGTATAGGTTTTCATTATGTGAATAACTTGGAAATCTTAGCTCAAACAGCTGCAAAACCTGTTTTCCCAGCACGGGAACCTTGAGTTCTATAAGATAAAGCCATAAACATGTGTATCCGAGTCTTCTATCAAAAGTTACAGCTATTCATATGAAGTTGTACAAAAACGCTTTCTTTCGCCAAGACAGTGCGTTTCTCACTGTTACATGCATTTGAATGGGGAACTCGACCGAAACAAAGTATAGGTTTTCATTATGTGAATAACTTGGAAATCTTAGCTCAAACAGCTGCAAAACCTGTTTTCCCAGCACGGAGACCTTGAGTTCTATAATATAAGGCCATAAACATGTTTGTCTGAGTCTTCTATCAAAAGTTACAGCTATTTCTATGAAGTTGTACAAAAACGCTTTCTTTCGCCAAGACAGTGCGTTTCTCACTGTTACATGCATTTGAATGGGGAACTCGACTGAAACAAAGTATAGGTTTTCATTATGTGAATAACTTGGAAATCTTAGCTCAAACAGCTGCAAAACCTGTTTTCCCAGCACGGGGACCTTGAGTTCTATAATATAAGGCCATAAACATGTTTGTCTGAGTCTTCTATCAAAAGTTACAGCTATTTCTATGAAGTTGTACAAAAACGCTTAATTTCGCCAAGACAGTGCGTTTCTCACTGTTACATGCATTTGAATGGGGAACTCGACCGAAACAAAGTATAGGTTTTCATTATGTGAATAACTTGGAAATCTTAGCTCAAACAGCTGCAAAACCTGTTTTCCCAGCACGGAGACCTTGAGTTCTATAATATAAGGCCATAAACATGTTTGTCTGAGTCTTCTATCAAAAGTTAGAGCTATTTCTATGAAGTTGTACAAAAACGCTTTCTTTCGCCAAGACAGTGCGTTTCTCACTGTTACATGCATTTGAATGGGGAACTCGACCGAAACAAAGTATAGGTTTTCATTATGTGAATAACTTGGAAATCTTAGCTCAAACAGCTGCAAAACCTGTTTTCCCAGCACGGAGACCTTGAGTTCTATAATATAAGGCCATAAACATGTTTGTCTGAGTCTTCTATCAAAAGTTAGAGCTATTTCTATGAAGTTGTACAAAAACGCTTTCTTTCGCCAAGACAGTGCGTTTCTCACTGTTACATGCATTTGAATGGGGAACTCGACTGAAACAAAGTATAGGTTTTCATTATGTGAATAACTTGGAAATCTTAGCTCAAACAGCTGCAAAACCTGTTTTCCCAGCACGGGGACCTTGAGTTCTATAATATAAGGCCATAAACATGTTTGTCTGAGTCTTCTATCAAAAGTTACAGCTATTTCTATGAAGTTGTACAAAAACGCTTAATTTCGCCAAGACAGTGCGTTTCTCACTGTTACATGCATTTGAATGGGGAACTCGACTGAAATAAAGTATAGGTTTTCATTATGTGAATAACTTGGAAATCTTAGCTCAAACAGCTGCAAAACCTGTTTTCCCAGCACGGGAACCTTGAGTTCTATAAGATAAAGCCATAAACATGTGTATCCGAGTCTTCTATCAAAAGTTACAGCTATTCATATGAAGTTGTACAAAAACGCTTTCTTTCGCCAAGACAGTGCGTTTCTCACTGTTACATGCATTTGAATGGGGAACTCGACCGAAACAAAGTATAGGTTTTCATTATGTGAATAACTTGGAAATCTTAGCTCAAACAGCTGCAAAACCTGTTTTCCCAGCACGGGGACCTTGAGTTCTATAATATAAGGCCATAAACATGTTTGTCTGAGTCTTCTATCAAAAGTTACAGCTATTTCTATGAAGTTGTACAAAAACGCTTAATTTCGCCAAGACAGTGCGTTTCTCACTGTTACATGCATTTGAATGGGGAACTCGACTGAAACAAAGTATAGGTTTTCATTATGTGAATAACTTGGAAATCTTAGCTCAAACAGCTGCAAAACCTGTTTTCCCAGCACGGAGACCTTGAGTTCTATAATATAAGGCCATAAACATGTTTGTCTGAGTCTTCTATCAAAAGTTACAGCTATTTCTATGAAGTTGTACAAAAACGCTTAATTTCGCCAAGACAGTGCGTTTCTCACTGTTACATGCATTTGAATGGGGAACTCGACTGAAACAAAGTATAGGTTTTCATTATGTGAATAACTTGGAAATCTTAGCTCAAACAGCTGCAAAACCTGTTTTCCCAGCACGGGAACCTTGAGTTCTATAAGATAAAGCCATAAACATGTGTATCCGAGTCTTCTATCAAAAGTTACAGCTATTCATATGAAGTTGTACAAAAACGCTTTCTTTCGCCAAGACAGTGCGTTTCTCACTGTTACATGCATTTGAATGGGGAACTCGACTGAAACAAAGTATAGGTTTTCATTATGTGAATAACTTGGAAATCTTAGCTCAAACAGCTGCAAAACCTGTTTTCCCAGCACGGAGACCTTGAGTTCTATAATATAAGGCCATAAACATGTTTGTCTGAGTCTTCTATCAAAAGTTACAGCTATTTCTATGAAGTTGTACAAAAACGCTTAATTTCGCCAAGACAGTGCGTTTCTCACTGTTACATGCATTTGAATGGGGAACTCGACTGAAACAAAGTATAGGTTTTCATTATGTGAATAACTTGGAAATCTTAGCTCAAACAGCTGCAAAACCTGTTTTCCCAGCACGGGAACCTTGAGTTCTATAAGATAAAGCCATAAACATGTGTATCCGAGTCTTCTATCAAAAGTTACAGCTATTCATATGAAGTTGTACAAAAACGCTTTCTTTCGCCAAGACAGTGCGTTTCTCACTGTTACATGCATTTGAATGGGGAACTCGACCGAAACAAAGTATAGGTTTTCATTATGTGAATAACTTGGAAATCTTAGCTCAAACAGCTGCAAAACCTGTTTTCCCAGCACGGAGACCTTGAGTTCTATAATATAAGGCCATAAACATGTTTGTCTGAGTCTTCTATCAAAAGTTACAGCTATTTCTATGAAGTTCTACAAAAACGCTTTCTTTCGCCAAGACAGTGCGTTTCTCACTGTTACATGCATTTGAATGGGGAACTCGACCGAAACAAAGTATAGGTTTTCATTATGTGAATAACTTGGAAATCTTAGCTCAAACAGCTGCAAAACCTGTTTTCCCAGCACGGAGACCTTGAGTTCTATAATATAAGGCCATAAACATGTTTGTCTGAGTCTTCTATCAAAAGTTACAGCTATTTCTATGAAGTTGTACAAAAACGCTTTCTTTCGCCAAGACAGTGCGTTTCTCACTGTTACATGCATTTGAATGGGGAACTCGACTGAAACAAAGTATAGGTTTTCATTATGTGAATAACTTGGAAATCTTAGCTCAAACAGCTGCAAAACCTGTTTTCCCAGCACGGGGACCTTGAGTTCTATAATATAAGGCCATAAACATGTTTGTCTGAGTCTTCTATCAAAAGTTACAGCTATTTCTATGAAGTTGTACAAAAACGCTTAATTTCGCCAAGACAGTGCGTTTCTCACTGTTACATGCATTTGAATGGGGAACTCGACTGAAATAAAGTATAGGTTTTCATTATGTGAATAACTTGGAAATCTTAGCTCAAACAGCTGCAAAACCTGTTTTCCCAGCACGGGAAGCTTGAGTTCTATAAGATAAAGCCATAAACATGTGTATCCGAGTCTTCTATCAAAAGTTACAGCTATTCATATGAAGTTGTACAAAAACGCTTTCTTTCGCCAAGACAGTGCGTTTCTCACTGTTACATGCATTTGAATGGGGAACTCGACTGAAACAAAGTATAGGTTTTCATTATGTGAATAACTTGGAAATCTTAGCTCAAACAGCTGCAAAACCTGTTTTCCCAGCACGGGGACCTTGAGTTCTATAATATAAGGCCATAAACATGTTTGTCTGAGTCTTCTATCAAAAGTTACAGCTATTTCTATGAAGTTGTACAAAAACGCTTAATTTCGCCAAGACAGTGCGTTTCTCACTGTTACATGCATTTGAATGGGGAACTCGACTGAAACAAAGTATAGGTTTTCATTATGTGAATAACTTGGAAATCTTAGCTCAAGCAGCTGCAAAACCTGTTTTCCCAGCACGGGAACCTTGAGTTCTATAAGATAAAGCCATAAACATGTGTATCCGAGTCTTCTATCAAAAGTTACAGCTATTCATATGAAGTTGTACAAAAACGCTTTCTTTCGCCAAGACAGTGCGTTTCTCACTGTTACATGCATTTGAATGGGGAACTCGACCGAAACAAAGTATAGGTTTTCATTATGTGAATAACTTGGAAATCTTAGCTCAAACAGCTGCAAAACCTGTTTTCCCAGCACGGAGACCTTGAGTTCTATAATATAAGGCCATAAACATGTTTGTCTGAGTCTTCTATCAAAAGTTACAGCTATTTCTATGAAGTTGTACAAAAACGCTTTCTTTCGCCAAGACAGTGCGTTTCTCACTGTTACATGCATTTGAATGGGGAACTCGACCGAAACAAAGTATAGGTTTTCATTATGTGAATAACTTGGAAATCTTAGCTCAAACAGCTGCAAAACCTGTTTTCCCAGCACGGAGACCTTGAGTTCTATAATATAAGGCCATAAACATGTTTGTCTGAGTCTTCTATCAAAAGTTACAGCTATTTCTATGAAGTTCTACAAAAACGCTTTCTTTCGCCAAGACAGTGCGTTTCTCACTGTTACATGCATTTGAATGGGGAACTCGACTGAAACAAAGTATAGGTTTTCATTATGTGAATAACTTGGAAATCTTAGCTCAAACAGCTGCAAAACCTGTTTTCCCAGCACGGGAACCTTGAGTTCTATAAGATAAAGCCATAAACATGTGTATCCGAGTCTTCTATCAAAAGTTACAGCTATTCATATGAAGTTGTACAAAAACGCTTTCTTTCGCCAAGACAGTGCGTTTCTCACTGTTACATGCATTTGAATGGGGAACTCGACCGAAACAAAGTATAGGTTTTCATTATGTGAATAACTTGGAAATCTTAGCTCAAACAGCTGCAAAACCTGTTTTCCCAGCACGGAGACCTTGAGTTCTATAATATAAGGCCATAAACATGTTTGTCTGAGTCTTCTATCAAAAGTTACAGCTATTTCTATGAAGTTGTACAAAAACGCTTTCTTTCGCCAAGACAGTGCGTTTCTCACTGTTACATGCATTTGAATGGGGAACTCGACCGAAACAAAGTATAGGTTTTCATTATGTGAATAACTTGGAAATCTTAGCTCAAACAGCTGCAAAACCTGTTTTCCCAGCACGGAGACCTTGAGTTCTATAATATAAGGCCATAAACATGTTTGTCTGAGTCTTCTATCAAAAGTTACAGCTATTTCTATGAAGTTGTACAAAAACGTTTAATTTCGCCAAGACAGTGCGTTTCTCACTGTTACATGCATTTGAATGGGGAACTCGACTGAAACAAAGTATAGGTTTTCATTATGTGAATAACTTGGAAATCTTAGCTCAAACAGCTGCAAAACCTGTTTTCCCAGCACGGGAACCTTGAGTTCTATAAGATAAAGCCATAAACATGTGTATCCGAGTCTTCTATCAAAAGTTACAGCTATTCATATGAAGTTGTACAAAAACGCTTTCTTTCGCCAAGACAGTGCGTTTCTCACTGTTACATGCATTTGAATGGGGAACTCGACCGAAACAAAGTATAGGTTTTCATTATGTGAATAACTTGGAAATCTTAGCTCAAACAGCTGCAAAACCTGTTTTCCCAGCACGGGGACCTTGAGTTCTATAATATAAGGCCATAAACATGTTTGTCTGAGTCTTCTATCAAAAGTTACAGCTATTTCTATGAAGTTGTACAAAAACGCTTAATTTCGCCAAGACAGTGCGTTTCTCACTGTTACATGCATTTGAATGGGGAACTCGACTGAAACAAAGTATAGGTTTTCATTATGTGAATAACTTGGAAATCTTAGCTCAAACAGCTGCAAAACCTGTTTTCCCAGCACGGGAACCTTGAGTTCTATAAGATAAAGCCATAAACATGTGTATCCGAGTCTTCTATCAAAAGTTACAGCTATTCATATGAAGTTGTACAAAAACGCTTTCTTTCGCCAAGACAGTGCGTTTCTCACTGGTACATGCATTTGAATGGGGAACTCGACTGAAACAAAGTATAGGTTTTCATTATGTGAATAACTTGGAAATCTTAGCTCAAACAGCTGCAAAACCTGTTTTCCCAGCACGGGGACCTTGAGTTCTATAATATAAGGCCATAAACATGTTTGTCTGAGTCTTCTATCAAAAGTTACAGCTATTTCTATGAAGTTGTACAAAAACGCTTAATTTCGCCAAGACAGTGCGTTTCTCACTGTTACATGCATTTGAATGGGGAACTCGACTGAAACAAAGTATAGGTTTTCATTATGTGAATAACTTGGAAATCTTAGCTCAAGCAGCTGCAAAACCTGTTTTCCCAGCACGGGAACCTTGAGTTCTATAAGATAAAGCCATAAACATGTGTATCCGAGTCTTCTATCAAAAGTTACAGCTATTCATATGAAGTTGTACAAAAACGCTTTCTTTCGCCAAGACAGTGCGTTTCTCACTGTTACATGCATTTGAATGGGGAACTCGACCGAAACAAAGTATAGGTTTTCATTATGTGAATAACTTGGAAATCTTAGCTCAAACAGCTGCAAAACCTGTTTTCCCAGCACGGAGACCTTGAGTTCTATAATATAAGGCCATAAACATGTTTGTCTGAGTCTTCTATCAAAAGTTACAGCTATTTCTATGAAGTTGTACAAAAACGCTTTCTTTCGCCAAGACAGTGCGTTTCTCACTGTTACATGCATTTGAATGGGGAACTCGACCGAAACAAAGTATAGGTTTTCATTATGTGAATAACTTGGAAATCTTAGCTCAAACAGCTGCAAAACCTGTTTTCCCAGCACGGAGACCTTGAGTTCTATAATATAAGGCCATAAACATGTTTGTCTGAGTCTTCTATCAAAAGTTACAGCTATTTCTATGAAGTTCTACAAAAACGCTTTCTTTCGCCAAGACAGTGCGTTTCTCACTGTTACATGCATTTGAATGGGGAACTCGACCGAAACAAAGTATAGGTTTTCATTATGTGAATAACTTGGAAATCTTAGCTCAAACAGCTGCAAAACCTGTTTTCCCAGCACGGAGACCTTGAGTTCTATAATATAAGGCCATAAACATGTTTGTCTGAGTCTTCTATCAAAAGTTACAGCTATTTCTATGAAGTTGTACAAAAACGCTTTCTTTCGCCAAGACAGTGCGTTTCTCACTGTTACATGCATTTGAATGGGGAACTCGACTGAAACAAAGTATAGGTTTTCATTATGTGAATAACTTGGAAATCTTAGCTCAAACAGCTGCAAAACCTGTTTTCCCAGCACGGGAACCTTGAGTTCTATAAGATAAAGCCATAAACATGTGTATCCGAGTCTTCTATCAAAAGTTACAGCTATTCATATGAAGTTGTACAAAAACGCTTTCTTTCGCCAAGACAGTGCGTTTCTCACTGTTACATGCATTTGAATGGGGAACTCGACCGAAACAAAGTATAGGTTTTCATTATGTGAATAACTTGGAAATCTTAGCTCAAACAGCTGCAAAACCTGTTTTCCCAGCACGGAGACCTTGAGTTCTATAATATAAGGCCATAAACATGTTTGTCTGAGTCTTCTATCAAAAGTTACAGCTATTTCTATGAAGTTGTACAAAAACGCTTTCTTTCGCCAAGACAGTGCGTTTCTCACTGTTACATGCATTTGAATGGGGAACTCGACCGAAACAAAGTATAGGTTTTCATTATGTGAATAACTTGGAAATCTTAGCTCAAACAGCTGCAAAACCTGTTTTCCCAGCACGGAGACCTTGAGTTCTATAATATAAGGCCATAAACATGTTTGTCTGAGTCTTCTATCAAAAGTTACAGCTATTTCTATGAAGTTGTACAAAAACGTTTAATTTCGCCAAGACAGTGCGTTTCTCACTGTTACATGCATTTGAATGGGGAACTCGACTGAAACAAAGTATAGGTTTTCATTATGTGAATAACTTGGAAATCTTAGCTCAAACAGCTGCAAAACCTGTTTTCCCAGCACGGGAACCTTGAGTTCTATAAGATAAAGCCATAAACATGTGTATCCGAGTCTTCTATCAAAAGTTACAGCTATTCATATGAAGTTGTACAAAAACGCTTTCTTTCGCCAAGACAGTGCGTTTCTCACTGTTACATGCATTTGAATGGGGAACTCGACCGAAACAAAGTATAGGTTTTCATTATGTGAATAACTTGGAAATCTTAGCTCAAACAGCTGCAAAACCTGTTTTCCCAGCACGGGGACCTTGAGTTCTATAATATAAGGCCATAAACATGTTTGTCTGAGTCTTCTATCAAAAGTTACAGCTATTTCTATGAAGTTGTACAAAAACGCTTAATTTCGCCAAGACAGTGCGTTTCTCACTGTTACATGCATTTGAATGGGGAACTCGACTGAAACAAAGTATAGGTTTTCATTATGTGAATAACTTGGAAATCTTAGCTCAAACAGCTGCAAAACCTGTTTTCCCAGCACGGGAACCTTGAGTTCTATAAGATAAAGCCATAAACATGTGTATCCGAGTCTTCTATCAAAAGTTACAGCTATTCATATGAAGTTGTACAAAAACGCTTTCTTTCGCCAAGACAGTGCGTTTCTCACTGTTACATGCATTTGAATGGGGAACTCGACCGAAACAAAGTATAGGTTTTCATTATGTGAATAACTTGGAAATCTTAGCTCAAACAGCTGCAAAACCTGTTTTCCCAGCACGGGGACCTTGAGTTCTATAATATAAGGCCATAAACATGTTTGTCTGAGTCTTCTATCAAAAGTTACAGCTATTTCTATGAAGTTGTACAAAAACGCTTAATTTCGCCAAGACAGTGCGTTTCTCACTGTTACATGCATTTGAATGGGGAACTCGACTGAAACAAAGTATAGGTTTTCATTATGTGAATAACTTGGAAATCTTAGCTCAAACAGCTGCAAAACCTGTTTTCCCAGCACGGAGACCTTGAGTTCTATAAGATAAAGCCATAAACATGTGTATCCGAGGCTTCTATCAAAAGTTACAGCTATTCATATGAAGTTGTACAAAAACGCTTTCTTTCGCCAAGACAGTGCGTTTCTCACTGTTACATGCATTTGAATGGGGAACTCGACTGAAACAAAGTATAGGTTTTCATTATGTGAATAACTTGGAAATCTTAGCTCAAACAGCTGCAAAACCTGTTTTCCCAGCACGGGGACCTTGAGTTCTATAATATAAGGCCATAAACATGTTTGTCTGAGTCTTCTATCAAAAGTTACAGCTATTTCTATGAAGTTGTACAAAAACGCTTAATTTCGCCAAGACAGTGCGTTTCTCACTGTTACATGCATTTGAATGGGGAACTCGACTGAAATAAAGTATAGGTTTTCATTATGTGAATAACTTGGAAATCTTAGCTCAAACAGCTGCAAAACCTGTTTTCCCAGCACGGGAACCTTGAGTTCTATAAGATAAAGCCATAAACATGTGTATCCGAGTCTTCTATCAAAAGTTACAGCTATTCATATGAAGTTGTACAAAAACGCTTTCTTTCGCCAAGACAGTGCGTTTCTCACTGTTACATGCATTTGAATGGGGAACTCGACTGAAACAAAGTATAGGTTTTCATTATGTGAATAACTTGGAAATCTTAGCTCAAACAGCTGCAAAACCTGTTTTCCCAGCACGGGGACCTTGAGTTCTATAATATAAGGCCATAAACATGTTTGTCTGAGTCTTCTATCAAAAGTTACAGCTATTTCTATGAAGTTGTACAAAAACGCTTAATTTCGCCAAGACAGTGCGTTTCTCACTGTTACATGCATTTGAATGGGGAACTCGACTGAAACAAAGTATAGGTTTTCATTATGTGAATAACTTGGAAATCTTAGCTCAAACAGCTGCAAAACCTGTTTTCCCAGCACGGGAACCTTGAGTTCTATAAGATAAAGCCATAAACATGTGTATCCGAGTCTTCTATCAAAAGTTACAGCTATTCATATGAAGTTGTACAAAAACGCTTTCTTTCGCCAAGACAGTGCGTTTCTCACTGTTACATGCATTTGAATGGGGAACTCGACTGAAACAAAGTATAGGTTTTCATTATGTGAATAACTTGGAAATCTTAGCTCAAACAGCTGCAAAACCTGTTTTCCCAGCACGGGGACCTTGAGTTCTATAATATAAGGCCATAAACATGTTTGTCTGAGTCTTCTATCAAAAGTTACAGCTATTTCTATGAAGTTGTACAAAAACGCTTAATTTCGCCAAGACAGTGCGTTTCTCACTGTTACATGCATTTGAATGGGGAACTCGACTGAAACAAAGTATAGGTTTTCATTATGTGAATAACTTGGAAATCTTAGCTCAAACAGCTGCAAAACCTGTTTTCCCAGCACGGGAACCTTGAGTTCTATAAGATAAAGCCATAAACATGTGTATCCGAGTCTTCTATCAAAAGTTACAGCTATTCATATGAAGTTGTACAAAAACGCTTTCTTTCGCCAAGACAGTGCGTTTCTCACTGTTACATGCATTTGAATGGGGAACTCGACTGAAACAAAGTATAGGTTTTCATTATGTGAATAACTTGGAAATCTTAGCTCAAACAGCTGCAAAACCTGTTTTCCCAGCACGGGGACCTTGAGTTCTATAATATAAGGCCATAAACATGTTTGTCTGAGTCTTCTATCAAAAGTTACAGCTATTTCTATGAAGTTGTACAAAAACGCTTAATTTCGCCAAGACAGTGCGTTTCTCACTGTTACATGCATTTGAATGGGGAACTCGACTGAAATAAAGTATAGGTTTTCATTATGTGAATAACTTGGAAATCTTAGCTCAAACAGCTGCAAAACCTGTTTTCCCAGCACGGGAACCTTGAGTTCTATAAGATAAAGCCATAAACATGTGTATCCGAGTCTTCTATCAAAAGTTACAGCTATTCATATGAAGTTGTACAAAAACGCTTTCTTTCGCCAAGACAGTGCGTTTCTCACTGTTACATGCATTTGAATGGGGAACTCGACCGAAACAAAGTATAGGTTTTCATTATGTGAATAACTTGGAAATCTTAGCTCAAACAGCTGCAAAACCTGTTTTCCTAGCACGGAGACCTTGAGTTCTATAATATAAGGCCATAAACATGTTTGTCTGAGTCTTCTATCAAAAGTTACAGCTATTTCTATGAAGTTGTACAAAAACGCTTTCTTTCGCCAAGACAGTGCGTTTCTCACTGTTACATGCATTTGAATGGGGAACTCGACCGAAACAAAGTATAGGTTTTCATTATGTGAATAACTTGGAAATCTTAGCTCAAACAGCTGCAAAACCTGTTTTCCCAGCACGGAGACCTTGAGTTCTATAATATAAGGCCATAAACATGTTTGTCTGAGTCTTCTATCAAAAGTTACAGCTATTTCTATGAAGTTGTACAAAAACGCTTTCTTTCGCCAAGACAGTGCGTTTCTCACTGTTACATGCATTTGAATGGGGAACTCGACTGAAACAAAGTATAGGTTTTCATTATGTGAATAACTTGGAAATCTTAGCTCAAACAGCTGCAAAACCTGTTTTCCCAGCACGGGAACCTTGAGTTCTATAAGATAAAGCCATAAACATGTGTATCCGAGTCTTCTATCAAAAGTTACAGCTATTCATATGAAGTTGTACAAAAACGCTTTCTTTCGCCAAGACAGTGCGTTTCTCACTGTTACATGCATTTGAATGGGGAACTCGACTGAAACAAAGTATAGGTTTTCATTATGTGAATAACTTGGAAATCTTAGCTCAAACAGCTGCAAAACCTGTTTTCCCAGCACGGGGACCTTGAGTTCTATAATATAAGGCCATAAACATGTTTGTCTGAGTCTTCTATCAAAAGTTACAGCTATTTCTATGAAGTTGTACAAAAACGCTTAATTTCGCCAAGACAGTGCGTTTCTCACTGTTACATGCATTTGAATGGGGAACTCGACTGAAACAAAGTATAGGTTTTCATTATGTGAATAACTTGGAAATCTTAGCTCAAACAGCTGCAAAACCTGTTTTCCCAGCACGGGAACCTTGAGTTCTATAAGATAAAGCCATAAACATGTGTATCCGAGTCTTCTATCAAAAGTTACAGCTATTCATATGAAGTTGTACAAAAACGCTTTCTTTCGCCAAGACAGTGCGTTTCTCACTGTTACATGCATTTGAATGGGGAACTCGACTGAAACAAAGTATAGGTTTTCATTATGTGAATAACTTGGAAATCTTAGCTCAAACAGCTGCAAAACCTGTTTTCCCAGCACGGGGACCTTGAGTTCTATAATATAAGGCCATAAACATGTTTGTCTGAGTCTTCTATCAAAAGTTACAGCTATTTCTATGAAGTTGTACAAAAACGCTTAATTTCGCCAAGACAGTGCGTTTCTCACTGTTACATGCATTTGAATGGGGAACTCGACTGAAACAAAGTATAGGTTTTCATTATGTGAATAACTTGGAAATCTTAGCTCAAACAGCTGCAAAACCTGTTTTCCCAGCACGGGAACCTTGAGTTCTATAAGATAAAGCCATAAACATGTGTATCCGAGTCTTCTATCAAAAGTTACAGCTATTCATATGAAGTTGTACAAAAACGCTTTCTTTCGCCAAGACAGTGCGTTTCTCACTGTTACATGCATTTGAATGGGGAACTCGACTGAAACAAAGTATAGGTTTTCATTATGTGAATAACTTGGAAATCTTAGCTCAAACAGCTGCAAAACCTGTTTTCCCAGCACGGGGACCTTGAGTTCTATAATATAAGGCCATAAACATGTTTGTCTGAGTCTTCTATCAAAAGTTACAGCTATTTCTATGAAGTTGTACAAAAACGCTTAATTTCGCCAAGACAGTGCGTTTCTCACTGTTACATGCATTTGAATGGGGAACTCGACTGAAACAAAGTATAGGTTTTCATTATGTGAATAACTTGGAAATCTTAGCTCAAACAGCTGCAAAACCTGTTTTCCCAGCACGGGAACCTTGAGTTCTATAAGATAAAGCCATAAACATGTGTATCCGAGTCTTCTATCAAAAGTTACAGCTATTCATATGAAGTTGTACAAAAACGCTTTCTTTCGCCAAGACAGTGCGTTTCTCACTGTTACATGCATTTGAATGGGGAACTCGACCGAAACAAAGTATAGGTTTTCATTATGTGAATAACTTGGAAATCTTAGCTCAAACAGCTGCAAAACCTGTTTTCCCAGCACGGGGACCTTGAGTTCTATAATATAAGGCCATAAACATGTTTGTCTGAGTCTTCTATCAAAAGTTACAGCTATTTCTATGAAGTTGTACAAAAACGCTTAATTTCGCCAAGACAGTGCGTTTCTCACTGTTACATGCATTTGAATGGGGAACTCGACTGAAATAAAGTATAGGTTTTCATTATGTGAATAACTTGGAAATCTTAGCTCAAACAGCTGCAAAACCTGTTTTCCCAGCACGGGAACCTTGAGTTCTATAAGATAAAGCCATAAACATGTGTATCCGAGTCTTCTATCAAAAGTTACAGCTATTCATATGAAGTTGTACAAAAACGCTTTCTTTCGCCAAGACAGTGCGTTTCTCACTGTTACATGCATTTGAATGGGGAACTCGACCGAAACAAAGTATAGGTTTTCATTATGTGAATAACTTGGAAATCTTAGCTCAAACAGCTGCAAAACCTGTTTTCCTAGCACGGAGACCTTGAGTTCTATAATATAAGGCCATAAACATGTTTGTCTGAGTCTTCTATCAAAAGTTACAGCTATTTCTATGAAGTTGTACAAAAACGCTTTCTTTCGCCAAGACAGTGCGTTTCTCACTGTTACATGCATTTGAATGGGGAACTCAACCGAAACAAAGTATAGGTTTTCATTATGTGAATAACTTGGAAATCTTAGCTCAAACAGCTGCAAAACCTGTTTTCCCAGCACGGAGACCTTGAGTTCTATAATATAAGGCCATAAACATGTTTGTCTGAGTCTTCTATCAAAAGTTACAGCTATTTCTATGAAGTTGTACAAAAACGCTTTCTTTCGCCAAGACAGTGCGTTTCTCACTGTTACATGCATTTGAATGGGGAACTCGACTGAAACAAAGTATAGGTTTTCATTATGTGAATAACTTGGAAATCTTAGCTCAAACAGCTGCAAAACCTGTTTTCCCAGCACGGGAACCTTGAGTTCTATAAGATAAAGCCATAAACATGTGTATCCGAGTCTTCTATCAAAAGTTACAGCTATTCATATGAAGTTGTACAAAAACGCTTTCTTTCGCCAAGACAGTGCGTTTCTCACTGTTACATGCATTTGAATGGGGAACTCGACTGAAACAAAGTATAGGTTTTCATTATGTGAATAACTTGGAAATCTTAGCTCAAACAGCTGCAAAACCTGTTTTCCCAGCACGGGGACCTTGAGTTCTATAATATAAGGCCATAAACATGTTTGTCTGAGTCTTCTATCAAAAGTTACAGCTATTTCTATGAAGTTGTACAAAAACGCTTAATTTCGCCAAGACAGTGCGTTTCTCACTGTTACATGCATTTGAATGGGGAACTCGACTGAAACAAAGTATAGGTTTTCATTATGTGAATAACTTGGAAATCTTAGCTCAAACAGCTGCAAAACCTGTTTTCCCAGCACGGGAACCTTGAGTTCTATAAGATAAAGCCATAAACATGTGTATCCGAGTCTTCTATCAAAAGTTACAGCTATTCATATGAAGTTGTACAAAAACGCTTTCTTTCGCCAAGACAGTGCGTTTCTCACTGTTACATGCATTTGAATGGGGAACTCGACTGAAACAAAGTATAGGTTTTCATTATGTGAATAACTTGGAAATCTTAGCTCAAACAGCTGCAAAACCTGTTTTCCCAGCACGGGGACCTTGAGTTCTATAATATAAGGCCATAAACATGTTTGTCTGAGTCTTCTATCAAAAGTTACAGCTATTTCTATGAAGTTGTACAAAAACGCTTAATTTCGCCAAGACAGTGCGTTTCTCTTTTTTTTTTTTTTTTTTTTTTATTAATATTTTTGGATGGACAGAAACATTAATAAATAAATATACAACTGCAATAATCATACTGTCAGTTCTCTGTCCATTTCTAAACAAACAAACAAACTAAGACAAGCAAACAAACAACACACTAACAAACAAAAAAAAAAAAAAAAAAAAAAAAAAAAAATTACATAAATAAATAAATAAATAAAATAAATAAAACCCAGGAGAAACAAAATAATACACCGCCTCCTGGAAAACATCAGCAAAAACAAAAACGAATAAGGGTAAAACCCCCTGGTGCAAAAAAAAAAAAAAAAAAAAAAAAAAAAAAAAAAAAAAAAAAAAAAAGACAACAACCAAAATACCAATGACACATGAAATATCCCTCTAAGAGACCATTTATCATAATGTCTAAGAGACATTGTCAATGTACCGCAAAAAGGGACCCCAGACCTGCTCAAAAATATCTTCTCTTCCCTTCATTCTATACATAACCCGTTCATATGATGCCATCCTAGACATTTGTTCGGTCCATTCCTTGAAAGAACAGGGGCTGGATGACTTCCAATGCCTAAGAATTACCCTGCAACCAGTTATAAAAGCCAGACGCATCCACAATCTCTGTTTTTTTGAGAGAATGTTATCGTCAGGTAGTAGGCCCAGGACGCATATAGCTGGAGATTTAGAAAGATTAAGTTTAAAAATATCATTCACCAAGTTGATGATCCCATCCCACAAATAATCATTTTTCCGACATGTATACAACATATGAACTAGAGTCCCGACTTCCTGCTGACATTTCCAACAAATGTCCTTATCTGCGAGCTTCAACCTGACTAATTTACTGGGTGTCCAATAGTTTCTGTGAAGCAACTTGTACTGGATAAGTTGAAACTGCGTTTCAGGTGAGCAAACATACCATGATGAGATCAGCATCTTCCAACTGTCCTCTGAGATCTGGATACCCAGATCTTTCTCCCAACACCGCCTCAGTCCCCCCAAACTGGGAGCATGTGCCTCTCTGAAGCTCCCATAAAATTTAGATGCCCTGATTCTGTTATTGTCAGGGGTTGCAAACATCTTCTGAACACTAGATGGAGGGTCTAGATTATTTTTCAAAATGGCTTTAATACAATGTCTTATTTGAAAAAACCTCCAAATTTCCCTTGGATCCAAATTGAATTCTCGTCTGATTTCTGCAAACGATTTCATGCCAGTCTGCCCAAATAGGTCCCCCATCTGATTAATACCTGTCCTAGCCCAGGCCTCCCACCAGACCGGTTTCTTCCCTATTAATACTTTCTTATTATACCAAATAGAGGCTCTAGCGGTGAGATAAGGGCTGCTGTTGGTATATTGGTGAGCTCTAAGCCAGGTCTCTTGCATGAAAGACAGTACTGGATCTTTAAACGGTACTGGCCTACCCTTCTGAGTAAGGAAGGCCTCTAAAGACGAAGGGGCCACAAGACTTTCCTCAATCCCAACCCATGATGGCTTATCAGTAGAGGAATTATGTATCTTAACTAACTGAGAGAGGGAGAAAGCGTAATGATACCAGACCATCTTAGACAATGCCAACCCACCACTCTCTTTAGCAGCATATAATTTAGACCGATTGAACAATGGCTTTTTACCTGCCCACACAAAACCCTCTACACATGTATTATAAAGCTTTAGCAAATTATGTGGGACTGCTATCGGTAACATGTGAAGAAAGTACTGAAGTTTAGGGGCAATAATCATCTTCACCAAATTAATTCTGCCCAAAAGGGACAGATTTATTTTAACCCAATTCTGCAACAGCGAACGGATGTTTTGAATCACTGGGGAAATATTTACTTTCATTATGTTGTCTAAACCAGGGGTCAATTTAATCCCCAAATAAGTCAGACCCTCGGGCTTCCACTTGAAATGCCATGAACTCCTCATAACAGGCGGACACAATTTAGAAATAGGCATAGCTTCAGACTTAGACCAATTTATAGTGTATCCAGAGATTACAGAGAAAGAATCAATAATTGAGGAAATTGCAGGAACGGCCTGTTCTGGGTTAGTTGAAATCAGTAAAATATCATCTGCATACAAAAAAGTTTTATGTTCTTCTTGACCCAAATCCACCCCTCTAATTTTCTTACATTCACGTAAAGCTATGGCTAAAGGCTCCAAAAACAGAGCAAAAATGAGAGGTGATAAGGGTGAACCTTGTCTAGTACCCCGACTTAACGAAAATGAGGGTGACATTATCCCATTGGTAATAACTGTAGCCATTGGATCTGTGTATACCACCTGAATCCACTGCCTAAAAAAGGGACCGAAACCAAATCTCTTCAAGGTATGAAACAGAAAAAGATACTCAACTTTATCAAAAGCTTTCTCTGCGTCCAAAGAGAAGGCAACGACAGGGTCTAGCTTAGTCCTGCTCTTCCAGAGTATATGCAATAACCTACGTAGATTATCCGCAGAGCTTCTATTTTTCACAAAACCGACCTGATCCCTATGCACCAAATACGGAAGAACTTTTTCAAGCCTAAAAGCTAATATCTTAGAAATAATTTTTTCATCCACATTAATTAATGAAATTGGGCGATAATTCCCACAATGCTGTGGGTCTTTCCCTTTTTTATGTAATAACGTGATCACTGCCGATCGCATACTAAACGGTAGTCTCCCTCTTTGAAACGCATCTTGATATACCGACAGTAGTCTTGGAGCTAGTTCGTCCACAAACACCTTATAAAAATCTGATGGAAATCCATCATTACCTGGAGATTTACCCACTCTAAGGCTGCCGATTGCCTGCTTAACTTCAATTAATGTAATCTTACCTTCTAATATACTTCTTTGATCTTCCGACAGGCTGGGAATTTTAATAGAAGAGAAGAAATCTGACAGCCTCTGTTCCTCCACCAGTCCATTAGAAGTGTACAGCTCCTGATAATATTTAGTAAAAATATCATTTATTTCTTTTTTACTAGTAGTCAACTTATTATTATTACTAGGATCAAAAATAGATGGTATAAGGTTACTAGATTTTATCTGCTTAACCCTGTGTGCCAACATTTTACCTGTTCTCTCCCCTTGTTCAAAGTACTTCTGATTTAGACAAAACATTGCATATTCCACTTTTTTCTCCAATATGCTATTCATCTCAAATTTAAATTTAATTAATTTGTTCCATAAGTCCCTCTCTGGGAGCAACATATGTTGTTTTTCAAGCTCCTTGATATCCTGTTCCAACTTCATCAGCTTATCCCTCTCAGCTTTTTTAATCAAGGAGCAATATTGAATAAGGCGCCCCCTTAAATAGGCCTTAAAAGCATCCCAGGTCATTCCAACGTCGTCAATAGAGCCCTCATTGTACAACCAAAACTCCTTTATCATTTCCCTTATACATTCGCAATGACCCTTATTCTTCAATATTGAGTTATTCAAGCGCCACCTAGGTGACGGTTTAATATTATCAGTGTCAGTAAGAACAAGGTCAATGGGAGCATGATCCGATATAGCAATGTTACCAATAGAGGACCCAATAGTTTGACTTGCCAAAGAACGGGACACCAAAAAGTAATCTATCCTGGAGTAGGTTGAGTGAGGATGCGAAAAAAAGGTATAGTCTCTTTCTTGAGGATGAAGAAGTCTCCATATATCTACTAGACTCAGTTCCTCTGACATCACGTCCACCGCAGCATTTGTTGGGTCCTTGCTTAGTCCAGTACAAGAAGATTTATCCAATAAGACATCCCTGACCCGGTTAAAATCTCCTCCAATTACAATGTGTGTGTTACCTATAGTCCGCACCATGTTACAGACTTCATGAAAAAATTGTGGCTGAGGAGAATTAGGAGCATATATATTGACCAATGTCATTTTCCGCCCCTGTAAACATGCATCCAAAACCACCCATCTACCCTCCTGATCTGTATAATGCTTAAAGACCTGAAAATCCAAGTTTCTTCTAATCAATATGACCACCCCTCTTTTTCTAGCCGAAAATGCACTAAAATAAACTTGCGCCACCCAGTCTCTTTTAAGCTTTAATGATTCGGCCTCATCAAGATGGGTCTCCTGAATCAGGGCTATATCAGTCTTTTTCTGTTTCAGATATGTGAGGATTTTCTTCCTTTTAATAACATTATGACAACCCGCTATATTCCACGACACAATTTTACATAACTCCATCACACCATGTGAGCCGAATTATTATACAAATTTATCCAGAGGAATATCCCATTTACCCATATAACAACTCTTAGAGCCAGTAACATGAGACAACTCAATGATCCAAAAATTAGGTCTATACGGGACAGTTGGTACCATACCATCAAAACCAACAACAAAACCAAACACGAGAAAAGAAGAAAAAAAAAAAAAAAAAAAAAAAAAAAAAAAAAAAAACAAACAAAAAAACAAAAGAACATGAAAACATAAAAAAATCGCAGGTCCGTGGCACTCAAAAAAAATTCCCAGATGGTGTCCCTCCTTACGTCTCCCCCCCCCTCAGAAGTAAACCAACCCATAGCTTATCAAATCCTCTTAATCTACATCACCCGGAATGTTAACCAAATCCAGGCCGCTTAGAAATTGCTTAGCCTCAGCTGGGTTGGAAAACTGATGATACTGGTTATCCACTGAAAAAGTCATAACAGCCGGAAAACGAAGAGAATAGCCAATCTTGTACTGTTGCAACAAGCGGCGCACCTCATCAAACTTCCTGCGTTTTTCTTGTACCTCCTGAGCGTAATCCTGGAAAAAAAGAACTCTCATGCCTTTCCAAACGATCTGCCCCTTTTTTCTGGCAGCCGCCAGCACGGACATCTTGGCTTTATCCCGTAGGAAGCGAACAATAATGTGTCTCGGTCTGGAGTCCGCCGTGGGCTTCGGAAAAGCTGGCCCCACTCGATGGATTCTATCTATTTCGTAGTAATGTCCCATCTCAATGTCCAGAGCCTCAGACAGCAAATTCTTCACGTAATCCTCAATATTACTGCCTTCGGATCCTTCTCTAATACCCGATATTCTAATATTCTGGCGCCGTGAGGAACCCTCAAGCGCCGTTACTTTTTCCTGCAGCCGCTGGTTCTGTATCTTCAAGATCTTACATATTGAGCTGGCTTTAGCCTCTTCGTCCTCCAATCGAGAAATTCTTGTCTCTGTTTCATCCACTCTCACACCCAAACTGTTCACAGCTTCCTTGAGAGACTCGATACCACCTTTCACCGCCGTCATGTCTTGTGCTACCTGCTCAAGCAGAGATCTTATAGAAGTCAGCTCGGCCGCCACACCATCTTGGGAAGGACACCTGGCATCGAAGACAGTGCGTTTCTCACTGTTACATGCATTTGAATGGGGAACTCGACTGAAACAAAGTATAGGTTTTCATTATGTGAATAACTTGGAAATCTTAGCTCAAACAGCTGCAAAACCTGTTTTCCCAGCACGGGAACCTTGAGTTCTATAAGATAAAGCCATAAACATGTGTATCCGAGTCTTCTATCAAAAGTTACAGCTATTCATATGAAGTTGTACAAAAACGCTTTCTTTCGCCAAGACAGTGCGTTTCTCACTGTTACATGCATTTGAATGGGGAACTCGACCGAAACAAAGTATAGGTTTTCATTATGTGAATAACTTGGAAATCTTAGCTCAAACAGCTGCAAAACCTGTTTTCCCAGCACGGAGACCTTGAGTTCTATAATATAAGGCCATAAACATGTTTGTCTGAGTCTTCTATCAAAAGTTACAGCTATTTCTATGAAGTTGTACAAAAACGCTTTCTTTCGCCAAGACAGTGCGTTTCTCACTGTTACATGCATTTGAATGGGGAACTCGACTGAAACAAAGTATAGGTTTTCATTATGTGAATAACTTGGAAATCTTAGCTCAAACAGCTGCAAAACCTGTTTTCCCAGCACGGGGACCTTGAGTTCTATAATATAAGGCCATAAACATGTTTGTCTGAGTCTTCTATCAAAAGTTACAGCTATTTCTATGAAGTTGTACAAAAACGCTTTCTTTCGCCAAGACAGTGCGTTTCTCACTGTTACATGCATTTGAATGGGGAACTCGACCGAAACAAAGTATAGGTTTTCATTATGTGAATAACTTGGAAATCTTAGCTCAAACAGCTGCAAAACCTGTTTTCCCAGCACGGGAACCTTGAGTTCTATAAGATAAAGCCATAAACATGTGTATCCGAGTCTTCTATCAAAAGTTACAGCTATTTCTATGAAGTTGTACAAAAACGCTTTCTTTCGCCAAGACAGTGCGTTTCTCACTGTTACATGCATTTGAATGGGGAACTCGACTGAAACAAAGTATAGGTTTTCATTATGTGAATAACTTGGAAATCTTAGCTCAAACAGCTGCAAAACCTGTTTTCCCAGCACGGGGACCTTGAGTTCTATAATATAAGGCCATAAACATGTTTGTCTGAGTCTTCTATCAAAAGTTACAGCTATTTCTATGAAGTTGTACAAAAACGCTTAATTTCGCCAAGACAGTGCGTTTCTCACTGTTACATGCATTTGAATGGGGAACTCGACTGAAACAAAGTATAGGTTTTCATTATGTGAATAACTTGGAAATCTTAGCTCAAACAGCTGCAAAACCTGTTTTCCCAGCACGGGAACCTTGAGTTCTATAAGATAAAGCCATAAACATGTGTATCCGAGTCTTCTATCAAAAGTTACAGCTATTCATATGAAGTTGTACAAAAACGCTTTCTTTCGCCAAGACAGTGCGTTTCTCACTGTTACATGCATTTGAATGGGGAACTCGACCGAAACAAAGTATAGGTTTTCATTATGTGAATAACTTGGAAATCTTAGCTCAAACAGCTGCAAAACCTGTTTTCCCAGCACGGGGACCTTGAGTTCTATAATATAAGGCCATAAACATGTTTGTCTGAGTCTTCTATCAAAAGTTACAGCTATTTCTATGAAGTTGTACAAAAACGCTTAATTTCGCCAAGACAGTGCGTTTCTCACTGTTACATGCATTTGAATGGGGAACTCGACTGGAATAAAGTATAGGTTTTCATTATGTGAATAACTTGGAAATCTTAGCTCAAACAGCTGCAAAACCTGTTTTCCCAGCACGGGAACCTTGAGTTCTATAAGATAAAGCCATAAACATGTGTATCCGAGTCTTCTATCAAAAGTTACAGCTATTCATATGAAGTTGTACAAAAACGCTTTCTTTCGCCAAGACAGTGCGTTTCTCACTGTTACATGCATTTGAATGGGGAACTCGACTGAAACAAAGTATAGGTTTTCATTATGTGAATAACTTGGAAATCTTAGCTCAAACAGCTGCAAAACCTGTTTTCCCAGCACGGGGACCTTGAGTTCTATAATATAAGGCCATAAACATGTTTGTCTGAGTCTTCTATCAAAAGTTACAGCTATTTCTATGAAGTTGTACAAAAACGCTTAATTTCGCCAAGACAGTGCGTTTCTCACTGTTACATGCATTTGAATGGGGAACTCGACTGAAACAAAGTATAGGTTTTCATTATGTGAATAACTTGGAAATCTTAGCTCAAACAGCTGCAAAACCTGTTTTCCCAGCACGGGAACCTTGAGTTCTATAAGATAAAGCCATAAACATGTGTATCCGAGTCTTCTATCAAAAGTTACAGCTATTCATATGAAGTTGTACAAAAACGCTTTCTTTCGCCAAGACAGTGCGTTTCTCACTGTTACATGCATTTGAATGGGGAACTCGACCGAAACAAAGTATAGGTTTTCATTATGTGAATAACTTGGAAATCTTAGCTCAAACAGCTGCAAAACCTGTTTTCCCAGCACGGGAACCTTGAGTTCTATAAGATAAAGCCATAAACATGTGTATCCGAGTCTTCTATCAAAAGTTACAGCTATTCATATGAAGTTGTACAAAAACGCTTTCTTTCGCCAAGACAGTGCGTTTCTCACTGTTACATGCATTTGAATGGGGAACTCGACCGAAACAAAGTATAGGTTTTCATTATGTGAATAACTTGGAAATCTTAGCTCAAACAGCTGCAAAACCTGTTTTCCCAGCACGGGAACCTTGAGTTCTATAAGATAAAGCCATAAACATGTGTATCCGAGGCTTCTATCAAAAGTTACAGCTATTCATATGAAGTTGTACAAAAACGCTTTCTTTCGCCAAGACAGTGCGTTTCTCACTGTTACATGCATTTGAATGGGGAACTCGACCGAAACAAAGTATAGGTTTTCATTATGTGAATAACTTGGAAATCTTAGCTCAAACAGCTGCAAAACCTGTTTTCCCAGCACGGGAACCTTGAGTTCTATAAGATAAAGCCATAAACATGTGTATCCGAGTCTTCTATCAAAAGTTACAGCTATTCATATGAAGTTGTACAAAAACGCTTTCTTTCGCCAAGACAGTGCGTTTCTCACTGTTACATGCATTTGAATGGGGAACTCGACTGAAACAAAGTATAGGTTTTCATTATGTGAATAACTTGGAAATCTTAGCTCAAACAGCTGCAAAACCTGTTTTCCCAGCACGGGAACCTTGAGTTCTATAAGATAAAGCCATAAACATGTGTATCCGAGGCTTCTATCAAAAGTTACAGCTATTCATATGAAGTTGTACAAAAACGCTTTCTTTCGCCAAGACAGTGCGTTTCTCACTGTTACATGCATTTGAATGGGGAACTCGACTGAAACAAAGTATAGGTTTTCATTATGTGAATAACTTGGAAATCTTAGCTCAAACAGCTGCAAAACCTGTTTTCCCAGCACGGGGACCTTGAGTTCTATAATATAAGGCCATAAACATGTTTGTCTGAGTCTTCTATCAAAAGTTACAGCTATTTCTATGAAGTTGTACAAAAACGCTTAATTTCGCCAAGACAGTGCGTTTCTCACTGTTACATGCATTTGAATGGGGAACTCGACTGAAACAAAGTATAGGTTTTCATTATGTGAATAACTTGGAAATCTTAGCTCAAACAGCTGCAAAACCTGTTTTCCCAGCACGGGAACCTTGAGTTCTATAAGATAAAGCCATAAACATGTGTATCCGAGGCTTCTATCAAAAGTTACAGCTATTCATATGAAGTTGTACAAAAACGCTTTCTTTCGCCAAGACAGTGCGTTTCTCACTGTTACATGCATTTGAATGGGGAACTCGACTGAAACAAAGTATAGGTTTTCATTATGTGAATAACTTGGAAATCTTAGCTCAAACAGCTGCAAAACCTGTTTTCCCAGCACGGAGACCTTGAGTTCTATAATATAAGGCCATAAACATGTTTGTCTGAGTCTTCTATCAAAAGTTACAGCTATTTCTATGAAGTTGTACACAAACGCTTTCTTTCGCCAAGACAGTGCGTTTCTCACTGTTACATGCATTTGAATGGGGAACTCGACTGAAACAAAGTATAGGTTTTCATTATGTGAATAACTTGGAAATCTTAGCTCAAACAGCTGCAAAACCTGTTTTCCCAGCACGGGGACCTTGAGTTCTATAATATAAGGCCATAAACATGTTTGTCTGAGTCTTCTATCAAAAGTTACAGCTATTTCTATGAAGTTGTACAAAAACGCTTAATTTCGCCAAGACAGTGCGTTTCTCACTGTTACATGCATTTGAATGGGGAACTCGACTGAAACAAAGTATAGGTTTTCATTATGTGAATAACTTGGAAATCTTAGCTCAAACAGCTGCAAAACCTGTTTTCCCAGCACGGGAACCTTGAGTTCTATAAGATAAAGCCATAAACATGTGTATCCGAGTCTTCTATCAAAAGTTACAGCTATTCATATGAAGTTGTACAAAAACGCTTTCTTTCGCCAAGACAGTGCGTTTCTCACTGTTACATGCATTTGAATGGGGAACTCGACTGAAACAAAGTATAGGTTTTCATTATGTGAATAACTTGGAAATCTTAGCTCAAACAGCTGCAAAACCTGTTTTCCCAGCACGGGAACCTTGAGTTCTATAAGATAAAGCCATAAACATGTGTATCCGAGTCTTCTATCAAAAGTTACAGCTATTCATATGAAGTTGTACAAAAACGCTTTCTTTCGCCAAGACAGTGCGTTTCTCACTGTTACATGCATTTGAATGGGGAACTCGACCGAAACAAAGTATAGGTTTTCATTATGTGAATAACTTGGAAATCTTAGCTCAAACAGCTGCAAAACCTGTTTTCCCAGCACGGAGACCTTGAGTTCTATAATATAAGGCCATAAACATGTTTGTCTGAGTCTTCTATCAAAAGTTACAGCTATTTCTATGAAGTTGTACAAAAACGCTTTCTTTCGCCAAGACAGTGCGTTTCTCACTGTTACATGCATTTGAATGGGGAACTCGACTGAAACAAAGTATAGGTTTTCATTATGTGAATAACTTGGAAATCTTAGCTCAAACAGCTGCAAAACCTGTTTTCCCAGCACGGGGACCTTGAGTTCTATAATATAAGGCCATAAACATGTTTGTCTGAGTCTTCTATCAAAAGTTACAGCTATTTCTATGAAGTTGTACAAAAACGCTTAATTTCGCCAAGACAGTGCGTTTCTCACTGTTACATGCATTTGAATGGGGAACTCGACTGAAATAAAGTATAGGTTTTCATTATGTGAATAACTTGGAAATCTTAGCTCAAACAGCTGCAAAACCTGTTTTCCCAGCACGGGAACCTTGAGTTCTATAAGATAAAGCCATAAACATGTGTATCCGAGTCTTCTATCAAAAGTTACAGCTATTCATATGAAGTTGTACAAAAACGCTTTCTTTCGCCAAGACAGTGCGTTTCTCACTGTTACATGCATTTGAATGGGGAACTCGACTGAAACAAAGTATAGGTTTTCATTATGTGAATAACTTGGAAATCTTAGCTCAAACAGCTGCAAAACCTGTTTTCCCAGCACGGGGACCTTGAGTTCTATAATATAAGGCCATAAACATGTTTGTCTGAGTCTTCTATCAAAAGTTACAGCTATTTCTATGAAGTTGTACAAAAACGCTTAATTTCGCCAAGACAGTGCGTTTCTCACTGTTACATGCATTTGAATGGGGAACTCGACTGAAACAAAGTATAGGTTTTCATTATGTGAATAACTTGGAAATCTTAGCTCAAACAGCTGCAAAACCTGTTTTCCCAGCACGGGAACCTTGAGTTCTATAAGATAAAGCCATAAACATGTGTATCCGAGTCTTCTATCAAAAGTTACAGCTATTCATATGAAGTTGTACAAAAACGCTTTCTTTCGCCAAGACAGTGCGTTTCTCACTGTTACATGCATTTGAATGGGGAACTCGACCGAAACAAAGTATAGGTTTTCATTATGTGAATAACTTGGAAATCTTAGCTCAAACAGCTGCAAAACCTGTTTTCCCAGCACGGGGACCTTGAGTTCTATAATATAAGGCCATAAACATGTTTGTCTGAGTCTTCTATCAAAAGTTACAGCTATTTCTATGAAGTTGTACAAAAACGCTTAATTTCGCCAAGACAGTGCGTTTCTCACTGTTACATGCATTTGAATGGGGAACTCGACTGGAATAAAGTATAGGTTTTCATTATGTGAATAACTTGGAAATCTTAGCTCAAACAGCTGCAAAACCTGTTTTCCCAGCACGGGAACCTTGAGTTCTATAAGATAAAGCCATAAACATGTGTATCCGAGTCTTCTATCAAAAGTTACAGCTATTCATATGAAGTTGTACAAAAACGCTTTCTTTCGCCAAGACAGTGCGTTTCTCACTGTTACATGCATTTGAATGGGGAACTCGACTGAAACAAAGTATAGGTTTTCATTATGTGAATAACTTGGAAATCTTAGCTCAAACAGCTGCAAAACCTGTTTTCCCAGCACGGGGACCTTGAGTTCTATAATATAAGGCCATAAACATGTTTGTCTGAGTCTTCTATCAAAAGTTACAGCTATTTCTATGAAGTTGTACAAAAACGCTTAATTTCGCCAACACAGTGCGTTTCTCACTGTTACATGCATTTGAATGGGGAACTCGACTGAAACAAAGTATAGGTTTTCATTATGTGAATAACTTGGAAATCTTAGCTCAAACAGCTGCAAAACCTGTTTTCCCAGCACGGGAACCTTGAGTTCTATAAGATAAAGCCATAAACATGTGTATCCGAGTCTTCTATCAAAAGTTACAGCTATTCATATGAAGTTGTACAAAAACGCTTTCTTTCGCCAAGACAGTGCGTTTCTCACTGTTACATGCATTTGAATGGGGAACTCGACCGAAACAAAGTATAGGTTTTCATTATGTGAATAACTTGGAAATCTTAGCTCAAACAGCTGCAAAACCTGTTTTCCCAGCACGGGAACCTTGAGTTCTATAAGATAAAGCCATAAACATGTGTATCCGAGTCTTCTATCAAAAGTTACAGCTATTCATATGAAGTTGTACAAAAACGCTTTCTTTCGCCAAGACAGTGCGTTTCTCACTGTTACATGCATTTGAATGGGGAACTCGACCGAAACAAAGTATAGGTTTTCATTATGTGAATAACTTGGAAATCTTAGCTCAAACAGCTGCAAAACCTGTTTTCCCAGCACGGGAACCTTGAGTTCTATAAGATAAAGCCATAAACATGTTTGTCTGAGTCTTCTATCAAAAGTTACAGCTATTCATATGAAGTTGTACAAAAACGCTTTCTTTCGCCAAGACAGTGCGTTTCTCACTGTTACATGCATTTGAATGGGGAACTCGACCGAAACAAAGTATAGGTTTTCATTATGTGAATAACTTGGAAATCTTAGCTCAAACAGCTGCAAAACCTGTTTTCCCAGCACGGGAACCTTGAGTTCTATAAGATAAAGCCATAAACATGTGTATCCGAGTCTTCTATCAAAAGTTACAGCTATTCATATGAAGTTGTACAAAAACGCTTTCTTTCGCCAAGACAGTGCGTTTCTCACTGTTACATGCATTTGAATGGGGAACTCGACCGAAACAAAGTATAGGTTTTCATTATGTGAATAACTTGGAAATCTTAGCTCAAACAGCTGCAAAACCTGTTTTCCCAGCACGGAGACCTTGAGTTCTATAATATAAGGCCATAAACATGTTTGTCTGAGTCTTCTATCAAAAGTTACAGCTATTTCTATGAAGTTGTACAAAAACGCTTTCTTTCGCCAAGACAGTGCGTTTCTCACTGTTACATGCATTTGAATGGGGAACTCGACCGAAACAAAGTATAGGTTTTCATTATGTGAATAACTTGGAAATCTTAGCTCAAACAGCTGCAAAACCTGTTTTCCCAGCACGGAGACCTTGAGTTCTATAATATAAGGCCATAAACATGTTTGTCTGAGTCTTCTATCAAAAGTTACAGCTATTTCTATGAAGTTGTACAAAAACGCTTTCTTTCGCCAAGACAGTGCGTTTCTCACTGTTACATGCATTTGAATGGGGAACTCGACTGAAACAAAGTATAGGTTTTCATTATGTGAATAACTTGGAAATCTTAGCTCAAACAGCTGCAAAACCTGTTTTCCCAGCACGGGGACCTTGAGTTCTATAATATAAGGCCATAAACATGTTTGTCTGAGTCTTCTATCAAAAGTTACAGCTATTTCTATGAAGTTGTACAAAAACGCTTAATTTCGCCAAGACAGTGCGTTTCTCACTGTTACATGCATTTGAATGGGGAACTCGACTGAAACAAAGTATAGGTTTTCATTATGTGAATAACTTGGAAATCTTAGCTCAAACAGCTGCAAAACCTGTTTTCCCAGCACGGGAACCTTGAGTTCTATAAGATAAAGCCATAAACATGTGTATCCGAGTCTTCTATCAAAAGTTACAGCTATTCATATGAAGTTGTACAAAAACGCTTTCTTTCGCCAAGACAGTGCGTTTCTCACTGTTACATGCATTTGAATGGGGAACTCGACCGAAACAAAGTATAGGTTTTCATTATGTGAATAACTTGGAAATCTTAGCTCAAACAGCTGCAAAACCTGTTTTCCCAGCACGGGGACCTTGAGTTCTATAATATAAGGCCATAAACATGTTTGTCTGAGTCTTCTATCAAAAGTTACAGCTATTTCTATGAAGTTGTACAAAAACGCTTAATTTCGCCAAGACAGTGCGTTTCTCACTGTTACATGCATTTGAATGGGGAACTCGACTGGAATAAAGTATAGGTTTTCATTATGTGAATAACTTGGAAATCTTAGCTCAAACAGCTGCAAAACCTGTTTTCCCAGCACGGGAACCTTGAGTTCTATAAGATAAAGCCATAAACATGTGTATCCGAGTCTTCTATCAAAAGTTACAGCTATTCATATGAAGTTGTACAAAAACGCTTTCTTTCGCCAAGACAGTGCGTTTCTCACTGTTACATGCATTTGAATGGGGAACTCGACTGAAACAAAGTATAGGTTTTCATTATGTGAATAACTTGGAAATCTTAGCTCAAACAGCTGCAAAACCTGTTTTCCCAGCACGGGGACCTTGAGTTCTATAATATAAGGCCATAAACATGTTTGTCTGAGTCTTCTATCAAAAGTTACAGCTATTTCTATGAAGTTGTACAAAAACGCTTAATTTCGCCAAGACAGTGCGTTTCTCACTGTTACATGCATTTGAATGGGGAACTCGACTGAAACAAAGTATAGGTTTTCATTATGTGAATAACTTGGAAATCTTAGCTCAAACAGCTGCAAAACCTGTTTTCCCAGCACGGGAACCTTGAGTTCTATAAGATAAAGCCATAAACATGTGTATCCGAGTCTTCTATCAAAAGTTACAGCTATTCATATGAAGTTGTACAAAAACGCTTTCTTTCGCCAAGACAGTGCGTTTCTCACTGTTACATGCATTTGAATGGGGAACTCGACCGAAACAAAGTATAGGTTTTCATTATGTGAATAACTTGGAAATCTTAGCTCAAACAGCTGCAAAACCTGTTTTCCCAGCACGGGAACCTTGAGTTCTATAAGATAAAGCCATAAACATGTGTATCCGAGTCTTCTATCAAAAGTTACAGCTATTCATATGAAGTTGTACAAAAACGCTTTCTTTCGCCAAGACAGTGCGTTTCTCACTGTTACATGCATTTGAATGGGGAACTCGACCGAAACAAAGTATAGGTTTTCATTATGTGAATAACTTGGAAATCTTAGCTCAAACAGCTGCAAAACCTGTTTTCCCAGCACGGGAACCTTGAGTTCTATAAGATAAAGCCATAAACATGTTTGTCTGAGTCTTCTATCAAAAGTTACAGCTATTCATATGAAGTTGTACAAAAACGCTTTCTTTCGCCAAGACAGTGCGTTTCTCACTGTTACATGCATTTGAATGGGGAACTCGACCGAAACAAAGTATAGGTTTTCATTATGTGAATAACTTGGAAATCTTAGCTCAAACAGCTGCAAAACCTGTTTTCCCAGCACGGGAACCTTGAGTTCTATAAGATAAAGCCATAAACATGTGTATCCGAGTCTTCTATCAAAAGTTACAGCTATTCATATGAAGTTGTACAAAAACGCTTTCTTTCGCCAAGACAGTGCGTTTCTCACTGTTACATGCATTTGAATGGGGAACTCGACCGAAACAAAGTATAGGTTTTCATTATGTGAATAACTTGGAAATCTTAGCTCAAACAGCTGCAAAACCTGTTTTCCCAGCACGGAGACCTTGAGTTCTATAATATAAGGCCATAAACATGTTTGTCTGAGTCTTCTATCAAAAGTTACAGCTATTTCTATGAAGTTGTACAAAAACGCTTTCTTTCGCCAAGACAGTGCGTTTCTCACTGTTACATGCATTTGAATGGGGAACTCGACCGAAACAAAGTATAGGTTTTCATTATGTGAATAACTTGGAAATCTTAGCTCAAACAGCTGCAAAACCTGTTTTCCCAGCACGGAGACCTTGAGTTCTATAATATAAGGCCATAAACATGTTTGTCTGAGTCTTCTATCAAAAGTTACAGCTATTTCTATGAAGTTGTACAAAAACGCTTTCTTTCGCCAAGACAGTGCGTTTCTCACTGTTACATGCATTTGAATGGGGAACTCGACTGAAACAAAGTATAGGTTTTCATTATGTGAATAACTTGGAAATCTTAGCTCAAACAGCTGCAAAACCTGTTTTCCCAGCACGGGGACCTTGAGTTCTATAATATAAGGCCATAAACATGTTTGTCTGAGTCTTCTATCAAAAGTTACAGCTATTTCTATGAAGTTGTACAAAAACGCTTAATTTCGCCAAGACAGTGCGTTTCTCACTGTTACATGCATTTGAATGGGGAACTCGACTGAAACAAAGTATAGGTTTTCATTATGTGAATAACTTGGAAATCTTAGCTCAAACAGCTGCAAAACCTGTTTTCCCAGCACGGGAACCTTGAGTTCTATAAGATAAAGCCATAAACATGTGTATCCGAGTCTTCTATCAAAAGTTACAGCTATTCATATGAAGTTGTACAAAAACGCTTTCTTTCGCCAAGACAGTGCGTTTCTCACTGTTACATGCATTTGAATGGGGAACTCGACTGAAACAAAGTATAGGTTTTCATTATGTGAATAACTTGGAAATCTTAGCTCAAACAGCTGCAAAACCTGTTTTCCCAGCACGGGGACCTTGAGTTCTATAATATAAGGCCATAAACATGTTTGTCTGAGTCTTCTATCAAAAGTTACAGCTATTTCTATGAAGTTGTACAAAAACGCTTAATTTCGCCAAGACAGTGCGTTTCTCACTGTTACATGCATTTGAATGGGGAACTCGACTGAAACAAAGTATAGGTTTTCATTATGTGAATAACTTGGAAATCTTAGCTCAAACAGCTGCAAAACCTGTTTTCCCAGCACGGGAACCTTGAGTTCTATAAGATAAAGCCATAAACATGTGTATCCGAGTCTTCTATCAAAAGTTACAGCTATTCATATGAAGTTGTACAAAAACGCTTTCTTTCGCCAAGACAGTGCGTTTCTCACTGTTACATGCATTTGAATGGGGAACTCGACCGAAACAAAGTATAGGTTTTCATTATGTGAATAACTTGGAAATCTTAGCTCAAACAGCTGCAAAACCTGTTTTCCCAGCACGGGAACCTTGAGTTCTATAAGATAAAGCCATAAACATGTGTATCCGAGTCTTCTATCAAAAGTTACAGCTATTCATATGAAGTTGTACAAAAACGCTTTCTTTCGCCAAGACAGTGCGTTTCTCACTGTTACATGCATTTGAATGGGGAACTCGACCGAAACAAAGTATAGGTTTTCATTATGTGAATAACTTGGAAATCTTAGCTCAAACAGCTGCAAAACCTGTTTTCCCAGCACGGGAACCTTGAGTTCTATAAGATAAAGCCATAAACATGTTTGTCTGAGTCTTCTATCAAAAGTTACAGCTATTCATATGAAGTTGTACAAAAACGCTTTCTTTCGCCAAGACAGTGCGTTTCTCACTGTTACATGCATTTGAATGGGGAACTCGACCGAAACAAAGTATAGGTTTTCATTATGTGAATAACTTGGAAATCTTAGCTCAAACAGCTGCAAAACCTGTTTTCCCAGCACGGGAACCTTGAGTTCTATAAGATAAAGCCATAAACATGTGTATCCGAGTCTTCTATCAAAAGTTACAGCTATTCATATGAAGTTGTACAAAAACGCTTTCTTTCGCCAAGACAGTGCGTTTCTCACTGTTACATGCATTTGAATGGGGAACTCGACCGAAACAAAGTATAGGTTTTCATTATGTGAATAACTTGGAAATCTTAGCTCAAACAGCTGCAAAACCTGTTTTCCCAGCACGGAGACCTTGAGTTCTATAATATAAGGCCATAAACATGTTTGTCTGAGTCTTCTATCAAAAGTTACAGCTATTTCTATGAAGTTGTACAAAAACGCTTTCTTTCGCCAAGACAGTGCGTTTCTCACTGTTACATGCATTTGAATGGGGAACTCGACTGAAACAAAGTATAGGTTTTCATTATGTGAATAACTTGGAAATCTTAGCTCAAACAGCTGCAAAACCTGTTTTCCCAGCACGGGGACCTTGAGTTCTATAATATAAGGCCATAAACATGTTTGTCTGAGTCTTCTATCAAAAGTTACAGCTATTTCTATGAAGTTGTACAAAAACGCTTAATTTCGCCAAGACAGTGCGTTTCTCACTGTTACATGCATTTGAATGGGGAACTCGACTGAAACAAAGTATAGGTTTTCATTATGTGAATAACTTGGAAATCTTAGCTCAAACAGCTGCAAAACCTGTTTTCCCAGCACGGGAACCTTGAGTTCTATAAGATAAAGCCATAAACATGTGTATCCGAGTCTTCTATCAAAAGTTACAGCTATTCATATGAAGTTGTACAAAAACGCTTTCTTTCGCCAAGACAGTGCGTTTCTCACTGTTACATGCATTTGAATGGGGAACTCGACTGAAACAAAGTATAGGTTTTCATTATGTGAATAACTTGGAAATCTTAGCTCAAACAGCTGCAAAACCTGTTTTCCCAGCACGGGGACCTTGAGTTCTATAATATAAGGCCATAAACATGTTTGTCTGAGTCTTCTATCAAAAGTTACAGCTATTTCTATGAAGTTGTACAAAAACGCTTAATTTCGCCAAGACAGTGCGTTTCTCACTGTTACATGCATTTGAATGGGGAACTCGACTGAAACAAAGTATAGGTTTTCATTATGTGAATAACTTGGAAATCTTAGCTCAAACAGCTGCAAAACCTGTTTTCCCAGCACGGAGACCTTGAGTTCTATAATATAAGGCCATAAACATGTTTGTCTGAGTCTTCTATCAAAAGTTACAGCTATTTCTATGAAGTTGTACAAAAACGCTTTCTTTCGCCAAGACAGTGCGTTTCTCACTGTTACATGCATTTGAATGGGGAACTCGACTGAAACAAAGTATAGGTTTTCATTATGTGAATAACTTGGAAATCTTAGCTCAAACAGCTGCAAAACCTGTTTTCCCAGCACGGGGACCTTGAGTTCTATAATATAAGGCCATAAACATGTTTGTCTGAGTCTTCTATCAAAAGTTACAGCTATTTCTATGAAGTTGTACAAAAACGCTTAATTTCGCCAAGACAGTGCGTTTCTCACTGTTACATGCATTTGAATGGGGAACTCGACTGAAACAAAGTATAGGTTTTCATTATGTGAATAACTTGGAAATCTTAGCTCAAACAGCTGCAAAACCTGTTTTCCCAGCACGGGAACCTTGAGTTCTATAAGATAAAGCCATAAACATGTGTATCCGAGTCTTCTATCAAAAGTTACAGCTATTCATATGAAGTTGTACAAAAACGCTTTCTTTCGCCAAGACAGTGCGTTTCTCACTGTTACATGCATTTGAATGGGGAACTCGACTGAAACAAAGTATAGGTTTTCATTATGTGAATAACTTGGAAATCTTAGCTCAAACAGCTGCAAAACCTGTTTTCCCAGCACGGGGACCTTGAGTTCTATAATATAAGGCCATAAACATGTTTGTCTGAGTCTTCTATCAAAAGTTACAGCTATTTCTATGAAGTTGTACAAAAACGCTTAATTTCGCCAAGACAGTGCGTTTCTCACTGTTACATGCATTTGAATGGGGAACTCGACTGAAACAAAGTATAGGTTTTCATTATGTGAATAACTTGGAAATCTTAGCTCAAACAGCTGCAAAACCTGTTTTCCCAGCACGGAGACCTTGAGTTCTATAAGATAAAGCCATAAACATGTGTATCCGAGGCTTCTATCAAAAGTTACAGCTATTCATATGAAGTTGTACAAAAACGCTTTCTTTCGCCAAGACAGTGCGTTTCTCACTGTTACATGCATTTGAATGGGGAACTCGACTGAAACAAAGTATAGGTTTTCATTATGTGAATAACTTGGAAATCTTAGCTCAAACAGCTGCAAAACCTGTTTTCCCAGCACGGGGACCTTGAGTTCTATAATATAAGGCCATAAACATGTTTGTCTGAGTCTTCTATCAAAAGTTACAGCTATTTCTATGAAGTTGTACAAAAACGCTTAATTTCGCCAAGACAGTGCGTTTCTCACTGTTACATGCATTTGAATGGGGAACTCGACTGAAATAAAGTATAGGTTTTCATTATGTGAATAACTTGGAAATCTTAGCTCAAACAGCTGCAAAACCTGTTTTCCCAGCACGGGAACCTTGAGTTCTATAAGATAAAGCCATAAACATGTGTATCCGAGTCTTCTATCAAAAGTTACAGCTATTCATATGAAGTTGTACAAAAACGCTTTCTTTCGCCAAGACAGTGCGTTTCTCACTGTTACATGCATTTGAATGGGGAACTCGACCGAAACAAAGTATAGGTTTTCATTATGTGAATAACTTGGAAATCTTAGCTCAAACAGCTGCAAAACCTGTTTTCCCAGCACGGGAACCTTGAGTTCTATAAGATAAAGCCATAAACATGTGTATCCGAGGCTTCTATCAAAAGTTACAGCTATTCATATGAAGTTGTACAAAAACGCTTTCTTTCGCCAAGACAGTGCGTTTCTCACTGTTACATGCATTTGAATGGGGAACTCGACCGAAACAAAGTATAGGTTTTCATTATGTGAATAACTTGGAAATCTTAGCTCAAACAGCTGCAAAACCTGTTTTCCCAGCACGGGGACCTTGAGTTCTATAATATAAGGCCATAAACATGTTTGTCTGAGTCTTCTATCAAAAGTTACAGCTATTTCTATGAAGTTGTACAAAAACGCTTAATTTCGCCAAGACAGTGCGTTTCTCACTGTTACATGCATTTGAATGGGGAACTCGACTGAAACAAAGTATAGGTTTTCATTATGTGAATAACTTGGAAATCTTAGCTCAAACAGCTGCAAAACCTGTTTTCCCAGCACGGGAACCTTGAGTTCTATAAGATAAAGCCATAAACATGTGTATCCGAGGCTTCTATCAAAAGTTACAGCTATTCATATGAAGTTGTACAAAAACGCTTTCTTTCGCCAAGACAGTGCGTTTCTCACTGTTACATGCATTTGAATGGGGAACTCGACTGAAACAAAGTATAGGTTTTCATTATGTGAATAACTTGGAAATCTTAGCTCAAACAGCTGCAAAACCTGTTTTCCCAGCACGGAGACCTTGAGTTCTATAATATAAGGCCATAAACATGTTTGTCTGAGTCTTCTATCAAAAGTTACAGCTATTTCTATGAAGTTGTACAAAAACGCTTAATTTCGCCAAGACAGTGCGTTTCTCACTGTTACATGCATTTGAATGGGGAACTCGACTGAAACAAAGTATAGGTTTTCATTATGTGAATAACTTGGAAATCTTAGCTCAAACAGCTGCAAAACCTGTTTTCCCAGCACGGGAACCTTGAGTTCTATAAGATAAAGCCATAAACATGTGTATCCGAGGCTTCTATCAAAAGTTACAGCTATTCATATGAAGTTGTACAAAAACGCTTTCTTTCGCCAAGACAGTGCGTTTCTCACTGTTACATGCATTTGAATGGGGAACTCGACCGAAACAAAGTATAGGTTTTCATTATGTGAATAACTTGGAAATCTTAGCTCAAACAGCTGCAAAACCTGTTTTCCCAGCACGGGAACCTTGAGTTCTATAAGATAAAGCCATAAACATGTGTATCCGAGTCTTCTATCAAAAGTTACAGCTATTCATATGAAGTTGTACAAAAACGCTTTCTTTCGCCAAGACAGTGCGTTTCTCACTGTTACATGCATTTGAATGGGGAACTCGACTGAAACAAAGTATAGGTTTTCATTATGTGAATAACTTGGAAATCTTAGCTCAAACAGCTGCAAAACCTGTTTTCCCAGCACGGGAACCTTGAGTTCTATAAGATAAAGCCATAAACATGTGTATCCGAGGCTTCTATCAAAAGTTACAGCTATTCATATGAAGTTGTACAAAAACGCTTTCTTTCGCCAAGACAGTGCGTTTCTCACTGTTACATGCATTTGAATGGGGAACTCGACTGAAACAAAGTATAGGTTTTCATTATGTGAATAACTTGGAAATCTTAGCTCAAACAGCTGCAAAACCTGTTTTCCCAGCACGGGGACCTTGAGTTCTATAATATAAGGCCATAAACATGTTTGTCTGAGTCTTCTATCAAAAGTTACAGCTATTTCTATGAAGTTGTACAAAAACGCTTAATTTCGCCAAGACAGTGCGTTTCTCACTGTTACATGCATTTGAATGGGGAACTCGACTGAAACAAAGTATAGGTTTTCATTATGTGAATAACTTGGAAATCTTAGCTCAAACAGCTGCAAAACCTGTTTTCCCAGCACGGGAACCTTGAGTTCTATAAGATAAAGCCATAAACATGTGTATCCGAGGCTTCTATCAAAAGTTACAGCTATTCATATGAAGTTGTACAAAAACGCTTTCTTTCGCCAAGACAGTGCGTTTCTCACTGTTACATGCATTTGAATGGGGAACTCGACTGAAACAAAGTATAGGTTTTCATTATGTGAATAACTTGGAAATCTTAGCTCAAACAGCTGCAAAACCTGTTTTCCCAGCACGGGGACCTTGAGTTCTATAATATAAGGCCATAAACATGTTTGTCTGAGTCTTCTATCAAAAGTTACAGCTATTTCTATGAAGTTGTACAAAAACGCTTTCTTTCGCCAAGACAGTGCGTTTCTCACTGTTACATGCATTTGAATGGTGAACTCGACCGAAACAAAGTATAGGTTTTCATTATGTGAATAACTTGGAAATCTTAGCTCAAACAGCTGCAAAACCTGTTTTCCCAGCACGGGAACCTTGAGTTCTATAAGATAAAGCCATAAACATGTGTATCCGAGTCTTCTATCAAAAGTTACAGCTATTCATATGAAGTTGTACAAAAACGCTTTCTTTCGCCAAGACAGTGCGTTTCTCACTGTTACATGCATTTGAATGGGGAACTCGACTGAAACAAAGTATAGGTTTTCATTATGTGAATAACTTGGAAATCTTAGCTCAAACAGCTGCAAAACCTGTTTTCCCAGCACGGGGACCTTGAGTTCTATAATATAAGGCCATAAACATGTTTGTCTGAGTCTTCTATCAAAAGTTACAGCTATTTCTATGAAGTTGTACAAAAACGCTTAATTTCGCCAAGACAGTGCGTTTCTCACTGTTACATGCATTTGAATGGGGAACTCGACTGAAACAAAGTATAGGTTTTCATTATGTGAATAACTTGGAAATCTTAGCTCAAACAGCTGCAAAACCTGTTTTCCCAGCACGGGAACCTTGAGTTCTATAAGATAAAGCCATAAACATGTGTATCCGAGTCTTCTATCAAAAGTTACAGCTATTCATATGAAGTTGTACAAAAACGCTTTCTTTCGCCAAGACAGTGCGTTTCTCACTGTTACATGCATTTGAATGGGGAACTCGACTGAAACAAAGTATAGGTTTTCATTATGTGAATAACTTGGAAATCTTAGCTCAAACAGCTGCAAAACCTGTTTTCCCAGCACGGGGACCTTGAGTTCTATAATATAAGGCCATAAACATGTTTGTCTGAGTCTTCTATCAAAAGTTACAGCTATTTCTATGAAGTTGTACAAAAACGCTTAATTTCGCCAAGACAGTGCGTTTCTCACTGTTACATGCATTTGAATGGGGAACTCGACTGAAACAAAGTATAGGTTTTCATTATGTGAATAACTTGGAAATCTTAGCTCAAACAGCTGCAAAACCTGTTTTCCCAGCACGGAGACCTTGAGTTCTATAAGATAAAGCCATAAACATGTGTATCCGAGGCTTCTATCAAAAGTTACAGCTATTCATATGAAGTTGTACAAAAACGCTTTCTTTCGCCAAGACAGTGCGTTTCTCACTGTTACATGCATTTGAATGGGGAACTCGACTGAAACAAAGTATAGGTTTTCATTATGTGAATAACTTGGAAATCTTAGCTCAAACAGCTGCAAAACCTGTTTTCCCAGCACGGGGACCTTGAGTTCTATAATATAAGGCCATAAACATGTTTGTCTGAGTCTTCTATCAAAAGTTACAGCTATTTCTATGAAGTTGTACAAAAACGCTTAATTTCGCCAAGACAGTGCGTTTCTCACTGTTACATGCATTTGAATGGGGAACTCGACTGAAATAAAGTATAGGTTTTCATTATGTGAATAACTTGGAAATCTTAGCTCAAACAGCTGCAAAACCTGTTTTCCCAGCACGGGAACCTTGAGTTCTATAAGATAAAGCCATAAACATGTGTATCCGAGTCTTCTATCAAAAGTTACAGCTATTCATATGAAGTTGTACAAAAACGCTTTCTTTCGCCAAGACAGTGCGTTTCTCACTGTTACATGCATTTGAATGGGGAACTCGACCGAAACAAAGTATAGGTTTTCATTATGTGAATAACTTGGAAATCTTAGCTCAAACAGCTGCAAAACCTGTTTTCCCAGCACGGGAACCTTGAGTTCTATAAGATAAAGCCATAAACATGTGTATCCGAGGCTTCTATCAAAAGTTACAGCTATTCATATGAAGTTGTACAAAAACGCTTTCTTTCGCCAAGACAGTGCGTTTCTCACTGTTACATGCATTTGAATGGGGAACTCGACCGAAACAAAGTATAGGTTTTCATTATGTGAATAACTTGGAAATCTTAGCTCAAACAGCTGCAAAACCTGTTTTCCCAGCACGGGAACCTTGAGTTCTATAAGATAAAGCCATAAACATGTGTATCCGAGTCTTCTATCAAAAGTTACAGCTATTCATATGAAGTTGTACAAAAACGCTTTCTTTCGCCAAGACAGTGCGTTTCTCACTGTTACATGCATTTGAATGGGGAACTCGACTGAAACAAAGTATAGGTTTTCATTATGTGAATAACTTGGAAATCTTAGCTCAAACAGCTGCAAAACCTGTTTTCCCAGCACGGGAACCTTGAGTTCTATAAGATAAAGCCATAAACATGTGTATCCGAGGCTTCTATCAAAAGTTACAGCTATTCATATGAAGTTGTACAAAAACGCTTTCTTTCGCCAAGACAGTGCGTTTCTCACTGTTACATGCATTTGAATGGGGAACTCGACTGAAACAAAGTATAGGTTTTCATTATGTGAATAACTTGGAAATCTTAGCTCAAACAGCTGCAAAACCTGTTTTCCCAGCACGGAGACCTTGAGTTCTATAATATAAGGCCATAAACATGTTTGTCTGAGTCTTCTATCAAAAGTTACAGCTATTTCTATGAAGTTGTACAAAAACGCTTAATTTCGCCAAGACAGTGCGTTTCTCACTGTTACATGCATTTGAATGGGGAACTCGACTGAAACAAAGTATAGGTTTTCATTATGTGAATAACTTGGAAATCTTAGCTCAAACAGCTGCAAAACCTGTTTTCCCAGCACGGGAACCTTGAGTTCTATAAGATAAAGCCATAAACATGTGTATCCGAGGCTTCTATCAAAAGTTACAGCTATTCATATGAAGTTGTACAAAAACGCTTTCTTTCGCCAAGACAGTGCGTTTCTCACTGTTACATGCATTTGAATGGGGAACTCGACTGAAACAAAGTATAGGTTTTCATTATGTGAATAACTTGGAAATCTTAGCTCAAACAGCTGCAAAACCTGTTTTCCCAGCACGGGGACCTTGAGTTCTATAATATAAGGCCATAAACATGTTTGTCTGAGTCTTCTATCAAAAGTTACAGCTATTTCTATGAAGTTGTACAAAAACGCTTAATTTCGCCAAGACAGTGCGTTTCTCACTGTTACATGCATTTGAATGGTGAACTCGACCGAAACAAAGTATAGGTTTTCATTATGTGAATAACTTGGAAATCTTAGCTCAAACAGCTGCAAAACCTGTTTTCCCAGCACGGGAACCTTGAGTTCTATAAGATAAAGCCATAAACATGTGTGTCCGAGTCTTCTATCAAAAGTTACAGCTATTCATATGAAGTTGTACAAAAACGCTTTCTTTCGCCAAGACAGTGCGTTTCTCACTGTTACATGCATTTGAATGGGGAACTCGACCGAAACAAAGTATAGGTTTTCATTATGTGAATAACTTGGAAATCTTAGCTCAAACAGCTGCAAAACCTGTTTTCCCAGCACGGAGACCTTGAGTTCTATAATATAAGGCCATAAACATGTTTGTCTGAGTCTTCTATCAAAAGTTACAGCTATTTCTATGAAGTTGTACAAAAACGCTTTCTTTCGCCAAGACAGTGCGTTTCTCACTGTTACATGCATTTGAATGGGGAACTCGACCGAAACAAAGTATAGGTTTTCATTATGTGAATAACTTGGAAATCTTAGCTCAAACAGCTGCAAAACCTGTTTTCCCAGCACGGAGACCTTGAGTTCTATAATATAAGGCCATAAACATGTTTGTCTGAGTCTTCTATCAAAAGTTACAGCTATTTCTATGAAGTTGTACAAAAACGCTTTCTTTCGCCAAGACAGTGCGTTTCTCACTGTTACATGCATTTGAATGGGGAACTCGACCGAAACAAAGTATAGGTTTTCATTATGTGAATAACTTGGAAATCTTAGCTCAAACAGCTGCAAAACCTGTTTTCCCAGCACGGAGACCTTGAGTTCTATAATATAAGGCCATAAACATGTTTGTCTGAGTCTTCTATCAAAAGTTACAGCTATTTCTATGAAGTTGTACAAAAACGCTTTCTTTCGCCAAGACAGTGCGTTTCTCACTGTTACATGCATTTGAATGGGGAACTCGACCGAAACAAAGTATAGGTTTTCATTATGTGAATAACTTGGAAATCTTAGCTCAAACAGCTGCAAAACCTGTTTTCCCAGCACGGAGACCTTGAGTTCTATAATATAAGGCCATAAACATGTTTGTCTGAGTCTTCTATCAAAAGTTACAGCTATTTCTATGAAGTTGTACAAAAACGCTTTCTTTCGCCAAGACAGTGCGTTTCTCACTGTTACATGCATTTGAATGGGGAACTCGACCGAAACAAAGTATAGGTTTTCATTATGCGAATAACTTGGAAATCTTAGCTCAAACAGCTGCAAAACCTGTTTTCCCAGCACGGGGACCTTGAGTTCTATAATATAAGGCCATAAACATGTTTGTCTGAGTCTTCTATCAAAAGTTACAGCTATTTATATGAAGTTGTACAAAAACGCTTTCTTTCGCCAAGACAGTGCGTTTCTCACTGTTACATGCATTTGAATGGGGAACTCGACTGAAACAAAGTATAGGTTTTCATTATGTGAATAACTTGGAAATCTTAGCTCAAACAGCTGCAAAACCTGTTTTCCCAGCACGGGAACCTTGAGTTCTATAAGATAAAGCCATAAACATGTGTATCCGAGGCTTCTATCAAAAGTTACAGCTATTCATATGAAGTTGTACAAAAACGCTTTCTTTCGCCAAGACAGTGCGTTTCTCACTGTTACATGCATTTGAATGGGGAACTCGACTGAAACAAAGTATAGGTTTTCATTATGTGAATAACTTGGAAATCTTAGCTCAAACAGCTGCAAAACCTGTTTTCCCAGCACGGAGACCTTGAGTTCTATAATATAAGGCCATAAACATGTTTGTCTGAGTCTTCTATCAAAAGTTACAGCTATTTCTATGAAGTTGTACAAAAACGCTTAATTTCGCCAAGACAGTGCGTTTCTCACTGTTACATGCATTTGAATGGGGAACTCGACTGAAACAAAGTATAGGTTTTCATTATGTGAATAACTTGGAAATCTTAGCTCAAACAGCTGCAAAACCTGTTTTCCCAGCACGGGAACCTTGAGTTCTATAAGATAAAGCCATAAACATGTGTATCCGAGGCTTCTATCAAAAGTTACAGCTATTCATATGAAGTTGTACAAAAACGCTTTCTTTCGCCAAGACAGTGCGTTTCTCACTGTTACATGCATTTGAATGGGGAACTCGACCGAAACAAAGTATAGGTTTTCATTATGTGAATAACTTGGAAATCTTAGCTCAAACAGCTGCAAAACCTGTTTTCCCAGCACGGGGACCTTGAGTTCTATAATATAAGGCCATAAACATGTTTGTCTGAGTCTTCTATCAAAAGTTACAGCTATTTCTATGAAGTTGTACAAAAACGCTTTCTTTCGCCAAGACAGTGCGTTTCTCACTGTTACATGCATTTGAATGGGGAACTCGACTGAAACAAAGTATAGGTTTTCATTATGTGAATAACTTGGAAATCTTAGCTCAAACAGCTGCAAAACCTGTTTTCCCAGCACGGGAACCTTGAGTTCTATAAGATAAAGCCATAAACATGTGTATCCGAGGCTTCTATCAAAAGTTACAGCTATTCATATGAAGTTGTACAAAAACGCTTTCTTTCGCCAAGACAGTGCGTTTCTCACTGTTACATGCATTTGAATGGGGAACTCGACTGAAACAAAGTATAGGTTTTCATTATGTGAATAACTTGGAAATCTTAGCTCAAACAGCTGCAAAACCTGTTTTCCCAGCACGGGGACCTTGAGTTCTATAATATAAGGCCATAAACATGTTTGTCTGAGTCTTCTATCAAAAGTTACAGCTATTTCTATGAAGTTGTACAAAAACGCTTTCTTTCGCCAAGACAGTGCGTTTCTCACTGTTACATGCATTTGAATGGGGAACTCGACTGAAACAAAGTATAGGTTTTCATTATGTGAATAACTTGGAAATCTTAGCTCAAACAGCTGCAAAACCTGTTTTCCCAGCACGGGAACCTTGAGTTCTATAAGATAAAGCCATAAACATGTGTATCCGAGGCTTCTATCAAAAGTTACAGCTATTCATATGAAGTTGTACAAAAACGCTTTCTTTCGCCAAGACAGTGCGTTTCTCACTGTTACATGCATTTGAATGGGGAACTCGACTGAAACAAAGTATAGGTTTTCATTATGTGAATAACTTGGAAATCTTAGCTCAAACAGCTGCAAAACCTGTTTTCCCAGCACGGAGACCTTGAGTTCTATAATATAAGGCCATAAACATGTTTGTCTGAGTCTTCTATCAAAAGTTACAGCTATTTCTATGAAGTTGTACAAAAACGCTTAATTTCGCCAAGACAGTGCGTTTCTCACTGTTACATGCATTTGAATGGGGAACTCGACTGAAACAAAGTATAGGTTTTCATTATGTGAATAACTTGGAAATCTTAGCTCAAACAGCTGCAAAACCTGTTTTCCCAGCACGGGAACCTTGAGTTCTATAAGATAAAGCCATAAACATGTGTATCCGAGGCTTCTATCAAAAGTTACAGCTATTCATATGAAGTTGTACAAAAACGCTTTCTTTCGCCAAGACAGTGCGTTTCTCACTGTTACATGCATTTGAATGGGGAACTCGACCGAAACAAAGTATAGGTTTTCATTATGTGAATAACTTGGAAATCTTAGCTCAAACAGCTGCAAAACCTGTTTTCCCAGCACGGAGACCTTGAGTTCTATAATATAAGGCCATAAACATGTTTGTCTGAGTCTTCTATCAAAAGTTACAGCTATTTATATGAAGTTGTACAAAAACGCTTTCTTTCGCCAAGACAGTGCGTTTCTCACTGTTACATGCATTTGAATGGGGAACTCGACTGAAACAAAGTATAGGTTTTCATTATGTGAATAACTTGGAAATCTTAGCTCAAACAGCTGCAAAACCTGTTTTCCCAGCACGGGGACCTTGAGTTCTATAATATAAGGCCATAAACATGTTTGTCTGAGTCTTCTATCAAAAGTTACAGCTATTTCTATGAAGTTGTACAAAAACGCTTTCTTTCGCCAAGACAGTGCGTTTCTCACTGTTACATGCATTTGAATGGGGAACTCGACCGAAACAAAGTATAGGTTTTCATTATGCGAATAACTTGGAAATCTTAGCTCAAACAGCTGCAAAACCTGTTTTCCCAGCACGGGGACCTTGAGTTCTATAATATAAGGCCATAAACATGTTTGTCTGAGTCTTCTATCAAAAGTTACAGCTATTTCTATGAAGTTGTACAAAAACGCTTTCTTTCGCCAAGACAGTGCGTTTCTCACTGTTACATGCATTTGAATGGGGAACTCGACTGAAACAAAGTATAGGTTTTCATTATGTGAATAACTTGGAAATCTTAGCTCAAACAGCTGCAAAACCTGTTTTCCCAGCACAGGAACCTTGAGTTCTATAAGATAAAGCCATAAACATGTGTATCCGAGGCTTCTATCAAAAGTTACAGCTATTCATATGAAGTTGTACAAAAACGCTTTCTTTCGCCAAGACAGTGCGTTTCTCACTGTTACATGCATTTGAATGGGGAACTCGACTGAAACAAAGTATAGGTTTTCATTATGTGAATAACTTGGAAATCTTAGCTCAAACAGCTGCAAAACCTGTTTTCCCAGCACGGAGACCTTGAGTTCTATAATATAAGGCCATAAACATGTTTGTCTGAGTCTTCTATCAAAAGTTACAGCTATTTCTATGAAGTTGTACAAAAACGCTTAATTTCGCCAAGACAGTGCGTTTCTCACTGTTACATGCATTTGAATGGGGAACTCGACTGAAACAAAGTATAGGTTTTCATTATGTGAATAACTTGGAAATCTTAGCTCAAACAGCTGCAAAACCTGTTTTCCCAGCACGGGAACCTTGAGTTCTATAAGATAAAGCCATAAACATGTGTATCCGAGGCTTCTATCAAAAGTTACAGCTATTCATATGAAGTTGTACAAAAACGCTTTCTTTCGCCAAGACAGTGCGTTTCTCACTGTTACATGCATTTGAATGGGGAACTCGACCGAAACAAAGTATAGGTTTTCATTATGTGAATAACTTGGAAATCTTAGCTCAAACAGCTGCAAAACCTGTTTTCCCAGCACGGGGACCTTGAGTTCTATAATATAAGGCCATAAACATGTTTGTCTGAGTCTTCTATCAAAAGTTACAGCTATTTATATGAAGTTGTACAAAAACGCTTTCTTTCGCCAAGACAGTGCGTTTCTCACTGTTACATGCATTTGAATGGGGAACTCGACTGAAACAAAGTATAGGTTTTCATTATGTGAATAACTTGGAAATCTTAGCTCAAACAGCTGCAAAACCTGTTTTCCCAGCACGGGAACCTTGAGTTCTATAAGATAAAGCCATAAACATGTGTATCCGAGGCTTCTATCAAAAGTTACAGCTATTCATATGAAGTTGTACAAAAACGCTTTCTTTCGCCAAGACAGTGCGTTTCTCACTGTTACATGCATTTGAATGGGGAACTCGACTGAAACAAAGTATAGGTTTTCATTATGTGAATAACTTGGAAATCTTAGCTCAAACAGCTGCAAAACCTGTTTTCCCAGCACGGAGACCTTGAGTTCTATAATATAAGGCCATAAACATGTTTGTCTGAGTCTTCTATCAAAAGTTACAGCTATTTCTATGAAGTTGTACAAAAACGCTTAATTTCGCCAAGACAGTGCGTTTCTCACTGTTACATGCATTTGAATGGGGAACTCGACTGAAACAAAGTATAGGTTTTCATTATGTGAATAACTTGGAAATCTTAGCTCAAACAGCTGCAAAACCTGTTTTCCCAGCACGGGAACCTTGAGTTCTATAAGATAAAGCCATAAACATGTGTATCCGAGGCTTCTATCAAAAGTTACAGCTATTCATATGAAGTTGTACAAAAACGCTTTCTTTCGCCAAGACAGTGCGTTTCTCACTGTTACATGCATTTGAATGGGGAACTCGACCGAAACAAAGTATAGGTTTTCATTATGTGAATAACTTGGAAATCTTAGCTCAAACAGCTGCAAAACCTGTTTTCCCAGCACGGGGACCTTGAGTTCTATAATATAAGGCCATAAACATGTTTGTCTGAGTCTTCTATCAAAAGTTACAGCTATTTCTATGAAGTTGTACAAAAACGCTTTCTTTCGCCAAGACAGTGCGTTTCTCACTGTTACATGCATTTGAATGGGGAACTCGACTGAAACAAAGTATAGGTTTTCATTATGTGAATAACTTGGAAATCTTAGCTCAAACAGCTGCAAAACCTGTTTTCCCAGCACGGGAACCTTGAGTTCTATAAGATAAAGCCATAAACATGTGTATCCGAGGCTTCTATCAAAAGTTACAGCTATTCATATGAAGTTGTACAAAAACGCTTTCTTTCGCCAAGACAGTGCGTTTCTCACTGTTACATGCATTTGAATGGGGAACTCGACTGAAACAAAGTATAGGTTTTCATTATGTGAATAACTTGGAAATCTTAGCTCAAACAGCTGCAAAACCTGTTTTCCCAGCACGGGGACCTTGAGTTCTATAATATAAGGCCATAAACATGTTTGTCTGAGTCTTCTATCAAAAGTTACAGCTATTTCTATGAAGTTGTACAAAAACGCTTTCTTTCGCCAAGACAGTGCGTTTCTCACTGTTACATGCATTTGAATGGGGAACTCGACTGAAACAAAGTATAGGTTTTCATTATGTGAATAACTTGGAAATCTTAGCTCAAACAGCTGCAAAACCTGTTTTCCCAGCACGGGAACCTTGAGTTCTATAAGATAAAGCCATAAACATGTGTATCCGAGGCTTCTATCAAAAGTTACAGCTATTCATATGAAGTTGTACAAAAACGCTTTCTTTCGCCAAGACAGTGCGTTTCTCACTGTTACATGCATTTGAATGGGGAACTCGACTGAAACAAAGTATAGGTTTTCATTATGTGAATAACTTGGAAATCTTAGCTCAAACAGCTGCAAAACCTGTTTTCCCAGCACGGGGACCTTGAGTTCTATAATATAAGGCCATAAACATGTTTGTCTGAGTCTTCTATCAAAAGTTACAGCTATTTATATGAAGTTGTACAAAAACGCTTTCTTTCGCCAAGACAGTGCGTTTCTCACTGTTACATGCATTTGAATGGGGAACTCGACTGAAACAAAGTATAGGTTTTCATTATGTGAATAACTTGGAAATCTTAGCTCAAACAGCTGCAAAACCTGTTTTCCCAGCACGGGAACCTTGAGTTCTATAAGATAAAGCCATAAACATGTGTATCCGAGGCTTCTATCAAAAGTTACAGCTATTCATATGAAGTTGTACAAAAACGCTTTCTTTCGCCAAGACAGTGCGTTTCTCACTGTTACATGCATTTGAATGGGGAACTCGACTGAAACAAAGTATAGGTTTTCATTATGTGAATAACTTGGAAATCTTAGCTCAAACAGCTGCAAAACCTGTTTTCCCAGCACGGAGACCTTGAGTTCTATAATATAAGGCCATAAACATGTTTGTCTGAGTCTTCTATCAAAAGTTACAGCTATTTCTATGAAGTTGTACAAAAACGCTTAATTTCGCCAAGACAGTGCGTTTCTCACTGTTACATGCATTTGAATGGGGAACTCGACTGAAACAAAGTATAGGTTTTCATTATGTGAATAACTTGGAAATCTTAGCTCAAACAGCTGCAAAACCTGTTTTCCCAGCACGGGAACCTTGAGTTCTATAAGATAAAGCCATAAACATGTGTATCCGAGGCTTCTATCAAAAGTTACAGCTATTCATATGAAGTTGTACAAAAACGCTTTCTTTCGCCAAGACAGTGCGTTTCTCACTGTTACATGCATTTGAATGGGGAACTCGACCGAAACAAAGTATAGGTTTTCATTATGTGAATAACTTGGAAATCTTAGCTCAAACAGCTGCAAAACCTGTTTTCCCAGCACGGAGACCTTGAGTTCTATAATATAAGGCCATAAACATGTTTGTCTGAGTCTTCTATCAAAAGTTACAGCTATTTATATGAAGTTGTACAAAAACGCTTTCTTTCGCCAAGACAGTGCGTTTCTCACTGTTACATGCATTTGAATGGGGAACTCGACTGAAACAAAGTATAGGTTTTCATTATGTGAATAACTTGGAAATCTTAGCTCAAACAGCTGCAAAACCTGTTTTCCCAGCACGGGAACCTTGAGTTCTATAAGATAAAGCCATAAACATGTGTATCCGAGGCTTCTATCAAAAGTTACAGCTATTCATATGAAGTTGTACAAAAACGCTTTCTTTCGCCAAGACAGTGCGTTTCTCACTGTTACATGCATTTGAATGGGGAACTCGACTGAAACAAAGTATAGGTTTTCATTATGTGAATAACTTGGAAATCTTAGCTCAAACAGCTGCAAAACCTGTTTTCCCAGCACGGGGACCTTGAGTTCTATAATATAAGGCCATAAACATGTTTGTCTGAGTCTTCTATCAAAAGTTACAGCTATTTCTATGAAGTTGTACAAAAACGCTTTCTTTCGCCAAGACAGTGCGTTTCTCACTGTTACATGCATTTGAATGGGGAACTCGACCGAAACAAAGTATAGGTTTTCATTATGTGAATAACTTGGAAATCTTAGCTCAAACAGCTGCAAAACCTGTTTTCCCAGCACGGGGACCTTGAGTTCTATAATATAAGGCCATAAACATGTTTGTCTGAGTCTTCTATCAAAAGTTACAGCTATTTCTATGAAGTTGTACAAAAACGCTTTCTTTCGCCAAGACAGTGCGTTTCTCACTGTTACATGCATTTGAATGGGGAACTCGACCGAAACAAAGTATAGGTTTTCATTATGTGAATAACTTGGAAATCTTAGCTCAAACAGCTGCAAAACCTGTTTTCCCAGCACGGAGACCTTGAGTTCTATAATATAAGGCCATAAACATGTTTGTCTGAGTCTTCTATCAAAAGTTACAGCTATTTATATGAAGTTGTACAAAAACGCTTTCTTTCGCCAAGACAGTGCGTTTCTCACTGTTACATGCATTTGAATGGGGAACTCGACTGAAACAAAGTATAGGTTTTCATTATGTGAATAACTTGGAAATCTTAGCTCAAACAGCTGCAAAACCTGTTTTCCCAGCACAGGAACCTTGAGTTCTATAAGATAAAGCCATAAACATGTGTATCCGAGGCTTCTATCAAAAGTTACAGCTATTCATATGAAGTTGTACAAAAACGCTTTCTTTCGCCAAGACAGTGCGTTTCTCACTGTTACATGCATTTGAATGGGGAACTCGACTGAAACAAAGTATAGGTTTTCATTATGTGAATAACTTGGAAATCTTAGCTCAAACAGCTGCAAAACCTGTTTTCCCAGCACGGAGACCTTGAGTTCTATAATATAAGGCCATAAACATGTTTGTCTGAGTCTTCTATCAAAAGTTACAGCTATTTCTATGAAGTTGTACAAAAACGCTTTCTTTCGCCAAGACAGTGCGTTTCTCACTGTTACATGCATTTGAATGGGGAACTCGACTGAAACAAAGTATAGGTTTTCATTATGTGAATAACTTGGAAATCTTAGCTCAAACAGCTGCAAAACCTGTTTTCCCAGCACGGGAACCTTGAGTTCTATAAGATAAAGCCATAAACATGTGTATCCGAGGCTTCTATCAAAAGTTACAGCTATTCATATGAAGTTGTACAAAAACGCTTTCTTTCGCCAAGACAGTGCGTTTCTCACTGTTACATGCATTTGAATGGGGAACTCGACCGAAACAAAGTATAGGTTTTCATTATGTGAATAACTTGGAAATCTTAGCTCAAACAGCTGCAAAACCTGTTTTCCCAGCACGGGAACCTTGAGTTCTATAAGATAAAGCCATAAACATGTGTATCCGAGGCTTCTATCAAAAGTTACAGCTATTCATATGAAGTTGTACAAAAACGCTTTCTTTCGCCAAGACAGTGCGTTTCTCACTGTTACATGCATTTGAATGGGGAACTCGACTGAAACAAAGTATAGGTTTTCATTATGTGAATAACTTGGAAATCTTAGCTCAAACAGCTGCAAAACCTGTTTTCCCAGCACGGGGACCTTGAGTTCTATAATATAAGGCCATAAACATGTTTGTCTGAGTCTTCTATCAAAAGTTACAGCTATTTCTATGAAGTTGTACAAAAACGCTTTCTTTCGCCAAGACAGTGCGTTTCTCACTGTTACATGCATTTGAATGGGGAACTCGACCGAAACAAAGTATAGGTTTTCATTATGTGAATAACTTGGAAATCTTAGCTCAAACAGCTGCAAAACCTGTTTTCCCAGCACGGGGACCTTGAGTTCTATAATATAAGGCCATAAACATGTTTGTCTGAGTCTTCTATCAAAAGTTACAGCTATTTCTATGAAGTTGTACAAAAACGCTTTCTTTCGCCAAGACAGTGCGTTTCTCACTGTTACATGCATTTGAATGGGGAACTCGACCGAAACAAAGTATAGGTTTTCATTATGTGAATAACTTGGAAATCTTAGCTCAAACAGCTGCAAAACCTGTTTTCCCAGCACGGAGACCTTGAGTTCTATAATATAAGGCCATAAACATGTTTGTCTGAGTCTTCTATCAAAAGTTACAGCTATTTATATGAAGTTGTACAAAAACGCTTTCTTTCGCCAAGACAGTGCGTTTCTCACTGTTACATGCATTTGAATGGGGAACTCGACTGAAACAAAGTATAGGTTTTCATTATGTGAATAACTTGGAAATCTTAGCTCAAACAGCTGCAAAACCTGTTTTCCCAGCACAGGAACCTTGAGTTCTATAAGATAAAGCCATAAACATGTGTATCCGAGGCTTCTATCAAAAGTTACAGCTATTCATATGAAGTTGTACAAAAACGCTTTCTTTCGCCAAGACAGTGCGTTTCTCACTGTTACATGCATTTGAATGGGGAACTCGACTGAAACAAAGTATAGGTTTTCATTATGTGAATAACTTGGAAATCTTAGCTCAAACAGCTGCAAAACCTGTTTTCCCAGCACGGAGACCTTGAGTTCTATAATATAAGGCCATAAACATGTTTGTCTGAGTCTTCTATCAAAAGTTACAGCTATTTCTATGAAGTTGTACAAAAACGCTTAATTTCGCCAAGACAGTGCGTTTCTCACTGTTACATGCATTTGAATGGGGAACTCGACTGAAACAAAGTATAGGTTTTCATTATGTGAATAACTTGGAAATCTTAGCTCAAACAGCTGCAAAACCTGTTTTCCCAGCACGGGAACCTTGAGTTCTATAAGATAAAGCCATAAACATGTGTATCCGAGGCTTCTATCAAAAGTTACAGCTATTCATATGAAGTTGTACAAAAACGCTTTCTTTCGCCAAGACAGTGCGTTTCTCACTGTTACATGCATTTGAATGGGGAACTCGACCGAAACAAAGTATAGGTTTTCATTATGTGAATAACTTGGAAATCTTAGCTCAAACAGCTGCAAAACCTGTTTTCCCAGCACGGGAACCTTGAGTTCTATAAGATAAAGCCATAAACATGTGTATCCGAGTCTTCTATCAAAAGTTACAGCTATTCATATGAAGTTGTACAAAAACGCTTTCTTTCGCCAAGACAGTGCGTTTCTCACTGTTACATGCATTTGAATGGGGAACTCGACTGAAACAAAGTATAGGTTTTCATTATGTGAATAACTTGGAAATCTTAGCTCAAACAGCTGCAAAACCTGTTTTCCCAGCACGGGAACCTTGAGTTCTATAAGATAAAGCCATAAACATGTGTATCCGAGGCTTCTATCAAAAGTTACAGCTATTCATATGAAGTTGTACAAAAACGCTTTCTTTCGCCAAGACAGTGCGTTTCTCACTGTTACATGCATTTGAATGGGGAACTCGACTGAAACAAAGTATAGGTTTTCATTATGTGAATAACTTGGAAATCTTAGCTCAAACAGCTGCAAAACCTGTTTTCCCAGCACGGGGACCTTGAGTTCTATAATATAAGGCCATAAACATGTTTGTCTGAGTCTTCTATCAAAAGTTACAGCTATTTCTATGAAGTTGTACAAAAACGCTTAATTTCGCCAAGACAGTGCGTTTCTCACTGTTACATGCATTTGAATGGGGAACTCGACTGAAACAAAGTATAGGTTTTCATTATGTGAATAACTTGGAAATCTTAGCTCAAACAGCTGCAAAACCTGTTTTCCCAGCACGGGAACCTTGAGTTCTATAAGATAAAGCCATAAACATGTGTATCCGAGGCTTCTATCAAAAGTTACAGCTATTCATATGAAGTTGTACAAAAACGCTTTCTTTCGCCAAGACAGTGCGTTTCTCACTGTTACATGCATTTGAATGGGGAACTCGACTGAAACAAAGTATAGGTTTTCATTATGTGAATAACTTGGAAATCTTAGCTCAAACAGCTGCAAAACCTGTTTTCCCAGCACGGGGACCTTGAGTTCTATAATATAAGGCCATAAACATGTTTGTCTGAGTCTTCTATCAAAAGTTACAGCTATTTCTATGAAGTTGTACAAAAACGCTTTCTTTCGCCAAGACAGTGCGTTTCTCACTGTTACATGCATTTGAATGGTGAACTCGACCGAAACAAAGTATAGGTTTTCATTATGTGAATAACTTGGAAATCTTAGCTCAAACAGCTGCAAAACCTGTTTTCCCAGCACGGGAACCTTGAGTTCTATAAGATAAAGCCATAAACATGTGTATCCGAGTCTTCTATCAAAAGTTACAGCTATTCATATGAAGTTGTACAAAAACGCTTTCTTTCGCCAAGACAGTGCGTTTCTCACTGTTACATGCATTTGAATGGGGAACTCGACCGAAACAAAGTATAGGTTTTCATTATGTGAATAACTTGGAAATCTTAGCTCAAACAGCTGCAAAACCTGTTTTCCCAGCACGGAGACCTTGAGTTCTATAATATAAGGCCATAAACATGTTTGTCTGAGTCTTCTATCAAAAGTTACAGCTATTTCTATGAAGTTGTACAAAAACGCTTTCTTTCGCCAAGACAGTGCGTTTCTCACTGTTACATGCATTTGAATGGGGAACTCGACCGAAACAAAGTATAGGTTTTCATTATGTGAATAACTTGGAAATCTTAGCTCAAACAGCTGCAAAACCTGTTTTCCCAGCACAGGAACCTTGAGTTCTATAAGATAAAGCCATAAACATGTGTATCCGAGGCTTCTATCAAAAGTTACAGCTATTCATATGAAGTTGTACAAAAACGCTTTCTTTCGCCAAGACAGTGCGTTTCTCACTGTTACATGCATTTGAATGGGGAACTCGACTGAAACAAAGTATAGGTTTTCATTATGTGAATAACTTGGAAATCTTAGCTCAAACAGCTGCAAAACCTGTTTTCCCAGCACGGGAACCTTGAGTTCTATAAGATAAAGCCATAAACATGTGTATCCGAGTCTTCTATCAAAAGTTACAGCTATTCATATGAAGTTGTACAAAAACGCTTTCTTTCGCCAAGACAGTGCGTTTCTCACTGTTACATGCATTTGAATGGGGAACTCGACTGAAACAAAGTATAGGTTTTCATTATGTGAATAACTTGGAAATCTTAGCTCAAACAGCTGCAAAACCTGTTTTCCCAGCACGGGAACCTTGAGTTCTATAAGATAAAGCCATAAACATGTGTATCCGAGTCTTCTATCAAAAGTTACAGCTATTCATATGAAGTTGTACAAAAACGCTTTCTTTCGCCAAGACAGTGCGTTTCTCACTGTTACATGCATTTGAATGGGGAACTCGACTGAAACAAAGTATAGGTTTTCATTATGTGAATAACTTGGAAATCTTAGCTCAAACAGCTGCAAAACCTGTTTTCCCAGCACGGGAACCTTGAGTTCTATAAGATAAAGCCATAAACATGTGTATCTGAGTCTTCTATCAAAAGTTACAGCTATTCATATGAAGTTGTACAAAAACGCTTTCTTTCGCCAAGACAGTGCGTTTCTCACTGTTACATGCATTTGAATGGGGAACTCGACTGAAACAAAGTATAGGTTTTCATTATGTGAATAACTTGGAAATCTTAGCTCAAACAGCTGCAAAACCTGTTTTCCCAGCACGGGGACCTTGAGTTCTATAATATAAGGCCATAAACATGTTTGTCTGAGTCTTCTATCAAAAGTTACAGCTATTTCTATGAAGTTGTACAAAAACGCTTAATTTCGCCAAGACAGTGCGTTTCTCACTGTTACATGCATTTGAATGGGGAACTCGACTGAAACAAAGTATAGGTTTTCATTATGTGAATAACTTGGAAATCTTAGCTCAAACAGCTGCAAAACCTGTTTTCCCAGCACGGGAACCTTGAGTTCTATAAGATAAAGCCATAAACATGTGTATCCGAGGCTTCTATCAAAAGTTACAGCTATTCATATGAAGTTGTACAAAAACGCTTTCTTTCGCCAAGACAGTGCGTTTCTCACTGTTACATGCATTTGAATGGGGAACTCGACTGAAACAAAGTATAGGTTTTCATTATGTGAATAACTTGGAAATCTTAGCTCAAACAGCTGCAAAACCTGTTTTCCCAGCACGGGGACCTTGAGTTCTATAATATAAGGCCATAAACATGTTTGTCTGAGTCTTCTATCAAAAGTTACAGCTATTTCTATGAAGTTGTACAAAAACGCTTTCTTTCGCCAAGACAGTGCGTTTCTCACTGTTACATGCATTTGAATGGTGAACTCGACCGAAACAAAGTATAGGTTTTCATTATGTGAATAACTTGGAAATCTTAGCTCAAACAGCTGCAAAACCTGTTTTCCCAGCACGGGAACCTTGAGTTCTATAAGATAAAGCCATAAACATGTGTATCCGAGTCTTCTATCAAAAGTTACAGCTATTCATATGAAGTTGTACAAAAACGCTTTCTTTCGCCAAGACAGTGCGTTTCTCACTGTTACATGCATTTGAATGGGGAACTCGACCGAAACAAAGTATAGGTTTTCATTATGTGAATAACTTGGAAATCTTAGCTCAAACAGCTGCAAAACCTGTTTTCCCAGCACGGAGACCTTGAGTTCTATAATATAAGGCCATAAACATGTTTGTCTGAGTCTTCTATCAAAAGTTACAGCTATTTCTATGAAGTTGTACAAAAACGCTTTCTTTCGCCAAGACAGTGCGTTTCTCACTGTTACATGCATTTGAATGGGGAACTCGACCGAAACAAAGTATAGGTTTTCATTATGTGAATAACTTGGAAATCTTAGCTCAAACAGCTGCAAAACCTGTTTTCCCAGCACAGGAACCTTGAGTTCTATAAGATAAAGCCATAAACATGTGTATCCGAGGCTTCTATCAAAAGTTACAGCTATTCATATGAAGTTGTACAAAAACGCTTTCTTTCGCCAAGACAGTGCGTTTCTCACTGTTACATGCATTTGAATGGGGAACTCGACTGAAACAAAGTATAGGTTTTCATTATGTGAATAACTTGGAAATCTTAGCTCAAACAGCTGCAAAACCTGTTTTCCCAGCACGGGAACCTTGAGTTCTATAAGATAAAGCCATAAACATGTGTATCCGAGTCTTCTATCAAAAGTTACAGCTATTCATATGAAGTTGTACAAAAACGCTTTCTTTCGCCAAGACAGTGCGTTTCTCACTGTTACATGCATTTGAATGGGGAACTCGACTGAAACAAAGTATAGGTTTTCATTATGTGAATAACTTGGAAATCTTAGCTCAAACAGCTGCAAAACCTGTTTTCCCAGCACGGGAACCTTGAGTTCTATAAGATAAAGCCATAAACATGTGTATCCGAGGCTTCTATCAAAAGTTACAGCTATTCATATGAAGTTGTACAAAAACGCTTTCTTTCGCCAAGACAGTGCGTTTCTCACTGTTACATGCATTTGAATGGGGAACTCGACTGAAACAAAGTATAGGTTTTCATTATGTGAATAACTTGGAAATCTTAGCTCAAACAGCTGCAAAACCTGTTTTCCCAGCACGGGGACCTTGAGTTCTATAATATAAGGCCATAAACATGTTTGTCTGAGTCTTCTATCAAAAGTTACAGCTATTTCTATGAAGTTGTACAAAAACGCTTTCTTTCGCCAAGACAGTGCGTTTCTCACTGTTACATGCATTTGAATGGTGAACTCGACCGAAACAAAGTATAGGTTTTCATTATGTGAATAACTTGGAAATCTTAGCTCAAACAGCTGCAAAACCTGTTTTCCCAGCACGGGAACCTTGAGTTCTATAAGATAAAGCCATAAACATGTGTATCCGAGTCTTCTATCAAAAGTTACAGCTATTCATATGAAGTTGTACAAAAACGCTTTCTTTCGCCAAGACAGTGCGTTTCTCACTGTTACATGCATTTGAATGGGGAACTCGACCGAAACAAAGTATAGGTTTTCATTATGTGAATAACTTGGAAATCTTAGCTCAAACAGCTGCAAAACCTGTTTTCCCAGCACGGAGACCTTGAGTTCTATAATATAAGGCCATAAACATGTTTGTCTGAGTCTTCTATCAAAAGTTACAGCTATTTCTATGAAGTTGTACAAAAACGCTTTCTTTCGCCAAGACAGTGCGTTTCTCACTGTTACATGCATTTGAATGGGGAACTCGACCGAAACAAAGTATAGGTTTTCATTATGTGAATAACTTGGAAATCTTAGCTCAAACAGCTGCAAAACCTGTTTTCCCAGCACAGGAACCTTGAGTTCTATAAGATAAAGCCATAAACATGTGTATCCGAGGCTTCTATCAAAAGTTACAGCTATTCATATGAAGTTGTACAAAAACGCTTTCTTTCGCCAAGACAGTGCGTTTCTCACTGTTACATGCATTTGAATGGGGAACTCGACTGAAACAAAGTATAGGTTTTCATTATGTGAATAACTTGGAAATCTTAGCTCAAACAGCTGCAAAACCTGTTTTCCCAGCACGGAGACCTTGAGTTCTATAATATAAGGCCATAAACATGTTTGTCTGAGTCTTCTATCAAAAGTTACAGCTATTTCTATGAAGTTGTACAAAAACGCTTAATTTCGCCAAGACAGTGCGTTTCTCACTGTTACATGCATTTGAATGGGGAACTCGACTGAAACAAAGTATAGGTTTTCATTATGTGAATAACTTGGAAATCTTAGCTCAAACAGCTGCAAAACCTGTTTTCCCAGCACGGGAACCTTGAGTTCTATAAGATAAAGCCATAAACATGTGTATCCGAGGCTTCTATCAAAAGTTACAGCTATTCATATGAAGTTGTACAAAAACGCTTTCTTTCGCCAAGACAGTGCGTTTCTCACTGTTACATGCATTTGAATGGGGAACTCGACCGAAACAAAGTATAGGTTTTCATTATGTGAATAACTTGGAAATCTTAGCTCAAACAGCTGCAAAACCTGTTTTCCCAGCACGGGAACCTTGAGTTCTATAAGATAAAGCCATAAACATGTGTATCCGAGTCTTCTATCAAAAGTTACAGCTATTCATATGAAGTTGTACAAAAACGCTTTCTTTCGCCAAGACAGTGCGTTTCTCACTGTTACATGCATTTGAATGGGGAACTCGACTGAAACAAAGTATAGGTTTTCATTATGTGAATAACTTGGAAATCTTAGCTCAAACAGCTGCAAAACCTGTTTTCCCAGCACGGGAACCTTGAGTTCTATAAGATAAAGCCATAAACATGTGTATCCGAGGCTTCTATCAAAAGTTACAGCTATTCATATGAAGTTGTACAAAAACGCTTTCTTTCGCCAAGACAGTGCGTTTCTCACTGTTACATGCATTTGAATGGGGAACTCGACTGAAACAAAGTATAGGTTTTCATTATGTGAATAACTTGGAAATCTTAGCTCAAACAGCTGCAAAACCTGTTTTCCCAGCACGGGGACCTTGAGTTCTATAATATAAGGCCATAAACATGTTTGTCTGAGTCTTCTATCAAAAGTTACAGCTATTTCTATGAAGTTGTACAAAAACGCTTAATTTCGCCAAGACAGTGCGTTTCTCACTGTTACATGCATTTGAATGGGGAACTCGACTGAAACAAAGTATAGGTTTTCATTATGTGAATAACTTGGAAATCTTAGCTCAAACAGCTGCAAAACCTGTTTTCCCAGCACGGGAACCTTGAGTTCTATAAGATAAAGCCATAAACATGTGTATCCGAGGCTTCTATCAAAAGTTACAGCTATTCATATGAAGTTGTACAAAAACGCTTTCTTTCGCCAAGACAGTGCGTTTCTCACTGTTACATGCATTTGAATGGGGAACTCGACCGAAACAAAGTATAGGTTTTCATTATGTGAATAACTTGGAAATCTTAGCTCAAACAGCTGCAAAACCTGTTTTCCCAGCACGGGAACCTTGAGTTCTATAAGATAAAGCCATAAACATGTGTATCCGAGTCTTCTATCAAAAGTTACAGCTATTCATATGAAGTTGTACAAAAACGCTTTCTTTCGCCAAGACAGTGCGTTTCTCACTGTTACATGCATTTGAATGGGGAACTCGACTGAAACAAAGTATAGGTTTTCATTATGTGAATAACTTGGAAATCTTAGCTCAAACAGCTGCAAAACCTGTTTTCCCAGCACGGGAACCTTGAGTTCTATAAGATAAAGCCATAAACATGTGTATCCGAGGCTTCTATCAAAAGTTACAGCTATTCATATGAAGTTGTACAAAAACGCTTTCTTTCGCCAAGACAGTGCGTTTCTCACTGTTACATGCATTTGAATGGGGAACTCGACTGAAACAAAGTATAGGTTTTCATTATGTGAATAACTTGGAAATCTTAGCTCAAACAGCTGCAAAACCTGTTTTCCCAGCACGGGGACCTTGAGTTCTATAATATAAGGCCATAAACATGTTTGTCTGAGTCTTCTATCAAAAGTTACAGCTATTTCTATGAAGTTGTACAAAAACGCTTAATTTCGCCAAGACAGTGCGTTTCTCACTGTTACATGCATTTGAATGGGGAACTCGACTGAAACAAAGTATAGGTTTTCATTATGTGAATAACTTGGAAATCTTAGCTCAAACAGCTGCAAAACCTGTTTTCCCAGCACGGGAACCTTGAGTTCTATAAGATAAAGCCATAAACATGTGTATCCGAGGCTTCTATCAAAAGTTACAGCTATTCATATGAAGTTGTACAAAAACGCTTTCTTTCGCCAAGACAGTGCGTTTCTCACTGTTACATGCATTTGAATGGGGAACTCGACCGAAACAAAGTATAGGTTTTCATTATGTGAATAACTTGGAAATCTTAGCTCAAACAGCTGCAAAACCTGTTTTCCCAGCACGGGAACCTTGAGTTCTATAAGATAAAGCCATAAACATGTGTATCCGAGTCTTCTATCAAAAGTTACAGCTATTCATATGAAGTTGTACAAAAACGCTTTCTTTCGCCAAGACAGTGCGTTTCTCACTGTTACATGCATTTGAATGGGGAACTCGACTGAAACAAAGTATAGGTTTTCATTATGTGAATAACTTGGAAATCTTAGCTCAAACAGCTGCAAAACCTGTTTTCCCAGCACGGGAACCTTGAGTTCTATAAGATAAAGCCATAAACATGTGTATCCGAGGCTTCTATCAAAAGTTACAGCTATTCATATGAAGTTGTACAAAAACGCTTTCTTTCGCCAAGACAGTGCGTTTCTCACTGTTACATGCATTTGAATGGGGAACTCGACTGAAACAAAGTATAGGTTTTCATTATGTGAATAACTTGGAAATCTTAGCTCAAACAGCTGCAAAACCTGTTTTCCCAGCACGGGGACCTTGAGTTCTATAATATAAGGCCATAAACATGTTTGTCTGAGTCTTCTATCAAAAGTTACAGCTATTTCTATGAAGTTGTACAAAAACGCTTAATTTCGCCAAGACAGTGCGTTTCTCACTGTTACATGCATTTGAATGGGGAACTCGACTGAAACAAAGTATAGGTTTTCATTATGTGAATAACTTGGAAATCTTAGCTCAAACAGCTGCAAAACCTGTTTTCCCAGCACGGGAACCTTGAGTTCTATAAGATAAAGCCATAAACATGTGTATCCGAGGCTTCTATCAAAAGTTACAGCTATTCATATGAAGTTGTACAAAAACGCTTTCTTTCGCCAAGACAGTGCGTTTCTCACTGTTACATGCATTTGAATGGGGAACTCGACCGAAACAAAGTATAGGTTTTCATTATGTGAATAACTTGGAAATCTTAGCTCAAACAGCTGCAAAACCTGTTTTCCCAGCACGGGAACCTTGAGTTCTATAAGATAAAGCCATAAACATGTGTATCCGAGTCTTCTATCAAAAGTTACAGCTATTCATATGAAGTTGTACAAAAACGCTTTCTTTCGCCAAGACAGTGCGTTTCTCACTGTTACATGCATTTGAATGGGGAACTCGACTGAAACAAAGTATAGGTTTTCATTATGTGAATAACTTGGAAATCTTAGCTCAAACAGCTGCAAAACCTGTTTTCCCAGCACGGGAACCTTGAGTTCTATAAGATAAAGCCATAAACATGTGTATCCGAGGCTTCTATCAAAAGTTACAGCTATTCATATGAAGTTGTACAAAAACGCTTTCTTTCGCCAAGACAGTGCGTTTCTCACTGTTACATGCATTTGAATGGGGAACTCGACTGAAACAAAGTATAGGTTTTCATTATGTGAATAACTTGGAAATCTTAGCTCAAACAGCTGCAAAACCTGTTTTCCCAGCACGGGGACCTTGAGTTCTATAATATAAGGCCATAAACATGTTTGTCTGAGTCTTCTATCAAAAGTTACAGCTATTTCTATGAAGTTGTACAAAAACGCTTAATTTCGCCAAGACAGTGCGTTTCTCACTGTTACATGCATTTGAATGGGGAACTCGACTGAAACAAAGTATAGGTTTTCATTATGTGAATAACTTGGAAATCTTAGCTCAAACAGCTGCAAAACCTGTTTTCCCAGCACGGGAACCTTGAGTTCTATAAGATAAAGCCATAAACATGTGTATCCGAGGCTTCTATCAAAAGTTACAGCTATTCATATGAAGTTGTACAAAAACGCTTTCTTTCGCCAAGACAGTGCGTTTCTCACTGTTACATGCATTTGAATGGGGAACTCGACTGAAACAAAGTATAGGTTTTCATTATGTGAATAACTTGGAAATCTTAGCTCAAACAGCTGCAAAACCTGTTTTCCCAGCACGGGGACCTTGAGTTCTATAATATAAGGCCATAAACATGTTTGTCTGAGTCTTCTATCAAAAGTTACAGCTATTTCTATGAAGTTGTACAAAAACGCTTTCTTTCGCCAAGACAGTGCGTTTCTCACTGTTACATGCATTTGAATGGTGAACTCGACCGAAACAAAGTATAGGTTTTCATTATGTGAATAACTTGGAAATCTTAGCTCAAACAGCTGCAAAACCTGTTTTCCCAGCACGGGAACCTTGAGTTCTATAAGATAAAGCCATAAACATGTGTATCCGAGTCTTCTATCAAAAGTTACAGCTATTCATATGAAGTTGTACAAAAACGCTTTCTTTCGCCAAGACAGTGCGTTTCTCACTGTTACATGCATTTGAATGGGGAACTCGACCGAAACAAAGTATAGGTTTTCATTATGTGAATAACTTGGAAATCTTAGCTCAAACAGCTGCAAAACCTGTTTTCCCAGCACGGAGACCTTGAGTTCTATAATATAAGGCCATAAACATGTTTGTCTGAGTCTTCTATCAAAAGTTACAGCTATTTCTATGAAGTTGTACAAAAACGCTTTCTTTCGCCAAGACAGTGCGTTTCTCACTGTTACATGCATTTGAATGGGGAACTCGACCGAAACAAAGTATAGGTTTTCATTATGCGAATAACTTGGAAATCTTAGCTCAAACAGCTGCAAAACCTGTTTTCCCAGCACAGGAACCTTGAGTTCTATAAGATAAAGCCATAAACATGTGTATCCGAGGCTTCTATCAAAAGTTACAGCTATTCATATGAAGTTGTACAAAAACGCTTTCTTTCGCCAAGACAGTGCGTTTCTCACTGTTACATGCATTTGAATGGGGAACTCGACTGAAACAAAGTATAGGTTTTCATTATGTGAATAACTTGGAAATCTTAGCTCAAACAGCTGCAAAACCTGTTTTCCCAGCACGGAGACCTTGAGTTCTATAATATAAGGCCATAAACATGTTTGTCTGAGTCTTCTATCAAAAGTTACAGCTATTTCTATGAAGTTGTACAAAAACGCTTAATTTCGCCAAGACAGTGCGTTTCTCACTGTTACATGCATTTGAATGGGGAACTCGACTGAAACAAAGTATAGGTTTTCATTATGTGAATAACTTGGAAATCTTAGCTCAAACAGCTGCAAAACCTGTTTTCCCAGCACGGGAACCTTGAGTTCTATAAGATAAAGCCATAAACATGTGTATCCGAGGCTTCTATCAAAAGTTACAGCTATTCATATGAAGTTGTACAAAAACGCTTTCTTTCGCCAAGACAGTGCGTTTCTCACTGTTACATGCATTTGAATGGGGAACTCGACCGAAACAAAGTATAGGTTTTCATTATGTGAATAACTTGGAAATCTTAGCTCAAACAGCTGCAAAACCTGTTTTCCCAGCACGGGAACCTTGAGTTCTATAAGATAAAGCCATAAACATGTGTATCCGAGTCTTCTATCAAAAGTTACAGCTATTCATATGAAGTTGTACAAAAACGCTTTCTTTCGCCAAGACAGTGCGTTTCTCACTGTTACATGCATTTGAATGGGGAACTCGACTGAAACAAAGTATAGGTTTTCATTATGTGAATAACTTGGAAATCTTAGCTCAAACAGCTGCAAAACCTGTTTTCCCAGCACGGGAACCTTGAGTTCTATAAGATAAAGCCATAAACATGTGTATCCGAGGCTTCTATCAAAAGTTACAGCTATTCATATGAAGTTGTACAAAAACGCTTTCTTTCGCCAAGACAGTGCGTTTCTCACTGTTACATGCATTTGAATGGGGAACTCGACTGAAACAAAGTATAGGTTTTCATTATGTGAATAACTTGGAAATCTTAGCTCAAACAGCTGCAAAACCTGTTTTCCCAGCACGGGGACCTTGAGTTCTATAATATAAGGCCATAAACATGTTTGTCTGAGTCTTCTATCAAAAGTTACAGCTATTTCTATGAAGTTATACAAAAACGCTTAATTTCGCCAAGACAGTGCGTTTCTCACTGTTACATGCATTTGAATGGGGAACTCGACTGAAACAAAGTATAGGTTTTCATTATGTGAATAACTTGGAAATCTTAGCTCAAACAGCTGCAAAACCTGTTTTCCCAGCACGGGAACCTTGAGTTCTATAAGATAAAGCCATAAACATGTGTATCCGAGGCTTCTATCAAAAGTTACAGCTATTCATATGAAGTTGTACAAAAACGCTTTCTTTCGCCAAGACAGTGCGTTTCTCACTGTTACATGCATTTGAATGGGGAACTCGACTGAAACAAAGTATAGGTTTTCATTATGTGAATAACTTGGAAATCTTAGCTCAAACAGCTGCAAAACCTGTTTTCCCAGCACGGGGACCTTGAGTTCTATAATATAAGGCCATAAACATGTTTGTCTGAGTCTTCTATCAAAAGTTACAGCTATTTCTATGAAGTTGTACAAAAACGCTTTCTTTCGCCAAGACAGTGCGTTTCTCACTGTTACATGCATTTGAATGGTGAACTCGACCGAAACAAAGTATAGGTTTTCATTATGTGAATAACTTGGAAATCTTAGCTCAAACAGCTGCAAAACCTGTTTTCCCAGCACGGGAACCTTGAGTTCTATAAGATAAAGCCATAAACATGTGTATCCGAGTCTTCTATCAAAAGTTACAGCTATTCATATGAAGTTGTACAAAAACGCTTTCTTTCGCCAAGACAGTGCGTTTCTCACTGTTACATGCATTTGAATGGGGAACTCGACCGAAACAAAGTATAGGTTTTCATTATGTGAATAACTTGGAAATCTTAGCTCAAACAGCTGCAAAACCTGTTTTCCCAGCACGGAGACCTTGAGTTCTATAATATAAGGCCATAAACATGTTTGTCTGAGTCTTCTATCAAAAGTTACAGCTATTTCTATGAAGTTGTACAAAAACGCTTTCTTTCGCCAAGACAGTGCGTTTCTCACTGTTACATGCATTTGAATGGGGAACTCGACCGAAACAAAGTATAGGTTTTCATTATGCGAATAACTTGGAAATCTTAGCTCAAACAGCTGCAAAACCTGTTTTCCCAGCACGGGAACCTTGAGTTCTATAAGATAAAGCCATAAACATGTGTATCCGAGGCTTCTATCAAAAGTTACAGCTATTCATATGAAGTTGTACAAAAACGCTTTCTTTCGCCAAGACAGTGCGTTTCTCACTGTTACATGCATTTGAATGGGGAACTCGACTGAAACAAAGTATAGGTTTTCATTATGTGAATAACTTGGAAATCTTAGCTCAAACAGCTGCAAAACCTGTTTTCCCAGCACGGAGACCTTGAGTTCTATAATATAAGGCCATAAACATGTTTGTCTGAGTCTTCTATCAAAAGTTACAGCTATTTCTATGAAGTTGTACAAAAACGCTTAATTTCGCCAAGACAGTGCGTTTCTCACTGTTACATGCATTTGAATGGGGAACTCGACTGAAACAAAGTATAGGTTTTCATTATGTGAATAACTTGGAAATCTTAGCTCAAACAGCTGCAAAACCTGTTTTCCCAGCACGGGAACCTTGAGTTCTATAAGATAAAGCCATAAACATGTGTATCCGAGGCTTCTATCAAAAGTTACAGCTATTCATATGAAGTTGTACAAAAACGCTTTCTTTCGCCAAGACAGTGCGTTTCTCACTGTTACATGCATTTGAATGGGGAACTCGACTGAAACAAAGTATAGGTTTTCATTATGTGAATAACTTGGAAATCTTAGCTCAAACAGCTGCAAAACCTGTTTTCCCAGCACGGAGACCTTGAGTTCTATAATATAAGGCCATAAACATGTTTGTCTGAGTCTTCTATCAAAAGTTACAGCTATTTCTATGAAGTTGTACAAAAACGCTTAATTTCGCCAAGACAGTGCGTTTCTCACTGTTACATGCATTTGAATGGGGAACTCGACTGAAACAAAGTATAGGTTTTCATTATGTGAATAACTTGGAAATCTTAGCTCAAACAGCTGCAAAACCTGTTTTCCCAGCACGGGAACCTTGAGTTCTATAAGATAAAGCCATAAACATGTGTATCCGAGGCTTCTATCAAAAGTTACAGCTATTTCTATGAAAGTTGTACAAAAACGCTTAATTTCGCCAAGACAGTGCGTTTCTCACTGTTACATGCATTTGAATGGGGAACTCGACTGAAACAAAGTATAGGTTTTCATTATGTGAATAACTTGGAAATCTTAGCTCAAACAGCTGCAAAACCTGTTTTCCCAGCACGGGAACCTTGAGTTCTATAAGATAAAGCCATAAACATGTGTATCCGAGGCTTCTATCAAAAGTTACAGCTATTCATATGAAGTTGTACAAAAACGCTTTCTTTCGCCAAGACAGTGCGTTTCTCACTGTTACATGCATTTGAATGGGGAACTCGACTGAAACAAAGTATAGGTTTTCATTATGTGAATAACTTGGAAATCTTAGCTCAAACAGCTGCAAAACCTGTTTTCCCAGCACGGGGACCTTGAGTTCTATAATATAAGGCCATAAACATGTTTGTCTGAGTCTTCTATCAAAAGTTACAGCTATTTCTATGAAGTTGTACAAAAACGCTTAATTTCGCCAAGACAGTGCGTTTCTCACTGTTACATGCATTTGAATGGGGAACTCGACTGAAACAAAGTATAGGTTTTCATTATGTGAATAACTTGGAAATCTTAGCTCAAACAGCTGCAAAACCTGTTTTCCCAGCACGGGAACCTTGAGTTCTATAAGATAAAGCCATAAACATGTGTATCCGAGGCTTCTATCAAAAGTTACAGCTATTCATATGAAGTTGTACAAAAACGCTTTCTTTCGCCAAGACAGTGCGTTTCTCACTGTTACATGCATTTGAATGGGGAACTCGACTGAAACAAAGTATAGGTTTTCATTATGTGAATAACTTGGAAATCTTAGCTCAAACAGCTGCAAAACCTGTTTTCCCAGCACGGGGACCTTGAGTTCTATAATATAAGGCCATAAACATGTTTGTCTGAGTCTTCTATCAAAAGTTACAGCTATTTCTATGAAGTTGTACAAAAACGCTTTCTTTCGCCAAGACAGTGCGTTTCTCACTGTTACATGCATTTGAATGGTGAACTCGACCGAAACAAAGTATAGGTTTTCATTATGTGAATAACTTGGAAATCTTAGCTCAAACAGCTGCAAAACCTGTTTTCCCAGCACGGGAACCTTGAGTTCTATAAGATAAAGCCATAAACATGTGTATCCGAGTCTTCTATCAAAAGTTACAGCTATTCATATGAAGTTGTACAAAAACGCTTTCTTTCGCCAAGACAGTGCGTTTCTCACTGTTACATGCATTTGAATGGGGAACTCGACCGAAACAAAGTATAGGTTGTCATTATGTGAATAACTTGGAAATCTTAGCTCAAACAGCTGCAAAACCTGTTTTCCCAGCACGGAGACCTTGAGTTCTATAATATAAGGCCATAAACATGTTTGTCTGAGTCTTCTATCAAAAGTTACAGCTATTTCTATGAAGTTGTACAAAAACGCTTTCTTTCGCCAAGACAGTGCGTTTCTCACTGTTACATGCATTTGAATGGGGAACTCGACCGAAACAAAGTATAGGTTTTCATTATGCGAATAACTTGGAAATCTTAGCTCAAACAGCTGCAAAACCTGTTTTCCCAGCACGGGAACCTTGAGTTCTATAAGATAAAGCCATAAACATGTGTATCCGAGGCTTCTATCAAAAGTTACAGCTATTCATATGAAGTTGTACAAAAACGCTTTCTTTCGCCAAGACAGTGCGTTTCTCACTGTTACATGCATTTGAATGGGGAACTCGACTGAAACAAAGTATAGGTTTTCATTATGTGAATAACTTGGAAATCTTAGCTCAAACAGCTGCAAAACCTGTTTTCCCAGCACGGGGACCTTGAGTTCTATAATATAAGGCCATAAACATGTTTGTCTGAGTCTTCTATCAAAAGTTACAGCTATTTCTATGAAGTTGTACAAAAACGCTTTCTTTCGCCAAGACAGTGCGTTTCTCACTGTTACATGCATTTGAATGGTGAACTCGACCGAAACAAAGTATAGGTTTTCATTATGTGAATAACTTGGAAATCTTAGCTCAAACAGCTGCAAAACCTGTTTTCCCAGCACGGGAACCTTGAGTTCTATAAGATAAAGCCATAAACATGTGTATCCGAGTCTTCTATCAAAAGTTACAGCTATTCATATGAAGTTGTACAAAAACGCTTTCTTTCGCCAAGACAGTGCGTTTCTCACTGTTACATGCATTTGAATGGGGAACTCGACCGAAACAAAGTATAGGTTTTCATTATGTGAATAACTTGGAAATCTTAGCTCAAACAGCTGCAAAACCTGTTTTCCCAGCACGGAGACCTTGAGTTCTATAATATAAGGCCATAAACATGTTTGTCTGAGTCTTCTATCAAAAGTTACAGCTATTTCTATGAAGTTGTACAAAAACGCTTTCTTTCGCCAAGACAGTGCGTTTCTCACTGTTACATGCATTTGAATGGGGAACTCGACCGAAACAAAGTATAGGTTTTCATTATGCGAATAACTTGGAAATCTTAGCTCAAACAGCTGCAAAACCTGTTTTCCCAGCACGGGAACCTTGAGTTCTATAAGATAAAGCCATAAACATGTGTATCCGAGGCTTCTATCAAAAGTTACAGCTATTCATATGAAGTTGTACAAAAACGCTTTCTTTCGCCAAGACAGTGCGTTTCTCACTGTTACATGCATTTGAATGGGGAACTCGACTGAAACAAAGTATAGGTTTTCATTATGTGAATAACTTGGAAATCTTAGCTCAAACAGCTGCAAAACCTGTTTTCCCAGCACGGAGACCTTGAGTTCTATAATATAAGGCCATAAACATGTTTGTCTGAGTCTTCTATCAAAAGTTACAGCTATTTCTATGAAGTTGTACAAAAACGCTTAATTTCGCCAAGACAGTGCGTTTCTCACTGTTACATGCATTTGAATGGGGAACTCGACTGAAACAAAGTATAGGTTTTCATTATGTGAATAACTTGGAAATCTTAGCTCAAACAGCTGCAAAACCTGTTTTCCCAGCACGGAGACCTTGAGTTCTATAATATAAGGCCATAAACATGTTTGTCTGAGTCTTCTATCAAAAGTTACAGCTATTTCTATGAAGTTGTACAAAAACGCTTAATTTCGCCAAGACAGTGCGTTTCTCACTGTTACATGCATTTGAATGGGGAACTCGACTGAAACAAAGTATAGGTTTTCATTATGTGAATAACTTGGAAATCTTAGCTCAAACAGCTGCAAAACCTGTTTTCCCAGCACGGGAACCTTGAGTTCTATAAGATAAAGCCATAAACATGTGTATCCGAGGCTTCTATCAAAAGTTACAGCTATTCATATGAAGTTGTACAAAAACGCTTTCTTTCGCCAAGACAGTGCGTTTCTCACTGTTACATGCATTTGAATGGGGAACTCGACTGAAACAAAGTATAGGTTTTCATTATGTGAATAACTTGGAAATCTTAGCTCAAACAGCTGCAAAACCTGTTTTCCCAGCACGGGGACCTTGAGTTCTATAATATAAGGCCATAAACATGTTTGTCTGAGTCTTCTATCAAAAGTTACAGCTATTTCTATGAAGTTGTACAAAAACGCTTAATTTCGCCAAGACAGTGCGTTTCTCACTGTTACATGCATTTGAATGGGGAACTCGACTGAAACAAAGTATAGGTTTTCATTATGTGAATAACTTGGAAATCTTAGCTCAAACAGCTGCAAAACCTGTTTTCCCAGCACGGGAACCTTGAGTTCTATAAGATAAAGCCATAAACATGTGTATCCGAGGCTTCTATCAAAAGTTACAGCTATTCATATGAAGTTGTACAAAAACGCTTTCTTTCGCCAAGACAGTGCGTTTCTCACTGTTACATGCATTTGAATGGGGAACTCGACTGAAACAAAGTATAGGTTTTCATTATGTGAATAACTTGGAAATCTTAGCTCAAACAGCTGCAAAACCTGTTTTCCCAGCACGGGGACCTTGAGTTCTATAATATAAGGCCATAAACATGTTTGTCTGAGTCTTCTATCAAAAGTTACAGCTATTTCTATGAAGTTGTACAAAAACGCTTTCTTTCGCCAAGACAGTGCGTTTCTCACTGTTACATGCATTTGAATGGTGAACTCGACCGAAACAAAGTATAGGTTTTCATTATGTGAATAACTTGGAAATCTTAGCTCAAACAGCTGCAAAACCTGTTTTCCCAGCACGGGAACCTTGAGTTCTATAAGATAAAGCCATAAACATGTGTATCCGAGTCTTCTATCAAAAGTTACAGCTATTCATATGAAGTTGTACAAAAACGCTTTCTTTCGCCAAGACAGTGCGTTTCTCACTGTTACATGCATTTGAATGGGGAACTCGACCGAAACAAAGTATAGGTTGTCATTATGTGAATAACTTGGAAATCTTAGCTCAAACAGCTGCAAAACCTGTTTTCCCAGCACGGAGACCTTGAGTTCTATAATATAAGGCCATAAACATGTTTGTCTGAGTCTTCTATCAAAAGTTACAGCTATTTCTATGAAGTTGTACAAAAACGCTTTCTTTCGCCAAGACAGTGCGTTTCTCACTGTTACATGCATTTGAATGGGGAACTCGACCGAAACAAAGTATAGGTTTTCATTATGCGAATAACTTGGAAATCTTAGCTCAAACAGCTGCAAAACCTGTTTTCCCAGCACAGGAACCTTGAGTTCTATAAGATAAAGCCATAAACATGTGTATCCGAGGCTTCTATCAAAAGTTACAGCTATTCATATGAAGTTGTACAAAAACGCTTTCTTTCGCCAAGACAGTGCGTTTCTCACTGTTACATGCATTTGAATGGGGAACTCGACTGAAACAAAGTATAGGTTTTCATTATGTGAATAACTTGGAAATCTTAGCTCAAACAGCTGCAAAACCTGTTTTCCCAGCACGGGGACCTTGAGTTCTATAATATAAGGCCATAAACATGTTTGTCTGAGTCTTCTATCAAAAGTTACAGCTATTTCTATGAAGTTGTACAAAAACGCTTTCTTTCGCCAAGACAGTGCGTTTCTCACTGTTACATGCATTTGAATGGTGAACTCGACCGAAACAAAGTATAGGTTTTCATTATGTGAATAACTTGGAAATCTTAGCTCAAACAGCTGCAAAACCTGTTTTCCCAGCACGGGAACCTTGAGTTCTATAAGATAAAGCCATAAACATGTGTATCCGAGTCTTCTATCAAAAGTTACAGCTATTCATATGAAGTTGTACAAAAACGCTTTCTTTCGCCAAGACAGTGCGTTTCTCACTGTTACATGCATTTGAATGGGGAACTCGACCGAAACAAAGTATAGGTTTTCATTATGTGAATAACTTGGAAATCTTAGCTCAAACAGCTGCAAAACCTGTTTTCCCAGCACGGAGACCTTGAGTTCTATAATATAAGGCCATAAACATGTTTGTCTGAGTCTTCTATCAAAAGTTACAGCTATTTCTATGAAGTTGTACAAAAACGCTTTCTTTCGCCAAGACAGTGCGTTTCTCACTGTTACATGCATTTGAATGGGGAACTCGACCGAAACAAAGTATAGGTTTTCATTATGTGAATAACTTGGAAATCTTAGCTCAAACAGCTGCAAAACCTGTTTTCCCAGCACGGGAACCTTGAGTTCTATAAGATAAAGCCATAAACATGTGTATCCGAGGCTTCTATCAAAAGTTACAGCTATTCATATGAAGTTGTACAAAAACGCTTTCTTTCGCCAAGACAGTGCGTTTCTCACTGTTACATGCATTTGAATGGGGAACTCGACTGAAACAAAGTATAGGTTTTCATTATGTGAATAACTTGGAAATCTTAGCTCAAACAGCTGCAAAACCTGTTTTCCCAGCACGGGAACCTTGAGTTCTATAAGATAAAGCCATAAACATGTGTATCCGAGTCTTCTATCAAAAGTTACAGCTATTTCTATGAAGTTGTACAAAAACGCTTTCTTTCGCCAAGACAGTGCGTTTCTCACTGTTACATGCATTTGAATGGGGAACTCGACTGAAACAAAGTATAGGTTTTCATTATGTGAATAACTTGGAAATCTTAGCTCAAACAGCTGCAAAACCTGTTTTCCCAGCACGGGAACCTTGAGTTCTATAAGATAAAGCCATAAACATGTGTATCCGAGGCTTCTATCAAAAGTTACAGCTATTCATATGAAGTTGTACAAAAACGCTTTCTTTCGCCAAGACAGTGCGTTTCTCACTGTTACATGCATTTGAATGGGGAACTCGACTGAAACAAAGTATAGGTTTTCATTATGTGAATAACTTGGAAATCTTAGCTCAAACAGCTGCAAAACCTGTTTTCCCAGCACGGGGACCTTGAGTTCTATAATATAAGGCCATAAACATGTTTGTCTGAGTCTTCTATCAAAAGTTACAGCTATTTCTATGAAGTTATACAAAAACGCTTAATTTCGCCAAGACAGTGCGTTTCTCACTGTTACATGCATTTGAATGGGGAACTCGACTGAAACAAAGTATAGGTTTTCATTATGTGAATAACTTGGAAATCTTAGCTCAAACAGCTGCAAAACCTGTTTTCCCAGCACGGGAACCTTGAGTTCTATAAGATAAAGCCATAAACATGTGTATCCGAGGCTTCTATCAAAAGTTACAGCTATTCATATGAAGTTGTACAAAAACGCTTTCTTTCGCCAAGACAGTGCGTTTCTCACTGTTACATGCATTTGAATGGGGAACTCGACTGAAACAAAGTATAGGTTTTCATTATGTGAATAACTTGGAAATCTTAGCTCAAACAGCTGCAAAACCTGTTTTCCCAGCACGGGGACCTTGAGTTCTATAATATAAGGCCATAAACATGTTTGTCTGAGTCTTCTATCAAAAGTTACAGCTATTTCTATGAAGTTGTACAAAAACGCTTTCTTTCGCCAAGACAGTGCGTTTCTCACTGTTACATGCATTTGAATGGTGAACTCGACCGAAACAAAGTATAGGTTTTCATTATGTGAATAACTTGGAAATCTTAGCTCAAACAGCTGCAAAACCTGTTTTCCCAGCACGGGAACCTTGAGTTCTATAAGATAAAGCCATAAACATGTGTATCCGAGTCTTCTATCAAAAGTTACAGCTATTCATATGAAGTTGTACAAAAACGCTTTCTTTCGCCAAGACAGTGCGTTTCTCACTGTTACATGCATTTGAATGGGGAACTCGACCGAAACAAAGTATAGGTTTTCATTATGTGAATAACTTGGAAATCTTAGCTCAAACAGCTGCAAAACCTGTTTTCCCAGCACGGAGACCTTGAGTTCTATAATATAAGGCCATAAACATGTTTGTCTGAGTCTTCTATCAAAAGTTACAGCTATTTCTATGAAGTTGTACAAAAACGCTTTCTTTCGCCAAGACAGTGCGTTTCTCACTGTTACATGCATTTGAATGGGGAACTCGACCGAAACAAAGTATAGGTTTTCATTATGTGAATAACTTGGAAATCTTAGCTCAAACAGCTGCAAAACCTGTTTTCCCAGCACAGGAACCTTGAGTTCTATAAGATAAAGCCATAAACATGTGTATCCGAGGCTTCTATCAAAAGTTACAGCTATTCATATGAAGTTGTACAAAAACGCTTTCTTTCGCCAAGACAGTGCGTTTCTCACTGTTACATGCATTTGAATGGGGAACTCGACTGAAACAAAGTATAGGTTTTCATTATGTGAATAACTTGGAAATCTTAGCTCAAACAGCTGCAAAACCTGTTTTCCCAGCACGGGAACCTTGAGTTCTATAAGATAAAGCCATAAACATGTGTATCCGAGTCTTCTATCAAAAGTTACAGCTATTTCTATGAAGTTGTACAAAAACGCTTTCTTTCGCCAAGACAGTGCGTTTCTCACTGTTACATGCATTTGAATGGGGAACTCGACTGAAACAAAGTATAGGTTTTCATTATGTGAATAACTTGGAAATCTTAGCTCAAACAGCTGCAAAACCTGTTTTCCCAGCACGGGAACCTTGAGTTCTATAAGATAAAGCCATAAACATGTGTATCCGAGGCTTCTATCAAAAGTTACAGCTATTCATATGAAGTTGTACAAAAACGCTTTCTTTCGCCAAGACAGTGCGTTTCTCACTGTTACATGCATTTGAATGGGGAACTCGACTGAAACAAAGTATAGGTTTTCATTATGTGAATAACTTGGAAATCTTAGCTCAAACAGCTGCAAAACCTGTTTTCCCAGCACGGGGACCTTGAGTTCTATAATATAAGGCCATAAACATGTTTGTCTGAGTCTTCTATCAAAAGTTACAGCTATTTCTATGAAGTTATACAAAAACGCTTAATTTCGCCAAGACAGTGCGTTTCTCACTGTTACATGCATTTGAATGGGGAACTCGACTGAAACAAAGTATAGGTTTTCATTATGTGAATAACTTGGAAATCTTAGCTCAAACAGCTGCAAAACCTGTTTTCCCAGCACGGGAACCTTGAGTTCTATAAGATAAAGCCATAAACATGTGTATCCGAGGCTTCTATCAAAAGTTACAGCTATTCATATGAAGTTGTACAAAAACGCTTTCTTTCGCCAAGACAGTGCGTTTCTCACTGTTACATGCATTTGAATGGGGAACTCGACCGAAACAAAGTATAGGTTTTCATTATGTGAATAACTTGGAAATCTTAGCTCAAACAGCTGCAAAACCTGTTTTCCCAGCACGGGGACCTTGAGTTCTATAATATAAGGCCATAAACATGTTTGTCTGAGTCTTCTATCAAAAGTTACAGCTATTTCTATGAAGTTGTACAAAAACGCTTTCTTTCGCCAAGACAGTGCGTTTCTCACTGTTACATGCATTTGAATGGTGAACTCGACCGAAACAAAGTATAGGTTTTCATTATGTGAATAACTTGGAAATCTTAGCTCAAACAGCTGCAAAACCTGTTTTCCCAGCACGGGAACCTTGAGTTCTATAAGATAAAGCCATAAACATGTGTATCCGAGTCTTCTATCAAAAGTTACAGCTATTCATATGAAGTTGTACAAAAACGCTTTCTTTCGCCAAGACAGTGCGTTTCTCACTGTTACATGCATTTGAATGGGGAACTCGACCGAAACAAAGTATAGGTTTTCATTATGTGAATAACTTGGAAATCTTAGCTCAAACAGCTGCAAAACCTGTTTTCCCAGCACGGAGACCTTGAGTTCTATAATATAAGGCCATAAACATGTTTGTCTGAGTCTTCTATCAAAAGTTACAGCTATTTCTATGAAGTTGTACAAAAACGCTTTCTTTCGCCAAGACAGTGCGTTTCTCACTGTTACATGCATTTGAATGGGGAACTCGACCGAAACAAAGTATAGGTTTTCATTATGCGAATAACTTGGAAATCTTAGCTCAAACAGCTGCAAAACCTGTTTTCCCAGCACGGGAACCTTGAGTTCTATAAGATAAAGCCATAAACATGTGTATCCGAGGCTTCTATCAAAAGTTACAGCTATTCATATGAAGTTGTACAAAAACGCTTTCTTTCGCCAAGACAGTGCGTTTCTCACTGTTACATGCATTTGAATGGGGAACTCGACTGAAACAAAGTATAGGTTTTCATTATGTGAATAACTTGGAAATCTTAGCTCAAACAGCTGCAAAACCTGTTTTCCCAGCACGGAGACCTTGAGTTCTATAATATAAGGCCATAAACATGTTTGTCTGAGGCTTCTATCAAAAGTTACAGCTATTTCTATGAAGTTGTACAAAAACGCTTAATTTCGCCAAGACAGTGCGTTTCTCACTGTTACATGCATTTGAATGGGGAACTCGACTGAAACAAAGTATAGGTTTTCATTATGTGAATAACTTGGAAATCTTAGCTCAAACAGCTGCAAAACCTGTTTTCCCAGCACGGGAACCTTGAGTTCTATAAGATAAAGCCATAAACATGTGTATCCGAGGCTTCTATCAAAAGTTACAGCTATTCATATGAAGTTGTACAAAAACGCTTTCTTTCGCCAAGACAGTGCGTTTCTCACTGTTACATGCATTTGAATGGGGAACTCGACTGAAACAAAGTATAGGTTTTCATTATGTGAATAACTTGGAAATCTTAGCTCAAACAGCTGCAAAACCTGTTTTCCCAGCACGGAGACCTTGAGTTCTATAATATAAGGCCATAAACATGTTTGTCTGAGTCTTCTATCAAAAGTTACAGCTATTTCTATGAAGTTGTACAAAAACGCTTAATTTCGCCAAGACAGTGCGTTTCTCACTGTTACATGCATTTGAATGGGGAACTCGACTGAAACAAAGTATAGGTTTTCATTATGTGAATAACTTGGAAATCTTAGCTCAAACAGCTGCAAAACCTGTTTTCCCAGCACGGGAACCTTGAGTTCTATAAGATAAAGCCATAAACATGTGTATCCGAGGCTTCTATCAAAAGTTACAGCTATTCATATGAAGTTGTACAAAAACGCTTTCTTTCGCCAAGACAGTGCGTTTCTCACTGTTACATGCATTTGAATGGGGAACTCGACTGAAACAAAGTATAGGTTTTCATTATGTGAATAACTTGGAAATCTTAGCTCAAACAGCTGCAAAACCTGTTTTCCCAGCACGGGAACCTTGAGTTCTATAAGATAAAGCCATAAACATGTGTATCCGAGTCTTCTATCAAAAGTTACAGCTATTTCTATGAAGTTGTACAAAAACGCTTTCTTTCGCCAAGACAGTGCGTTTCTCACTGTTACATGCATTTGAATGGGGAACTCGACCGAAACAAAGTATAGGTTTTCATTATGTGAATAACTTGGAAATCTTAGCTCAAACAGCTGCAAAACCTGTTTTCCCAGCACGGAGACCTTGAGTTCTATAATATAAGGCCATAAACATGTTTGTCTGAGTCTTCTATCAAAAGTTACAGCTATTCATATGAAGTTGTACAAAAACGCTTTCTTTCGCCAAGACAGTGCGTTTCTCACTGTTACATGCATTTGAATGGGGAACTCGACCGAAACAAAGTATAGGTTTTCATTATGTGAATAACTTGGAAATCTTAGCTCAAACAGCTGCAAAACCTGTTTTCCCAGCACAGGAACCTTGAGTTCTATAAGATAAAGCCATAAACATGTGTATCCGAGGCTTCTATCAAAAGTTACAGCTATTCATATGAAGTTGTACAAAAACGCTTTCTTTCGCCAAGACAGTGCGTTTCTCACTGTTACATGCATTTGAATGGGGAACTCGACTGAAACAAAGTATAGGTTTTCATTATGTGAATAACTTGGAAATCTTAGCTCAAACAGCTGCAAAACCTGTTTTCCCAGCACGGAGACCTTGAGTTCTATAATATAAGGCCATAAACATGTTTGTCTGAGTCTTCTATCAAAAGTTACAGCTATTTCTATGAAGTTGTACAAAAACGCTTAATTTCGCCAAGACAGTGCGTTTCTCACTGTTACATGCATTTGAATGGGGAACTCGACTGAAACAAAGTATAGGTTTTCATTATGTGAATAACTTGGAAATCTTAGCTCAAACAGCTGCAAAACCTGTTTTCCCAGCACGGGAACCTTGAGTTCTATAAGATAAAGCCATAAACATGTGTATCCGAGGCTTCTATCAAAAGTTACAGCTATTCATATGAAGTTGTACAAAAACGCTTTCTTTCGCCAAGACAGTGCGTTTCTCACTGTTACATGCATTTGAATGGGGAACTCGACCGAAACAAAGTATAGGTTTTCATTATGTGAATAACTTGGAAATCTTAGCTCAAACAGCTGCAAAACCTGTTTTCCCAGCACGGGAACCTTGAGTTCTATAAGATAAAGCCATAAACATGTGTATCCGAGTCTTCTATCAAAAGTTACAGCTATTCATATGAAGTTGTACAAAAACGCTTTCTTTCGCCAAGACAGTGCGTTTCTCACTGTTACATGCATTTGAATGGGGAACTCGACCGAAACAAAGTATAGGTTTTCATTATGTGAATAACTTGGAAATCTTAGCTCAAACAGCTGCAAAACCTGTTTTCCCAGCACGGGAACCTTGAGTTCTATAAGATAAAGCCATAAACATGTGTATCCGAGGCTTCTATCAAAAGTTACAGCTATTCATATGAAGTTGTACAAAAACGCTTTCTTTCGCCAAGACAGTGCGTTTCTCACTGTTACATGCATTTGAATGGGGAACTCGACTGAAACAAAGTATAGGTTTTCATTATGTGAATAACTTGGAAATCTTAGCTCAAACAGCTGCAAAACCTGTTTTCCCAGCACGGAGACCTTGAGTTCTATAATATAAGGCCATAAACATGTTTGTCTGAGTCTTCTATCAAAAGTTACAGCTATTTCTATGAAGTTGTACAAAAACGCTTAATTTCGCCAAGACAGTGCGTTTCTCACTGTTACATGCATTTGAATGGGGAACTCGACTGAAACAAAGTATAGGTTTTCATTATGTGAATAACTTGGAAATCTTAGCTCAAACAGCTGCAAAACCTGTTTTCCCAGCACGGAGACCTTGAGTTCTATAATATAAGGCCATAAACATGTTTGTCTGAGTCTTCTATCAAAAGTTACAGCTATTTCTATGAAGTTGTACAAAAACGCTTAATTTCGCCAAGACAGTGCGTTTCTCACTGTTACATGCATTTGAATGGGGAACTCGACTGAAACAAAGTATAGGTTTTCATTATGTGAATAACTTGGAAATCTTAGCTCAAACAGCTGCAAAACCTGTTTTCCCAGCACGGGAACCTTGAGTTCTATAAGATAAAGCCATAAACATGTGTATCCGAGTCTTCTATCAAAAGTTACAGCTATTCATATGAAGTTGTACAAAAACGCTTTCTTTCGCCAAGACAGTGCGTTTCTCACTGTTACATGCATTTGAATGGGGAACTCGACCGAAACAAAGTATAGGTTTTCATTATGTGAATAACTTGGAAATCTTAGCTCAAACAGCTGCAAAACCTGTTTTCCCAGCACAGGAACCTTGAGTTCTATAAGATAAAGCCATAAACATGTGTATCCGAGGCTTCTATCAAAAGTTACAGCTATTCATATGAAGTTGTACAAAAACGCTTTCTTTCGCCAAGACAGTGCGTTTCTCACTGTTACATGCATTTGAATGGGGAACTCGACTGAAACAAAGTATAGGTTTTCATTATGTGAATAACTTGGAAATCTTAGCTCAAACAGCTGCAAAACCTGTTTTCCCAGCACGGAGACCTTGAGTTCTATAATATAAGGCCATAAACATGTTTGTCTGAGTCTTCTATCAAAAGTTACAGCTATTTCTATGAAGTTGTACAAAAACGCTTTCTTTCGCCAAGACAGTGCGTTTCTCACTGTTACATGCATTTGAATGGGGAACTCGACTGAAACAAAGTATAGGTTTTCATTATGTGAATAACTTGGAAATCTTAGCTCAAACAGCTGCAAAACCTGTTTTCCCAGCACGGGAACCTTGAGTTCTATAAGATAAAGCCATAAACATGTGTATCCGAGGCTTCTATCAAAAGTTACAGCTATTCATATGAAGTTGTACAAAAACGCTTTCTTTCGCCAAGACAGTGCGTTTCTCACTGTTACATGCATTTGAATGGGGAACTCGACTGAAACAAAGTATAGGTTTTCATTATGTGAATAACTTGGAAATCTTAGCTCAAACAGCTGCAAAACCTGTTTTCCCAGCACGGAGACCTTGAGTTCTATAAGATAAAGCCATAAACATGTGTATCCGAGGCTTCTATCAAAAGTTACAGCTATTCATATGAAGTTGTACAAAAACGCTTTCTTTCGCCAAGACAGTGCGTTTCTCACTGTTACATGCATTTGAATGGGGAACTCGACTGAAACAAAGTATAGGTTTTCATTATGTGAATAACTTGGAAATCTTAGCTCAAACAGCTGCAAAACCTGTTTTCCCAGCACGGAGACCTTGAGTTCTATAATATAAGGCCATAAACATGTTTGTCTGAGTCTTCTATCAAAAGTTACAGCTATTTCTATGAAGTTGTACAAAAACGCTTAATTTCGCCAAGACAGTGCGTTTCTCACTGTTACATGCATTTGAATGGGGAACTCGACTGAAACAAAGTATAGGTTTTCATTATGTGAATAACTTGGAAATCTTAGCTCAAACAGCTGCAAAACCTGTTTTCCCAGCACGGGAACCTTGAGTTCTATAAGATAAAGCCATAAACATGTGTATCCGAGGCTTCTATCAAAAGTTACAGCTATTCATATGAAGTTGTACAAAAACGCTTTCTTTCGCCAAGACAGTGCGTTTCTCACTGTTACATGCATTTGAATGGGGAACTCGACTGAAACAAAGTATAGGTTTTCATTATGTGAATAACTTGGAAATCTTAGCTCAAACAGCTGCAAAACCTGTTTTCCCAGCACGGAGACCTTGAGTTCTATAATATAAGGCCATAAACATGTTTGTCTGAGTCTTCTATCAAAAGTTACAGCTATTTCTATGAAGTTGTACAAAAACGCTTTCTTTCGCCAAGACAGTGCGTTTCTCACTGTTACATGCATTTGAATGGGGAACTCGACTGAAACAAAGTATAGGTTTTCATTATGTGAATAACTTGGAAATCTTAGCTCAAACAGCTGCAAAACCTGTTTTCCCAGCACGGGAACCTTGAGTTCTATAAGATAAAGCCATAAACATGTGTATCCGAGGCTTCTATCAAAAGTTACAGCTATTCATATGAAGTTGTACAAAAACGCTTTCTTTCGCCAAGACAGTGCGTTTCTCACTGTTACATGCATTTGAATGGGGAACTCGACTGAAACAAAGTATAGGTTTTCATTATGTGAATAACTTGGAAATCTTAGCTCAAACAGCTGCAAAACCTGTTTTCCCAGCACGGGAACCTTGAGTTCTATAAGATAAAGCCATAAACATGTGTATCCGAGGCTTCTATCAAAAGTTACAGCTATTCATATGAAGTTGTACAAAAACGCTTTCTTTCGCCAAGACAGTGCGTTTCTCACTGTTACATGCATTTGAATGGGGAACTCGACCGAAACAAAGTATAGGTTTTCATTATGTGAATAACTTGGAAATCTTAGCTCAAACAGCTGCAAAACCTGTTTTCCCAGCACGGAGACCTTGAGTTCTATAATATAAGGCCATAAACATGTTTGTCTGAGTCTTCTATCAAAAGTTACAGCTATTTCTATGAAGTTGTACAAAAACGCTTAATTTCGCCAAGACAGTGCGTTTCTCACTGTTACATGCATTTGAATGGGGAACTCGACTGAAACAAAGTATAGGTTTTCATTATGTGAATAACTTGGAAATCTTAGCTCAAACAGCTGCAAAACCTGTTTTCCCAGCACGGGAACCTTGAGTTCTATAAGATAAAGCCATAAACATGTGTATCCGAGGCTTCTATCAAAAGTTACAGCTATTCATATGAAGTTGTACAAAAACGCTTTCTTTCGCCAAGACAGTGCGTTTCTCACTGTTACATGCATTTGAATGGGGAACTCGACCGAAACAAAGTATAGGTTTTCATTATGTGAATAACTTGGAAATCTTAGCTCAAACAGCTGCAAAACCTGTTTTCCCAGCACGGGAACCTTGAGTTCTATAAGATAAAGCCATAAACATGTGTATCCGAGTCTTCTATCAAAAGTTACAGCTATTCATATGAAGTTGTACAAAAACGCTTTCTTTCGCCAAGACAGTGCGTTTCTCACTGTTACATGCATTTGAATGGGGAACTCGACTGAAACAAAGTATAGGTTTTCATTATGTGAATAACTTGGAAATCTTAGCTCAAACAGCTGCAAAACCTGTTTTCCCAGCACGGGGACCTTGAGTTCTATAATATAAGGCCATAAACATGTTTGTCTGAGTCTTCTATCAAAAGTTACAGCTATTTCTATGAAGTTGTACAAAAACGCTTTATTTCGCCAAGACAGTGCGTTTCTCACTGTTACATGCATTTGAATGGGGAACTCGACTGAAACAAAGTATAGGTTTTCATTATGTGAATAACTTGGAAATCTTAGCTCAAACAGCTGCAAAACCTGTTTTCCCAGCACGGGGACCTTGAGTTCTATAATATAAGGCCATAAACATGTTTGTCTGAGTCTTCTATCAAAAGTTACAGCTATTTCTATGAAGTTGTACAAAAACGCTTTCTTTCGCCAAGACAGTGCGTTTCTCACTGTTACATGCATTTGAATGGGGAACTCGACCGAAACAAAGTATAGGTTTTCATTATGTGAATAACTTGGAAATCTTAGCTCAAACAGCTGCAAAACCTGTTTTCCCAGCACGGAGACCTTGAGTTCTATAATATAAGGCCATAAACATGTTTGTCTGAGTCTTCTATCAAAAGTTACAGCTATTTCTATGAAGTTGTACAAAAACGCTTTCTTTCGCCAAGACAGTGCGTTTCTCACTGTTACATGCATTTGAATGGGGAACTCGACCGAAACAAAGTATAGGTTTTCATTATGTGAATAACTTGGAAATCTTAGCTCAAACAGCTGCAAAACCTGTTTTCCCAGCACAGGAACCTTGAGTTCTATAAGATAAAGCCATAAACATGTGTATCCGAGGCTTCTATCAAAAGTTACAGCTATTCATATGAAGTTGTACAAAAACGCTTTCTTTCGCCAAGACAGTGCGTTTCTCACTGTTACATGCATTTGAATGGGGAACTCGACTGAAACAAAGTATAGGTTTTCATTATGTGAATAACTTGGAAATCTTAGCTCAAACAGCTGCAAAACCTGTTTTCCCAGCACGGAGACCTTGAGTTCTATAATATAAGGCCATAAACATGTTTGTCTGAGTCTTCTATCAAAAGTTACAGCTATTTCTATGAAGTTGTACAAAAACGCTTAATTTCGCCAAGACAGTGCGTTTCTCACTGTTACATGCATTTGAATGGGGAACTCGACTGAAACAAAGTATAGGTTTTCATTATGTGAATAACTTGGAAATCTTAGCTCAAACAGCTGCAAAACCTGTTTTCCCAGCACGGGAACCTTGAGTTCTATAAGATAAAGCCATAAACATGTGTATCCGAGGCTTCTATCAAAAGTTACAGCTATTCATATGAAGTTGTACAAAAACGCTTTCTTTCGCCAAGACAGTGCGTTTCTCACTGTTACATGCATTTGAATGGGGAACTCGACCGAAACAAAGTATAGGTTTTCATTATGTGAATAACTTGGAAATCTTAGCTCAAACAGCTGCAAAACCTGTTTTCCCAGCACGGGAACCTTGAGTTCTATAAGATAAAGCCATAAACATGTGTATCCGAGTCTTCTATCAAAAGTTACAGCTATTCATATGAAGTTGTACAAAAACGCTTTCTTTCGCCAAGACAGTGCGTTTCTCACTGTTACATGCATTTGAATGGGGAACTCGACTGAAACAAAGTATAGGTTTTCATTATGTGAATAACTTGGAAATCTTAGCTCAAACAGCTGCAAAACCTGTTTTCCCAGCACGGGGACCTTGAGTTCTATAATATAAGGCCATAAACATGTTTGTCTGAGTCTTCTATCAAAAGTTACAGCTATTTCTATGAAGTTGTACAAAAACGCTTAATTTCGCCAAGACAGTGCGTTTCTCACTGTTACATGCATTTGAATGGGGAACTCGACTGAAACAAAGTATAGGTTTTCATTATGTGAATAACTTGGAAATCTTAGCTCAAACAGCTGCAAAACCTGTTTTCCCAGCACGGGGACCTTGAGTTCTATAATATAAGGCCATAAACATGTTTGTCTGAGTCTTCTATCAAAAGTTACAGCTATTTCTATGAAGTTGTACAAAAACGCTTTCTTTCGCCAAGACAGTGCGTTTCTCACTGTTACATGCATTTGAATGGTGAACTCGACCGAAACAAAGTATAGGTTTTCATTATGTGAATAACTTGGAAATCTTAGCTCAAACAGCTGCAAAACCTGTTTTCCCAGCACGGAGACCTTGAGTTCTATAATATAAGGCCATAAACATGTTTGTCTGAGTCTTCTATCAAAAGTTACAGCTATTTCTATGAAGTTGTACAAAAACGCTTTCTTTCGCCAAGACAGTGCGTTTCTCACTGTTACATGCATTTGAATGGGGAACTCGACCGAAACAAAGTATAGGTTTTCATTATGCGAATAACTTGGAAATCTTAGCTCAAACAGCTGCAAAACCTGTTTTCCCAGCACAGGAACCTTGAGTTCTATAAGATAAAGCCATAAACATGTGTATCCGAGGCTTCTATCAAAAGTTACAGCTATTCATATGAAGTTGTACAAAAACGCTTTCTTTCGCCAAGACAGTGCGTTTCTCACTGTTACATGCATTTGAATGGGGAACTCGACTGAAACAAAGTATAGGTTTTCATTATGTGAATAACTTGGAAATCTTAGCTCAAACAGCTGCAAAACCTGTTTTCCCAGCACGGAGACCTTGAGTTCTATAATATAAGGCCATAAACATGTTTGTCTGAGTCTTCTATCAAAAGTTACAGCTATTTCTATGAAGTTGTACAAAAACGCTTAATTTCGCCAAGACAGTGCGTTTCTCACTGTTACATGCATTTGAATGGGGAACTCGACTGAAACAAAGTATAGGTTTTCATTATGTGAATAACTTGGAAATCTTAGCTCAAACAGCTGCAAAACCTGTTTTCCCAGCACGGGAACCTTGAGTTCTATAAGATAAAGCCATAAACATGTGTATCCGAGGCTTCTATCAAAAGTTACAGCTATTCATATGAAGTTGTACAAAAACGCTTTCTTTCGCCAAGACAGTGCGTTTCTCACTGTTACATGCATTTGAATGGGGAACTCGACTGAAACAAAGTATAGGTTTTCATTATGTGAATAACTTGGAAATCTTAGCTCAAACAGCTGCAAAACCTGTTTTCCCAGCACGGAGACCTTGAGTTCTATAATATAAGGCCATAAACATGTTTGTCTGAGTCTTCTATCAAAAGTTACAGCTATTTCTATGAAGTTGTACAAAAACGCTTAATTTCGCCAAGACAGTGCGTTTCTCACTGTTACATGCATTTGAATGGGGAACTCGACTGAAACAAAGTATAGGTTTTCATTATGTGAATAACTTGGAAATCTTAGCTCAAACAGCTGCAAAACCTGTTTTCCCAGCACGGGAACCTTGAGTTCTATAAGATAAAGCCATAAACATGTGTATCCGAGGCTTCTATCAAAAGTTACAGCTATTCATATGAAGTTGTACAAAAACGCTTAATTTCGCCAAGACAGTGCGTTTCTCACTGTTACATGCATTTGAATGGGGAACTCGACTGAAACAAAGTATAGGTTTTCATTATGTGAATAACTTGGAAATCTTAGCTCAAACAGCTGCAAAACCTGTTTTCCCAGCACGGGAACCTTGAGTTCTATAAGATAAAGCCATAAACATGTGTATCCGAGGCTTCTATCAAAAGTTACAGCTATTCATATGAAGTTGTACAAAAACGCTTTCTTTCGCCAAGACAGTGCGTTTCTCACTGTTACATGCATTTGAATGGGGAACTCGACTGAAACAAAGTATAGGTTTTCATTATGTGAATAACTTGGAAATCTTAGCTCAAACAGCTGCAAAACCTGTTTTCCCAGCACGGAGACCTTGAGTTCTATAATATAAGGCCATAAACATGTTTGTCTGAGTCTTCTATCAAAAGTTACAGCTATTTCTATGAAGTTGTACAAAAACGCTTAATTTCGCCAAGACAGTGCGTTTCTCACTGTTACATGCATTTGAATGGGGAACTCGACTGAAACAAAGTATAGGTTTTCATTATGTGAATAACTTGGAAATCTTAGCTCAAACAGCTGCAAAACCTGTTTTCCCAGCACGGGAACCTTGAGTTCTATAAGATAAAGCCATAAACATGTGTATCCGAGGCTTCTATCAAAAGTTACAGCTATTCATATGAAGTTGTACAAAAACGCTTTCTTTCGCCAAGACAGTGCGTTTCTCACTGTTACATGCATTTGAATGGGGAACTCGACCGAAACAAAGTATAGGTTTTCATTATGTGAATAACTTGGAAATCTTAGCTCAAACAGCTGCAAAACCTGTTTTCCCAGCACGGGAACCTTGAGTTCTATAAGATAAAGCCATAAACATGTGTATCCGAGTCTTCTATCAAAAGTTACAGCTATTCATATGAAGTTGTACAAAAACGCTTTCTTTCGCCAAGACAGTGCGTTTCTCACTGTTACATGCATTTGAATGGGGAACTCGACTGAAACAAAGTATAGGTTTTCATTATGTGAATAACTTGGAAATCTTAGCTCAAACAGCTGCAAAACCTGTTTTCCCAGCACGGGGACCTTGAGTTCTATAATATAAGGCCATAAACATGTTTGTCTGAGTCTTCTATCAAAAGTTACAGCTATTTCTATGAAGTTGTACAAAAACGCTTAATTTCGCCAAGACAGTGCGTTTCTCACTGTTACATGCATTTGAATGGGGAACTCGACTGAAACAAAGTATAGGTTTTCATTATGTGAATAACTTGGAAATCTTAGCTCAAACAGCTGCAAAACCTGTTTTCCCAGCACGGGGACCTTGAGTTCTATAATATAAGGCCATAAACATGTTTGTCTGAGTCTTCTATCAAAAGTTACAGCTATTTCTATGAAGTTGTACAAAAACGCTTTCTTTCGCCAAGACAGTGCGTTTCTCACTGTTACATGCATTTGAATGGTGAACTCGACCGAAACAAAGTATAGGTTTTCATTATGTGAATAACTTGGAAATCTTAGCTCAAACAGCTGCAAAACCTGTTTTCCCAGCACGGGAACCTTGAGTTCTATAAGATAAAGCCATAAACATGTGTATCCGAGTCTTCTATCAAAAGTTACAGCTATTCATATGAAGTTGTACAAAAACGCTTTCTTTCGCCAAGACAGTGCGTTTCTCACTGTTACATGCATTTGAATGGGGAACTCGACCGAAACAAAGTATAGGTTGTCATTATGTGAATAACTTGGAAATCTTAGCTCAAACAGCTGCAAAACCTGTTTTCCCAGCACGGAGACCTTGAGTTCTATAATATAAGGCCATAAACATGTTTGTCTGAGTCTTCTATCAAAAGTTACAGCTATTTCTATGAAGTTGTACAAAAACGCTTTCTTTCGCCAAGACAGTGCGTTTCTCACTGTTACATGCATTTGAATGGGGAACTCGACCGAAACAAAGTATAGGTTTTCATTATGCGAATAACTTGGAAATCTTAGCTCAAACAGCTGCAAAACCTGTTTTCCCAGCACAGGAACCTTGAGTTCTATAAGATAAAGCCATAAACATGTGTATCCGAGGCTTCTATCAAAAGTTACAGCTATTCATATGAAGTTGTACAAAAACGCTTTCTTTCGCCAAGACAGTGCGTTTCTCACTGTTACATGCATTTGAATGGGGAACTCGACTGAAACAAAGTATAGGTTTTCATTATGTGAATAACTTGGAAATCTTAGCTCAAACAGCTGCAAAACCTGTTTTCCCAGCACGGAGACCTTGAGTTCTATAATATAAGGCCATAAACATGTTTGTCTGAGTCTTCTATCAAAAGTTACAGCTATTTCTATGAAGTTGTACAAAAACGCTTAATTTCGCCAAGACAGTGCGTTTCTCACTGTTACATGCATTTGAATGGGGAACTCGACTGAAACAAAGTATAGGTTTTCATTATGTGAATAACTTGGAAATCTTAGCTCAAACAGCTGCAAAACCTGTTTTCCCAGCACGGGAACCTTGAGTTCTATAAGATAAAGCCATAAACATGTGTATCCGAGGCTTCTATCAAAAGTTACAGCTATTCATATGAAGTTGTACAAAAACGCTTTCTTTCGCCAAGACAGTGCGTTTCTCACTGTTACATGCATTTGAATGGGGAACTCGACCGAAACAAAGTATAGGTTTTCATTATGTGAATAACTTGGAAATCTTAGCTCAAACAGCTGCAAAACCTGTTTTCCCAGCACGGGAACCTTGAGTTCTATAAGATAAAGCCATAAACATGTGTATCCGAGTCTTCTATCAAAAGTTACAGCTATTCATATGAAGTTGTACAAAAACGCTTTCTTTCGCCAAGACAGTGCGTTTCTCACTGTTACATGCATTTGAATGGGGAACTCGACCGAAACAAAGTATAGGTTTTCATTATGCGAATAACTTGGAAATCTTAGCTCAAACAGCTGCAAAACCTGTTTTCCCAGCACAGGAACCTTGAGTTCTATAAGATAAAGCCATAAACATGTGTATCCGAGGCTTCTATCAAAAGTTACAGCTATTCATATGAAGTTGTACAAAAACGCTTTCTTTCGCCAAGACAGTGCGTTTCTCACTGTTACATGCATTTGAATGGGGAACTCGACTGAAACAAAGTATAGGTTTTCATTATGTGAATAACTTGGAAATCTTAGCTCAAACAGCTGCAAAACCTGTTTTCCCAGCACGGAGACCTTGAGTTCTATAATATAAGGCCATAAACATGTTTGTCTGAGTCTTCTATCAAAAGTTACAGCTATTTCTATGAAGTTGTACAAAAACGCTTAATTTCGCCAAGACAGTGCGTTTCTCACTGTTACATGCATTTGAATGGGGAACTCGACTGAAACAAAGTATAGGTTTTCATTATGTGAATAACTTGGAAATCTTAGCTCAAACAGCTGCAAAACCTGTTTTCCCAGCACGGGAACCTTGAGTTCTATAAGATAAAGCCATAAACATGTGTATCCGAGGCTTCTATCAAAAGTTACAGCTATTCATATGAAGTTGTACAAAAACGCTTTCTTTCGCCAAGACAGTGCGTTTCTCACTGTTACATGCATTTGAATGGGGAACTCGACTGAAACAAAGTATAGGTTTTCATTATGTGAATAACTTGGAAATCTTAGCTCAAACAGCTGCAAAACCTGTTTTCCCAGCACGGAGACCTTGAGTTCTATAATATAAGGCCATAAACATGTTTGTCTGAGTCTTCTATCAAAAGTTACAGCTATTTCTATGAAGTTGTACAAAAACGCTTAATTTCGCCAAGACAGTGCGTTTCTCACTGTTACATGCATTTGAATGGGGAACTCGACTGAAACAAAGTATAGGTTTTCATTATGTGAATAACTTGGAAATCTTAGCTCAAACAGCTGCAAAACCTGTTTTCCCAGCACGGGAACCTTGAGTTCTATAAGATAAAGCCATAAACATGTGTATCCGAGGCTTCTATCAAAAGTTACAGCTATTCATATGAAGTTGTACAAAAACGCTTTCTTTCGCCAAGACAGTGCGTTTCTCACTGTTACATGCATTTGAATGGGGAACTCGACTGAAACAAAGTATAGGTTTTCATTATGTGAATAACTTGGAAATCTTAGCTCAAACAGCTGCAAAACCTGTTTTCCCAGCACGGGGACCTTGAGTTCTATAATATAAGGCCATAAACATGTTTGTCTGAGTCTTCTATCAAAAGTTACAGCTATTTCTATGAAGTTGTACAAAAACGCTTTCTTTCGCCAAGACAGTGCGTTTCTCACTGTTACATGCATTTGAATGGTGAACTCGACCGAAACAAAGTATAGGTTTTCATTATGTGAATAACTTGGAAATCTTAGCTCAAACAGCTGCAAAACCTGTTTTCCCAGCACGGGAACCTTGAGTTCTATAAGATAAAGCCATAAACATGTGTATCCGAGTCTTCTATCAAAAGTTACAGCTATTCATATGAAGTTGTACAAAAACGCTTTCTTTCGCCAAGACAGTGCGTTTCTCACTGTTACATGCATTTGAATGGGGAACTCGACCGAAACAAAGTATAGGTTTTCATTATGTGAATAACTTGGAAATCTTAGCTCAAACAGCTGCAAAACCTGTTTTCCCAGCACGGAGACCTTGAGTTCTATAATATAAGGCCATAAACATGTTTGTCTGAGTCTTCTATCAAAAGTTACAGCTATTTCTATGAAGTTGTACAAAAACGCTTTCTTTCGCCAAGACAGTGCGTTTCTCACTGTTACATGCATTTGAATGGGGAACTCGACCGAAACAAAGTATAGGTTTTCATTATGCGAATAACTTGGAAATCTTAGCTCAAACAGCTGCAAAACCTGTTTTCCCAGCACAGGAACCTTGAGTTCTATAAGATAAAGCCATAAACATGTGTATCCGAGGCTTCTATCAAAAGTTACAGCTATTCATATGAAGTTGTACAAAAACGCTTTCTTTCGCCAAGACAGTGCGTTTCTCACTGTTACATGCATTTGAATGGGGAACTCGACTGAAACAAAGTATAGGTTTTCATTATGTGAATAACTTGGAAATCTTAGCTCAAACAGCTGCAAAACCTGTTTTCCCAGCACGGAGACCTTGAGTTCTATAATATAAGGCCATAAACATGTTTGTCTGAGTCTTCTATCAAAAGTTACAGCTATTTCTATGAAGTTGTACAAAAACGCTTAATTTCGCCAAGACAGTGCGTTTCTCACTGTTACATGCATTTGAATGGGGAACTCGACTGAAACAAAGTATAGGTTTTCATTATGTGAATAACTTGGAAATCTTAGCTCAAACAGCTGCAAAACCTGTTTTCCCAGCACGGGAACCTTGAGTTCTATAAGATAAAGCCATAAACATGTGTATCCGAGGCTTCTATCAAAAGTTACAGCTATTCATATGAAGTTGTACAAAAACGCTTTCTTTCGCCAAGACAGTGCGTTTCTCACTGTTACATGCATTTGAATGGGGAACTCGACCGAAACAAAGTATAGGTTTTCATTATGTGAATAACTTGGAAATCTTAGCTCAAACAGCTGCAAAACCTGTTTTCCCAGCACGGGAACCTTGAGTTCTATAAGATAAAGCCATAAACATGTGTATCCGAGTCTTCTATCAAAAGTTACAGCTATTCATATGAAGTTGTACAAAAACGCTTTCTTTCGCCAAGACAGTGCGTTTCTCACTGTTACATGCATTTGAATGGGGAACTCGACTGAAACAAAGTATAGGTTTTCATTATGTGAATAACTTGGAAATCTTAGCTCAAACAGCTGCAAAACCTGTTTTCCCAGCACGGGAACCTTGAGTTCTATAATATAAGGCCATAAACATGTTTGTCTGAGTCTTCTATCAAAAGTTACAGCTATTTCTATGAAGTTGTACAAAAACGCTTAATTTCGCCAAGACAGTGCGTTTCTCACTGTTACATGCATTTGAATGGGGAACTCGACTGAAACAAAGTATAGGTTTTCATTATGTGAATAACTTGGAAATCTTAGCTCAAACAGCTGCAAAACCTGTTTTCCCAGCACGGGAACCTTGAGTTCTATAAGATAAAGCCATAAACATGTGTATCCGAGTCTTCTATCAAAAGTTACAGCTATTCATATGAAGTTGTACAAAAACGCTTTCTTTCGCCAAGACAGTGCGTTTCTCACTGTTACATGCATTTGAATGGGGAACTCGACCGAAACAAAGTATAGGTTGTCATTATGTGAATAACTTGGAAATCTTAGCTCAAACAGCTGCAAAACCTGTTTTCCCAGCACGGAGACCTTGAGTTCTATAATATAAGGCCATAAACATGTTTGTCTGAGTCTTCTATCAAAAGTTACAGCTATTTCTATGAAGTTGTACAAAAACGCTTTCTTTCGCCAAGACAGTGCGTTTCTCACTGTTACATGCATTTGAATGGGGAACTCGACCGAAACAAAGTATAGGTTTTCATTATGCGAATAACTTGGAAATCTTAGCTCAAACAGCTGCAAAACCTGTTTTCCCAGCACGGGAACCTTGAGTTCTATAAGATAAAGCCATAAACATGTGCATCCGAGTCTTCTATCAAAAGTTACAGCTATTTCTATGAAGTTGTACAAAAACGCTTTCTTTCGCCAAGACAGTGCGTTTCTCACTGTTACATGCATTTGAATGGGGAACTCGACCGAAACAAAGTATAAGTTTTCATTATGTGAATAACTTGGAAATCTTAGCTCAAACAGCTGCAAAACCTGTTTTCCCAGCACGGAGACCTTGAGTTCTATAAGATAAAGCCATAAACATGTGTATCCGAGTCTTCTATCAAAAGTTACAGCTATTTCTATGAAGTTGTACAAAAACGCTTTCTTTCGCCAAGACAGTGCGTTTCTCACTGTTACATGCATTTGAATGGGGAACTCGACCGAAACAAAGTATAGGTTTTCATTATGTGAATAACTTGGAAATCTTAGCTCAAACAGCTGCAAAACCTGTTTTCCCAGCATGGGAACCTTGAGTTCTATAAGATAAAGCCATAAACATGTGTATCCGAGTCTTCTATCAAAAGTTACAGCTATTTCTATGAAGTTGTACAAAAACGCTTTCTTTCGCCAAGACAGTGCGTTTCTCACTGTTACATGCATTTGAATGGGGAACTCGACCGAAACAAAGTATAGGTTTTCATTATGTGAATAACTTGGAAATCTTAGCTCAAACAGCTGCAAAACCTGTTTTCCCAGCACGGGAACCTTGAGTTCTATAAGATAAAGCCATAAACATGTGTATCCGAGTCTTCTATCAAAAGTTACAGCTATTTCTATGAAGTTGTACAAAAACGCTTTCTTTCGCCAAGACAGTGCGTTTCTCACTGTTACATGCATTTGAATGGGGAACTCGACCGAAACAAAGTATAGGTTTTCATTATGTGAATAACTTGGAAATCTTAGCTCAAACAGCTGCAAAACCTGTTTTCCCAGCACGGGAACCTTGAGTTCTATAAGATAAAGCCATAAACATGTGTATCCGAGTCTTCTATCAAAAGTTACAGCTATTTCTATGAAGTTGTACAAAAACGCTTTCTTTCGCCAAGACAGTGCGTTTCTCACTGTTACATGCATTTGAATGGGGAACTCGACCGAAACAAAGTATAAGTTTTCATTATGTGAATAACTTGGAAATCTTAGCTCAAACAGCTGCAAAACCTGTTTTCCCAGCACGGGAACCTTGAGTTCTATAAGATAAAGCCATAAACATGTGTATCCGAGTCTTCTATCAAAAGTTACAGCTATTTCTATGAAGTTGTACAAAAACGCTTTCTTTCGCCAAGACAGTGCGTTTCTCACTGTTACATGCATTTGAATGGGGAACTCGACCGAAACAAAGTATAGGTTTTCATTATGTGAATAACTTGGAAATCTTAGCTCAAACAGCTGCAAAACCTGTTTTCCCAGCACGGGAACCTTGAGTTCTATAAGATAAAGCCATAAACATGTGTATCCGAGTCTTCTATCAAAAGTTACAGCTATTTCTATGAAGTTGTACAAAAACGCTTTCTTTCGCCAAGACAGTGCGTTTCTCACTGTTACATGCATTTGAATGGGGAACTCGACCGAAACAAAGTATAGGTTTTCATTATGTGAATAACTTGGAAATCTTAGCTCAAACAGCTGCAAAACCTGTTTTCCCAGCACGGGAACCTTGAGTTCTATAAGATAAAGCCATAAACATGTGTATCCGAGTCTTCTATCAAAAGTTACAGCTATTTCTATGAAGTTGTACAAAAACGCTTTCTTCGCCAAGACAGTGCGTTTCTCACTGTTACATGCATTTGAATGGGGAACTCGACCGAAACAAAGTATAGGTTTTCATTATGTGAATAACTTGGAAATCTTAGCTCAAACAGCTGCAAAACCTGTTTTCCCAGCACGGGAACCTTGAGTTCTATAAGATAAAGCCATAAACATGTGTATCCGAGTCTTCTATCAAAAGTTACAGCTATTTCTATGAAGTTGTACAAAAACGCTTTCTTTCGCCAAGACAGTGCGTTTCTCACTGTTACATGCATTTGAATGGGGAACTCGACCGAAACAAAGTATAGGTTTTCATTATGTGAATAACTTGGAAATCTTAGCTCAAACAGCTGCAAAACCTGTTTTCCCAGCACGGGAACCTTGAGTTCTATAAGATAAAGCCATAAACATGTGTATCCGAGTCTTCTATCAAAAGTTACAGCTATTTCTATGAAGTTGTACAAAAACGCTTTCTTTCGCCAAGACAGTGCGTTTCTCACTGTTACATGCATTTGAATGGGGAACTCGACCGAAACAAAGTATAGGTTTTCATTATGTGAATAACTTGGAAATCTTAGCTCAAACAGCTGCAAAACCTGTTTTCCCAGCACGGGGACCTTGAGTTCTATAATATAAGGCCATAAACATGTTTGTCTGAGTCTTCTATCAAAAGTTACAGCTATTTCTATGAAGTTGTACAAAAACGCTTAATTTCGCCAAGACAGTGCGTTTCTCACTGTTACATGCATTTGAATGGGGAACTCGACTGAAACAAAGTATAGGTTTTCATTATGTGAATAACTTGGAAATCTTAGCTCAAACAGCTGCAAAACCTGTTTTCCCAGCACGGGGACCTTGAGTTCTATAATATAAGGCCATAAACATGTTTGTCTGAGTCTTCTATCAAAAGTTACAGCTATTTCTATGAAGTTGTACAAAAACGCTTTCTTTCGCCAAGACAGTGCGTTTCTCACTGTTACATGCATTTGAATGGTGAACTCGACCGAAACAAAGTATAGGTTTTCATTATGTGAATAACTTGGAAATCTTAGCTCAAACAGCTGCAAAACCTGTTTTCCCAGCACGGGAACCTTGAGTTCTATAAGATAAAGCCATAAACATGTGTATCCGAGTCTTCTATCAAAAGTTACAGCTATTCATATGAAGTTGTACAAAAACGCTTTCTTTCGCCAAGACAGTGCGTTTCTCACTGTTACATGCATTTGAATGGGGAACTCGACCGAAACAAAGTATAGGTTGTCATTATGTGAATAACTTGGAAATCTTAGCTCAAACAGCTGCAAAACCTGTTTTCCCAGCACGGAGACCTTGAGTTCTATAATATAAGGCCATAAACATGTTTGTCTGAGTCTTCTATCAAAAGTTACAGCTATTTCTATGAAGTTGTACAAAAACGCTTTCTTTCGCCAAGACAGTGCGTTTCTCACTGTTACATGCATTTGAATGGGGAACTCGACCGAAACAAAGTATAGGTTTTCATTATGCGAATAACTTGGAAATCTTAGCTCAAACAGCTGCAAAACCTGTTTTCCCAGCACAGGAACCTTGAGTTCTATAAGATAAAGCCATAAACATGTGTATCCGAGGCTTCTATCAAAAGTTACAGCTATTCATATGAAGTTGTACAAAAACGCTTTCTTTCGCCAAGACAGTGCGTTTCTCACTGTTACATGCATTTGAATGGGGAACTCGACTGAAACAAAGTATAGGTTTTCATTATGTGAATAACTTGGAAATCTTAGCTCAAACAGCTGCAAAACCTGTTTTCCCAGCACGGAGACCTTGAGTTCTATAATATAAGGCCATAAACATGTTTGTCTGAGTCTTCTATCAAAAGTTACAGCTATTTCTATGAAGTTGTACAAAAACGCTTAATTTCGCCAAGACAGTGCGTTTCTCACTGTTACATGCATTTGAATGGGGAACTCGACTGAAACAAAGTATAGGTTTTCATTATGTGAATAACTTGGAAATCTTAGCTCAAACAGCTGCAAAACCTGTTTTCCCAGCACGGGAACCTTGAGTTCTATAAGATAAAGCCATAAACATGTGTATCCGAGGCTTCTATCAAAAGTTACAGCTATTCATATGAAGTTGTACAAAAACGCTTTCTTTCGCCAAGACAGTGCGTTTCTCACTGTTACATGCATTTGAATGGGGAACTCGACCGAAACAAAGTATAGGTTTTCATTATGTGAATAACTTGGAAATCTTAGCTCAAACAGCTGCAAAACCTGTTTTCCCAGCACGGGAACCTTGAGTTCTATAAGATAAAGCCATAAACATGTGTATCCGAGTCTTCTATCAAAAGTTACAGCTATTCATATGAAGTTGTACAAAAACGCTTTCTTTCGCCAAGACAGTGCGTTTCTCACTGTTACATGCATTTGAATGGGGAACTCGACCGAAACAAAGTATAGGTTTTCATTATGCGAATAACTTGGAAATCTTAGCTCAAACAGCTGCAAAACCTGTTTTCCCAGCACAGGAACCTTGAGTTCTATAAGATAAAGCCATAAACATGTGTATCCGAGGCTTCTATCAAAAGTTACAGCTATTCATATGAAGTTGTACAAAAACGCTTTCTTTCGCCAAGACAGTGCGTTTCTCACTGTTACATGCATTTGAATGGGGAACTCGACTGAAACAAAGTATAGGTTTTCATTATGTGAATAACTTGGAAATCTTAGCTCAAACAGCTGCAAAACCTGTTTTCCCAGCACGGAGACCTTGAGTTCTATAATATAAGGCCATAAACATGTTTGTCTGAGTCTTCTATCAAAAGTTACAGCTATTTCTATGAAGTTGTACAAAAACGCTTAATTTCGCCAAGACAGTGCGTTTCTCACTGTTACATGCATTTGAATTGGGAACTCGACTGAAACAAAGTATAGGTTTTCATTATGTGAATAACTTGGAAATCTTAGCTCAAACAGCTGCAAAACCTGTTTTCCCAGCACGGGAACCTTGAGTTCTATAAGATAAAGCCATAAACATGTGTATCCGAGGCTTCTATCAAAAGTTACAGCTATTCATATGAAGTTGTACAAAAACGCTTTCTTTCGCCAAGACAGTGCGTTTCTCACTGTTACATGCATTTGAATGGGGAACTCGACCGAAACAAAGTATAGGTTTTCATTATGTGAATAACTTGGAAATCTTAGCTCAAACAGCTGCAAAACCTGTTTTCCCAGCACGGGAACCTTGAGTTCTATAAGATAAAGCCATAAACATGTGTATCCGAGTCTTCTATCAAAAGTTACAGCTATTCATATGAAGTTGTACAAAAACGCTTTCTTTCGCCAAGACAGTGCGTTTCTCACTGTTACATGCATTTGAATGGGGAACTCGACCGAAACAAAGTATAGGTTTTCATTATGCGAATAACTTGGAAATCTTAGCTCAAACAGCTGCAAAACCTGTTTTCCCAGCACAGGAACCTTGAGTTCTATAAGATAAAGCCATAAACATGTGTATCCGAGGCTTCTATCAAAAGTTACAGCTATTCATATGAAGTTGTACAAAAACGCTTTCTTTCGCCAAGACAGTGCGTTTCTCACTGTTACATGCATTTGAATGGGGAACTCGACTGAAACAAAGTATAGGTTTTCATTATGTGAATAACTTGGAAATCTTAGCTCAAACAGCTGCAAAACCTGTTTTCCCAGCACGGAGACCTTGAGTTCTATAATATAAGGCCATAAACATGTTTGTCTGAGTCTTCTATCAAAAGTTACAGCTATTTCTATGAAGTTGTACAAAAACGCTTAATTTCGCCAAGACAGTGCGTTTCTCACTGTTACATGCATTTGAATGGGGAACTCGACTGAAACAAAGTATAGGTTTTCATTATGTGAATAACTTGGAAATCTTAGCTCAAACAGCTGCAAAACCTGTTTTCCCAGCACGGGAACCTTGAGTTCTATAAGATAAAGCCATAAACATGTGTATCCGAGGCTTCTATCAAAAGTTACAGCTATTCATATGAAGTTGTACAAAAACGCTTTCTTTCGCCAAGACAGTGCGTTTCTCACTGTTACATGCATTTGAATGGGGAACTCGACTGAAACAAAGTATAGGTTTTCATTATGTGAATAACTTGGAAATCTTAGCTCAAACAGCTGCAAAACCTGTTTTCCCAGCACGGAGACCTTGAGTTCTATAATATAAGGCCATAAACATGTTTGTCTGAGTCTTCTATCAAAAGTTACAGCTATTTCTATGAAGTTGTACAAAAACGCTTAATTTCGCCAAGACAGTGCGTTTCTCACTGTTACATGCATTTGAATGGGGAACTCGACTGAAACAAAGTATAGGTTTTCATTATGTGAATAACTTGGAAATCTTAGCTCAAACAGCTGCAAAACCTGTTTTCCCAGCACGGGAACCTTGAGTTCTATAAGATAAAGCCATAAACATGTGTATCCGAGGCTTCTATCAAAAGTTACAGCTATTCATATGAAGTTGTACAAAAACGCTTTCTTTCGCCAAGACAGTGCGTTTCTCACTGTTACATGCATTTGAATGGGGAACTCGACTGAAACAAAGTATAGGTTTTCATTATGTGAATAACTTGGAAATCTTAGCTCAAACAGCTGCAAAACCTGTTTTCCCAGCACGGGGACCTTGAGTTCTATAATATAAGGCCATAAACATGTTTGTCTGAGTCTTCTATCAAAAGTTACAGCTATTTCTATGAAGTTGTACAAAAACGCTTTCTTTCGCCAAGACAGTGCGTTTCTCACTGTTACATGCATTTGAATGGTGAACTCGACCGAAACAAAGTATAGGTTTTCATTATGTGAATAACTTGGAAATCTTAGCTCAAACAGCTGCAAAACCTGTTTTCCCAGCACGGGAACCTTGAGTTCTATAAGATAAAGCCATAAACATGTGTATCCGAGTCTTCTATCAAAAGTTACAGCTATTCATATGAAGTTGTACAAAAACGCTTTCTTTCGCCAAGACAGTGCGTTTCTCACTGTTACATGCATTTGAATGGGGAACTCGACCGAAACAAAGTATAGGTTTTCATTATGTGAATAACTTGGAAATCTTAGCTCAAACAGCTGCAAAACCTGTTTTCCCAGCACGGAGACCTTGAGTTCTATAATATAAGGCCATAAACATGTTTGTCTGAGTCTTCTATCAAAAGTTACAGCTATTTCTATGAAGTTGTACAAAAACGCTTTCTTTCGCCAAGACAGTGCGTTTCTCACTGTTACATGCATTTGAATGGGGAACTCGACCGAAACAAAGTATAGGTTTTCATTATGCGAATAACTTGGAAATCTTAGCTCAAACAGCTGCAAAACCTGTTTTCCCAGCACAGGAACCTTGAGTTCTATAAGATAAAGCCATAAACATGTGTATCCGAGGCTTCTATCAAAAGTTACAGCTATTCATATGAAGTTGTACAAAAACGCTTTCTTTCGCCAAGACAGTGCGTTTCTCACTGTTACATGCATTTGAATGGGGAACTCGACTGAAACAAAGTATAGGTTTTCATTATGTGAATAACTTGGAAATCTTAGCTCAAACAGCTGCAAAACCTGTTTTCCCAGCACGGAGACCTTGAGTTCTATAATATAAGGCCATAAACATGTTTGTCTGAGTCTTCTATCAAAAGTTACAGCTATTTCTATGAAGTTGTACAAAAACGCTTAATTTCGCCAAGACAGTGCGTTTCTCACTGTTACATGCATTTGAATGGGGAACTCGACTGAAACAAAGTATAGGTTTTCATTATGTGAATAACTTGGAAATCTTAGCTCAAACAGCTGCAAAACCTGTTTTCCCAGCACGGGAACCTTGAGTTCTATAAGATAAAGCCATAAACATGTGTATCCGAGGCTTCTATCAAAAGTTACAGCTATTCATATGAAGTTCTACAAAAACGCTTTCTTTCGCCAAGACAGTGCGTTTCTCACTGTTACATGCATTTGAATGGGGAACTCGACCGAAACAAAGTATAGGTTTTCATTATGTGAATAACTTGGAAATCTTAGCTCAAACAGCTGCAAAACCTGTTTTCCCAGCACGGGAACCTTGAGTTCTATAAGATAAAGCCATAAACATGTGTATCCGAGTCTTCTATCAAAAGTTACAGCTATTCATATGAAGTTGTACAAAAACGCTTTCTTTCGCCAAGACAGTGCGTTTCTCACTGTTACATGCATTTGAATGGGGAACTCGACTGAAACAAAGTATAGGTTTTCATTATGTGAATAACTTGGAAATCTTAGCTCAAACAGCTGCAAAACCTGTTTTCCCAGCACGGGGACCTTGAGTTCTATAATATAAGGCCATAAACATGTTTGTCTGAGTCTTCTATCAAAAGTTACAGCTATTTCTATGAAGTTGTACAAAAACGCTTAATTTCGCCAAGACAGTGCGTTTCTCACTGTTACATGCATTTGAATGGGGAACTCGACTGAAACAAAGTATAGGTTTTCATTATGTGAATAACTTGGAAATCTTAGCTCAAACAGCTGCAAAACCTGTTTTCCCAGCACGGGAACCTTGAGTTCTATAAGATAAAGCCATAAACATGTGTATCCGAGGCTTCTATCAAAAGTTACAGCTATTCATATGAAGTTGTACAAAAACGCTTTCTTTCGCCAAGACAGTGCGTTTCTCACTGTTACATGCATTTGAATGGGGAACTCGACTGAAACAAAGTATAGGTTTTCATTATGTGAATAACTTGGAAATCTTAGCTCAAACAGCTGCAAAACCTGTTTTCCCAGCACGGGGACCTTGAGTTCTATAATATAAGGCCATAAACATGTTTGTCTGAGTCTTCTATCAAAAGTTACAGCTATTTCTATGAAGTTGTACAAAAACGCTTTCTTTCGCCAAGACAGTGCGTTTCTCACTGTTACATGCATTTGAATGGTGAACTCGACCGAAACAAAGTATAGGTTTTCATTATGTGAATAACTTGGAAATCTTAGCTCAAACAGCTGCAAAACCTGTTTTCCCAGCACGGGAACCTTGAGTTCTATAAGATAAAGCCATAAACATGTGTATCCGAGTCTTCTATCAAAAGTTACAGCTATTCATATGAAGTTGTACAAAAACGCTTTCTTTCGCCAAGACAGTGCGTTTCTCACTGTTACATGCATTTGAATGGGGAACTCGACCGAAACAAAGTATAGGTTGTCATTATGTGAATAACTTGGAAATCTTAGCTCAAACAGCTGCAAAACCTGTTTTCCCAGCACGGAGACCTTGAGTTCTATAATATAAGGCCATAAACATGTTTGTCTGAGTCTTCTATCAAAAGTTACAGCTATTTCTATGAAGTTGTACAAAAACGCTTTCTTTCGCCAAGACAGTGCGTTTCTCACTGTTACATGCATTTGAATGGGGAACTCGACCGAAACAAAGTATAGGTTTTCATTATGCGAATAACTTGGAAATCTTAGCTCAAACAGCTGCAAAACCTGTTTTCCCAGCACGGGAACCTTGAGTTCTATAAGATAAAGCCATAAACATGTGCATCCGAGTCTTCTATCAAAAGTTACAGCTATTTCTATGAAGTTGTACAAAAACGCTTTCTTTCGCCAAGACAGTGCGTTTCTCACTGTTACATGCATTTGAATGGGGAACTCGACCGAAACAAAGTATAAGTTTTCATTATGTGAATAACTTGGAAATCTTAGCTCAAACAGCTGCAAAACCTGTTTTCCCAGCACGGAGACCTTGAGTTCTATAAGATAAAGCCATAAACATGTGTATCCGAGTCTTCTATCAAAAGTTACAGCTATTTCTATGAAGTTGTACAAAAACGCTTTCTTTCGCCAAGACAGTGCGTTTCTCACTGTTACATGCATTTGAATGGGGAACTCGACCGAAACAAAGTATAGGTTTTCATTATGTGAATAACTTGGAAATCTTAGCTCAAACAGCTGCAAAACCTGTTTTCCCAGCACGGGGACCTTGAGTTCTATAATATAAGGCCATAAACATGTTTGTCTGAGTCTTCTATCAAAAGTTACAGCTATTTCTATGAAGTTGTACAAAAACGCTTTCTTTCGCCAAGACAGTGCGTTTCTCACTGTTACATGCATTTGAATGGTGAACTCGACCGAAACAAAGTATAGGTTTTCATTATGTGAATAACTTGGAAATCTTAGCTCAAACAGCTGCAAAACCTGTTTTCCCAGCACGGGAACCTTGAGTTCTATAAGATAAAGCCATAAACATGTGTATCCGAGTCTTCTATCAAAAGTTACAGCTATTCATATGAAGTTGTACAAAAACGCTTTCTTTCGCCAAGACAGTGCGTTTCTCACTGTTACATGCATTTGAATGGGGAACTCGACCGAAACAAAGTATAGGTTTTCATTATGTGAATAACTTGGAAATCTTAGCTCAAACAGCTGCAAAACCTGTTTTCCCAGCACGGGAACCTTGAGTTCTATAAGATAAAGCCATAAACATGTGTATCCGAGTCTTCTATCAAAAGTTACAGCTATTTCTATGAAGTTGTACAAAAACGCTTTCTTTCGCCAAGACAGTGCGTTTCTCACTGTTACATGCATTTGAATGGGGAACTCGACCGAAACAAAGTATAGGTTTTCATTATGTGAATAACTTGGAAATCTTAGCTCAAACAGCTGCAAAACCTGTTTTCCCAGCACGGAGACCTTGAGTTCTATAAGATAAAGCCATAAACATGTGTATCCGAGTCTTCTATCAAAAGTTACAGCTATTTCTATGAAGTTGTACAAAAACGCTTTCTTTCGCCAAGACAGTGCGTTTCTCACTGTTACATGCATTTGAATGGGGAACTCGACCGAAACAAAGTATAGGTTTTCATTATGTGAATAACTTGGAAATCTTAGCTCAAACAGCTGCAAAACCTGTTTTCCCAGCACGGGAACCTTGAGTTCTATAAGATAAAGCCATAAACATGTGTATCCGAGTCTTCTATCAAAAGTTACAGCTATTTCTATGAAGTTGTACAAAAACGCTTTCTTTCGCCAAGACAGTGCGTTTCTCACTGTTACATGCATTTGAATGGGGAACTCGACCGAAACAAAGTATAGGTTTTCATTATGTGAATAACTTGGAAATCTTAGCTCAAACAGCTGCAAAACCTGTTTTCCCAGCACGGGAACCTTGAGTTCTATAAGATAAAGCCATAAACATGTGTATCCGAGTCTTCTATCAAAAGTTACAGCTATTTCTATGAAGTTGTACAAAAACGCTTTCTTTCGCCAAGACAGTGCGTTTCTCACTGTTACATGCATTTGAATGGGGAACTCGACCGAAACAAAGTATAAGTTTTCATTATGTGAATAACTTGGAAATCTTAGCTCAAACAGCTGCAAAACCTGTTTTCCCAGCACGGGAACCTTGAGTTCTATAAGATAAAGCCATAAACATGTGTATCCGAGTCTTCTATCAAAAGTTACAGCTATTTCTATGAAGTTGTACAAAAACGCTTTCTTTCGCCAAGACAGTGCGTTTCTCACTGTTACATGCATTTGAATGGGGAACTCGACCGAAACAAAGTATAGGTTTTCATTATGTGAATAACTTGGAAATCTTAGCTCAAACAGCTGCAAAACCTGTTTTCCCAGCACGGGAACCTTGAGTTCTATAAGATAAAGCCATAAACATGTGTATCCGAGTCTTCTATCAAAAGTTACAGCTATTTCTATGAAGTTGTACAAAAACGCTTTCTTTCGCCAAGACAGTGCGTTTCTCACTGTTACATGCATTTGAATGGGGAACTCGACCGAAACAAAGTATAGGTTTTCATTATGTGAATAACTTGGAAATCTTAGCTCAAACAGCTGCAAAACCTGTTTTCCCAGCACGGGAACCTTGAGTTCTATAAGATAAAGCCATAAACATGTGTATCCGAGTCTTCTATCAAAAGTTACAGCTATTTCTATGAAGTTGTACAAAAACGCTTTCTTTCGCCAAGACAGTGCGTTTCTCACTGTTACATGCATTTGAATGGGGAACTCGACCGAAACAAAGTATAGGTTTTCATTATGTGAATAACTTGGAAATCTTAGCTCAAACAGCTGCAAAACCTGTTTTCCCAGCACGGAGACCTTGAGTTCTATAAGATAAAGCCATAAACATGTGTATCCGAGTCTTCTATCAAAAGTTACAGCTATTTCTATGAAGTTGTACAAAAACGCTTTCTTTCGCCAAGACAGTGCGTTTCTCACTGTTACATGCATTTGAATGGGGAACTCGACCGAAACAAAGTATAGGTTTTCATTATGTGAATAACTTGGAAATCTTAGCTCAAACAGCTGCAAAACCTGTTTTCCCAGCACGGGAACCTTGAGTTCTATAAGATAAAGCCATAAACATGTGTATCCGAGTCTTCTATCAAAAGTTACAGCTATTTCTATGAAGTTGTACAAAAACGCTTTCTTTCGCCAAGACAGTGCGTTTCTCACTGTTACATGCATTTGAATGGGGAACTCGACCGAAACAAAGTATAGGTTTTCATTATGTGAATAACTTGGAAATCTTAGCTCAAACAGCTGCAAAACCTGTTTTCCCAGCACGGGAACCTTGAGTTCTATAAGATAAAGCCATAAACATGTGTATCCGAGTCTTCTATCAAAAGTTACAGCTATTTCTATGAAGTTGTACAAAAACGCTTTCTTTCGCCAAGACAGTGCGTTTCTCACTGTTACATGCATTTGAATGGGGAACTCGACCGAAACAAAGTATAGGTTTTCATTATGTGAATAACTTGGAAATCTTAGCTCAAACAGCTGCAAAACCTGTTTTCCCAGCACGGGAACCTTGAGTTCTATAAGATAAAGCCATAAACATGTGTATCCGAGTCTTCTATCAAAAGTTACAGCTATTTCTATGAAGTTGTACAAAAACGCTTTCTTCGCCAAGACAGTGCGTTTCTCACTGTTACATGCATTTGAATGGGGAACTCGACCGAAACAAAGTATAGGTTTTCATTATGTGAATAACTTGGAAATCTTAGCTCAAACAGCTGCAAAACCTGTTTTCCCAGCACGGGAACCTTGAGTTCTATAAGATAAAGCCATAAACATGTGTATCCGAGTCTTCTATCAAAAGTTACAACTATTTCTATGAAGTTGTACAAAAACGCTTTCTTTCGCCAAGACAGTGCGTTTCTCACTGTTACATGCATTTGAATGGGGAACTCGACCGAAACAAAGTATAGGTTTTCATTATGTGAATAACTTGGAAATCTTAGCTCAAACAGCTGCAAAACCTGTTTTCCCAGCACGGGAACCTTGAGTTCTATAAGATAAAGCCATAAACATGTGTATCCGAGTCTTCTATCAAAAGTTACAGCTATTTCTATGAAGTTGTACAAAAACGCTTTCTTTCGCCAAGACAGTGCGTTTCTCACTGTTACATGCATTTGAATGGGGAACTCGACCGAAACAAAGTATAGGTTTTCATTATGTGAATAACTTGGAAATCTTAGCTCAAACAGCTGCAAAACCTGTTTTCCCAGCACGGAGACCTTGAGTTCTATAAGATAAAGCCATAAACATGTGTATCCGAGTCTTCTATCAAAAGTTACAACTATTTCTATGAAGTTGTACAAAAACGCTTTCTTTCGCCAAGACAGTGCGTTTCTCACTGTTACATGCATTTGAATGGGGAACTCGACCGAAACAAAGTATAGGTTTTCATTATGTGAATAACTTGGAAATCTTAGCTCAAACAGCTGCAAAACCTGTTTTCCCAGCACGGGAACCTTGAGTTCTATAAGATAAAGCCATAAACATGTGTATCCGAGTCTTCTATCAAAAGTTACAGCTATTTCTATGAAGTTGTACAAAAACGCTTTCTTTCGCCAAGACAGTGCGTTTCTCACTGTTACATGCATTTGAATGGGGAACTCGACCGAAACAAAGTATAGGTTTTCATTATGTGAATAACTTGGAAATCTTAGCTCAAACAGCTGCAAAACCTGTTTTCCCAGCACGGAGACCTTGAGTTCTATAAGATAAAGCCATAAACATGTGTATCCGAGTCTTCTATCAAAAGTTACAACTATTTCTATGAAGTTGTACAAAAACGCTTTCTTTCGCCAAGACAGTGCGTTTCTCACTGTTACATGCATTTGAATGGGGAACTCGACCGAAACAAAGTATAGGTTTTCATTATGTGAATAACTTGGAAATCTTAGCTCAAACAGCTGCAAAACCTGTTTTCCCAGCACGGGAACCTTGAGTTCTATAAGATAAAGCCATAAACATGTGTATCCGAGTCTTCTATCAAAAGTTACAGCTATTTCTATGAAGGTTGTACAAAAACGCTTTCTTTCGCCAAGACAGTGCGTTTCTCACTGTTACATGCATTTGAATGGGGAACTCGACCGAAACAAAGTATAGGTTTTCATTATGTGAATAACTTGGAAATCTTAGCTCAAACAGCTGCAAAACCTGTTTTCCCAGCACGGGAACCTTGAGTTCTATAAGATAAAGCCATAAACATGTGTATCCGAGTCTTCTATCAAAAGTTACAGCTATTTCTATGAAGTTGTACAAAAACGCTTTCTTTCGCCAAGACAGTGCGTTTCTCACTGTTACATGCATTTGAATGGGGAACTCGACCGAAACAAAGTATAGGTTTTCATTATGTGAATAACTTGGAAATCTTAGCTCAAACAGCTGCAAAACCTGTTTTCCCAGCACGGGAACCTTGAGTTCTATAAGATAAAGCCATAAACATGTGTATCCGAGTCTTCTATCAAAAGTTACAGCTATTTCTATGAAGTTGTACAAAAACGCTTTCTTTCGCCAAGACAGTGCGTTTCTCACTGTTACATGCATTTGAATGGGGAACTCGACCGAAACAAAGTATAGGTTTTCATTATGTGAATAACTTGGAAATCTTAGCTCAAACAGCTGCAAAACCTGTTTTCCCAGCACGGGAACCTTGAGTTCTATAAGATAAAGCCATAAACATGTGTATCCGAGTCTTCTATCAAAAGTTACAGCTATTTCTATGAAGTTGTACAAAAACGCTTTCTTTCGCCAAGACAGTGCGTTTCTCACTGTTACATGCATTTGAATGGGGAACTCGACCGAAACAAAGTATAGGTTTTCATTATGTGAATAACTTGGAAATCTTAGCTCAAACAGCTGCAAAACCTGTTTTCCCAGCACGGGAACCTTGAGTTCTATAAGATAAAGCCATAAACATGTGTATCCGAGTCTTCTATCAAAAGTTACAGCTATTTCTATGAAGTTGTACAAAAACGCTTTCTTTCGCCAAGACAGTGCGTTTCTCACTGTTACATGCATTTGAATGGGGAACTCGACCGAAACAAAGTATAGGTTTTCATTATGTGAATAACTTGGAAATCTTAGCTCAAACAGCTGCAAAACCTGTTTTCCCAGCACGGGAACCTTGAGTTCTATAAGATAAAGCCATAAACATGTGTATCCGAGTCTTCTATCAAAAGTTACAGCTATTTCTATGAAGTTGTACAAAAACGCTTTCTTTCGCCAAGACAGTGCGTTTCTCACTGTTACATGCATTTGAATGGGGAACTCGACCGAAACAAAGTATAGGTTTTCATTATGTGAATAACTTGGAAATCTTAGCTCAAACAGCTGCAAAACCTGTTTTCCCAGCACGGGAACCTTGAGTTCTATAAGATAAAGCCATAAACATGTGTATCCGAGTCTTCTATCAAAAGTTACAGCTATTTCTATGAAGTTGTACAAAAACGCTTTCTTTCGCCAAGACAGTGCGTTTCTCACTGTTACATGCATTTGAATGGGGAACTCGACCGAAACAAAGTATAGGTTTTCATTATGTGAATAACTTGGAAATCTTAGCTCAAACAGCTGCAAAACCTGTTTTCCCAGCACGGGAACCTTGAGTTCTATAAGATAAAGCCATAAACATGTGTATCCGAGTCTTCTATCAAAAGTTACAGCTATTTCTATGAAGTTGTACAAAAACGCTTTCTTTCGCCAAGACAGTGCGTTTCTCACTGTTACATGCATTTGAATGGGGAACTCGACCGAAACAAAGTATAGGTTTTCATTATGTGAATAACTTGGAAATCTTAGCTCAAACAGCTGCAAAACCTGTTTTCCCAGCACGGGAACCTTGAGTTCTATAAGATAAAGCCATAAACATGTGTATCCGAGTCTTCTATCAAAAGTTACAGCTATTTCTATGAAGTTGTACAAAAACGCTTTCTTTCGCCAAGACAGTGCGTTTCTCACTGTTACATGCATTTGAATGGGGAACTCGACCGAAACAAAGTATAGGTTTTCATTATGTGAATAACTTGGAAATCTTAGCTCAAACAGCTGCAAAACCTGTTTTCCCAGCACGGGAACCTTGAGTTCTATAAGATAAAGCCATAAACATGTGTATCCGAGTCTTCTATCAAAAGTTACAGCTATTTCTATGAAGTTGTACAAAAACGCTTTCTTTCGCCAAGACAGTGCGTTTCTCACTGTTACATGCATTTGAATGGGGAACTCGACCGAAACAAAGTATAGGTTTTCATTATGTGAATAACTTGGAAATCTTAGCTCAAACAGCTGCAAAACCTGTTTTCCCAGCACGGGAACCTTGAGTTCTATAAGATAAAGCCATAAACATGTGTATCCGAGTCTTCTATCAAAAGTTACAGCTATTTCTATGAAGTTGTACAAAAACGCTTTCTTTCGCCAAGACAGTGCGTTTCTCACTGTTACATGCATTTGAATGGGGAACTCGACCGAAACAAAGTATAGGTTTTCATTATGTGAATAACTTGGAAATCTTAGCTCAAACAGCTGCAAAACCTGTTTTCCCAGCACGGGAACCTTGAGTTCTATAAGATAAAGCCATAAACATGTGTATCCGAGTCTTCTATCAAAAGTTACAGCTATTTCTATGAAGTTGTACAAAAACGCTTTCTTTCGCCAAGACAGTGCGTTTCTCACTGTTACATGCATTTGAATGGGGAACTCGACCGAAACAAAGTATAGGTTTTCATTATGTGAATAACTTGGAAATCTTAGCTCAAACAGCTGCAAAACCTGTTTTCCCAGCACGGGAACCTTGAGTTCTATAAGATAAAGCCATAAACATGTGTATCCGAGTCTTCTATCAAAAGTTACAGCTATTTCTATGAAGTTGTACAAAAACGCTTTCTTTCGCCAAGACAGTGCGTTTCTCACTGTTACATGCATTTGAATGGGGAACTCGACCGAAACAAAGTATAGGTTTTCATTATGTGAATAACTTGGAAATCTTAGCTCAAACAGCTGCAAAACCTGTTTTCCCAGCACGGGAACCTTGAGTTCTATAAGATAAAGCCATAAACATGTGTATCCGAGTCTTCTATCAAAAGTTACAGCTATTTCTATGAAGTTGTACAAAAACGCTTTCTTTCGCCAAGACAGTGCGTTTCTCACTGTTACATGCATTTGAATGGGGAACTCGACCGAAACAAAGTATAGGTTTTCATTATGTGAATAACTTGGAAATCTTAGCTCAAACAGCTGCAAAACCTGTTTTCCCAGCACGGGAACCTTGAGTTCTATAAGATAAAGCCATAAACATGTGTATCCGAGTCTTCTATCAAAAGTTACAGCTATTTCTATGAAGTTGTACAAAAACGCTTTCTTTCGCCAAGACAGTGCGTTTCTCACTGTTACATGCATTTGAATGGGGAACTCGACCGAAACAAAGTATAGGTTTTCATTATGTGAATAACTTGGAAATCTTAGCTCAAACAGCTGCAAAACCTGTTTTCCCAGCACGGGAACCTTGAGTTCTATAAGATAAAGCCATAAACATGTGTATCCGAGTCTTCTATCAAAAGTTACAGCTATTTCTATGAAGTTGTACAAAAACGCTTTCTTTCGCCAAGACAGTGCGTTTCTCACTGTTACATGCATTTGAATGGGGAACTCGACCGAAACAAAGTATAGGTTTTCATTATGTGAATAACTTGGAAATCTTAGCTCAAACAGCTGCAAAACCTGTTTTCCCAGCACGGGAACCTTGAGTTCTATAAGATAAAGCCATAAACATGTGTATCCGAGTCTTCTATCAAAAGTTACAGCTATTTCTATGAAGTTGTACAAAAACGCTTTCTTTCGCCAAGACAGTGCGTTTCTCACTGTTACATGCATTTGAATGGGGAACTCGACCGAAACAAAGTATAGGTTTTCATTATGTGAATAACTTGGAAATCTTAGCTCAAACAGCTGCAAAACCTGTTTTCCCAGCACGGGAACCTTGAGTTCTATAAGATAAAGCCATAAACATGTGTATCCGAGTCTTCTATCAAAAGTTACAGCTATTTCTATGAAGTTGTACAAAAACGCTTTCTTTCGCCAAGACAGTGCGTTTCTCACTGTTACATGCATTTGAATGGGGAACTCGACCGAAACAAAGTATAGGTTTTCATTATGTGAATAACTTGGAAATCTTAGCTCAAACAGCTGCAAAACCTGTTTTCCCAGCACGGGAACCTTGAGTTCTATAAGATAAAGCCATAAACATGTGTATCCGAGTCTTCTATCAAAAGTTACAGCTATTTCTATGAAGTTGTACAAAAACGCTTTCTTTCGCCAAGACAGTGCGTTTCTCACTGTTACATGCATTTGAATGGGGAACTCGACCGAAACAAAGTATAGGTTTTCATTATGTGAATAACTTGGAAATCTTAGCTCAAACAGCTGCAAAACCTGTTTTCCCAGCACGGGAACCTTGAGTTCTATAAGATAAAGCCATAAACATGTGTATCCGAGTCTTCTATCAAAAGTTACAGCTATTCATATGAAGTTGTACAAAAACGCTTTCTTTCGCCAAGACAGTGCGTTTCTCACTGTTACATGCATTTGAATGGGGAACTCGACCGAAACAAAGTATAGGTTTTCATTATGTGAATAACTTGGAAATCTTAGCTCAAACAGCTGCAAAACCTGTTTTCCCAGCACGGGAACCTTGAGTTCTATAATATAAGGCCATAAACATGTTTGTCTGAGTCTTCTATCAAAAGTTACAGCTATTCATATGAAGTTGTACAAAAACGCTTTCTTTCGCCAAGACAGTGCGTTTCTCACTGTTACATGCATTTGAATGGGGAACTCGACCGAAACAAAGTATAGGTTTTCATTATGTGAATAACTTGGAAATCTTAGCTCAAACAGCTGCAAAACCTGTTTTCCCAGCACGGGAACCTTGAGTTCTATAAGATAAAGCCATAAACATGTGTATCCGAGTCTTCTATCAAAAGTTACAGCTATTTCTATGAAGTTGTACAAAAACGCTTTCTTTCGCCAAGACAGTGCGTTTCTCACTGTTACATGCATTTGAATGGGGAACTCGACCGAAACAAAGTATAGGTTTTCATTATGTGAATAACTTGGAAATCTTAGCTCAAACAGCTGCAAAACCTGTTTTCCCAGCACGGGAACCTTGAGTTCTATAAGATAAAGCCATAAACATGTGTATCCGAGTCTTCTATCAAAAGTTACAGCTATTCATATGAAGTTGTATAAAAACGCTTTCTTTCGCCAAGACAGTGCGTTTCTCACTGTTACATGCATTTGAATGGGGAACTCGACCGAAACAAAGTATAAGTTTTCATTATGTGAATAACTTGGAAATCTTAGCTCAAACAGCTGCAAAACCTGTTTTCCCAGCACGGAGACCTTGAGTTCTATAAGATAAAGCCATAAACATGTGTATCCGAGTCTTCTATCAAAAGTTACAGCTATTTCTATGAAGTTGTACAAAAACGCTTTCTTTCGCCAAGACAGTGCGTTTCTCACTGTTACATGCATTTGAATGGGGAACTCGACCGAAACAAAGTATAGGTTTTCATTATGTGAATAACTTGGAAATCTTAGCTCAAACAGCTGCAAAACCTGTTTTCCCAGCACGGGAACCTTGAGTTCTATAAGATAAAGCCATAAACATGTGTATCCGAGTCTTCTATCAAAAGTTACAGCTATTTCTATGAAGTTGTACAAAAACGCTTTCTTTCGCCAAGACAGTGCGTTTCTCACTGTTACATGCATTTGAATGGGGAACTCGACCGAAACAAAGTATAGGTTTTCATTATGTGAATAACTTGGAAATCTTAGCTCAAACAGCTGCAAAACCTGTTTTCCCAGCACGGGAACCTTGAGTTCTATAAGATAAAGCCATAAACATGTGTATCCGAGTCTTCTATCAAAAGTTAGAGCTATTCATATGAAGTTGTACAAAAACGCTTTCTTTCGCCAAGACAGTGCGTTTCTCACTGTTACATGCATTTGAATGGGGAACTCGACCGAAACAAAGTATAGGTTTTCATTATGCGAATAACTTGGAAATCTTAGCTCAAACAGCTGCAAAACCTGTTTTCCCAGCACGGGGACCTTGAGTTCTATAATATAAGGCCATAAACATGTTTGTCTGAGTCTTCTATCAAAAGTTACAGCTATTTCTATGAAGTTGTACAAAAACGCTTTCTTTCGCCAAGACAGTGCGTTTCTCACTGTTACATGCATTTGAATGGGGAACTCGACCGAAACAAAGTATAGGTTTTCATTATGTGAATAACTTGGAAATCTTAGCTCAAACAGCTGCAAAACCTGTTTTCCCAGCACGGAGACCTTGAGTTCTATAAGATAAAGCCATAAACATGTGTATCCGAGTCTTCTATCAAAAGTTACAGCTATTTCTATGAAGTTGTACAAAAACGCTTTCTTTCGCCAAGACAGTGCGTTTCTCACTGTTACATGCATTTGAATGGGGAACTCGACCGAAACAAAGTATAGGTTTTCATTATGTGAATAACTTGGAAATCTTAGCTCAAACAGCTGCAAAACCTGTTTTCCCAGCACGGGAACCTTGAGTTCTATAAGATAAAGCCATAAACATGTGTATCCGAGTCTTCTATCAAAAGTTACAGCTATTTCTATGAAGTTGTACAAAAACGCTTTCTTTCGCCAAGACAGTGCGTTTCTCACTGTTACATGCATTTGAATGGGGAACTCGACCGAAACAAAGTATAGGTTTTCATTATGTGAATAACTTGGAAATCTTAGCTCAAACAGCTGCAAAACCTGTTTTCCCAGCACGGGAACCTTGAGTTCTATAAGATAAAGCCATAAACATGTGTATCCGAGTCTTCTATCAAAAGTTACAGCTATTCATATGAAGTTGTATAAAAACGCTTTCTTTCGCCAAGACAGTGCGTTTCTCACTGTTACATGCATTTGAATGGGGAACTCGACCGAAACAAAGTATAAGTTTTCATTATGTGAATAACTTGGAAATCTTAGCTCAAACAGCTGCAAAACCTGTTTTCCCAGCACGGAGACCTTGAGTTCTATAAGATAAAGCCATAAACATGTGTATCCGAGTCTTCTATCAAAAGTTACAGCTATTTCTATGAAGTTGTACAAAAACGCTTTCTTTCGCCAAGACAGTGCGTTTCTCACTGTTACATGCATTTGAATGGGGAACTCGACCGAAACAAAGTATAGGTTTTCATTATGTGAATAACTTGGAAATCTTAGCTCAAACAGCTGCAAAACCTGTTTTCCCAGCACGGGAACCTTGAGTTCTATAAGATAAAGCCATAAACATGTGTATCCGAGTCTTCTATCAAAAGTTACAGCTATTTCTATGAAGTTGTACAAAAACGCTTTCTTTCGCCAAGACAGTGCGTTTCTCACTGTTACATGCATTTGAATGGGGAACTCGACCGAAACAAAGTATAGGTTTTCATTATGTGAATAACTTGGAAATCTTAGCTCAAACAGCTGCAAAACCTGTTTTCCCAGCACGGGAACCTTGAGTTCTATAAGATAAAGCCATAAACATGTGTATCCGAGTCTTCTATCAAAAGTTACAGCTATTCATATGAAGTTGTACAAAAACGCTTTCTTTCGCCAAGACAGTGCGTTTCTCACTGTTACATGCATTTGAATGGGGAACTCGACCGAAACAAAGTATAGGTTTTCATTATGCGAATAACTTGGAAATCTTAGCTCAAACAGCTGCAAAACCTGTTTTCCCAGCACGGGGACCTTGAGTTCTATAATATAAGGCCATAAACATGTTTGTCTGAGTCTTCTATCAAAAGTTACAGCTATTTCTATGAAGTTGTACAAAAACGCTTTCTTTCGCCAAGACAGTGCGTTTCTCACTGTTACATGCATTTGAATGGGGAACTCGACCGAAACAAAGTATAGGTTTTCATTATGTGAATAACTTGGAAATCTTAGCTCAAACAGCTGCAAAACCTGTTTTCCCAGCACGGGAACCTTGAGTTCTATAAGATAAAGCCATAAACATGTGTATCCGAGTCTTCTATCAAAAGTTACAGCTATTCATATGAAGTTGTACAAAAACGCTTTCTTTCGCCAAGACAGTGCGTTTCTCACTGTTACATGCATTTGAATGGGGAACTCGACCGAAACAAAGTATAGGTTTTCATTATGTGAATAACTTGGAAATCTTAGCTCAAACAGCTGCAAAACCTGTTTTCCCAGCACGGGAACCTTGAGTTCTATAAGATAAAGCCATAAACATGTGTATCCGAGTCTTCTATCAAAAGTTACAGCTATTTCTATGAAGTTGTACAAAAACGCTTTCTTTCGCCAAGACAGTGCGTTTCTCACTGTTACATGCATTTGAATGGGGAACTCGACCGAAACAAAGTATAGGTTTTCATTATGTGAATAACTTGGAAATCTTAGCTCAAACAGCTGCAAAACCTGTTTTCCCAGCACGGGAACCTTGAGTTCTATAAGATAAAGCCATAAACATGTGTATCCGAGTCTTCTATCAAAAGTTACAGCTATTTCTATGAAGTTGTACAAAAACGCTTTCTTTCGCCAAGACAGTGCGTTTCTCACTGTTACATGCATTTGAATGGGGAACTCGACCGAAACAAAGTATAGGTTTTCATTATGTGAATAACTTGGAAATCTTAGCTCAAACAGCTGCAAAACCTGTTTTCCCAGCACGGGAACCTTGAGTTCTATAAGATAAAGCCATAAACATGTGTATCCGAGTCTTCTATCAAAAGTTACAGCTATTTCTATGAAGTTGTACAAAAACGCTTTCTTTCGCCAAGACAGTGCGTTTCTCACTGTTACATGCATTTGAATGGGGAACTCGACCGAAACAAAGTATAGGTTTTCATTATGTGAATAACTTGGAAATCTTAGCTCAAACAGCTGCAAAACCTGTTTTCCCAGCACGGGAACCTTGAGTTCTATAAGATAAAGCCATAAACATGTGTATCCGAGTCTTCTATCAAAAGTTACAGCTATTTCTATGAAGTTGTACAAAAACGCTTTCTTTCGCCAAGACAGTGCGTTTCTCACTGTTACATGCATTTGAATGGGGAACTCGACCGAAACAAAGTATAGGTTTTCATTATGTGAATAACTTGGAAATCTTAGCTCAAACAGCTGCAAAACCTGTTTTCCCAGCACGGGAACCTTGAGTTCTATAAGATAAAGCCATAAACATGTGTATCCGAGTCTTCTATCAAAAGTTACAGCTATTTCTATGAAGTTGTACAAAAACGCTTTCTTTCGCCAAGACAGTGCGTTTCTCACTGTTACATGCATTTGAATGGGGAACTCGACCGAAACAAAGTATAAGTTTTCATTATGTGAATAACTTGGAAATCTTAGCTCAAACAGCTGCAAAACCTGTTTTCCCAGCACGGAGACCTTGAGTTCTATAAGATAAAGCCATAAACATGTGTATCCGAGTCTTCTATCAAAAGTTACAGCTATTTCTATGAAGTTGTACAAAAACGCTTTCTTTCGCCAAGACAGTGCGTTTCTCACTGTTACATGCATTTGAATGGGGAACTCGACCGAAACAAAGTATAGGTTTTCATTATGTGAATAACTTGGAAATCTTAGCTCAAACAGCTGCAAAACCTGTTTTCCCAGCACGGGGACCTTGAGTTCTATAATATAAGGCCATAAACATGTTTGTCTGAGTCTTCTATCAAAAGTTACAGCTATTTCTATGAAGTTGTACAAAAACGCTTTCTTTCGCCAAGACAGTGCGTTTCTCACTGTTACATGCATTTGAATGGGGAACTCGACCGAAACAAAGTATAGGTTTTCATTATGTGAATAACTTGGAAATCTTAGCTCAAACAGCTGCAAAACCTGTTTTCCCAGCACGGAGACCTTGAGTTCTATAATATAAAGCCATAAACATGTGTATCCGAGTCTTCTATCAAAAGTTACAGCTATTCATATGAAGTTGTACAAAAACGCTTTCTTTCGCCAAGACAGTGCGTTTCTCACTGTTACATGCATTTGAATGGGGAACTCGACCGAAACAAAGTATAGGTTTTCATTATGCGAATAACTTGGAAATCTTAGCTCAAACAGCTGCAAAACCTGTTTTCCCAGCACGGGGACCTTGAGTTCTATAATATAAGGCCATAAACATGTTTGTCTGAGTCTTCTATCAAAAGTTACAGCTATTTCTATGAAGTTGTACAAAAACGCTTAATTTCGCCAAGACAGTGCGTTTCTCACTGTTACATGCATTTGAATGGGGAACTCGACTGAAACAAAGTATAGGTTTTCATTATGTGAATAACTTGGAAATCTTAGCTCAAACAGCTGCAAAACCTGTTTTCCCAGCACGGGGACCTTGAGTTCTATAAGATAAAGCCATAAACATGTGTATCCGAGTCTTCTATCAAAAGTTACAGCTATTTCTATGAAGTTGTACAAAAACGCTTTCTTTCGCCAAGACAGTGCGTTTCTCACTGTTACATGCATTTGAATGGGGAACTCGACCGAAACAAAGTATAGGTTTTCATTATGTGAATAACTTGGAAATCTTAGCTCAAACAGCTGCAAAACCTGTTTTCCCAGCACGGGAACCTTGAGTTCTATAAGATAAAGCCATAAACATGTGTATCCGAGTCTTCTATCAAAAGTTACAGCTATTTCTATGAAGTTGTACAAAAACGCTTTCTTTCGCCAAGACAGTGCGTTTCTCACTGTTACATGCATTTGAATGGGGAACTCGACCGAAACAAAGTATAGGTTTTCATTATGTGAATAACTTGGAAATCTTAGCTCAAACAGCTGCAAAACCTGTTTTCCCAGCACGGGGACCTTGAGTTCTATAATATAAGGCCATAAACATGTTTGTCTGAGTCTTCTATCAAAAGTTACAGCTATTTCTATGAAGTTGTACAAAAACGCTTTCTTTCGCCAAGACAGTGCGTTTCTCACTGTTACATGCATTTGAATGGGGAACTCGACCGAAACAAAGTATAGGTTTTCATTATGTGAATAACTTGGAAATCTTAGCTCAAACAGCTGCAAAACCTGTTTTCCCAGCACGGGAACCTTGAGTTCTATAAGATAAAGCCATAAACATGTGTATCCGAGTCTTCTATCAAAAGTTACAGCTATTCATATGAAGTTGTACAAAAACGCTTTCTTTCGCCAAGACAGTGCGTTTCTCACTGTTACATGCATTTGAATGGGGAACTCGACCGAAACAAAGTATAAGTTTTCATTATGTGAATAACTTGGAAATCTTAGCTCAAACAGCTGCAAAACCTGTTTTCCCAGCACGGAGACCTTGAGTTCTATAAGATAAAGCCATAAACATGTGTATCCGAGTCTTCTATCAAAAGTTACAGCTATTTATATGAAGTTGTACAAAAACGCTTTCTTTCGCCAAGACAGTGCGTTTCTCACTGTTACATGCATTTGAATGGGGAACTCGACCGAAACAAAGTATAGGTTTTCATTATGTGAATAACTTGGAAATCTTAGCTCAAACAGCTGCAAAACCTGTTTTCCCAGCACGGAGACCTTGAGTTCTATAAGATAAAGCCATAAACATGTGTATCCGAGTCTTCTATCAAAAGTTACAGCTATTTCTATGAAGTTGTACAAAAACGCTTTCTTTCGCCAAGACAGTGCGTTTCTCACTGTTACATGCATTTGAATGGGGAACTCGACCGAAACAAAGTATAGGTTTTCATTATGTGAATAACTTGGAAATCTTAGCTCAAACAGCTGCAAAACCTGTTTTCCCAGCACGGGAACCTTGAGTTCTATAAGATAAAGCCATAAACATGTGTATCCGAGTCTTCTATCAAAAGTTACAGCTATTCATATGAAGTTGTACAAAAACGCTTTCTTTCGCCAAGACAGTGCGTTTCTCACTGTTACATGCATTTGAATGGGGAACTCGACCGAAACAAAGTATAGGTTTTCATTATGTGAATAACTTGGAAATCTTAGCTCAAACAGCTGCAAAACCTGTTTTCCCAGCACGGGAACCTTGAGTTCTATAAGATAAAGCCATAAACATGTGTATCCGAGTCTTCTATCAAAAGTTACAGCTATTTCTATGAAGTTGTACAAAAACGCTTTCTTTCGCCAAGACAGTGCGTTTCTCACTGTTACATGCATTTGAATGGGGAACTCGACCGAAACAAAGTATAGGTTTTCATTATGTGAATAACTTGGAAATCTTAGCTCAAACAGCTGCAAAACCTGTTTTCCCAGCACGGGAACCTTGAGTTCTATAAGATAAAGCCATAAACATGTGTATCCGAGTCTTCTATCAAAAGTTACAGCTATTTCTATGAAGTTGTACAAAAACGCTTTCTTTCGCCAAGACAGTGCGTTTCTCACTGTTACATGCATTTGAATGGGGAACTCGACCGAAACAAAGTATAGGTTTTCATTATGTGAATAACTTGGAAATCTTAGCTCAAACAGCTGCAAAACCTGTTTTCCCAGCACGGGAACCTTGAGTTCTATAAGATAAAGCCATAAACATGTGTATCCGAGTCTTCTATCAAAAGTTACAGCTATTTCTATGAAGTTGTACAAAAACGCTTTCTTTCGCCAAGACAGTGCGTTTCTCACTGTTACATGCATTTGAATGGGGAACTCGACCGAAACAAAGTATAGGTTTTCATTATGTGAATAACTTGGAAATCTTAGCTCAAACAGCTGCAAAACCTGTTTTCCCAGCACGGGAACCTTGAGTTCTATAAGATAAAGCCATAAACATGTGTATCCGAGTCTTCTATCAAAAGTTACAGCTATTTCTATGAAGTTGTACAAAAACGCTTTCTTTCGCCAAGACAGTGCGTTTCTCACTGTTACATGCATTTGAATGGGGAACTCGACCGAAACAAAGTATAGGTTTTCATTATGTGAATAACTTGGAAATCTTAGCTCAAACAGCTGCAAAACCTGTTTTCCCAGCACGGGAACCTTGAGTTCTATAAGATAAAGCCATAAACATGTGTATCCGAGTCTTCTATCAAAAGTTACAGCTATTTCTATGAAGTTGTACAAAAACGCTTTCTTTCGCCAAGACAGTGCGTTTCTCACTGTTACATGCATTTGAATGGGGAACTCGACCGAAACAAAGTATAGGTTTTCATTATGTGAATAACTTGGAAATCTTAGCTCAAACAGCTGCAAAACCTGTTTTCCCAGCACGGGAACCTTGAGTTCTATAAGATAAAGCCATAAACATGTGTATCCGAGTCTTCTATCAAAAGTTACAGCTATTTCTATGAAGTTGTACAAAAACGCTTTCTTTCGCCAAGACAGTGCGTTTCTCACTGTTACATGCATTTGAATGGGGAACTCGACCGAAACAAAGTATAGGTTTTCATTATGTGAATAACTTGGAAATCTTAGCTCAAACAGCTGCAAAACCTGTTTTCCCAGCACGGGAACCTTGAGTTCTATAAGATAAAGCCATAAACATGTGTATCCGAGTCTTCTATCAAAAGTTACAGCTATTCATATGAAGTTGTACAAAAACGCTTTCTTTCGCCAAGACAGTGCGTTTCTCACTGTTACATGCATTTGAATGGGGAACTCGACCGAAACAAAGTATAGGTTTTCATTATGTGAATAACTTGGAAATCTTAGCTCAAACAGCTGCAAAACCTGTTTTCCCAGCACGGAGACCTTGAGTTCTATAATATAAAGCCATAAACATGTGTATCCGAGTCTTCTATCAAAAGTTACAGCTATTCATATGAAGTTGTACAAAAACGCTTTCTTTCGCCAAGACAGTGCGTTTCTCACTGTTACATGCATTTGAATGGGGAACTCGACCGAAACAAAGTATAGGTTTTCATTATGCGAATAACTTGGAAATCTTAGCTCAAACAGCTGCAAAACCTGTTTTCCCAGCACGGGGACCTTGAGTTCTATAATATAAGGCCATAAACATGTTTGTCTGAGTCTTCTATCAAAAGTTACAGCTATTTCTATGAAGTTGTACAAAAACGCTTAATTTCGCCAAGACAGTGCGTTTCTCACTGTTACATGCATTTGAATGGGGAACTCGACTGAAACAAAGTATAGGTTTTCATTATGTGAATAACTTGGAAATCTTAGCTCAAACAGCTGCAAAACCTGTTTTCCCAGCACGGGGACCTTGAGTTCTATAAGATAAAGCCATAAACATGTGTATCCGAGTCTTCTATCAAAAGTTACAGCTATTTCTATGAAGTTGTACAAAAACGCTTTCTTTCGCCAAGACAGTGCGTTTCTCACTGTTACATGCATTTGAATGGGGAACTCGACCGAAACAAAGTATAGGTTTTCATTATGTGAATAACTTGGAAATCTTAGCTCAAACAGCTGCAAAACCTGTTTTCCCAGCACGGGAACCTTGAGTTCTATAAGATAAAGCCATAAACATGTGTATCCGAGTCTTCTATCAAAAGTTACAGCTATTTCTATGAAGTTGTACAAAAACGCTTTCTTTCGCCAAGACAGTGCGTTTCTCACTGTTACATGCATTTGAATGGGGAACTCGACCGAAACAAAGTATAGGTTTTCATTATGTGAATAACTTGGAAATCTTAGCTCAAACAGCTGCAAAACCTGTTTTCCCAGCACGGGGACCTTGAGTTCTATAATATAAGGCCATAAACATGTTTGTCTGAGTCTTCTATCAAAAGTTACAGCTATTTCTATGAAGTTGTACAAAAACGCTTTCTTTCGCCAAGACAGTGCGTTTCTCACTGTTACATGCATTTGAATGGGGAACTCGACCGAAACAAAGTATAGGTTTTCATTATGTGAATAACTTGGAAATCTTAGCTCAAACAGCTGCAAAACCTGTTTTCCCAGCACGGGAACCTTGAGTTCTATAAGATAAAGCCATAAACATGTGTATCCGAGTCTTCTATCAAAAGTTACAGCTATTCATATGAAGTTGTACAAAAACGCTTTCTTTCGCCAAGACAGTGCGTTTCTCACTGTTACATGCATTTGAATGGGGAACTCGACCGAAACAAAGTATAAGTTTTCATTATGTGAATAACTTGGAAATCTTAGCTCAAACAGCTGCAAAACCTGTTTTCCCAGCACGGAGACCTTGAGTTCTATAAGATAAAGCCATAAACATGTGTATCCGAGTCTTCTATCAAAAGTTACAGCTATTTATATGAAGTTGTACAAAAACGCTTTCTTTCGCCAAGACAGTGCGTTTCTCACTGTTACATGCATTTGAATGGGGAACTCGACCGAAACAAAGTATAGGTTTTCATTATGTGAATAACTTGGAAATCTTAGCTCAAACAGCTGCAAAACCTGTTTTCCCAGCACGGAGACCTTGAGTTCTATAAGATAAAGCCATAAACATGTGTATCCGAGTCTTCTATCAAAAGTTACAGCTATTTCTATGAAGTTGTACAAAAACGCTTTCTTTCGCCAAGACAGTGCGTTTCTCACTGTTACATGCATTTGAATGGGGAACTCGACCGAAACAAAGTATAGGTTTTCATTATGTGAATAACTTGGAAATCTTAGCTCAAACAGCTGCAAAACCTGTTTTCCCAGCACGGGAACCTTGAGTTCTATAAGATAAAGCCATAAACATGTGTATCCGAGTCTTCTATCAAAAGTTACAGCTATTCATATGAAGTTGTACAAAAACGCTTTCTTTCGCCAAGACAGTGCGTTTCTCACTGTTACATGCATTTGAATGGGGAACTCGACCGAAACAAAGTATAGGTTTTCATTATGTGAATAACTTGGAAATCTTAGCTCAAACAGCTGCAAAACCTGTTTTCCCAGCACGGGAACCTTGAGTTCTATAAGATAAAGCCATAAACATGTGTATCCGAGTCTTCTATCAAAAGTTACAGCTATTTCTATGAAGTTGTACAAAAACGCTTTCTTTCGCCAAGACAGTGCGTTTCTCACTGTTACATGCATTTGAATGGGGAACTCGACCGAAACAAAGTATAGGTTTTCATTATGTGAATAACTTGGAAATCTTAGCTCAAACAGCTGCAAAACCTGTTTTCCCAGCACGGGAACCTTGAGTTCTATAAGATAAAGCCATAAACATGTGTATCCGAGTCTTCTATCAAAAGTTACAGCTATTTCTATGAAGTTGTACAAAAACGCTTTCTTTCGCCAAGACAGTGCGTTTCTCACTGTTACATGCATTTGAATGGGGAACTCGACCGAAACAAAGTATAGGTTTTCATTATGTGAATAACTTGGAAATCTTAGCTCAAACAGCTGCAAAACCTGTTTTCCCAGCACGGGAACCTTGAGTTCTATAAGATAAAGCCATAAACATGTGTATCCGAGTCTTCTATCAAAAGTTACAGCTATTTCTATGAAGTTGTACAAAAACGCTTTCTTTCGCCAAGACAGTGCGTTTCTCACTGTTACATGCATTTGAATGGGGAACTCGACCGAAACAAAGTATAGGTTTTCATTATGTGAATAACTTGGAAATCTTAGCTCAAACAGCTGCAAAACCTGTTTTCCCAGCACGGGGACCTTGAGTTCTATAATATAAGGCCATAAACATGTTTGTCTGAGTCTTCTATCAAAAGTTACAGCTATTTCTATGAAGTTGTACAAAAACGCTTTCTTTCGCCAAGACAGTGCGTTTCTCACTGTTACATGCATTTGAATGGGGAACTCGACCGAAACAAAGTATAGGTTTTCATTATGTGAATAACTTGGAAATCTTAGCTCAAACAGCTGCAAAACCTGTTTTCCCAGCACGGGAACCTTGAGTTCTATAAGATAAAGCCATAAACATGTGTATCCGAGTCTTCTATCAAAAGTTACAGCTATTTCTATGAAGTTGTACAAAAACGCTTTCTTTCGCCAAGACAGTGCGTTTCTCACTGTTACATGCATTTGAATGGGGAACTCGACCGAAACAAAGTATAGGTTTTCATTATGTGAATAACTTGGAAATCTTAGCTCAAACAGCTGCAAAACCTGTTTTCCCAGCACGGAGACCTTGAGTTCTATAATATAAAGCCATAAACATGTGTATCCGAGTCTTCTATCAAAAGTTACAGCTATTCATATGAAGTTGTACAAAAACGCTTTCTTTCGCCAAGACAGTGCGTTTCTCACTGTTACATGCATTTGAATGGGGAACTCGACCGAAACAAAGTATAGGTTTTCATTATGTGAATAACTTGGAAATCTTAGCTCAAACAGCTGCAAAACCTGTTTTCCCAGCACGGAGACCTTGAGTTCTATAATATAAAGCCATAAACATGTGTATCCGAGTCTTCTATCAAAAGTTACAGCTATTCATATGAAGTTGTACAAAAACGCTTTCTTTCGCCAAGACAGTGCGTTTCTCACTGTTACATGCATTTGAATGGGGAACTCGACCGAAACAAAGTATAGGTTTTCATTATGCGAATAACTTGGAAATCTTAGCTCAAACAGCTGCAAAACCTGTTTTCCCAGCACGGGGACCTTGAGTTCTATAATATAAGGCCATAAACATGTTTGTCTGAGTCTTCTATCAAAAGTTACAGCTATTTCTATGAAGTTGTACAAAAACGCTTAATTTCGCCAAGATAGTGCGTTTCTCACTGTTACATGCATTTGAATGGGGAACTCGACTGAAACAAAGTATAGGTTTTCATTATGTGAATAACTTGGAAATCTTAGCTCAAACAGCTGCAAAACCTGTTTTCCCAGCACGGGGACCTTGAGTTCTATAATATAAGGCCATAAACATGTTTGTCTGAGTCTTCTATCAAAAGTTACAGCTATTTCTATGAAGTTGTACAAAAACGCTTAATTTCGCCAAGACAGTGCGTTTCTCACTGTTACATGCATTTGAATGGGGAACTCGACTGAAACAAAGTATAGGTTTTCATTATGTGAATAACTTGGAAATCTTAGCTCAAACAGCTGCAAAACCTGTTTTCCCAGCACGGGGACCTTGAGTTCTATAATATAAGGCCATAAACATGTTTGTCTGAGTCTTCTATCAAAAGTTACAGCTATTTCTATAAAGTTGTACAAAAACGCTTAATTTCGCCAAGACAGTGCGTTTCTCACTGTTACATGCATTTGAATGGGGAACTCGACTGAAACAAAGTATAGGTTTTCATTATGTGAATAACTTGGAAATCTTAGCTCAAACAGCTGCAAAACCTGTTTTCCCAGCACGGGAACCTTGAGTTCTATAAGATAAAGCCATAAACATGTGTATCCGAGTCTTCTATCAAAAGTTACAGCTATTCATATGAAGTTGTACAAAAACGCTTTCTTTCGCCAAGACAGTGCGTTTCTCACTGTTACATGCATTTGAATGGGGAACTCGACCGAAACAAAGTATAGGTTTTCATTATGTGAATAACTTGGAAATCTTAGCTCAAACAGCTGCAAAACCTGTTTTCCCAGCACGGGGACCTTGAGTTCTATAATATAAGGCCATAAACATGTTTGTCTGAGTCTTCTATCAAAAGTTACAGCTATTTCTATGAAGTTGTACAAAAACGCTTTCTTTCGCCAAGACAGTGCGTTTCTCACTGTTACATGCATTTGAATGGGGAACTCGACCGAAACAAAGTATAGGTTTTCATTATGTGAATAACTTGGAAATCTTAGCTCAAACAGCTGCAAAACCTGTTTTCCCAGCACGGGGACCTTGAGTTCTATAATATAAGGCCATAAACATGTTTGTCTGAGTCTTCTATCAAAAGTTACAGCTATTTCTATGAAGTTGTACAAAAACGCTTTCTTTCGCCAAGACAGTGCGTTTCTCACTGTTACATGCATTTGAATGGGGAACTCGACCGAAACAAAGTATAGGTTTTCATTATGTGAATAACTTGGAAATCTTAGCTCAAACAGCTGCAAAACCTGTTTTCCCAGCACGGAGACCTTGAGTTCTATAAGATAAAGCCATAAACATGTGTATCCGAGTCTTCTATCAAAAGTTACAGCTATTCATATGAAGTTGTACAAAAACGCTTTCTTTCGCCAAGACAGTGCGTTTCTCACTGTTACATGCATTTGAATGGGGAACTCGACCGAAACAAAGTATAGGTTTTCATTATGCGAATAACTTGGAAATCTTAGCTCAAACAGCTGCAAAACCTGTTTTCCCAGCACGGGGACCTTGAGTTCTATAATATAAGGCCATAAACATGTTTGTCTGAGTCTTCTATCAAAAGTTACAGCTATTTCTATGAAGTTGTACAAAAACGCTTTCTTTCGCCAAGACAGTGCGTTTCTCACTGTTACATGCATTTGAATGGGGAACTCGACCGAAACAAAGTATAGGTTTTCATTATGTGAATAACTTGGAAATCTTAGCTCAAACAGCTGCAAAACCTGTTTTCCCAGCACGGGGACCTTGAGTTCTATAATATAAGGCCATAAACATGTGTATCCGAGTCTTCTATCAAAAGTTACAGCTATTTCTATGAAGTTGTACAAAAACGCTTTCTTTCGCCAAGACAGTGCGTTTCTCACTGTTACATGCATTTGAATGGGGAACTCGACCGAAACAAAGTATAGGTTTTCATTATGTGAATAACTTGGAAATCTTAGCTCAAACAGCTGCAAAACCTGTTTTCCCAGCACGGAGACCTTGAGTTCTATAAGATAAAGCCATAAACATGTGTATCCGAGTCTTCTATCAAAAGTTACAGCTATTCATATGAAGTTGTACAAAAACGCTTTCTTTCGCCAAGACAGTGCGTTTCTCACTGTTACATGCATTTGAATGGGGAACTCGACCGAAACAAAGTATAGGTTTTCATTATGCGAATAACTTGGAAATCTTAGCTCAAACAGCTGCAAAACCTGTTTTCCCAGCACGGGGACCTTGAGTTCTATAATATAAGGCCATAAACATGTTTGTCTGAGTCTTCTATCAAAAGTTACAGCTATTTCTATGAAGTTGTACAAAAACGCTTTCTTTCGCCAAGACAGTGCGTTTCTCACTGTTACATGCATTTGAATGGGGAACTCGACCGAAACAAAGTATAGGTTTTCATTATGTGAATAACTTGGAAATCTTAGCTCAAACAGCTGCAAAACCTGTTTTCCCAGCACGGGAACCTTGAGTTCTATAAGATAAAGCCATAAACATGTGTATCCGAGTCTTCTATCAAAAGTTACAGCTATTTCTATGAAGTTGTACAAAAACGCTTTCTTTCGCCAAGACAGTGCGTTTCTCACTGTTACATGCATTTGAATGGGGAACTCGACCGAAACAAAGTATAGGTTTTCATTATGTGAATAACTTGGAAATCTTAGCTCAAACAGCTGCAAAACCTGTTTTCCCAGCACGGGAACCTTGAGTTCTATAAGATAAAGCCATAAACATGTGTATCCGAGTCTTCTATCAAAAGTTACAGCTATTCATATGAAGTTGTATAAAAACGCTTTCTTTCGCCAAGACAGTGCGTTTCTCACTGTTACATGCATTTGAATGGGGAACTCGACCGAAACAAAGTATAAGTTTTCATTATGTGAATAACTTGGAAATCTTAGCTCAAACAGCTGCAAAACCTGTTTTCCCAGCACGGAGACCTTGAGTTCTATAAGATAAAGCCATAAACATGTGTATCCGAGTCTTCTATCAAAAGTTACAGCTATTTATATGAAGTTGTACAAAAACGCTTTCTTTCGCCAAGACAGTGCGTTTCTCACTGTTACATGCATTTGAATGGGGAACTCGACCGAAACAAAGTATAGGTTTTCATTATGTGAATAACTTGGAAATCTTAGCTCAAACAGCTGCAAAACCTGTTTTCCCAGCACGGGAACCTTGAGTTCTATAAGATAAAGCCATAAACATGTGTATCCGAGTCTTCTATCAAAAGTTACAGCTATTTCTATGAAGTTGTACAAAAACGCTTTCTTTCGCCAAGACAGTGCGTTTCTCACTGTTACATGCATTTGAATGGGGAACTCGACCGAAACAAAGTATAGGTTTTCATTATGTGAATAACTTGGAAATCTTAGCTCAAACAGCTGCAAAACCTGTTTTCCCAGCACGGGAACCTTGAGTTCTATAAGATAAAGCCATAAACATGTGTATCCGAGTCTTCTATCAAAAGTTACAGCTATTTCTATGAAGTTGTACAAAAACGCTTTCTTTCGCCAAGACAGTGCGTTTCTCACTGTTACATGCATTTGAATGGGGAACTCGACCGAAACAAAGTATAGGTTTTCATTATGTGAATAACTTGGAAATCTTAGCTCAAACAGCTGCAAAACCTGTTTTCCCAGCACGGAGACCTTGAGTTCTATAAGATAAAGCCATAAACATGTGTATCCGAGTCTTCTATCAAAAGTTACAGCTATTTCTATGAAGTTGTACAAAAACGCTTTCTTTCGCCAAGACAGTGCGTTTCTCACTGTTACATGCATTTGAATGGGGAACTCGACCGAAACAAAGTATAGGTTTTCATTATGTGAATAACTTGGAAATCTTAGCTCAAACAGCTGCAAAACCTGTTTTCCCAGCACGGGAACCTTGAGTTCTATAAGATAAAGCCATAAACATGTGTATCCGAGTCTTCTATCAAAAGTTACAGCTATTTCTATGAAGTTGTACAAAAACGCTTTCTTTCGCCAAGACAGTGCGTTTCTCACTGTTACATGCATTTGAATGGGGAACTCGACCGAAACAAAGTATAGGTTTTCATTATGTGAATAACTTGGAAATCTTAGCTCAAACAGCTGCAAAACCTGTTTTCCCAGCACGGGAACCTTGAGTTCTATAAGATAAAGCCATAAACATGTGTATCCGAGTCTTCTATCAAAAGTTACAGCTATTTCTATGAAGTTGTACAAAAACGCTTTCTTTCGCCAAGACAGTGCGTTTCTCACTGTTACATGCATTTGAATGGGGAACTCGACCGAAACAAAGTATAGGTTTTCATTATGTGAATAACTTGGAAATCTTAGCTCAAACAGCTGCAAAACCTGTTTTCCCAGCACGGGAACCTTGAGTTCTATAAGATAAAGCCATAAACATGTGTATCCGAGTCTTCTATCAAAAGTTACAGCTATTTCTATGAAGTTGTACAAAAACGCTTTCTTTCGCCAAGACAGTGCGTTTCTCACTGTTACATGCATTTGAATGGGGAACTCGACCGAAACAAAGTATAGGTTTTCATTATGTGAATAACTTGGAAATCTCAGCTCAAACAGCTGCAAAACCTGTTTGCCCAGCACGGGAACCTTGAGTTCTATAAGATAAAGCCATAAACATGTGTATCCGAGTCTTCTATCAAAAGTTACAGCTATTTCTATGAAGTTGTACAAAAACGCTTTCTTTCGCCAAGACAGTGCGTTTCTCACTGTTACATGCATTTGAATGGGGAACTCGACCGAAACAAAGTATAGGTTTTCATTATGTGAATAACTTGGAAATCTTAGCTCAAACAGCTGCAAAACCTGTTTTCCCAGCACGGGAACCTTGAGTTCTATAAGATAAAGCCATAAACATGTGTATCCGAGTCTTCTATCAAAAGTTACAGCTATTTCTATGAAGTTGTACAAAAACGCTTTCTTTCGCCAAGACAGTGCGTTTCTCACTGTTACATGCATTTGAATGGGGAACTCGACCGAAACAAAGTATAGGTTTTCATTATGTGAATAACTTGGAAATCTTAGCTCAAACAGCTGCAAAACCTGTTTTCCCAGCACGGGAACCTTGAGTTCTATAAGATAAAGCCATAAACATGTGTATCCGAGTCTTCTATCAAAAGTTACAGCTATTTCTATGAAGTTGTACAAAAACGCTTTCTTTCGCCAAGACAGTGCGTTTCTCACTGTTACATGCATTTGAATGGGGAACTCGACCGAAACAAAGTATAGGTTTTCATTATGTGAATAACTTGGAAATCTTAGCTCAAACAGCTGCAAAACCTGTTTTCCCAGCACGGGGACCTTGAGTTCTATAATATAAGGCCATAAACATGTTTGTCTGAGTCTTCTATCAAAAGTTACAGCTATTTCTATGAAGTTGTACAAAAACGCTTTCTTTCGCCAAGACAGTGCGTTTCTCACTGTTACATGCATTTGAATGGGGAACTCGACCGAAACAAAGTATAGGTTTTCATTATGTGAATAACTTGGAAATCTTAGCTCAAACAGCTGCAAAACCTGTTTTCCCAGCACGGGAACCTTGAGTTCTATAAGATAAAGCCATAAACATGTGTATCCGAGTCTTCTATCAAAAGTTACAGCTATTCATATGAAGTTGTACAAAAACGCTTTCTTTCGCCAAGACAGTGCGTTTCTCACTGTTACATGCATTTGAATGGGGAACTCGACCGAAACAAAGTATAAGTTTTCATTATGTGAATAACTTGGAAATCTTAGCTCAAACAGCTGCAAAACCTGTTTTCCCAGCACGGAGACCTTGAGTTCTATAAGATAAAGCCATAAACATGTGTATCCGAGTCTTCTATCAAAAGTTACAGCTATTTATATGAAGTTGTACAAAAACGCTTTCTTTCGCCAAGACAGTGCGTTTCTCACTGTTACATGCATTTGAATGGGGAACTCGACCGAAACAAAGTATAGGTTTTCATTATGTGAATAACTTGGAAATCTTAGCTCAAACAGCTGCAAAACCTGTTTTCCCAGCACGGGAACCTTGAGTTCTATAAGATAAAGCCATAAACATGTGTATCCGAGTCTTCTATCAAAAGTTACAGCTATTTCTATGAAGTTGTACAAAAACGCTTTCTTTCGCCAAGACAGTGCGTTTCTCACTGTTACATGCATTTGAATGGGGAACTCGACCGAAACAAAGTATAGGTTTTCATTATGTGAATAACTTGGAAATCTTAGCTCAAACAGCTGCAAAACCTGTTTTCCCAGCACGGGGACCTTGAGTTCTATAATATAAGGCCATAAACATGTTTGTCTGAGTCTTCTATCAAAAGTTACAGCTATTTCTATGAAGTTGTACAAAAACGCTTTCTTTCGCCAAGACAGTGCGTTTCTCACTGTTACATGCATTTGAATGGGGAACTCGACCGAAACAAAGTATAGGTTTTCATTATGTGAATAACTTGGAAATCTTAGCTCAAACAGCTGCAAAACCTGTTTTCCCAGCACGGGAACCTTGAGTTCTATAAGATAAAGCCATAAACATGTGTATCCGAGTCTTCTATCAAAAGTTACAGCTATTCATATGAAGTTGTACAAAAACGCTTTCTTTCGCCAAGACAGTGCGTTTCTCACTGTTACATGCATTTGAATGGGGAACTCGACCGAAACAAAGTATAAGTTTTCATTATGTGAATAACTTGGAAATCTTAGCTCAAACAGCTGCAAAACCTGTTTTCCCAGCACGGAGACCTTGAGTTCTATAAGATAAAGCCATAAACATGTGTATCCGAGTCTTCTATCAAAAGTTACAGCTATTTATATGAAGTTGTACAAAAACGCTTTCTTTCGCCAAGACAGTGCGTTTCTCACTGTTACATGCATTTGAATGGGGAACTCGACCGAAACAAAGTATAGGTTTTCATTATGTGAATAACTTGGAAATCTTAGCTCAAACAGCTGCAAAACCTGTTTTCCCAGCACGGAGACCTTGAGTTCTATAAGATAAAGCCATAAACATGTGTATCCGAGTCTTCTATCAAAAGTTACAGCTATTTCTATGAAGTTGTACAAAAACGCTTTCTTTCGCCAAGACAGTGCGTTTCTCACTGTTACATGCATTTGAATGGGGAACTCGACCGAAACAAAGTATAGGTTTTCATTATGTGAATAACTTGGAAATCTTAGCTCAAACAGCTGCAAAACCTGTTTTCCCAGCACGGGAACCTTGAGTTCTATAAGATAAAGCCATAAACATGTGTATCCGAGTCTTCTATCAAAAGTTACAGCTATTCATATGAAGTTGTACAAAAACGCTTTCTTTCGCCAAGACAGTGCGTTTCTCACTGTTACATGCATTTGAATGGGGAACTCGACCGAAACAAAGTATAGGTTTTCATTATGTGAATAACTTGGAAATCTTAGCTCAAACAGCTGCAAAACCTGTTTTCCCAGCACGGGAACCTTGAGTTCTATAAGATAAAGCCATAAACATGTGTATCCGAGTCTTCTATCAAAAGTTACAGCTATTTCTATGAAGTTGTACAAAAACGCTTTCTTTCGCCAAGACAGTGCGTTTCTCACTGTTACATGCATTTGAATGGGGAACTCGACCGAAACAAAGTATAGGTTTTCATTATGTGAATAACTTGGAAATCTTAGCTCAAACAGCTGCAAAACCTGTTTTCCCAGCACGGGAACCTTGAGTTCTATAAGATAAAGCCATAAACATGTGTATCCGAGTCTTCTATCAAAAGTTACAGCTATTTCTATGAAGTTGTACAAAAACGCTTTCTTTCGCCAAGACAGTGCGTTTCTCACTGTTACATGCATTTGAATGGGGAACTCGACCGAAACAAAGTATAGGTTTTCATTATGTGAATAACTTGGAAATCTTAGCTCAAACAGCTGCAAAACCTGTTTTCCCAGCACGGGAACCTTGAGTTCTATAAGATAAAGCCATAAACATGTGTATCCGAGTCTTCTATCAAAAGTTACAGCTATTTCTATGAAGTTGTACAAAAACGCTTTCTTTCGCCAAGACAGTGCGTTTCTCACTGTTACATGCATTTGAATGGGGAACTCGACCGAAACAAAGTATAGGTTTTCATTATGTGAATAACTTGGAAATCTTAGCTCAAACAGCTGCAAAACCTGTTTTCCCAGCACGGGAACCTTGAGTTCTATAAGATAAAGCCATAAACATGTGTATCCGAGTCTTCTATCAAAAGTTACAGCTATTTCTATGAAGTTGTACAAAAACGCTTTCTTTCGCCAAGACAGTGCGTTTCTCACTGTTACATGCATTTGAATGGGGAACTCGACCGAAACAAAGTATAGGTTTTCATTATGTGAATAACTTGGAAATCTTAGCTCAAACAGCTGCAAAACCTGTTTTCCCAGCACGGGAACCTTGAGTTCTATAAGATAAAGCCATAAACATGTGTATCCGAGTCTTCTATCAAAAGTTACAGCTATTCATATGAAGTTGTACAAAAACGCTTTCTTTCGCCAAGACAGTGCGTTTCTCACTGTTACATGCATTTGAATGGGGAACTCGACCGAAACAAAGTATAGGTTTTCATTATGTGAATAACTTGGAAATCTTAGCTCAAACAGCTGCAAAACCTGTTTTCCCAGCACGGGGACCTTGAGTTCTATAATATAAGGCCATAAACATGTTTGTCTGAGTCTTCTATCAAAAGTTACAGCTATTTCTATGAAGTTGTACAAAAACGCTTTCTTTCGCCAAGACAGTGCGTTTCTCACTGTTACATGCATTTGAATGGGGAACTCGACCGAAACAAAGTATAGGTTTTCATTATGTGAATAACTTGGAAATCTTAGCTCAAACAGCTGCAAAACCTGTTTTCCCAGCACGGAGACCTTGAGTTCTATAATATAAAGCCATAAACATGTGTATCCGAGTCTTCTATCAAAAGTTACAGCTATTCATATGAAGTTGTACAAAAACGCTTTCTTTCGCCAAGACAGTGCGTTTCTCACTGTTACATGCATTTGAATGGGGAACTCGACCGAAACAAAGTATAGGTTTTCATTATGCGAATAACTTGGAAATCTTAGCTCAAACAGCTGCAAAACCTGTTTTCCCAGCACGGGGACCTTGAGTTCTATAATATAAGGCCATAAACATGTTTGTCTGAGTCTTCTATCAAAAGTTACAGCTATTTCTATGAAGTTGTACAAAAACGCTTAATTTCGCCAAGACAGTGCGTTTCTCACTGTTACATGCATTTGAATGGGGAACTCGACTGAAACAAAGTATAGGTTTTCATTATGTGAATAACTTGGAAATCTTAGCTCAAACAGCTGCAAAACCTGTTTTCCCAGCACGGGGACCTTGAGTTCTATAAGATAAAGCCATAAACATGTGTATCCGAGTCTTCTATCAAAAGTTACAGCTATTTCTATGAAGTTGTACAAAAACGCTTTCTTTCGCCAAGACAGTGCGTTTCTCACTGTTACATGCATTTGAATGGGGAACTCGACCGAAACAAAGTATAGGTTTTCATTATGTGAATAACTTGGAAATCTTAGCTCAAACAGCTGCAAAACCTGTTTTCCCAGCACGGGAACCTTGAGTTCTATAAGATAAAGCCATAAACATGTGTATCCGAGTCTTCTATCAAAAGTTACAGCTATTTCTATGAAGTTGTACAAAAACGCTTTCTTTCGCCAAGACAGTGCGTTTCTCACTGTTACATGCATTTGAATGGGGAACTCGACCGAAACAAAGTATAGGTTTTCATTATGTGAATAACTTGGAAATCTTAGCTCAAACAGCTGCAAAACCTGTTTTCCCAGCACGGGGACCTTGAGTTCTATAATATAAGGCCATAAACATGTTTGTCTGAGTCTTCTATCAAAAGTTACAGCTATTTCTATGAAGTTGTACAAAAACGCTTTCTTTCGCCAAGACAGTGCGTTTCTCACTGTTACATGCATTTGAATGGGGAACTCGACCGAAACAAAGTATAGGTTTTCATTATGTGAATAACTTGGAAATCTTAGCTCAAACAGCTGCAAAACCTGTTTTCCCAGCACGGGAACCTTGAGTTCTATAAGATAAAGCCATAAACATGTGTATCCGAGTCTTCTATCAAAAGTTACAGCTATTCATATGAAGTTGTACAAAAACGCTTTCTTTCGCCAAGACAGTGCGTTTCTCACTGTTACATGCATTTGAATGGGGAACTCGACCGAAACAAAGTATAAGTTTTCATTATGTGAATAACTTGGAAATCTTAGCTCAAACAGCTGCAAAACCTGTTTTCCCAGCACGGAGACCTTGAGTTCTATAAGATAAAGCCATAAACATGTGTATCCGAGTCTTCTATCAAAAGTTACAGCTATTTATATGAAGTTGTACAAAAACGCTTTCTTTCGCCAAGACAGTGCGTTTCTCACTGTTACATGCATTTGAATGGGGAACTCGACCGAAACAAAGTATAGGTTTTCATTATGTGAATAACTTGGAAATCTTAGCTCAAACAGCTGCAAAACCTGTTTTCCCAGCACGGAGACCTTGAGTTCTATAAGATAAAGCCATAAACATGTGTATCCGAGTCTTCTATCAAAAGTTACAGCTATTTCTATGAAGTTGTACAAAAACGCTTTCTTTCGCCAAGACAGTGCGTTTCTCACTGTTACATGCATTTGAATGGGGAACTCGACCGAAACAAAGTATAGGTTTTCATTATGTGAATAACTTGGAAATCTTAGCTCAAACAGCTGCAAAACCTGTTTTCCCAGCACGGGGACCTTGAGTTCTATAATATAAGGCCATAAACATGTTTGTCTGAGTCTTCTATCAAAAGTTACAGCTATTTCTATGAAGTTGTACAAAAACGCTTTCTTTCGCCAAGACAGTGCGTTTCTCACTGTTACATGCATTTGAATGGGGAACTCGACCGAAACAAAGTATAGGTTTTCATTATGTGAATAACTTGGAAATCTTAGCTCAAACAGCTGCAAAACCTGTTTTCCCAGCACGGAGACCTTGAGTTCTATAATATAAAGCCATAAACATGTGTATCCGAGTCTTCTATCAAAAGTTACAGCTATTCATATGAAGTTGTACAAAAACGCTTTCTTTCGCCAAGACAGTGCGTTTCTCACTGTTACATGCATTTGAATGGGGAACTCGACCGAAACAAAGTATAGGTTTTCATTATGCGAATAACTTGGAAATCTTAGCTCAAACAGCTGCAAAACCTGTTTTCCCAGCACGGGGACCTTGAGTTCTATAATATAAGGCCATAAACATGTTTGTCTGAGTCTTCTATCAAAAGTTACAGCTATTTCTATGAAGTTGTACAAAAACGCTTAATTTCGCCAAGATAGTGCGTTTCTCACTGTTACATGCATTTGAATGGGGAACTCGACTGAAACAAAGTATAGGTTTTCATTATGTGAATAACTTGGAAATCTTAGCTCAAACAGCTGCAAAACCTGTTTTCCCAGCACGGGGACCTTGAGTTCTATAATATAAGGCCATAAACATGTTTGTCTGAGTCTTCTATCAAAAGTTACAGCTATTTCTATGAAGTTGTACAAAAACGCTTAATTTCGCCAAGACAGTGCGTTTCTCACTGTTACATGCATTTGAATGGGGAACTCGACTGAAACAAAGTATAGGTTTTCATTATGTGAATAACTTGGAAATCTTAGCTCAAACAGCTGCAAAACCTGTTTTCCCAGCACGGGGACCTTGAGTTCTATAATATAAGGCCATAAACATGTTTGTCTGAGTCTTCTATCAAAAGTTACAGCTATTTCTATGAAGTTGTACAAAAACGCTTAATTTCGCCAAGACAGTGCGTTTCTCACTGTTACATGCATTTGAATGGGGAACTCGACTGAAACAAAGTATAGGTTTTCATTATGTGAATAACTTGGAAATCTTAGCTCAAACAGCTGCAAAACCTGTTTTCCCAGCACGGGGACCTTGAGTTCTATAATATAAGGCCATAAACATGTTTGTCTGAGTCTTCTATCAAAAGTTACAGCTATTTCTATAAAGTTGTACAAAAACGCTTAATTTCGCCAAGACAGTGCGTTTCTCACTGTTACATGCATTTGAATGGGGAACTCGACTGAAACAAAGTATAGGTTTTCATTATGTGAATAACTTGGAAATCTTAGCTCAAACAGCTGCAAAACCTGTTTTCCCAGCACGGGAACCTTGAGTTCTATAAGATAAAGCCATAAACATGTGTATCCGAGTCTTCTATCAAAAGTTACAGCTATTCATATGAAGTTGTACAAAAACGCTTTCTTTCGCCAAGACAGTGCGTTTCTCACTGTTACATGCATTTGAATGGGGAACTCGACCGAAACAAAGTATAGGTTTTCATTATGTGAATAACTTGGAAATCTTAGCTCAAACAGCTGCAAAACCTGTTTTCCCAGCACGGGGACCTTGAGTTCTATAATATAAGGCCATAAACATGTTTGTCTGAGTCTTCTATCAAAAGTTACAGCTATTTCTATGAAGTTGTACAAAAACGCTTTCTTTCGCCAAGACAGTGCGTTTCTCACTGTTACATGCATTTGAATGGGGAACTCGACTGAAACAAAGTATAGGTTTTCATTATGTGAATAACTTGGAAATCTTAGCTCAAACAGCTGCAAAACCTGTTTTCCCAGCACGGGGACCTTGAGTTCTATAATATAAGGCCATAAACATGTTTGTCTGAGTCTTCTATCAAAAGTTACAGCTATTTCTATGAAGTTGTACAAAAACGCTTAATTTCGCCAAGACAGTGCGTTTCTCACTGTTACATGCATTTGAATGGGGAACTCGACTGAAACAAAGTATAGGTTTTCATTATGTGAATAACTTGGAAATCTTAGCTCAAACAGCTGCAAAACCTGTTTTCCCAGCACGGGGACCTTGAGTTCTATAATATAAGGCCATAAACATGTTTGTCTGAGTCTTCTATCAAAAGTTACAGCTATTTCTATAAAGTTGTACAAAAACGCTTAATTTCGCCAAGACAGTGCGTTTCTCACTGTTACATGCATTTGAATGGGGAACTCGACTGAAACAAAGTATAGGTTTTCATTATGTGAATAACTTGGAAATCTTAGCTCAAACAGCTGCAAAACCTGTTTTCCCAGCACGGGAACCTTGAGTTCTATAAGATAAAGCCATAAACATGTGTATCCGAGTCTTCTATCAAAAGTTACAGCTATTCATATGAAGTTGTACAAAAACGCTTTCTTTCGCCAAGACAGTGCGTTTCTCACTGTTACATGCATTTGAATGGGGAACTCGACCGAAACAAAGTATAGGTTTTCATTATGTGAATAACTTGGAAATCTTAGCTCAAACAGCTGCAAAACCTGTTTTCCCAGCACGGGGACCTTGAGTTCTATAATATAAGGCCATAAACATGTTTGTCTGAGTCTTCTATCAAAAGTTACAGCTATTTCTATGAAGTTGTACAAAAACGCTTTCTTTCGCCAAGACAGTGCGTTTCTCACTGTTACATGCATTTGAATGGGGAACTCGACCGAAACAAAGTATAGGTTTTCATTATGTGAATAACTTGGAAATCTTAGCTCAAACAGCTGCAAAACCTGTTTTCCCAGCACGGGGACCTTGAGTTCTATAATATAAGGCCATAAACATGTTTGTCTGAGTCTTCTATCAAAAGTTACAGCTATTTCTATGAAGTTGTACAAAAACGCTTTCTTTCGCCAAGACAGTGCGTTTCTCACTGTTACATGCATTTGAATGGGGAACTCGACCGAAACAAAGTATAGGTTTTCATTATGTGAATAACTTGGAAATCTTAGCTCAAACAGCTGCAAAACCTGTTTTCCCAGCACGGGAACCTTGAGTTCTATAGGATAAAGCCATAAACATGTGTATCCGAGTCTTCTATCAAAAGTTACAGCTATTCATATGAAGTTGTACAAAAACGCTTTCTTTCGCCAAGACAGTGCGTTTCTCACTGTTACATGCATTTGAATGGGGAACTCGACCGAAACAAAGTATAAGTTTTCATTATGTGAATAACTTGGAAATCTTAGCTCAAACAGCTGCAAAACCTGTTTTCCCAGCACGGAGACCTTGAGTTCTATAAGATAAAGCCATAAACATGTGTATCCGAGTCTTCTATCAAAAGTTACAGCTATTTCTATGAAGTTGTACAAAAACGCTTTCTTTCGCCAAGACAGTGCGTTTCTCACTGTTACATGCATTTGAATGGGGAACTCGACCGAAACAAAGTATAGGTTTTCATTATGTGAATAACTTGGAAATCTTAGCTCAAACAGCTGCAAAACCTGTTTTCCCAGCACGGGAACCTTGAGTTCTATAAGATAAAGCCATAAACATGTGTATCCGAGTCTTCTATCAAAAGTTACAGCTATTTCTATGAAGTTGTACAAAAACGCTTTCTTTCGCCAAGACAGTGCGTTTCTCACTGTTACATGCATTTGAATGGGGAACTCGACCGAAACAAAGTATAGGTTTTCATTATGTGAATAACTTGGAAATCTTAGCTCAAACAGCTGCAAAACCTGTTTTCCCAGCACGGGAACCTTGAGTTCTATAAGATAAAGCCATAAACATGTGTATCCGAGTCTTCTATCAAAAGTTACAGCTATTTCTATGAAGTTGTACAAAAACGCTTTCTTTCGCCAAGACAGTGCGTTTCTCACTGTTACATGCATTTGAATGGGGAACTCGACCGAAACAAAGTATAGGTTTTCATTATGTGAATAACTTGGAAATCTTAGCTCAAACAGCTGCAAAACCTGTTTTCCCAGCACGGGAACCTTGAGTTCTATAAGATAAAGCCATAAACATGTGTATCCGAGTCTTCTATCAAAAGTTACAGCTATTTCTATGAAGTTGTACAAAAACGCTTTCTTTCGCCAAGACAGTGCGTTTCTCACTGTTACATGCATTTGAATGGGGAACTCGACCGAAACAAAGTATAGGTTTTCATTATGTGAATAACTTGGAAATCTTAGCTCAAACAGCTGCAAAACCTGTTTTCCCAGCACGGGAACCTTGAGTTCTATAAGATAAAGCCATAAACATGTGTATCCGAGTCTTCTATCAAAAGTTACAGCTATTCATATGAAGTTGTACAAAAACGCTTTCTTTCGCCAAGACAGTGCGTTTCTCACTGTTACATGCATTTGAATGGGGAACTCGACCGAAACAAAGTATAGGTTTTCATTATGTGAATAACTTGGAAATCTTAGCTCAAACAGCTGCAAAACCTGTTTTCCCAGCACGGGGACCTTGAGTTCTATAATATAAGGCCATAAACATGTTTGTCTGAGTCTTCTATCAAAAGTTACAGCTATTTCTATGAAGTTGTACAAAAACGCTTTCTTTCGCCAAGACAGTGCGTTTCTCACTGTTACATGCATTTGAATGGGGAACTCGACCGAAACAAAGTATAGGTTTTCATTATGTGAATAACTTGGAAATCTTAGCTCAAACAGCTGCAAAACCTGTTTTCCCAGCACGGGAACCTTGAGTTCTATAAGATAAAGCCATAAACATGTGTATCCGAGTCTTCTATCAAAAGTTACAGCTATTCATATGAAGTTGTACAAAAACGCTTTCTTTCGCCAAGACAGTGCGTTTCTCACTGTTACATGCATTTGAATGGGGAACTCGACCGAAACAAAGTATAAGTTTTCATTATGTGAATAACTTGGAAATCTTAGCTCAAACAGCTGCAAAACCTGTTTTCCCAGCACGGAGACCTTGAGTTCTATAAGATAAAGCCATAAACATGTGTATCCGAGTCTTCTATCAAAAGTTACAGCTATTTATATGAAGTTGTACAAAAACGCTTTCTTTCGCCAAGACAGTGCGTTTCTCACTGTTACATGCATTTGAATGGGGAACTCGACCGAAACAAAGTATAGGTTTTCATTATGTGAATAACTTGGAAATCTTAGCTCAAACAGCTGCAAAACCTGTTTTCCCAGCACGATGACCTTGAGTTCTATAAGATAAAGCCATAAACATGTGTATCCGAGTCTTCTATCAAAAGTTACAGCTATTTCTATGAAGTTGTACAAAAACGCTTTCTTTCGCCAAGACAGTGCGTTTCTCACTGTTACATGCATTTGAATGGGGAACTCGACCGAAACAAAGTATAGGTTTTCATTATGTGAATAACTTGGAAATCTTAGCTCAAACAGCTGCAAAACCTGTTTTCCCAGCACGGGAACCTTGAGTTCTATAAGATAAAGCCATAAACATGTGTATCCGAGTCTTCTATCAAAAGTTACAGCTATTCATATGAAGTTGTACAAAAACGCTTTCTTTCGCCAAGACAGTGCGTTTCTCACTGTTACATGCATTTGAATGGGGAACTCGACCGAAACAAAGTATAGGTTTTCATTATGTGAATAACTTGGAAATCTTAGCTCAAACAGCTGCAAAACCTGTTTTCCCAGCACGGGAACCTTGAGTTCTATAAGATAAAGCCATAAACATGTGTATCCGAGTCTTCTATCAAAAGTTACAGCTATTTCTATGAAGTTGTACAAAAACGCTTTCTTTCGCCAAGACAGTGCGTTTCTCACTGTTACATGCATTTGAATGGGGAACTCGACCGAAACAAAGTATAGGTTTTCATTATGTGAATAACTTGGAAATCTTAGCTCAAACAGCTGCAAAACCTGTTTTCCCAGCACGGGAACCTTGAGTTCTATAAGATAAAGCCATAAACATGTGTATCCGAGTCTTCTATCAAAAGTTACAGCTATTTCTATGAAGTTGTACAAAAACGCTTTCTTTCGCCAAGACAGTGCGTTTCTCACTGTTACATGCATTTGAATGGGGAACTCGACCGAAACAAAGTATAGGTTTTCATTATGTGAATAACTTGGAAATCTTAGCTCAAACAGCTGCAAAACCTGTTTTCCCAGCACGGGAACCTTGAGTTCTATAAGATAAAGCCATAAACATGTGTATCCGAGTCTTCTATCAAAAGTTACAGCTATTTCTATGAAGTTGTACAAAAACGCTTTCTTTCGCCAAGACAGTGCGTTTCTCACTGTTACATGCATTTGAATGGGGAACTCGACCGAAACAAAGTATAGGTTTTCATTATGTGAATAACTTGGAAATCTTAGCTCAAACAGCTGCAAAACCTGTTTTCCCAGCACGGGGACCTTGAGTTCTATAATATAAGGCCATAAACATGTTTGTCTGAGTCTTCTATCAAAAGTTACAGCTATTTCTATGAAGTTGTACAAAAACGCTTTCTTTCGCCAAGACAGTGCGTTTCTCACTGTTACATGCATTTGAATGGGGAACTCGACCGAAACAAAGTATAGGTTTTCATTATGTGAATAACTTGGAAATCTTAGCTCAAACAGCTGCAAAACCTGTTTTCCCAGCACGGGAACCTTGAGTTCTATAAGATAAAGCCATAAACATGTGTATCCGAGTCTTCTATCAAAAGTTACAGCTATTCATATGAAGTTGTACAAAAACGCTTTCTTTCGCCAAGACAGTGCGTTTCTCACTGTTACATGCATTTGAATGGGGAACTCGACCGAAACAAAGTATAAGTTTTCATTATGTGAATAACTTGGAAATCTTAGCTCAAACAGCTGCAAAACCTGTTTTCCCAGCACGGAGACCTTGAGTTCTATAAGATAAAGCCATAAACATGTGTATCCGAGTCTTCTATCAAAAGTTACAGCTATTTATATGAAGTTGTACAAAAACGCTTTCTTTCGCCAAGACAGTGCGTTTCTCACTGTTACATGCATTTGAATGGGGAACTCGACCGAAACAAAGTATAGGTTTTCATTATGTGAATAACTTGGAAATCTTAGCTCAAACAGCTGCAAAACCTGTTTTCCCAGCACGATGACCTTGAGTTCTATAAGATAAAGCCATAAACATGTGTATCCGAGTCTTCTATCAAAAGTTACAGCTATTTCTATGAAGTTGTACAAAAACGCTTTCTTTCGCCAAGACAGTGCGTTTCTCACTGTTACATGCATTTGAATGGGGAACTCGACCGAAACAAAGTATAGGTTTTCATTATGTGAATAACTTGGAAATCTTAGCTCAAACAGCTGCAAAACCTGTTTTCCCAGCACGGGAACCTTGAGTTCTATAAGATAAAGCCATAAACATGTGTATCCGAGTCTTCTATCAAAAGTTACAGCTATTCATATGAAGTTGTACAAAAACGCTTTCTTTCGCCAAGACAGTGCGTTTCTCACTGTTACATGCATTTGAATGGGGAACTCGACCGAAACAAAGTATAGGTTTTCATTATGTGAATAACTTGGAAATCTTAGCTCAAACAGCTGCAAAACCTGTTTTCCCAGCACGGGAACCTTGAGTTCTATAAGATAAAGCCATAAACATGTGTATCCGAGTCTTCTATCAAAAGTTACAGCTATTTCTATGAAGTTGTACAAAAACGCTTTCTTTCGCCAAGACAGTGCGTTTCTCACTGTTACATGCATTTGAATGGGGAACTCGACCGAAACAAAGTATAGGTTTTCATTATGTGAATAACTTGGAAATCTTAGCTCAAACAGCTGCAAAACCTGTTTTCCCAGCACGGGAACCTTGAGTTCTATAAGATAAAGCCATAAACATGTGTATCCGAGTCTTCTATCAAAAGTTACAGCTATTCATATGAAGTTGTACAAAAACGCTTTCTTTCGCCAAGACAGTGCGTTTCTCACTGTTACATGCATTTGAATGGGGAACTCGACCGAAACAAAGTATAAGTTTTCATTATGTGAATAACTTGGAAATCTTAGCTCAAACAGCTGCAAAACCTGTTTTCCCAGCACGGAGACCTTGAGTTCTATAAGATAAAGCCATAAACATGTGTATCCGAGTCTTCTATCAAAAGTTACAGCTATTTATATGAAGTTGTACAAAAACGCTTTCTTTCGCCAAGACAGTGCGTTTCTCACTGTTACATGCATTTGAATGGGGAACTCGACCGAAACAAAGTATAGGTTTTCATTATGTGAATAACTTGGAAATCTTAGCTCAAACAGCTGCAAAACCTGTTTTCCCAGCACGATGACCTTGAGTTCTATAAGATAAAGCCATAAACATGTGTATCCGAGTCTTCTATCAAAAGTTACAGCTATTTCTATGAAGTTGTACAAAAACGCTTTCTTTCGCCAAGACAGTGCGTTTCTCACTGTTACATGCATTTGAATGGGGAACTCGACCGAAACAAAGTATAGGTTTTCATTATGTGAATAACTTGGAAATCTTAGCTCAAACAGCTGCAAAACCTGTTTTCCCAGCACGGGAACCTTGAGTTCTATAAGATAAAGCCATAAACATGTGTATCCGAGTCTTCTATCAAAAGTTACAGCTATTCATATGAAGTTGTACAAAAACGCTTTCTTTCGCCAAGACAGTGCGTTTCTCACTGTTACATGCATTTGAATGGGGAACTCGACCGAAACAAAGTATAGGTTTTCATTATGTGAATAACTTGGAAATCTTAGCTCAAACAGCTGCAAAACCTGTTTTCCCAGCACGGGAACCTTGAGTTCTATAAGATAAAGCCATAAACATGTGTATCCGAGTCTTCTATCAAAAGTTACAGCTATTTCTATGAAGTTGTACAAAAACGCTTTCTTTCGCCAAGACAGTGCGTTTCTCACTGTTACATGCATTTGAATGGGGAACTCGACCGAAACAAAGTATAGGTTTTCATTATGTGAATAACTTGGAAATCTTAGCTCAAACAGCTGCAAAACCTGTTTTCCCAGCACGGGAACCTTGAGTTCTATAAGATAAAGCCATAAACATGTGTATCCGAGTCTTCTATCAAAAGTTACAGCTATTTCTATGAAGTTGTACAAAAACGCTTTCTTTCGCCAAGACAGTGCGTTTCTCACTGTTACATGCATTTGAATGGGGAACTCGACCGAAACAAAGTATAGGTTTTCATTATGTGAATAACTTGGAAATCTTAGCTCAAACAGCTGCAAAACCTGTTTTCCCAGCACGGGAACCTTGAGTTCTATAAGATAAAGCCATAAACATGTGTATCCGAGTCTTCTATTAAAAGTTACAGCTATTTCTATGAAGTTGTACAAAAACGCTTTCTTTCGCCAAGACAGTGCGTTTCTCACTGTTACATGCATTTGAATGGGGAACTCGACCGAAACAAAGTATAGGTTTTCATTATGTGAATAACTTGGAAATCTTAGCTCAAACAGCTGCAAAACCTGTTTTCCCAGCACGGGAACCTTGAGTTCTATAAGATAAAGCCATAAACATGTGTATCCGAGTCTTCTATCAAAAGTTACAGCTATTTCTATGAAGTTGTACAAAAACGCTTTCTTTCGCCAAGACAGTGCGTTTCTCACTGTTACATGCATTTGAATGGGGAACTCGACCGAAACAAAGTATAGGTTTTCATTATGTGAATAACTTGGAAATCTTAGCTCAAACAGCTGCAAAACCTGTTTTCCCAGCACGGGAACCTTGAGTTCTATAAGATAAAGCCATAAACATGTGTATCCGAGTCTTCTATCAAAAGTTACAGCTATTCATATGAAGTTGTACAAAAACGCTTTCTTTCGCCAAGACAGTGCGTTTCTCACTGTTACATGCATTTGAATGGGGAACTCGACCGAAACAAAGTATAGGTTTTCATTATGTGAATAACTTGGAAATCTTAGCTCAAACAGCTGCAAAACCTGTTTTCCCAGCACGGGGACCTTGAGTTCTATAATATAAGGCCATAAACATGTTTGTCTGAGTCTTCTATCAAAAGTTACAGCTATTTCTATGAAGTTGTACAAAAACGCTTTCTTTCGCCAAGACAGTGCGTTTCTCACTGTTACATGCATTTGAATGGGGAACTCGACCGAAACAAAGTATAGGTTTTCATTATGTGAATAACTTGGAAATCTTAGCTCAAACAGCTGCAAAACCTGTTTTCCCAGCACGGAGACCTTGAGTTCTATAATATAAAGCCATAAACATGTGTATCCGAGTCTTCTATCAAAAGTTACAGCTATTCATATGAAGTTGTACAAAAACGCTTTCTTTCGCCAAGACAGTGCGTTTCTCACTGTTACATGCATTTGAATGGGGAACTCGACCGAAACAAAGTATAGGTTTTCATTATGCGAATAACTTGGAAATCTTAGCTCAAACAGCTGCAAAACCTGTTTTCCCAGCACGGGGACCTTGAGTTCTATAATATAAGGCCATAAACATGTTTGTCTGAGTCTTCTATCAAAAGTTACAGCTATTTCTATGAAGTTGTACAAAAACGCTTAATTTCGCCAAGACAGTGCGTTTCTCACTGTTACATGCATTTGAATGGGGAACTCGACCGAAACAAAGTATAGGTTTTCATTATGTGAATAACTTGGAAATCTTAGCTCAAACAGCTGCAAAACCTGTTTTCCCAGCACGGGGACCTTGAGTTCTATAATATAAGGCCATAAACATGTTTGTCTGAGTCTTCTATCAAAAGTTACAGCTATTTCTATGAAGTTGTACAAAAACGCTTTCTTTCGCCAAGACAGTGCGTTTCTCACTGTTACATGCATTTGAATGGGGAACTCGACCGAAACAAAGTATAGGTTTTCATTATGTGAATAACTTGGAAATCTTAGCTCAAACAGCTGCAAAACCTGTTTTCCCAGCACGGGAACCTTGAGTTCTATAAGATAAAGCCATAAACATGTGTATCCGAGTCTTCTATCAAAAGTTACAGCTATTCATATGAAGTTGTACAAAAACGCTTTCTTTCGCCAAGACAGTGCGTTTCTCACTGTTACATGCATTTGAATGGGGAACTCGACCGAAACAAAGTATAAGTTTTCATTATGTGAATAACTTGGAAATCTTAGCTCAAACAGCTGCAAAACCTGTTTTCCCAGCACGGAGACCTTGAGTTCTATAAGATAAAGCCATAAACATGTGTATCCGAGTCTTCTATCAAAAGTTACAGCTATTTATATGAAGTTGTACAAAAACGCTTTCTTTCGCCAAGACAGTGCGTTTCTCACTGTTACATGCATTTGAATGGGGAACTCGACCGAAACAAAGTATAGGTTTTCATTATGTGAATAACTTGGAAATCTTAGCTCAAACAGCTGCAAAACCTGTTTTCCCAGCACGGAGACCTTGAGTTCTATAAGATAAAGCCATAAACATGTGTATCCGAGTCTTCTATCAAAAGTTACAGCTATTTCTATGAAGTTGTACAAAAACGCTTTCTTTCGCCAAGACAGTGCGTTTCTCACTGTTACATGCATTTGAATGGGGAACTCGACCGAAACAAAGTATAGGTTTTCATTATGTGAATAACTTGGAAATCTTAGCTCAAACAGCTGCAAAACCTGTTTTCCCAGCACGGGAACCTTGAGTTCTATAAGATAAAGCCATAAACATGTGTATCCGAGTCTTCTATCAAAAGTTACAGCTATTTCTATGAAGTTGTACAAAAACGCTTTCTTTCGCCAAGACAGTGCGTTTCTCACTGTTACATGCATTTGAATGGGGAACTCGACCGAAACAAAGTATAGGTTTTCATTATGTGAATAACTTGGAAATCTTAGCTCAAACAGCTGCAAAACCTGTTTTCCCAGCACGGGAACCTTGAGTTCTATAAGATAAAGCCATAAACATGTGTATCCGAGTCTTCTATCAAAAGTTACAGCTATTTCTATGAAGTTGTACAAAAACGCTTTCTTTCGCCAAGACAGTGCGTTTCTCACTGTTACATGCATTTGAATGGGGAACTCGACCGAAACAAAGTATAGGTTTTCATTATGTGAATAACTTGGAAATCTTAGCTCAAACAGCTGCAAAACCTGTTTTCCCAGCACGGGAACCTTGAGTTCTATAAGATAAAGCCATAAACATGTGTATCCGAGTCTTCTATCAAAAGTTACAGCTATTTCTATGAAGTTGTACAAAAACGCTTTCTTTCGCCAAGACAGTGCGTTTCTCACTGTTACATGCATTTGAATGGGGAACTCGACCGAAACAAAGTATAGGTTTTCATTATGTGAATAACTTGGAAATCTTAGCTCAAACAGCTGCAAAACCTGTTTTCCCAGCACGGGAACCTTGAGTTCTATAAGATAAAGCCATAAACATGTGTATCCGAGTCTTCTATCAAAAGTTACAGCTATTCATATGAAGTTGTACAAAAACGCTTTCTTTCGCCAAGACAGTGCGTTTCTCACTGTTACATGCATTTGAATGGGGAACTCGACCGAAACAAAGTATAGGTTTTCATTATGTGAATAACTTGGAAATCTTAGCTCAAACAGCTGCAAAACCTGTTTTCCCAGCACGGGGACCTTGAGTTCTATAATATAAGGCCATAAACATGTTTGTCTGAGTCTTCTATCAAAAGTTACAGCTATTTCTATGAAGTTGTACAAAAACGCTTTCTTTCGCCAAGACAGTGCGTTTCTCACTGTTACATGCATTTGAATGGGGAACTCGACCGAAACAAAGTATAGGTTTTCATTATGTGAATAACTTGGAAATCTTAGCTCAAACAGCTGCAAAACCTGTTTTCCCAGCACGGAGACCTTGAGTTCTATAATATAAAGCCATAAACATGTGTATCCGAGTCTTCTATCAAAAGTTACAGCTATTCATATGAAGTTGTACAAAAACGCTTTCTTTCGCCAAGACAGTGCGTTTCTCACTGTTACATGCATTTGAATGGGGAACTCGACCGAAACAAAGTATAGGTTTTCATTATGCGAATAACTTGGAAATCTTAGCTCAAACAGCTGCAAAACCTGTTTTCCCAGCACGGGGACCTTGAGTTCTATAATATAAGGCCATAAACATGTTTGTCTGAGTCTTCTATCAAAAGTTACAGCTATTTCTATGAAGTTGTACAAAAACGCTTAATTTCGCCAAGATAGTGCGTTTCTCACTGTTACATGCATTTGAATGGGGAACTCGACTGAAACAAAGTATAGGTTTTCATTATGTGAATAACTTGGAAATCTTAGCTCAAACAGCTGCAAAACCTGTTTTCCCAGCACGGGGACCTTGAGTTCTATAATATAAGGCCATAAACATGTTTGTCTGAGTCTTCTATCAAAAGTTACAGCTATTTCTATGAAGTTGTACAAAAACGCTTAATTTCGCCAAGACAGTGCGTTTCTCACTGTTACATGCATTTGAATGGGGAACTCGACTGAAACAAAGTATAGGTTTTCATTATGTGAATAACTTGGAAATCTTAGCTCAAACAGCTGCAAAACCTGTTTTCCCAGCACGGGGACCTTGAGTTCTATAATATAAGGCCATAAACATGTTTGTCTGAGTCTTCTATCAAAAGTTACAGCTATTTCTATGAAGTTGTACAAAAACGCTTAATTTCGCCAAGACAGTGCGTTTCTCACTGTTACATGCATTTGAATGGGGAACTCGACTGAAACAAAGTATAGGTTTTCATTATGTGAATAACTTGGAAATCTTAGCTCAAACAGCTGCAAAACCTGTTTTCCCAGCACGGGGACCTTGAGTTCTATAATATAAGGCCATAAACATGTTTGTCTGAGTCTTCTATCAAAAGTTACAGCTATTTCTATAAAGTTGTACAAAAACGCTTAATTTCGCCAAGACAGTGCGTTTCTCACTGTTACATGCATTTGAATGGGGAACTCGACTGAAACAAAGTATAGGTTTTCATTATGTGAATAACTTGGAAATCTTAGCTCAAACAGCTGCAAAACCTGTTTTCCCAGCACGGGAACCTTGAGTTCTATAAGATAAAGCCATAAACATGTGTATCCGAGTCTTCTATCAAAAGTTACAGCTATTCATATGAAGTTGTACAAAAACGCTTTCTTTCGCCAAGACAGTGCGTTTCTCACTGTTACATGCATTTGAATGGGGAACTCGACCGAAACAAAGTATAGGTTTTCATTATGTGAATAACTTGGAAATCTTAGCTCAAACAGCTGCAAAACCTGTTTTCCCAGCACGGGGACCTTGAGTTCTATAATATAAGGCCATAAACATGTTTGTCTGAGTCTTCTATCTAAAGTTACAGCTATTTCTATGAAGTTGTACAAAAACGCTTTCTTTCGCCAAGACAGTGCGTTTCTCACTGTTACATGCATTTGAATGGGGAACTCGACCGAAACAAAGTATAGGTTTTCATTATGTGAATAACTTGGAAATCTTAGCTCAAACAGCTGCAAAACCTGTTTTCCCAGCACGGGGACCTTGAGTTCTATAATATAAGGCCATAAACATGTTTGTCTGAGTCTTCTATCAAAAGTTACAGCTATTTCTATGAAGTTGTACAAAAACGCTTTCTTTCGCCAAGACAGTGCGTTTCTCACTGTTACATGCATTTGAATGGGGAACTCGACCGAAACAAAGTATAGGTTTTCATTATGTGAATAACTTGGAAATCTTAGCTCAAACAGCTGCAAAACCTGTTTTCCCAGCACGGAGACCTTGAGTTCTATAAGATAAAGCCATAAACATGTGTATCCGAGTCTTCTATCAAAAGTTACAGCTATTCATATGAAGTTGTACAAAAACGCTTTCTTTCGCCAAGACAGTGCGTTTCTCACTGTTACATGCATTTGAATGGGGAACTCGACCGAAACAAAGTATAGGTTTTCATTATGCGAATAACTTGGAAATCTTAGCTCAAACAGCTGCAAAACCTGTTTTCCCAGCACGGAGACCTTGAGTTCTATAAGATAAAGCCATAAACATGTGTATCCGAGTCTTCTATCAAAAGTTACAGCTATTTATATGAAGTTGTACAAAAACGCTTTCTTTCGCCAAGACAGTGCGTTTCTCACTGTTACATGCATTTGAATGGGGAACTCGACCGAAACAAAGTATAGGTTTTCATTATGTGAATAACTTGGAAATCTTAGCTCAAACAGCTGCAAAACCTGTTTTCCCAGCACGGGAACCTTGAGTTCTATAAGATAAAGCCATAAACATGTGTATCCGAGTCTTCTATCAAAAGTTACAGCTATTTCTATGAAGTTGTACAAAAACGCTTTCTTTCGCCAAGACAGTGCGTTTCTCACTGTTACATGCATTTGAATGGGGAACTCGACCGAAACAAAGTATAGGTTTTCATTATGTGAATAACTTGGAAATCTTAGCTCAAACAGCTGCAAAACCTGTTTTCCCAGCACGGGAACCTTGAGTTCTATAAGATAAAGCCATAAACATGTGTATCCGAGTCTTCTATCAAAAGTTACAGCTATTTCTATGAAGTTGTACAAAAACGCTTTCTTTCGCCAAGACAGTGCGTTTCTCACTGTTACATGCATTTGAATGGGGAACTCGACCGAAACAAAGTATAGGTTTTCATTATGTGAATAACTTGGAAATCTTAGCTCAAACAGCTGCAAAACCTGTTTTCCCAGCACGGGAACCTTGAGTTCTATAAGATAAAGCCATAAACATGTGTATCCGAGTCTTCTATCAAAAGTTACAGCTATTCATATGAAGTTGTACAAAAACGCTTTCTTTCGCCAAGACAGTGCGTTTCTCACTGTTACATGCATTTGAATGGGGAACTCGACCGAAACAAAGTATAGGTTTTCATTATGTGAATAACTTGGAAATCTTAGCTCAAACAGCTGCAAAACCTGTTTTCCCAGCACGGGAACCTTGAGTTCTATAAGATAAAGCCATAAACATGTGTATCCGAGTCTTCTATCAAAAGTTACAGCTATTTCTATGAAGTTGTACAAAAACGCTTTCTTTCGCCAAGACAGTGCGTTTCTCACTGTTACATGCATTTGAATGGGGAACTCGACCGAAACAAAGTATAGGTTTTCATTATGTGAATAACTTGGAAATCTTAGCTCAAACAGCTGCAAAACCTGTTTTCCCAGCACGGGGACCTTGAGTTCTATAATATAAGGCCATAAACATGTTTGTCTGAGTCTTCTATCAAAAGTTACAGCTATTTCTATGAAGTTGTACAAAAACGCTTTCTTTCGCCAAGACAGTGCGTTTCTCACTGTTACATGCATTTGAATGGGGAACTCGACCGAAACAAAGTATAGGTTTTCATTATGTGAATAACTTGGAAATCTTAGCTCAAACAGCTGCAAAACCTGTTTTCCCAGCACGGGAACCTTGAGTTCTATAAGATAAAGCCATAAACATGTGTATCCGAGTCTTCTATCAAAAGTTACAGCTATTCATATGAAGTTGTACAAAAACGCTTTCTTTCGCCAAGACAGTGCGTTTCTCACTGTTACATGCATTTGAATGGGGAACTCGACCGAAACAAAGTATAAGTTTTCATTATGTGAATAACTTGGAAATCTTAGCTCAAACAGCTGCAAAACCTGTTTTCCCAGCACGGAGACCTTGAGTTCTATAAGATAAAGCCATAAACATGTGTATCCGAGTCTTCTATCAAAAGTTACAGCTATTTATATGAAGTTGTACAAAAACGCTTTCTTTCGCCAAGACAGTGCGTTTCTCACTGTTACATGCATTTGAATGGGGAACTCGACCGAAACAAAGTATAGGTTTTCATTATGTGAATAACTTGGAAATCTTAGCTCAAACAGCTGCAAAACCTGTTTTCCCAGCACGGAGACCTTGAGTTCTATAAGATAAAGCCATAAACATGTGTATCCGAGTCTTCTATCAAAAGTTACAGCTATTTCTATGAAGTTGTACAAAAACGCTTTCTTTCGCCAAGACAGTGCGTTTCTCACTGTTACATGCATTTGAATGGGGAACTCGACCGAAACAAAGTATAGGTTTTCATTATGTGAATAACTTGGAAATCTTAGCTCAAACAGCTGCAAAACCTGTTTTCCCAGCACGGGAACCTTGAGTTCTATAAGATAAAGCCATAAACATGTGTATCCGAGTCTTCTATCAAAAGTTACAGCTATTTCTATGAAGTTGTACAAAAACGCTTTCTTTCGCCAAGACAGTGCGTTTCTCACTGTTACATGCATTTGAATGGGGAACTCGACCGAAACAAAGTATAGGTTTTCATTATGTGAATAACTTGGAAATCTTAGCTCAAACAGCTGCAAAACCTGTTTTCCCAGCACGGGAACCTTGAGTTCTATAAGATAAAGCCATAAACATGTGTATCCGAGTCTTCTATCAAAAGTTACAGCTATTTCTATGAAGTTGTACAAAAACGCTTTCTTTCGCCAAGACAGTGCGTTTCTCACTGTTACATGCATTTGAATGGGGAACTCGACCGAAACAAAGTATAGGTTTTCATTATGTGAATAACTTGGAAATCTTAGCTCAAACAGCTGCAAAACCTGTTTTCCCAGCACGGGAACCTTGAGTTCTATAAGATAAAGCCATAAACATGTGTATCCGAGTCTTCTATCAAAAGTTACAGCTATTTCTATGAAGTTGTACAAAAACGCTTTCTTTCGCCAAGACAGTGCGTTTCTCACTGTTACATGCATTTGAATGGGGAACTCGACCGAAACAAAGTATAGGTTTTCATTATGTGAATAACTTGGAAATCTTAGCTCAAACAGCTGCAAAACCTGTTTTCCCAGCACGGGAACCTTGAGTTCTATAAGATAAAGCCATAAACATGTGTATCCGAGTCTTCTATCAAAAGTTACAGCTATTCATATGAAGTTGTACAAAAACGCTTTCTTTCGCCAAGACAGTGCGTTTCTCACTGTTACATGCATTTGAATGGGGAACTCGACCGAAACAAAGTATAGGTTTTCATTATGTGAATAACTTGGAAATCTTAGCTCAAACAGCTGCAAAACCTGTTTTCCCAGCACGGGGACCTTGAGTTCTATAATATAAGGCCATAAACATGTTTGTCTGAGTCTTCTATCAAAAGTTACAGCTATTTCTATGAAGTTGTACAAAAACGCTTTCTTTCGCCAAGACAGTGCGTTTCTCACTGTTACATGCATTTGAATGGGGAACTCGACCGAAACAAAGTATAGGTTTTCATTATGTGAATAACTTGGAAATCTTAGCTCAAACAGCTGCAAAACCTGTTTTCCCAGCACGGAGACCTTGAGTTCTATAATATAAAGCCATAAACATGTGTATCCGAGTCTTCTATCAAAAGTTACAGCTATTCATATGAAGTTGTACAAAAACGCTTTCTTTCGCCAAGACAGTGCGTTTCTCACTGTTACATGCATTTGAATGGGGAACTCGACCGAAACAAAGTATAGGTTTTCATTATGCGAATAACTTGGAAATCTTAGCTCAAACAGCTGCAAAACCTGTTTTCCCAGCACGGGGACCTTGAGTTCTATAATATAAGGCCATAAACATGTTTGTCTGAGTCTTCTATCAAAAGTTACAGCTATTTCTATGAAGTTGTACAAAAACGCTTAATTTCGCCAAGATAGTGCGTTTCTCACTGTTACATGCATTTGAATGGGGAACTCGACTGAAACAAAGTATAGGTTTTCATTATGTGAATAACTTGGAAATCTTAGCTCAAACAGCTGCAAAACCTGTTTTCCCAGCACGGGGACCTTGAGTTCTATAATATAAGGCCATAAACATGTTTGTCTGAGTCTTCTATCAAAAGTTACAGCTATTTCTATGAAGTTGTACAAAAACGCTTAATTTCGCCAAGACAGTGCGTTTCTCACTGTTACATGCATTTGAATGGGGAACTCGACTGAAACAAAGTATAGGTTTTCATTATGTGAATAACTTGGAAATCTTAGCTCAAACAGCTGCAAAACCTGTTTTCCCAGCACGGGGACCTTGAGTTCTATAATATAAGGCCATAAACATGTTTGTCTGAGTCTTCTATCAAAAGTTACAGCTATTTCTATAAAGTTGTACAAAAACGCTTAATTTCGCCAAGACAGTGCGTTTCTCACTGTTACATGCATTTGAATGGGGAACTCGACTGAAACAAAGTATAGGTTTTCATTATGTGAATAACTTGGAAATCTTAGCTCAAACAGCTGCAAAACCTGTTTTCCCAGCACGGGAACCTTGAGTTCTATAAGATAAAGCCATAAACATGTGTATCCGAGTCTTCTATCAAAAGTTACAGCTATTCATATGAAGTTGTACAAAAACGCTTTCTTTCGCCAAGACAGTGCGTTTCTCACTGTTACATGCATTTGAATGGGGAACTCGACCGAAACAAAGTATAGGTTTTCATTATGTGAATAACTTGGAAATCTTAGCTCAAACAGCTGCAAAACCTGTTTTCCCAGCACGGGGACCTTGAGTTCTATAATATAAGGCCATAAACATGTTTGTCTGAGTCTTCTATCAAAAGTTACAGCTATTTCTATGAAGTTGTACAAAAACGCTTTCTTTCGCCAAGACAGTGCGTTTCTCACTGTTACATGCATTTGAATGGGGAACTCGACCGAAACAAAGTATAGGTTTTCATTATGTGAATAACTTGGAAATCTTAGCTCAAACAGCTGCAAAACCTGTTTTCCCAGCACGGGGACCTTGAGTTCTATAATATAAGGCCATAAACATGTTTGTCTGAGTCTTCTATCAAAAGTTACAGCTATTTCTATGAAGTTGTACAAAAACGCTTTCTTTCGCCAAGACAGTGCGTTTCTCACTGTTACATGCATTTGAATGGGGAACTCGACCGAAACAAAGTATAGGTTTTCATTATGTGAATAACTTGGAAATCTTAGCTCAAACAGCTGCAAAACCTGTTTTCCCAGCACGGAGACCTTGAGTTCTATAAGATAAAGCCATAAACATGTGTATCCGAGTCTTCTATCAAAAGTTACAGCTATTCATATGAAGTTGTACAAAAACGCTTTCTTTCGCCAAGACAGTGCGTTTCTCACTGTTACATGCATTTGAATGGGGAACTCGACCGAAACAAAGTATAGGTTTTCATTATGCGAATAACTTGGAAATCTTAGCTCAAACAGCTGCAAAACCTGTTTTCCCAGCACGGAGACCTTGAGTTCTATAAGATAAAGCCATAAACATGTGTATCCGAGTCTTCTATCAAAAGTTACAGCTATTTATATGAAGTTGTACAAAAACGCTTTCTTTCGCCAAGACAGTGCGTTTCTCACTGTTACATGCATTTGAATGGGGAACTCGACCGAAACAAAGTATAGGTTTTCATTATGTGAATAACTTGGAAATCTTAGCTCAAACAGCTGCAAAACCTGTTTTCCCAGCACGGGAACCTTGAGTTCTATAAGATAAAGCCATAAACATGTGTATCCGAGTCTTCTATCAAAAGTTACAGCTATTTCTATGAAGTTGTACAAAAACGCTTTCTTTCGCCAAGACAGTGCGTTTCTCACTGTTACATGCATTTGAATGGGGAACTCGACCGAAACAAAGTATAGGTTTTCATTATGTGAATAACTTGGAAATCTTAGCTCAAACAGCTGCAAAACCTGTTTTCCCAGCACGGGAACCTTGAGTTCTATAAGATAAAGCCATAAACATGTGTATCCGAGTCTTCTATCAAAAGTTACAGCTATTTCTATGAAGTTGTACAAAAACGCTTTCTTTCGCCAAGACAGTGCGTTTCTCACTGTTACATGCATTTGAATGGGGAACTCGACCGAAACAAAGTATAGGTTTTCATTATGTGAATAACTTGGAAATCTTAGCTCAAACAGCTGCAAAACCTGTTTTCCCAGCACGGGAACCTTGAGTTCTATAAGATAAAGCCATAAACATGTGTATCCGAGTCTTCTATCAAAAGTTACAGCTATTCATATGAAGTTGTACAAAAACGCTTTCTTTCGCCAAGACAGTGCGTTTCTCACTGTTACATGCATTTGAATGGGGAACTCGACCGAAACAAAGTATAGGTTTTCATTATGTGAATAACTTGGAAATCTTAGCTCAAACAGCTGCAAAACCTGTTTTCCCAGCACGGGAACCTTGAGTTCTATAAGATAAAGCCATAAACATGTGTATCCGAGTCTTCTATCAAAAGTTACAGCTATTTCTATGAAGTTGTACAAAAACGCTTTCTTTCGCCAAGACAGTGCGTTTCTCACTGTTACATGCATTTGAATGGGGAACTCGACCGAAACAAAGTATAGGTTTTCATTATGTGAATAACTTGGAAATCTTAGCTCAAACAGCTGCAAAACCTGTTTGCCCAGCACGGGAACCTTGAGTTCTATAAGATAAAGCCATAAACATGTGTATCCGAGTCTTCTATCAAAAGTTACAGCTATTTCTATGAAGTTGTACAAAAACGCTTTCTTTCGCCAAGACAGTGCGTTTCTCACTGTTACATGCATTTGAATGGGGAACTCGACCGAAACAAAGTATAGGTTTTCATTATGTGAATAACTTGGAAATCTTAGCTCAAACAGCTGCAAAACCTGTTTTCCCAGCACGGGAACCTTGAGTTCTATACGATAAAGCCATAAACATGTGTATCCGAGTCTTCTATCAAAAGTTACAGCTATTTCTATGAAGTTGTACAAAAACGCTTTCTTTCGCCAAGACAGTGCGTTTCTCACTGTTACATGCATTTGAATGGGGAACTCGACCGAAACAAAGTATAGGTTTTCATTATGTGAATAACTTGGAAATCTTAGCTCAAACAGCTGCAAAACCTGTTTTCCCAGCACGGGAACCTTGAGTTCTATAAGATAAAGCCATAAACATGTGTATCCGAGTCTTCTATCAAAAGTTACAGCTATTTCTATGAAGTTGTACAAAAACGCTTTCTTTCGCCAAGACAGTGCGTTTCTCACTGTTACATGCATTTGAATGGGGAACTCGACCGAAACAAAGTATAGGTTTTCATTATGTGAATAACTTGGAAATCTTAGCTCAAACAGCTGCAAAACCTGTTTTCCCAGCACGGAGACCTTGAGTTCTATAATATAAGGCCATAAACATGTTTGTCTGAGTCTTCTATCAAAAGTTACAGCTATTTCTATGAAGTTGTACAAAAACGCTTTCTTTCGCCAAGACAGTGCGTTTCTCACTGTTACATGCATTTGAATGGGGAACTCGACCAAAACAAAGTATAGGTTTTCATTATGTGAATAACTTGGAAATCTTAGCTCAAACAGCTGCAAAACCTGTTTTCCCAGCACGGGGACCTTGAGTTCTATAATATAAGGCCATAAACATGTTTGTCTGAGTCTTCTATCAAAAGTTACAGCTATTTCTATGAAGTTGTACAAAAACGCTTTCTTTCGCCAAGACAGTGCGTTTCTCACTGTTACATGCATTTGAATGGGGAACTCGACCAAAACAAAGTATAGGTTTTCATTATGTGAATAACTTGGAAATCTTAGCTCAAACAGCTGCAAAACCTGTTTTCCCAGCACGGGAACCTTGAGTTCTATAAGATAAAGCCATAAACATGTGTATCCGAGTCTTCTATCAAAAGTTACAGCTATTTCTATGAAGTTGTACAAAAACGCTTTCTTTCGCCAAGACAGTGCGTTTCTCACTGTTACATGCATTTGAATGGGGAACTCGACCGAAACAAAGTATAGGTTTTCATTATGTGAATAACTTGGAAATCTTAGCTCAAACAGCTGCAAAACCTGTTTTCCCAGCACGGGAACCTTGAGTTCTATAAGATAAAGCCATAAACATGTGTATCCGAGTCTTCTATCAAAAGTTACAGCTATTCATATGAAGTTGTACAAAAACGCTTTCTTTCGCCAAGACAGTGCGTTTCTCACTGTTACATGCATTTGAATGGGGAACTCGACCGAAACAAAGTATAGGTTTTCATTATGTGAATAACTTGGAAATCTTAGCTCAAACAGCTGCAAAACCTGTTTGCCCAGCACGGGAACCTTGAGTTCTATAAGATAAAGCCATAAACATGTGTATCCGAGTCTTCTATCAAAAGTTACAGCTATTTCTATGAAGTTGTACAAAAACGCTTTCTTTCGCCAAGACAGTGCGTTTCTCACTGTTACATGCATTTGAATGGGGAACTCGACCGAAACAAAGTATAGGTTTTCATTATGTGAATAACTTGGAAATCTTAGCTCAAACAGCTGCAAAACCTGTTTTCCCAGCACGGGAACCTTGAGTTCTATAAGATAAAGCCATAAACATGTGTATCCGAGTCTTCTATCAAAAGTTACAGCTATTTCTATGAAGTTGTACAAAAACGCTTTCTTTCGCCAAGACAGTGCGTTTCTCACTGTTACATGCATTTGAATGGGGAACTCGACCGAAACAAAGTATAGGTTTTCATTATGTGAATAACTTGGAAATCTTAGCTCAAACAGCTGCAAAACCTGTTTTCCCAGCACGGAGACCTTGAGTTCTATAATATAAGGCCATAAACATGTTTGTCTGAGTCTTCTATCAAAAGTTACAGCTATTTCTATGAAGTTGTACAAAAACGCTTTCTTTCGCCAAGACAGTGCGTTTCTCACTGTTACATGCATTTGAATGGGGAACTCGACCGAAACAAAGTATAGGTTTTCATTATGTGAATAACTTGGAAATCTTAGCTCAAACAGCTGCAAAACCTGTTTGCCCAGCACGGGAACCTTGAGTTCTATAAGATAAAGCCATAAACATGTGTATCCGAGTCTTCTATCAAAAGTTACAGCTATTTCTATGAAGTTGTACAAAAACGCTTTCTTTCGCCAAGACAGTGCGTTTCTCACTGTTACATGCATTTGAATGGGGAACTCGACCGAAACAAAGTATAGGTTTTCATTATGTGAATAACTTGGAAATCTTAGCTCAAACAGCTGCAAAACCTGTTTTCCCAGCACGGGAACCTTGAGTTCTATAAGATAAAGCCATAAACATGTGTATCCGAGTCTTCTATCAAAAGTTACAGCTATTTCTATGAAGTTGTACAAAAACGCTTTCTTTCGCCAAGACAGTGCGTTTCTCACTGTTACATGCATTTGAATGGGGAACTCGACCGAAACAAAGTATAGGTTTTCATTATGTGAATAACTTGGAAATCTTAGCTCAAACAGCTGCAAAACCTGTTTTCCCAGCACGGAGACCTTGAGTTCTATAATATAAGGCCATAAACATGTTTGTCTGAGTCTTCTATCAAAAGTTACAGCTATTTCTATGAAGTTGTACAAAAACGCTTTCTTTCGCCAAGACAGTGCGTTTCTCACTGTTACATGCATTTGAATGGGGAACTCGACCAAAACAAAGTATAGGTTTTCATTATGTGAATAACTTGGAAATCTTAGCTCAAACAGCTGCAAAACCTGTTTTCCCAGCACGGGAACCTTGAGTTCTATAAGATAAAGCCATAAACATGTGTATCCGAGTCTTCTATCAAAAGTTACAGCTATTTCTATGAAGTTGTACAAAAACGCTTTCTTTCGCCAAGACAGTGCGTTTCTCACTGTTACATGCATTTGAATGGGGAACTCGACCGAAACAAAGTATAGGTTTTCATTATGTGAATAACTTGGAAATCTTAGCTCAAACAGCTGCAAAACCTGTTTTCCCAGCACGGGAACCTTGAGTTCTATAAGATAAAGCCATAAACATGTGTATCCGAGTCTTCTATCAAAAGTTACAGCTATTTCTATGAAGTTGTACAAAAACGCTTTCTTTCGCCAAGACAGTGCGTTTCTCACTGTTACATGCATTTGAATGGGGAACTCGACCGAAACAAAGTATAGGTTTTCATTATGTGAATAACTTGGAAATCTTAGCTCAAACAGCTGCAAAACCTGTTTTCCCAGCACGGGAACCTTGAGTTCTATAAGATAAAGCCATAAACATGTGTATCCGAGTCTTCTATCAAAAGTTACAGCTATTCATATGAAGTTGTACAAAAACGCTTTCTTTCGCCAAGACAGTGCGTTTCTCACTGTTACATGCATTTGAATGGGGAACTCGACCGAAACAAAGTATAGGTTTTCATTATGTGAATAACTTGGAAATCTTAGCTCAAACAGCTGCAAAACCTGTTTGCCCAGCACGGGAACCTTGAGTTCTATAAGATAAAGCCATAAACATGTGTATCCGAGTCTTCTATCAAAAGTTACAGCTATTTCTATGAAGTTGTACAAAAACGCTTTCTTTCGCCAAGACAGTGCGTTTCTCACTGTTACATGCATTTGAATGGGGAACTCGACCGAAACAAAGTATAGGTTTTCATTATGTGAATAACTTGGAAATCTTAGCTCAAACAGCTGCAAAACCTGTTTGCCCAGCACGGGAACCTTGAGTTCTATAAGATAAAGCCATAAACATGTGTATCCGAGTCTTCTATCAAAAGTTACAGCTATTTCTATGAAGTTGTACAAAAACGCTTTCTTTCGCCAAGACAGTGCGTTTCTCACTGTTACATGCATTTGAATGGGGAACTCGACCGAAACAAAGTATAGGTTTTCATTATGTGAATAACTTGGAAATCTTAGCTCAAACAGCTGCAAAACCTGTTTTCCCAGCACGGGAACCTTGAGTTCTATAAGATAAAGCCATAAACATGTGTATCCGAGTCTTCTATCAAAAGTTACAGCTATTTCTATGAAGTTGTACAAAAACGCTTTCTTTCGCCAAGACAGTGCGTTTCTCACTGTTACATGCATTTGAATGGGGAACTCGACCGAAACAAAGTATAGGTTTTCATTATGTGAATAACTTGGAAATCTTAGCTCAAACAGCTGCAAAACCTGTTTTCCCAGCACGGAGACCTTGAGTTCTATAATATAAGGCCATAAACATGTTTGTCTGAGTCTTCTATCAAAAGTTACAGCTATTTCTATGAAGTTGTACAAAAACGCTTTCTTTCGCCAAGACAGTGCGTTTCTCACTGTTACATGCATTTGAATGGGGAACTCGACCGAAACAAAGTATAGGTTTTCATTATGTGAATAACTTGGAAATCTTAGCTCAAACAGCTGCAAAACCTGTTTGCCCAGCACGGGAACCTTGAGTTCTATAAGATAAAGCCATAAACATGTGTATCCGAGTCTTCTATCAAAAGTTACAGCTATTTCTATGAAGTTGTACAAAAACGCTTTCTTTCGCCAAGACAGTGCGTTTCTCACTGTTACATGCATTTGAATGGGGAACTCGACCGAAACAAAGTATAGGTTTTCATTATGTGAATAACTTGGAAATCTTAGCTCAAACAGCTGCAAAACCTGTTTTCCCAGCACGGGAACCTTGAGTTCTATAAGATAAAGCCATAAACATGTGTATCCGAGTCTTCTATCAAAAGTTACAGCTATTTCTATGAAGTTGTACAAAAACGCTTTCTTTCGCCAAGACAGTGCGTTTCTCACTGTTACATGCATTTGAATGGGGAACTCGACCGAAACAAAGTATAGGTTTTCATTATGTGAATAACTTGGAAATCTTAGCTCAAACAGCTGCAAAACCTGTTTTCCCAGCACGGAGACCTTGAGTTCTATAATATAAGGCCATAAACATGTTTGTCTGAGTCTTCTATCAAAAGTTACAGCTATTTCTATGAAGTTGTACAAAAACGCTTTCTTTCGCCAAGACAGTGCGTTTCTCACTGTTACATGCATTTGAATGGGGAACTCGACCAAAACAAAGTATAGGTTTTCATTATGTGAATAACTTGGAAATCTTAGCTCAAACAGCTGCAAAACCTGTTTTCCCAGCACGGGAACCTTGAGTTCTATAAGATAAAGCCATAAACATGTGTATCCGAGTCTTCTATCAAAAGTTACAGCTATTTCTATGAAGTTGTACAAAAACGCTTTCTTTCGCCAAGACAGTGCGTTTCTCACTGTTACATGCATTTGAATGGGGAACTCGACCGAAACAAAGTATAGGTTTTCATTATGTGAATAACTTGGAAATCTTAGCTCAAACAGCTGCAAAACCTGTTTTCCCAGCACGGAGACCTTGAGTTCTATAATATAAGGCCATAAACATGTTTGTCTGAGTCTTCTATCAAAAGTTACAGCTATTTCTATGAAGTTGTACAAAAACGCTTTCTTTCGCCAAGACAGTGCGTTTCTCACTGTTACATGCATTTGAATGGGGAACTCGACCAAAACAAAGTATAGGTTTTCATTATGTGAATAACTTGGAAATCTTAGCTCAAACAGCTGCAAAACCTGTTTTCCCAGCACGGGAACCTTGAGTTCTATAAGATAAAGCCATAAACATGTGTATCCGAGTCTTCTATCAAAAGTTACAGCTATTTATATGAAGTTGTACAAAAACGCTTTCTTTCGCCAAGACAGTGCGTTTCTCACTGTTACATGCATTTGAATGGGGAACTCGACCGAAACAAAGTATAGGTTTTCATTATGTGAATAACTTGGAAATCTTAGCTCAAACAGCTGCAAAACCTGTTTTCCCAGCACGGAGACCTTGAGTTCTATAAGATAAAGCCATAAACATGTGTATCCGAGTCTTCTATCAAAAGTTACAGCTATTTCTATGAAGTTGTACAAAAACGCTTTCTTTCGCCAAGACAGTGCGTTTCTCACTGTTACATGCATTTGAATGGGGAACTCGACCGAAACAAAGTATAGGTTTTCATTATGTGAATAACTTGGAAATCTTAGCTCAAACAGCTGCAAAACCTGTTTTCCCAGCACGGGAACCTTGAGTTCTATAAGATAAAGCCATAAACATGTGTATCCGAGTCTTCTATCAAAAGTTACAGCTATTCATATGAAGTTGTACAAAAACGCTTTCTTTCGCCAAGACAGTGCGTTTCTCACTGTTACATGCATTTGAATGGGGAACTCGACCGAAACAAAGTATAGGTTTTCATTATGTGAATAACTTGGAAATCTTAGCTCAAACAGCTGCAAAACCTGTTTTCCCAGCACGGGAACCTTGAGTTCTATAAGATAAAGCCATAAACATGTGTATCCGAGTCTTCTATCAAAAGTTACAGCTATTTCTATGAAGTTGTACAAAAACGCTTTCTTTCGCCAAGACAGTGCGTTTCTCACTGTTACATGCATTTGAATGGGGAACTCGACCGAAACAAAGTATAGGTTTTCATTATGTGAATAACTTGGAAATCTCAGCTCAAACAGCTGCAAAACCTGTTTGCCCAGCACGGGAACCTTGAGTTCTATAAGATAAAGCCATAAACATGTGTATCCGAGTCTTCTATCAAAAGTTACAGCTATTTCTATGAAGTTGTACAAAAACGCTTTCTTTCGCCAAGACAGTGCGTTTCTCACTGTTACATGCATTTGAATGGGGAACTCGACCGAAACAAAGTATAGGTTTTCATTATGTGAATAACTTGGAAATCTTAGCTCAAACAGCTGCAAAACCTGTTTTCCCAGCACGGGAACCTTGAGTTCTATAAGATAAAGCCATAAACATGTGTATCCGAGTCTTCTATCAAAAGTTACAGCTATTTCTATGAAGTTGTACAAAAACGCTTTCTTTCGCCAAGACAGTGCGTTTCTCACTGTTACATGCATTTGAATGGGGAACTCGACCGAAACAAAGTATAGGTTTTCATTATGTGAATAACTTGGAAATCTTAGCTCAAACAGCTGCAAAACCTGTTTTCCCAGCACGGGAACCTTGAGTTCTATAAGATAAAGCCATAAACATGTGTATCCGAGTCTTCTATCAAAAGTTACAGCTATTTCTATGAAGTTGTACAAAAACGCTTTCTTTCGCCAAGACAGTGCGTTTCTCACTGTTACATGCATTTGAATGGGGAACTCGACCGAAACAAAGTATAGGTTTTCATTATGTGAATAACTTGGAAATCTTAGCTCAAACAGCTGCAAAACCTGTTTTCCCAGCACGGGGACCTTGAGTTCTATAATATAAGGCCATAAACATGTTTGTCTGAGTCTTCTATCAAAAGTTACAGCTATTTCTATGAAGTTGTACAAAAACGCTTTCTTTCGCCAAGACAGTGCGTTTCTCACTGTTACATGCATTTGAATGGGGAACTCGACCGAAACAAAGTATAGGTTTTCATTATGTGAATAACTTGGAAATCTTAGCTCAAACAGCTGCAAAACCTGTTTTCCCAGCACGGGAACCTTGAGTTCTATAAGATAAAGCCATAAACATGTGTATCCGAGTCTTCTATCAAAAGTTACAGCTATTCATATGAAGTTGTACAAAAACGCTTTCTTTCGCCAAGACAGTGCGTTTCTCACTGTTACATGCATTTGAATGGGGAACTCGACCGAAACAAAGTATAAGTTTTCATTATGTGAATAACTTGGAAATCTTAGCTCAAACAGCTGCAAAACCTGTTTTCCCAGCACGGAGACCTTGAGTTCTATAAGATAAAGCCATAAACATGTGTATCCGAGTCTTCTATCAAAAGTTACAGCTATTTCTATGAAGTTGTACAAAAACGCTTTCTTTCGCCAAGACAGTGCGTTTCTCACTGTTACATGCATTTGAATGGGGAACTCGACCGAAACAAAGTATAGGTTTTCATTATGTGAATAACTTGGAAATCTTAGCTCAAACAGCTGCAAAACCTGTTTTCCCAGCACGGGAACCTTGAGTTCTATAAGATAAAGCCATAAACATGTGTATCCGAGTCTTCTATCAAAAGTTACAGCTATTCATATGAAGTTGTACAAAAACGCTTTCTTTCGCCAAGACAGTGCGTTTCTCACTGTTACATGCATTTGAATGGGGAACTCGACCGAAACAAAGTATAGGTTTTCATTATGTGAATAACTTGGAAATCTTAGCTCAAACAGCTGCAAAACCTGTTTTCCCAGCACGGGAACCTTGAGTTCTATAAGATAAAGCCATAAACATGTGTATCCGAGTCTTCTATCAAAAGTTACAGCTATTTCTATGAAGTTGTACAAAAACGCTTTCTTTCGCCAAGACAGTGCGTTTCTCACTGTTACATGCATTTGAATGGGGAACTCGACCGAAACAAAGTATAGGTTTTCATTATGTGAATAACTTGGAAATCTTAGCTCAAACAGCTGCAAAACCTGTTTTCCCAGCACGGGAACCTTGAGTTCTATAAGATAAAGCCATAAACATGTGTATCCGAGTCTTCTATCAAAAGTTACAGCTATTTCTATGAAGTTGTACAAAAACGCTTTCTTTCGCCAAGACAGTGCGTTTCTCACTGTTACATGCATTTGAATGGGGAACTCGACCGAAACAAAGTATAGGTTTTCATTATGTGAATAACTTGGAAATCTTAGCTCAAACAGCTGCAAAACCTGTTTTCCCAGCACGGGAACCTTGAGTTCTATAAGATAAAGCCATAAACATGTGTATCCGAGTCTTCTATCAAAAGTTACAGCTATTTCTATGAAGTTGTACAAAAACGCTTTCTTTCGCCAAGACAGTGCGTTTCTCACTGTTACATGCATTTGAATGGGGAACTCGACCGAAACAAAGTATAGGTTTTCATTATGTGAATAACTTGGAAATCTTAGCTCAAACAGCTGCAAAACCTGTTTTCCCAGCACGGGGACCTTGAGTTCTATAATATAAGGCCATAAACATGTTTGTCTGAGTCTTCTATCAAAAGTTACAGCTATTTCTATGAAGTTGTACAAAAACGCTTTCTTTCGCCAAGACAGTGCGTTTCTCACTGTTACATGCATTTGAATGGGGAACTCGACCGAAACAAAGTATAGGTTTTCATTATGTGAATAACTTGGAAATCTTAGCTCAAACAGCTGCAAAACCTGTTTTCCCAGCACGGGAACCTTGAGTTCTATAAGATAAAGCCATAAACATGTGTATCCGAGTCTTCTATCAAAAGTTACAGCTATTCATATGAAGTTGTACAAAAACGCTTTCTTTCGCCAAGACAGTGCGTTTCTCACTGTTACATGCATTTGAATGGGGAACTCGACCGAAACAAAGTATAAGTTTTCATTATGTGAATAACTTGGAAATCTTAGCTCAAACAGCTGCAAAACCTGTTTTCCCAGCACGGAGACCTTGAGTTCTATAAGATAAAGCCATAAACATGTGTATCCGAGTCTTCTATCAAAAGTTACAGCTATTTATATGAAGTTGTACAAAAACGCTTTCTTTCGCCAAGACAGTGCGTTTCTCACTGTTACATGCATTTGAATGGGGAACTCGACCGAAACAAAGTATAGGTTTTCATTATGTGAATAACTTGGAAATCTTAGCTCAAACAGCTGCAAAACCTGTTTTCCCAGCACGGAGACCTTGAGTTCTATAAGATAAAGCCATAAACATGTGTATCCGAGTCTTCTATCAAAAGTTACAGCTATTTCTATGAAGTTGTACAAAAACGCTTTCTTTCGCCAAGACAGTGCGTTTCTCACTGTTACATGCATTTGAATGGGGAACTCGACCGAAACAAAGTATAGGTTTTCATTATGTGAATAACTTGGAAATCTTAGCTCAAACAGCTGCAAAACCTGTTTTCCCAGCACGGGAACCTTGAGTTCTATAAGATAAAGCCATAAACATGTGTATCCGAGTCTTCTATCAAAAGTTACAGCTATTCATATGAAGTTGTACAAAAACGCTTTCTTTCGCCAAGACAGTGCGTTTCTCACTGTTACATGCATTTGAATGGGGAACTCGACCGAAACAAAGTATAGGTTTTCATTATGTGAATAACTTGGAAATCTTAGCTCAAACAGCTGCAAAACCTGTTTTCCCAGCACGGGAACCTTGAGTTCTATAAGATAAAGCCATAAACATGTGTATCCGAGTCTTCTATCAAAAGTTACAGCTATTTCTATGAAGTTGTACAAAAACGCTTTCTTTCGCCAAGACAGTGCGTTTCTCACTGTTACATGCATTTGAATGGGGAACTCGACCGAAACAAAGTATAGGTTTTCATTATGTGAATAACTTGGAAATCTTAGCTCAAACAGCTGCAAAACCTGTTTTCCCAGCACGGGAACCTTGAGTTCTATAAGATAAAGCCATAAACATGTGTATCCGAGTCTTCTATCAAAAGTTACAGCTATTTCTATGAAGTTGTACAAAAACGCTTTCTTTCGCCAAGACAGTGCGTTTCTCACTGTTACATGCATTTGAATGGGGAACTCGACCGAAACAAAGTATAGGTTTTCATTATGTGAATAACTTGGAAATCTTAGCTCAAACAGCTGCAAAACCTGTTTTCCCAGCACGGGAACCTTGAGTTCTATAAGATAAAGCCATAAACATGTGTATCCGAGTCTTCTATCAAAAGTTACAGCTATTTCTATGAAGTTGTACAAAAACGCTTTCTTTCGCCAAGACAGTGCGTTTCTCACTGTTACATGCATTTGAATGGGGAACTCGACCGAAACAAAGTATAGGTTTTCATTATGTGAATAACTTGGAAATCTTAGCTCAAACAGCTGCAAAACCTGTTTTCCCAGCACGGGAACCTTGAGTTCTATAAGATAAAGCCATAAACATGTGTATCCGAGTCTTCTATCAAAAGTTACAGCTATTTCTATGAAGTTGTACAAAAACGCTTTCTTTCGCCAAGACAGTGCGTTTCTCACTGTTACATGCATTTGAATGGGGAACTCGACCGAAACAAAGTATAGGTTTTCATTATGTGAATAACTTGGAAATCTTAGCTCAAACAGCTGCAAAACCTGTTTTCCCAGCACGGGAACCTTGAGTTCTATAAGATAAAGCCATAAACATGTGTATCCGAGTCTTCTATCAAAAGTTACAGCTATTTCTATGAAGTTGTACAAAAACGCTTTCTTTCGCCAAGACAGTGCGTTTCTCACTGTTACATGCATTTGAATGGGGAACTCGACCGAAACAAAGTATAGGTTTTCATTATGTGAATAACTTGGAAATCTTAGCTCAAACAGCTGCAAAACCTGTTTTCCCAGCACGGGAACCTTGAGTTCTATAAGATAAAGCCATAAACATGTGTATCCGAGTCTTCTATCAAAAGTTACAGCTATTTCTATGAAGTTGTACAAAAACGCTTTCTTTCGCCAAGACAGTGCGTTTCTCACTGTTACATGCATTTGAATGGGGAACTCGACCGAAACAAAGTATAGGTTTTCATTATGTGAATAACTTGGAAATCTTAGCTCAAACAGCTGCAAAACCTGTTTTCCCAGCACGGGAACCTTGAGTTCTATAAGATAAAGCCATAAACATGTGTATCCGAGTCTTCTATCAAAAGTTACAGCTATTCATATGAAGTTGTACAAAAACGCTTTCTTTCGCCAAGACAGTGCGTTTCTCACTGTTACATGCATTTGAATGGGGAACTCGACCGAAACAAAGTATAGGTTTTCATTATGTGAATAACTTGGAAATCTTAGCTCAAACAGCTGCAAAACCTGTTTTCCCAGCACGGGGACCTTGAGTTCTATAATATAAGGCCATAAACATGTTTGTCTGAGTCTTCTATCAAAAGTTACAGCTATTTCTATGAAGTTGTACAAAAACGCTTTCTTTCGCCAAGACAGTGCGTTTCTCACTGTTACATGCATTTGAATGGGGAACTCGACCGAAACAAAGTATAGGTTTTCATTATGTGAATAACTTGGAAATCTTAGCTCAAACAGCTGCAAAACCTGTTTTCCCAGCACGGAGACCTTGAGTTCTATAATATAAAGCCATAAACATGTGTATCCGAGTCTTCTATCAAAAGTTACAGCTATTCATATGAAGTTGTACAAAAACGCTTTCTTTCGCCAAGACAGTGCGTTTCTCACTGTTACATGCATTTGAATGGGGAACTCGACCGAAACAAAGTATAGGTTTTCATTATGCGAATAACTTGGAAATCTTAGCTCAAACAGCTGCAAAACCTGTTTTCCCAGCACGGGGACCTTGAGTTCTATAATATAAGGCCATAAACATGTTTGTCTGAGTCTTCTATCAAAAGTTACAGCTATTTCTATGAAGTTGTACAAAAACGCTTAATTTCGCCAAGACAGTGCGTTTCTCACTGTTACATGCATTTGAATGGGGAACTCGACCGAAACAAAGTATAGGTTTTCATTATGTGAATAACTTGGAAATCTTAGCTCAAACAGCTGCAAAACCTGTTTTCCCAGCACGGGGACCTTGAGTTCTATAAGATAAAGCCATAAACATGTGTATCCGAGTCTTCTATCAAAAGTTACAGCTATTTCTATGAAGTTGTACAAAAACGCTTTCTTTCGCCAAGACAGTGCGTTTCTCACTGTTACATGCATTTGAATGGGGAACTCGACCGAAACAAAGTATAGGTTTTCATTATGTGAATAACTTGGAAATCTTAGCTCAAACAGCTGCAAAACCTGTTTTCCCAGCACGGGAACCTTGAGTTCTATAAGATAAAGCCATAAACATGTGTATCCGAGTCTTCTATCAAAAGTTACAGCTATTTCTATGAAGTTGTACAAAAACGCTTTCTTTCGCCAAGACAGTGCGTTTCTCACTGTTACATGCATTTGAATGGGGAACTCGACCGAAACAAAGTATAGGTTTTCATTATGTGAATAACTTGGAAATCTTAGCTCAAACAGCTGCAAAACCTGTTTTCCCAGCACGGGGACCTTGAGTTCTATAATATAAGGCCATAAACATGTTTGTCTGAGTCTTCTATCAAAAGTTACAGCTATTTCTATGAAGTTGTACAAAAACGCTTTCTTTCGCCAAGACAGTGCGTTTCTCACTGTTACATGCATTTGAATGGGGAACTCGACCGAAACAAAGTATAGGTTTTCATTATGTGAATAACTTGGAAATCTTAGCTCAAACAGCTGCAAAACCTGTTTGCCCAGCACGGGAACCTTGAGTTCTATAAGATAAAGCCATAAACATGTGTATCCGAGTCTTCTATCAAAAGTTACAGCTATTTCTATGAAGTTGTACAAAAACGCTTTCTTTCGCCAAGACAGTGCGTTTCTCACTGTTACATGCATTTGAATGGGGAACTCGACCGAAACAAAGTATAGGTTTTCATTATGTGAATAACTTGGAAATCTTAGCTCAAACAGCTGCAAAACCTGTTTGCCCAGCACGGGAACCTTGAGTTCTATAAGATAAAGCCATAAACATGTGTATCCGAGTCTTCTATCAAAAGTTACAGCTATTTCTATGAAGTTGTACAAAAACGCTTTCTTTCGCCAAGACAGTGCGTTTCTCACTGTTACATGCATTTGAATGGGGAACTCGACCGAAACAAAGTATAGGTTTTCATTATGTGAATAACTTGGAAATCTTAGCTCAAACAGCTGCAAAACCTGTTTTCCCAGCACGGGAACCTTGAGTTCTATAAGATAAAGCCATAAACATGTGTATCCGAGTCTTCTATCAAAAGTTACAGCTATTTCTATGAAGTTGTACAAAAACGCTTTCTTTCGCCAAGACAGTGCGTTTCTCACTGTTACATGCATTTGAATGGGGAACTCGACCGAAACAAAGTATAGGTTTTCATTATGTGAATAACTTGGAAATCTTAGCTCAAACAGCTGCAAAACCTGTTTTCCCAGCACGGAGACCTTGAGTTCTATAATATAAGGCCATAAACATGTTTGTCTGAGTCTTCTATCAAAAGTTACAGCTATTTCTATGAAGTTGTACAAAAACGCTTTCTTTCGCCAAGACAGTGCGTTTCTCACTGTTACATGCATTTGAATGGGGAACTCGACCAAAACAAAGTATAGGTTTTCATTATGTGAATAACTTGGAAATCTTAGCTCAAACAGCTGCAAAACCTGTTTTCCCAGCACGGGAACCTTGAGTTCTATAAGATAAAGCCATAAACATGTGTATCCGAGTCTTCTATCAAAAGTTACAGCTATTCATATGAAGTTGTACAAAAACGCTTTCTTTCGCCAAGACAGTGCGTTTCTCACTGTTACATGCATTTGAATGGGGAACTCGACCGAAACAAAGTATAGGTTTTCATTATGTGAATAACTTGGAAATCTTAGCTCAAACAGCTGCAAAACCTGTTTTCCCAGCACGGGAACCTTGAGTTCTATAAGATAAAGCCATAAACATGTGTATCCGAGTCTTCTATCAAAAGTTACAGCTATTTCTATGAAGTTGTACAAAAACGCTTTCTTTCGCCAAGACAGTGCGTTTCTCACTGTTACATGCATTTGAATGGGGAACTCGACCGAAACAAAGTATAGGTTTTCATTATGTGAATAACTTGGAAATCTTAGCTCAAACAGCTGCAAAACCTGTTTTCCCAGCACGGGAACCTTGAGTTCTATAAGATAAAGCCATAAACATGTGTATCCGAGTCTTCTATCAAAAGTTACAGCTATTTCTATGAAGTTGTACAAAAACGCTTTCTTTCGCCAAGACAGTGCGTTTCTCACTGTTACATGCATTTGAATGGGGAACTCGACCGAAACAAAGTATAGGTTTTCATTATGTGAATAACTTGGAAATCTTAGCTCAAACAGCTGCAAAACCTGTTTTCCCAGCACGGGAACCTTGAGTTCTATAAGATAAAGCCATAAACATGTGTATCCGAGTCTTCTATCAAAAGTTACAGCTATTTCTATGAAGTTGTACAAAAACGCTTTCTTTCGCCAAGACAGTGCGTTTCTCACTGTTACATGCATTTGAATGGGGAACTCGACCGAAACAAAGTATAGGTTTTCATTATGTGAATAACTTGGAAATCTTAGCTCAAACAGCTGCAAAACCTGTTTTCCCAGCACGGGAACCTTGAGTTCTATAAGATAAAGCCATAAACATGTGTATCCGAGTCTTCTATCAAAAGTTACAGCTATTTCTATGAAGTTGTACAAAAACGCTTTCTTTCGCCAAGACAGTGCGTTTCTCACTGTTACATGCATTTGAATGGGGAACTCGACCGAAACAAAGTATAGGTTTTCATTATGTGAATAACTTGGAAATCTTAGCTCAAACAGCTGCAAAACCTGTTTTCCCAGCACGGGAACCTTGAGTTCTATAAGATAAAGCCATAAACATGTGTATCCGAGTCTTCTATCAAAAGTTACAGCTATTTCTATGAAGTTGTACAAAAACGCTTTCTTTCGCCAAGACAGTGCGTTTCTCACTGTTACATGCATTTGAATGGGGAACTCGACCGAAACAAAGTATAGGTTTTCATTATGTGAATAACTTGGAAATCTTAGCTCAAACAGCTGCAAAACCTGTTTTCCCAGCACGGGAACCTTGAGTTCTATAAGATAAAGCCATAAACATGTGTATCCGAGTCTTCTATCAAAAGTTACAGCTATTTCTATGAAGTTGTACAAAAACGCTTTCTTTCGCCAAGACAGTGCGTTTCTCACTGTTACATGCATTTGAATGGGGAACTCGACCGAAACAAAGTATAGGTTTTCATTATGTGAATAACTTGGAAATCTTAGCTCAAACAGCTGCAAAACCTGTTTTCCCAGCACGGGAACCTTGAGTTCTATAAGATAAAGCCATAAACATGTGTATCCGAGTCTTCTATCAAAAGTTACAGCTATTCATATGAAGTTGTACAAAAACGCTTTCTTTCGCCAAGACAGTGCGTTTCTCACTGTTACATGCATTTGAATGGGGAACTCGACCGAAACAAAGTATAGGTTTTCATTATGTGAATAACTTGGAAATCTTAGCTCAAACAGCTGCAAAACCTGTTTTCCCAGCACGGGGACCTTGAGTTCTATAATATAAGGCCATAAACATGTTTGTCTGAGTCTTCTATCAAAAGTTACAGCTATTTCTATGAAGTTGTACAAAAACGCTTTCTTTCGCCAAGACAGTGCGTTTCTCACTGTTACATGCATTTGAATGGGGAACTCGACCGAAACAAAGTATAGGTTTTCATTATGTGAATAACTTGGAAATCTTAGCTCAAACAGCTGCAAAACCTGTTTTCCCAGCACGGAGACCTTGAGTTCTATAATATAAAGCCATAAACATGTGTATCCGAGTCTTCTATCAAAAGTTACAGCTATTCATATGAAGTTGTACAAAAACGCTTTCTTTCGCCAAGACAGTGCGTTTCTCACTGTTACATGCATTTGAATGGGGAACTCGACCGAAACAAAGTATAGGTTTTCATTATGCGAATAACTTGGAAATCTTAGCTCAAACAGCTGCAAAACCTGTTTTCCCAGCACGGGGACCTTGAGTTCTATAATATAAGGCCATAAACATGTTTGTCTGAGTCTTCTATCAAAAGTTACAGCTATTTCTATGAAGTTGTACAAAAACGCTTAATTTCGCCAAGACAGTGCGTTTCTCACTGTTACATGCATTTGAATGGGGAACTCGACCGAAACAAAGTATAGGTTTTCATTATGTGAATAACTTGGAAATCTTAGCTCAAACAGCTGCAAAACCTGTTTTCCCAGCACGGGGACCTTGAGTTCTATAAGATAAAGCCATAAACATGTGTATCCGAGTCTTCTATCAAAAGTTACAGCTATTTCTATGAAGTTGTACAAAAACGCTTTCTTTCGCCAAGACAGTGCGTTTCTCACTGTTACATGCATTTGAATGGGGAACTCGACCGAAACAAAGTATAGGTTTTCATTATGTGAATAACTTGGAAATCTTAGCTCAAACAGCTGCAAAACCTGTTTTCCCAGCACGGGAACCTTGAGTTCTATAAGATAAAGCCATAAACATGTGTATCCGAGTCTTCTATCAAAAGTTACAGCTATTTCTATGAAGTTGTACAAAAACGCTTTCTTTCGCCAAGACAGTGCGTTTCTCACTGTTACATGCATTTGAATGGGGAACTCGACCGAAACAAAGTATAGGTTTTCATTATGTGAATAACTTGGAAATCTTAGCTCAAACAGCTGCAAAACCTGTTTTCCCAGCACGGGGACCTTGAGTTCTATAATATAAGGCCATAAACATGTTTGTCTGAGTCTTCTATCAAAAGTTACAGCTATTTCTATGAAGTTGTACAAAAACGCTTTCTTTCGCCAAGACAGTGCGTTTCTCACTGTTACATGCATTTGAATGGGGAACTCGACCGAAACAAAGTATAGGTTTTCATTATGTGAATAACTTGGAAATCTTAGCTCAAACAGCTGCAAAACCTGTTTGCCCAGCACGGGAACCTTGAGTTCTATAAGATAAAGCCATAAACATGTGTATCCGAGTCTTCTATCAAAAGTTACAGCTATTTCTATGAAGTTGTACAAAAACGCTTTCTTTCGCCAAGACAGTGCGTTTCTCACTGTTACATGCATTTGAATGGGGAACTCGACCGAAACAAAGTATAGGTTTTCATTATGTGAATAACTTGGAAATCTTAGCTCAAACAGCTGCAAAACCTGTTTGCCCAGCACGGGAACCTTGAGTTCTATAAGATAAAGCCATAAACATGTGTATCCGAGTCTTCTATCAAAAGTTACAGCTATTTCTATGAAGTTGTACAAAAACGCTTTCTTTCGCCAAGACAGTGCGTTTCTCACTGTTACATGCATTTGAATGGGGAACTCGACCGAAACAAAGTATAGGTTTTCATTATGTGAATAACTTGGAAATCTTAGCTCAAACAGCTGCAAAACCTGTTTTCCCAGCACGGGAACCTTGAGTTCTATAAGATAAAGCCATAAACATGTGTATCCGAGTCTTCTATCAAAAGTTACAGCTATTTCTATGAAGTTGTACAAAAACGCTTTCTTTCGCCAAGACAGTGCGTTTCTCACTGTTACATGCATTTGAATGGGGAACTCGACCGAAACAAAGTATAGGTTTTCATTATGTGAATAACTTGGAAATCTTAGCTCAAACAGCTGCAAAACCTGTTTTCCCAGCACGGAGACCTTGAGTTCTATAATATAAGGCCATAAACATGTTTGTCTGAGTCTTCTATCAAAAGTTACAGCTATTTCTATGAAGTTGTACAAAAACGCTTTCTTTCGCCAAGACAGTGCGTTTCTCACTGTTACATGCATTTGAATGGGGAACTCGACCAAAACAAAGTATAGGTTTTCATTATGTGAATAACTTGGAAATCTTAGCTCAAACAGCTGCAAAACCTGTTTTCCCAGCACGGGAACCTTGAGTTCTATAAGATAAAGCCATAAACATGTGTATCCGAGTCTTCTATCAAAAGTTACAGCTATTTCTATGAAGTTGTACAAAAACGCTTTCTTTCGCCAAGACAGTGCGTTTCTCACTGTTACATGCATTTGAATGGGGAACTCGACCGAAACAAAGTATAGGTTTTCATTATGTGAATAACTTGGAAATCTTAGCTCAAACAGCTGCAAAACCTGTTTTCCCAGCACGGAGACCTTGAGTTCTATAATATAAGGCCATAAACATGTTTGTCTGAGTCTTCTATCAAAAGTTACAGCTATTTCTATGAAGTTGTACAAAAACGCTTTCTTTCGCCAAGACAGTGCGTTTCTCACTGTTACATGCATTTGAATGGGGAACTCGACCAAAACAAAGTATAGGTTTTCATTATGTGAATAACTTGGAAATCTTAGCTCAAACAGCTGCAAAACCTGTTTTCCCAGCACGGGAACCTTGAGTTCTATAAGATAAAGCCATAAACATGTGTATCCGAGTCTTCTATCAAAAGTTACAGCTATTCATATGAAGTTGTACAAAAACGCTTTCTTTCGCCAAGACAGTGCGTTTCTCACTGTTACATGCATTTGAATGGGGAACTCGACCGAAACAAAGTATAAGTTTTCATTATGTGAATAACTTGGAAATCTTAGCTCAAACAGCTGCAAAACCTGTTTTCCCAGCACGGAGACCTTGAGTTCTATAAGATAAAGCCATAAACATGTGTATCCGAGTCTTCTATCAAAAGTTACAGCTATTTATATGAAGTTGTACAAAAACGCTTTCTTTCGCCAAGACAGTGCGTTTCTCACTGTTACATGCATTTGAATGGGGAACTCGACCGAAACAAAGTATAGGTTTTCATTATGTGAATAACTTGGAAATCTTAGCTCAAACAGCTGCAAAACCTGTTTTCCCAGCACGGAGACCTTGAGTTCTATAAGATAAAGCCATAAACATGTGTATCCGAGTCTTCTATCAAAAGTTACAGCTATTTCTATGAAGTTGTACAAAAACGCTTTCTTTCGCCAAGACAGTGCGTTTCTCACTGTTACATGCATTTGAATGGGGAACTCGACCGAAACAAAGTATAGGTTTTCATTATGTGAATAACTTGGAAATCTTAGCTCAAACAGCTGCAAAACCTGTTTTCCCAGCACGGGAACCTTGAGTTCTATAAGATAAAGCCATAAACATGTGTATCCGAGTCTTCTATCAAAAGTTACAGCTATTCATATGAAGTTGTACAAAAACGCTTTCTTTCGCCAAGACAGTGCGTTTCTCACTGTTACATGCATTTGAATGGGGAACTCGACCGAAACAAAGTATAGGTTTTCATTATGTGAATAACTTGGAAATCTTAGCTCAAACAGCTGCAAAACCTGTTTTCCCAGCACGGGAACCTTGAGTTCTATAAGATAAAGCCATAAACATGTGTATCCGAGTCTTCTATCAAAAGTTACAGCTATTTCTATGAAGTTGTACAAAAACGCTTTCTTTCGCCAAGACAGTGCGTTTCTCACTGTTACATGCATTTGAATGGGGAACTCGACCGAAACAAAGTATAGGTTTTCATTATGTGAATAACTTGGAAATCTCAGCTCAAACAGCTGCAAAACCTGTTTGCCCAGCACGGGAACCTTGAGTTCTATAAGATAAAGCCATAAACATGTGTATCCGAGTCTTCTATCAAAAGTTACAGCTATTTCTATGAAGTTGTACAAAAACGCTTTCTTTCGCCAAGACAGTGCGTTTCTCACTGTTACATGCATTTGAATGGGGAACTCGACCGAAACAAAGTATAGGTTTTCATTATGTGAATAACTTGGAAATCTTAGCTCAAACAGCTGCAAAACCTGTTTTCCCAGCACGGGAACCTTGAGTTCTATAAGATAAAGCCATAAACATGTGTATCCGAGTCTTCTATCAAAAGTTACAGCTATTTCTATGAAGTTGTACAAAAACGCTTTCTTTCGCCAAGACAGTGCGTTTCTCACTGTTACATGCATTTGAATGGGGAACTCGACCGAAACAAAGTATAGGTTTTCATTATGTGAATAACTTGGAAATCTTAGCTCAAACAGCTGCAAAACCTGTTTTCCCAGCACGGGAACCTTGAGTTCTATAAGATAAAGCCATAAACATGTGTATCCGAGTCTTCTATCAAAAGTTACAGCTATTTCTATGAAGTTGTACAAAAACGCTTTCTTTCGCCAAGACAGTGCGTTTCTCACTGTTACATGCATTTGAATGGGGAACTCGACCGAAACAAAGTATAGGTTTTCATTATGTGAATAACTTGGAAATCTTAGCTCAAACAGCTGCAAAACCTGTTTTCCCAGCACGGGGACCTTGAGTTCTATAATATAAGGCCATAAACATGTTTGTCTGAGTCTTCTATCAAAAGTTACAGCTATTTCTATGAAGTTGTACAAAAACGCTTTCTTTCGCCAAGACAGTGCGTTTCTCACTGTTACATGCATTTGAATGGGGAACTCGACCGAAACAAAGTATAGGTTTTCATTATGTGAATAACTTGGAAATCTTAGCTCAAACAGCTGCAAAACCTGTTTTCCCAGCACGGGAACCTTGAGTTCTATAAGATAAAGCCATAAACATGTGTATCCGAGTCTTCTATCAAAAGTTACAGCTATTCATATGAAGTTGTACAAAAACGCTTTCTTTCGCCAAGACAGTGCGTTTCTCACTGTTACATGCATTTGAATGGGGAACTCGACCGAAACAAAGTATAAGTTTTCATTATGTGAATAACTTGGAAATCTTAGCTCAAACAGCTGCAAAACCTGTTTTCCCAGCACGGAGACCTTGAGTTCTATAAGATAAAGCCATAAACATGTGTATCCGAGTCTTCTATCAAAAGTTACAGCTATTTATATGAAGTTGTACAAAAACGCTTTCTTTCGCCAAGACAGTGCGTTTCTCACTGTTACATGCATTTGAATGGGGAACTCGACCGAAACAAAGTATAGGTTTTCATTATGTGAATAACTTGGAAATCTTAGCTCAAACAGCTGCAAAACCTGTTTTCCCAGCACGGAGACCTTGAGTTCTATAAGATAAAGCCATAAACATGTGTATCCGAGTCTTCTATCAAAAGTTACAGCTATTTCTATGAAGTTGTACAAAAACGCTTTCTTTCGCCAAGACAGTGCGTTTCTCACTGTTACATGCATTTGAATGGGGAACTCGACCGAAACAAAGTATAGGTTTTCATTATGTGAATAACTTGGAAATCTTAGCTCAAACAGCTGCAAAACCTGTTTTCCCAGCACGGGAACCTTGAGTTCTATAAGATAAAGCCATAAACATGTGTATCCGAGTCTTCTATCAAAAGTTACAGCTATTCATATGAAGTTGTACAAAAACGCTTTCTTTCGCCAAGACAGTGCGTTTCTCACTGTTACATGCATTTGAATGGGGAACTCGACCGAAACAAAGTATAGGTTTTCATTATGTGAATAACTTGGAAATCTTAGCTCAAACAGCTGCAAAACCTGTTTTCCCAGCACGGGAACCTTGAGTTCTATAAGATAAAGCCATAAACATGTGTATCCGAGTCTTCTATCAAAAGTTACAGCTATTTCTATGAAGTTGTACAAAAACGCTTTCTTTCGCCAAGACAGTGCGTTTCTCACTGTTACATGCATTTGAATGGGGAACTCGACCGAAACAAAGTATAGGTTTTCATTATGTGAATAACTTGGAAATCTTAGCTCAAACAGCTGCAAAACCTGTTTTCCCAGCACGGGAACCTTGAGTTCTATAAGATAAAGCCATAAACATGTGTATCCGAGTCTTCTATCAAAAGTTACAGCTATTTCTATGAAGTTGTACAAAAACGCTTTCTTTCGCCAAGACAGTGCGTTTCTCACTGTTACATGCATTTGAATGGGGAACTCGACCGAAACAAAGTATAGGTTTTCATTATGTGAATAACTTGGAAATCTTAGCTCAAACAGCTGCAAAACCTGTTTTCCCAGCACGGGAACCTTGAGTTCTATAAGATAAAGCCATAAACATGTGTATCCGAGTCTTCTATCAAAAGTTACAGCTATTTCTATGAAGTTGTACAAAAACGCTTTCTTTCGCCAAGACAGTGCGTTTCTCACTGTTACATGCATTTGAATGGGGAACTCGACCGAAACAAAGTATAGGTTTTCATTATGTGAATAACTTGGAAATCTTAGCTCAAACAGCTGCAAAACCTGTTTTCCCAGCACGGGGACCTTGAGTTCTATAATATAAGGCCATAAACATGTTTGTCTGAGTCTTCTATCAAAAGTTACAGCTATTTCTATGAAGTTGTACAAAAACGCTTTCTTTCGCCAAGACAGTGCGTTTCTCACTGTTACATGCATTTGAATGGGGAACTCGACCGAAACAAAGTATAGGTTTTCATTATGTGAATAACTTGGAAATCTTAGCTCAAACAGCTGCAAAACCTGTTTTCCCAGCACGGGAACCTTGAGTTCTATAAGATAAAGCCATAAACATGTGTATCCGAGTCTTCTATCAAAAGTTACAGCTATTCATATGAAGTTGTACAAAAACGCTTTCTTTCGCCAAGACAGTGCGTTTCTCACTGTTACATGCATTTGAATGGGGAACTCGACCGAAACAAAGTATAAGTTTTCATTATGTGAATAACTTGGAAATCTTAGCTCAAACAGCTGCAAAACCTGTTTTCCCAGCACGGAGACCTTGAGTTCTATAAGATAAAGCCATAAACATGTGTATCCGAGTCTTCTATCAAAAGTTACAGCTATTTATATGAAGTTGTACAAAAACGCTTTCTTTCGCCAAGACAGTGCGTTTCTCACTGTTACATGCATTTGAATGGGGAACTCGACCGAAACAAAGTATAGGTTTTCATTATGTGAATAACTTGGAAATCTTAGCTCAAACAGCTGCAAAACCTGTTTTCCCAGCACGGAGACCTTGAGTTCTATAAGATAAAGCCATAAACATGTGTATCCGAGTCTTCTATCAAAAGTTACAGCTATTTCTATGAAGTTGTACAAAAACGCTTTCTTTCGCCAAGACAGTGCGTTTCTCACTGTTACATGCATTTGAATGGGGAACTCGACCGAAACAAAGTATAGGTTTTCATTATGTGAATAACTTGGAAATCTTAGCTCAAACAGCTGCAAAACCTGTTTTCCCAGCACGGGAACCTTGAGTTCTATAAGATAAAGCCATAAACATGTGTATCCGAGTCTTCTATCAAAAGTTACAGCTATTCATATGAAGTTGTACAAAAACGCTTTCTTTCGCCAAGACAGTGCGTTTCTCACTGTTACATGCATTTGAATGGGGAACTCGACCGAAACAAAGTATAGGTTTTCATTATGTGAATAACTTGGAAATCTTAGCTCAAACAGCTGCAAAACCTGTTTTCCCAGCACGGGAACCTTGAGTTCTATAAGATAAAGCCATAAACATGTGTATCCGAGTCTTCTATCAAAAGTTACAGCTATTTCTATGAAGTTGTACAAAAACGCTTTCTTTCGCCAAGACAGTGCGTTTCTCACTGTTACATGCATTTGAATGGGGAACTCGACCGAAACAAAGTATAGGTTTTCATTATGTGAATAACTTGGAAATCTTAGCTCAAACAGCTGCAAAACCTGTTTTCCCAGCACGGGAACCTTGAGTTCTATAAGATAAAGCCATAAACATGTGTATCCGAGTCTTCTATCAAAAGTTACAGCTATTTCTATGAAGTTGTACAAAAACGCTTTCTTTCGCCAAGACAGTGCGTTTCTCACTGTTACATGCATTTGAATGGGGAACTCGACCGAAACAAAGTATAGGTTTTCATTATGTGAATAACTTGGAAATCTTAGCTCAAACAGCTGCAAAACCTGTTTTCCCAGCACGGGAACCTTGAGTTCTATAAGATAAAGCCATAAACATGTGTATCCGAGTCTTCTATCAAAAGTTACAGCTATTTCTATGAAGTTGTACAAAAACGCTTTCTTTCGCCAAGACAGTGCGTTTCTCACTGTTACATGCATTTGAATGGGGAACTCGACCGAAACAAAGTATAGGTTTTCATTATGTGAATAACTTGGAAATCTTAGCTCAAACAGCTGCAAAACCTGTTTTCCCAGCACGGGAACCTTGAGTTCTATAAGATAAAGCCATAAACATGTGTATCCGAGTCTTCTATCAAAAGTTACAGCTATTTCTATGAAGTTGTACAAAAACGCTTTCTTTCGCCAAGACAGTGCGTTTCTCACTGTTACATGCATTTGAATGGGGAACTCGACCGAAACAAAGTATAGGTTTTCATTATGTGAATAACTTGGAAATCTTAGCTCAAACAGCTGCAAAACCTGTTTTCCCAGCACGGGAACCTTGAGTTCTATAAGATAAAGCCATAAACATGTGTATCCGAGTCTTCTATCAAAAGTTACAGCTATTTCTATGAAGTTGTACAAAAACGCTTTCTTTCGCCAAGACAGTGCGTTTCTCACTGTTACATGCATTTGAATGGGGAACTCGACCGAAACAAAGTATAGGTTTTCATTATGTGAATAACTTGGAAATCTTAGCTCAAACAGCTGCAAAACCTGTTTTCCCAGCACGGGAACCTTGAGTTCTATAAGATAAAGCCATAAACATGTGTATCCGAGTCTTCTATCAAAAGTTACAGCTATTTCTATGAAGTTGTACAAAAACGCTTTCTTTCGCCAAGACAGTGCGTTTCTCACTGTTACATGCATTTGAATGGGGAACTCGACCGAAACAAAGTATAGGTTTTCATTATGTGAATAACTTGGAAATCTTAGCTCAAACAGCTGCAAAACCTGTTTTCCCAGCACGGGAACCTTGAGTTCTATAAGATAAAGCCATAAACATGTGTATCCGAGTCTTCTATCAAAAGTTACAGCTATTCATATGAAGTTGTACAAAAACGCTTTCTTTCGCCAAGACAGTGCGTTTCTCACTGTTACATGCATTTGAATGGGGAACTCGACCGAAACAAAGTATAGGTTTTCATTATGTGAATAACTTGGAAATCTTAGCTCAAACAGCTGCAAAACCTGTTTTCCCAGCACGGGGACCTTGAGTTCTATAATATAAGGCCATAAACATGTTTGTCTGAGTCTTCTATCAAAAGTTACAGCTATTTCTATGAAGTTGTACAAAAACGCTTTCTTTCGCCAAGACAGTGCGTTTCTCACTGTTACATGCATTTGAATGGGGAACTCGACCGAAACAAAGTATAGGTTTTCATTATGTGAATAACTTGGAAATCTTAGCTCAAACAGCTGCAAAACCTGTTTTCCCAGCACGGAGACCTTGAGTTCTATAATATAAAGCCATAAACATGTGTATCCGAGTCTTCTATCAAAAGTTACAGCTATTCATATGAAGTTGTACAAAAACGCTTTCTTTCGCCAAGACAGTGCGTTTCTCACTGTTACATGCATTTGAATGGGGAACTCGACCGAAACAAAGTATAGGTTTTCATTATGCGAATAACTTGGAAATCTTAGCTCAAACAGCTGCAAAACCTGTTTTCCCAGCACGGGGACCTTGAGTTCTATAATATAAGGCCATAAACATGTTTGTCTGAGTCTTCTATCAAAAGTTACAGCTATTTCTATGAAGTTGTACAAAAACGCTTAATTTCGCCAAGACAGTGCGTTTCTCACTGTTACATGCATTTGAATGGGGAACTCGACCGAAACAAAGTATAGGTTTTCATTATGTGAATAACTTGGAAATCTTAGCTCAAACAGCTGCAAAACCTGTTTTCCCAGCACGGGGACCTTGAGTTCTATAAGATAAAGCCATAAACATGTGTATCCGAGTCTTCTATCAAAAGTTACAGCTATTTCTATGAAGTTGTACAAAAACGCTTTCTTTCGCCAAGACAGTGCGTTTCTCACTGTTACATGCATTTGAATGGGGAACTCGACCGAAACAAAGTATAGGTTTTCATTATGTGAATAACTTGGAAATCTTAGCTCAAACAGCTGCAAAACCTGTTTTCCCAGCACGGGAACCTTGAGTTCTATAAGATAAAGCCATAAACATGTGTATCCGAGTCTTCTATCAAAAGTTACAGCTATTTCTATGAAGTTGTACAAAAACGCTTTCTTTCGCCAAGACAGTGCGTTTCTCACTGTTACATGCATTTGAATGGGGAACTCGACCGAAACAAAGTATAGGTTTTCATTATGTGAATAACTTGGAAATCTTAGCTCAAACAGCTGCAAAACCTGTTTTCCCAGCACGGGGACCTTGAGTTCTATAATATAAGGCCATAAACATGTTTGTCTGAGTCTTCTATCAAAAGTTACAGCTATTTCTATGAAGTTGTACAAAAACGCTTTCTTTCGCCAAGACAGTGCGTTTCTCACTGTTACATGCATTTGAATGGGGAACTCGACCGAAACAAAGTATAGGTTTTCATTATGTGAATAACTTGGAAATCTTAGCTCAAACAGCTGCAAAACCTGTTTTCCCAGCACGGGAACCTTGAGTTCTATAAGATAAAGCCATAAACATGTGTATCCGAGTCTTCTATCAAAAGTTACAGCTATTCATATGAAGTTGTACAAAAACGCTTTCTTTCGCCAAGACAGTGCGTTTCTCACTGTTACATGCATTTGAATGGGGAACTCGACCGAAACAAAGTATAAGTTTTCATTATGTGAATAACTTGGAAATCTTAGCTCAAACAGCTGCAAAACCTGTTTTCCCAGCACGGAGACCTTGAGTTCTATAAGATAAAGCCATAAACATGTGTATCCGAGTCTTCTATCAAAAGTTACAGCTATTTATATGAAGTTGTACAAAAACGCTTTCTTTCGCCAAGACAGTGCGTTTCTCACTGTTACATGCATTTGAATGGGGAACTCGACCGAAACAAAGTATAGGTTTTCATTATGTGAATAACTTGGAAATCTTAGCTCAAACAGCTGCAAAACCTGTTTTCCCAGCACGGAGACCTTGAGTTCTATAAGATAAAGCCATAAACATGTGTATCCGAGTCTTCTATCAAAAGTTACAGCTATTTCTATGAAGTTGTACAAAAACGCTTTCTTTCGCCAAGACAGTGCGTTTCTCACTGTTACATGCATTTGAATGGGGAACTCGACCGAAACAAAGTATAGGTTTTCATTATGTGAATAACTTGGAAATCTTAGCTCAAACAGCTGCAAAACCTGTTTTCCCAGCACGGGAACCTTGAGTTCTATAAGATAAAGCCATAAACATGTGTATCCGAGTCTTCTATCAAAAGTTACAGCTATTTCTATGAAGTTGTACAAAAACGCTTTCTTTCGCCAAGACAGTGCGTTTCTCACTGTTACATGCATTTGAATGGGGAACTCGACCGAAACAAAGTATAGGTTTTCATTATGTGAATAACTTGGAAATCTTAGCTCAAACAGCTGCAAAACCTGTTTTCCCAGCACGGGAACCTTGAGTTCTATAAGATAAAGCCATAAACATGTGTATCCGAGTCTTCTATCAAAAGTTACAGCTATTTCTATGAAGTTGTACAAAAACGCTTTCTTTCGCCAAGACAGTGCGTTTCTCACTGTTACATGCATTTGAATGGGGAACTCGACCGAAACAAAGTATAGGTTTTCATTATGTGAATAACTTGGAAATCTTAGCTCAAACAGCTGCAAAACCTGTTTTCCCAGCACGGGAACCTTGAGTTCTATAAGATAAAGCCATAAACATGTGTATCCGAGTCTTCTATCAAAAGTTACAGCTATTTCTATGAAGTTGTACAAAAACGCTTTCTTTCGCCAAGACAGTGCGTTTCTCACTGTTACATGCATTTGAATGGGGAACTCGACCGAAACAAAGTATAGGTTTTCATTATGTGAATAACTTGGAAATCTTAGCTCAAACAGCTGCAAAACCTGTTTTCCCAGCACGGGAACCTTGAGTTCTATAAGATAAAGCCATAAACATGTGTATCCGAGTCTTCTATCAAAAGTTACAGCTATTCATATGAAGTTGTACAAAAACGCTTTCTTTCGCCAAGACAGTGCGTTTCTCACTGTTACATGCATTTGAATGGGGAACTCGACCGAAACAAAGTATAGGTTTTCATTATGTGAATAACTTGGAAATCTTAGCTCAAACAGCTGCAAAACCTGTTTTCCCAGCACGGGGACCTTGAGTTCTATAATATAAGGCCATAAACATGTTTGTCTGAGTCTTCTATCAAAAGTTACAGCTATTTCTATGAAGTTGTACAAAAACGCTTTCTTTCGCCAAGACAGTGCGTTTCTCACTGTTACATGCATTTGAATGGGGAACTCGACCGAAACAAAGTATAGGTTTTCATTATGTGAATAACTTGGAAATCTTAGCTCAAACAGCTGCAAAACCTGTTTTCCCAGCACGGAGACCTTGAGTTCTATAATATAAAGCCATAAACATGTGTATCCGAGTCTTCTATCAAAAGTTACAGCTATTCATATGAAGTTGTACAAAAACGCTTTCTTTCGCCAAGACAGTGCGTTTCTCACTGTTACATGCATTTGAATGGGGAACTCGACTGAAACAAAGTATAGGTTTTCATTATGTGAATAACTTGGAAATCTTAGCTCAAACAGCTGCAAAACCTGTTTTCCCAGCACGGGGACCTTGAGTTCTATAATATAAGGCCATAAACATGTTTGTCTGAGTCTTCTATCAAAAGTTACAGCTATTTCTATGAAGTTGTACAAAAACGCTTAATTTCGCCAAGACAGTGCGTTTCTCACTGTTACATGCATTTGAATGGGGAACTCGACTGAAACAAAGTATAGGTTTTCATTATGTGAATAACTTGGAAATCTTAGCTCAAACAGCTGCAAAACCTGTTTTCCCAGCACGGGGACCTTGAGTTCTATAATATAAGGCCATAAACATGTTTGTCTGAGTCTTCTATCAAAAGTTACAGCTATTTCTATGAAGTTGTACAAAAACGCTTAATTTCGCCAAGACAGTGCGTTTCTCACTGTTACATGCATTTGAATGGGGAACTCGACTGAAACAAAGTATAGGTTTTCATTATGTGAATAACTTGGAAATCTTAGCTCAAACAGCTGCAAAACCTGTTTTCCCAGCACGGGGACCTTGAGTTCTATAATATAAGGCCATAAACATGTTTGTCTGAGTCTTCTATCAAAAGTTACAGCTATTTCTATAAAGTTGTACAAAAACGCTTAATTTCGCCAAGACAGTGCGTTTCTCACTGTTACATGCATTTGAATGGGGAACTCGACTGAAACAAAGTATAGGTTTTCATTATGTGAATAACTTGGAAATCTTAGCTCAAACAGCTGCAAAACCTGTTTTCCCAGCACGGGAACCTTGAGTTCTATAAGATAAAGCCATAAACATGTGTATCCGAGTCTTCTATCAAAAGTTACAGCTATTCATATGAAGTTGTACAAAAACGCTTTCTTTCGCCAAGACAGTGCGTTTCTCACTGTTACATGCATTTGAATGGGGAACTCGACCGAAACAAAGTATAGGTTTTCATTATGTGAATAACTTGGAAATCTTAGCTCAAACAGCTGCAAAACCTGTTTTCCCAGCACGGGGACCTTGAGTTCTATAATATAAGGCCATAAACATGTTTGTCTGAGTCTTCTATCAAAAGTTACAGCTATTTCTATGAAGTTGTACAAAAACGCTTTCTTTCGCCAAGACAGTGCGTTTCTCACTGTTACATGCATTTGAATGGGGAACTCGACCGAAACAAAGTATAGGTTTTCATTATGTGAATAACTTGGAAATCTTAGCTCAAACAGCTGCAAAACCTGTTTTCCCAGCACGGGGACCTTGAGTTCTATAATATAAGGCCATAAACATGTTTGTCTGAGTCTTCTATCAAAAGTTACAGCTATTTCTATGAAGTTGTACAAAAACGCTTTCTTTCGCCAAGACAGTGCGTTTCTCACTGTTACATGCATTTGAATGGGGAACTCGACCGAAACAAAGTATAGGTTTTCATTATGTGAATAACTTGGAAATCTTAGCTCAAACAGCTGCAAAACCTGTTTTCCCAGCACGGAGACCTTGAGTTCTATAAGATAAAGCCATAAACATGTGTATCCGAGTCTTCTATCAAAAGTTACAGCTATTCATATGAAGTTGTACAAAAACGCTTTCTTTCGCCAAGACAGTGCGTTTCTCACTGTTACATGCATTTGAATGGGGAACTCGACCGAAACAAAGTATAGGTTTTCATTATGCGAATAACTTGGAAATCTTAGCTCAAACAGCTGCAAAACCTGTTTTCCCAGCACGGGGACCTTGAGTTCTATAATATAAGGCCATAAACATGTTTGTCTGAGTCTTCTATCAAAAGTTACAGCTATTTCTATGAAGTTGTACAAAAACGCTTAATTTCGCCAAGACAGTGCGTTTCTCACTGTTACATGCATTTGAATGGGGAACTCGACTGAAACAAAGTATAGGTTTTCATTATGTGAATAACTTGGAAATCTTAGCTCAAACAGCTGCAAAACCTGTTTTCCCAGCACGGGGACCTTGAGTTCTATAATATAAGGCCATAAACATGTTTGTCTGAGTCTTCTATCAAAAGTTACAGCTATTTCTATAAAGTTGTACAAAAACGCTTAATTTCGCCAAGACAGTGCGTTTCTCACTGTTACATGCATTTGAATGGGGAACTCGACTGAAACAAAGTATAGGTTTTCATTATGTGAATAACTTGGAAATCTTAGCTCAAACAGCTGCAAAACCTGTTTTCCCAGCACGGGAACCTTGAGTTCTATAAGATAAAGCCATAAACATGTGTATCCGAGTCTTCTATCAAAAGTTACAGCTATTCATATGAAGTTGTACAAAAACGCTTTCTTTCGCCAAGACAGTGCGTTTCTCACTGTTACATGCATTTGAATGGGGAACTCGACCGAAACAAAGTATAGGTTTTCATTATGCGAATAACTTGGAAATCTTAGCTCAAACAGCTGCAAAACCTGTTTTCCCAGCACGGGGACCTTGAGTTCTATAATATAAGGCCATAAACATGTTTGTCTGAGTCTTCTATCAAAAGTTACAGCTATTTCTATGAAGTTGTACAAAAACGCTTAATTTCGCCAAGACAGTGCGTTTCTCACTGTTACATGCATTTGAATGGGGAACTCGACTGAAACAAAGTATAGGTTTTCATTATGTGAATAACTTGGAAATCTTAGCTCAAACAGCTGCAAAACCTGTTTTCCCAGCACGGGGACCTTGAGTTCTATAATATAAGGCCATAAACATGTTTGTCTGAGTCTTCTATCAAAAGTTACAGCTAGTTCTATAAACTTGTACAAAAACGCTTAATTTCGCCAAGACAGTGCGTTTCTCACTGTTACATGCATTTGAATGGGGAACTCGACTGAAACAAAGTATAGGTTTTCATTATGTGAATAACTTGGAAATCTTAGCTCAAACAGCTGCAAAACCTGTTTTCCCAGCACGGGAACCTTGAGTTCTATAAGATAAAGCCATAAACATGTGTATCCGAGTCTTCTATCAAAAGTTACAGCTATTCATATGAAGTTGTACAAAAACGCTTTCTTTCGCCAAGACAGTGCGTTTCTCACTGTTACATGCATTTGAATGGGGAACTCGACCGAAACAAAGTATAGGTTTTCATTATGTGAATAACTTGGAAATCTTAGCTCAAACAGCTGCAAAACCTGTTTTCCCAGCACGGGGACCTTGAGTTCTATAATATAAGGCCATAAACATGTTTGTCTGAGTCTTCTATCAAAAGTTACAGCTATTTCTATGAAGTTGTACAAAAACGCTTTCTTTCGCCAAGACAGTGCGTTTCTCACTGTTACATGCATTTGAATGGGGAACTCGACCGAAACAAAGTATAGGTTTTCATTATGTGAATAACTTGGAAATCTTAGCTCAAACAGCTGCAAAACCTGTTTTCCCAGCACGGAGACCTTGAGTTCTATAAGATAAAGCCATAAACATGTGTATCCGAGTCTTCTATCAAAAGTTACAGCTATTCATATGAAGTTGTACAAAAACGCTTTCTTTCGCCAAGACAGTGCGTTTCTCACTGTTACATGCATTTGAATGGGGAACTCGACCGAAACAAAGTATAGGTTTTCATTATGCGAATAACTTGGAAATCTTAGCTCAAACAGCTGCAAAACCTGTTTTCCCAGCACGGGGACCTTGAGTTCTATAATATAAGGCCATAAACATGTTTGTCTGAGTCTTCTATCAAAAGTTACAGCTATTTCTATGAAGTTGTACAAAAACGCTTAATTTCGCCAAGACAGTGCGTTTCTCACTGTTACATGCATTTGAATGGGGAACTCGACTGAAACAAAGTATAGGTTTTCATTATGTGAATAACTTGGAAATCTTAGCTCAAACAGCTGCAAAACCTGTTTTCCCAGCACGGGGACCTTGAGTTCTATAATATAAGGCCATAAACATGTTTGTCTGAGTCTTCTATCAAAAGTTACAGCTATTTCTATGAAGTTGTACAAAAACGCTTAATTTCGCCAAGACAGTGCGTTTCTCATTGTTACATGCATTTGAATGGGGAACTCGACTGAAACAAAGTATAGGTTTTCATTATGTGAATAACTTGGAAATCTTAGCTCAAACAGCTGCAAAACCTGTTTTCCCAGCACGGGAACCTTGAGTTCTATAAGATAAAGCCATAAACATGTGTATCCGAGTCTTCTATCAAAAGTTACAGCTATTCATATGAAGTTGTACAAAAACGCTTTCTTTCGCCAAGACAGTGCGTTTCTCACTGTTACATGCATTTGAATGGGGAACTCGACCGAAACAAAGTATAGGTTTTCATTATGTGAATAACTTGGAAATCTTAGCTCAAACAGCTGCAAAACCTGTTTTCCCAGCACGGGGACCTTGAGTTCTATAATATAAGGCCATAAACATGTTTGTCTGAGTCTTCTATCAAAAGTTACAGCTATTTCTATGAAGTTGTACAAAAACGCTTTCTTTCGCCAAGACAGTGCATTTCTCACTGTTACATGCATTTGAATGGGGAACTCGACCGAAACAAAGTATAGGTTTTCATTATGTGAATAACTTGGAAATCTTAGCTCAAACAGCTGCAAAACCTGTTTTCCCAGCACGGAGACCTTGAGTTCTATAAGATAAAGCCATAAACATGTGTATCCGAGTCTTCTATCAAAAGTTACAGCTATTCATATGAAGTTGTACAAAAACGCTTTCTTTCGCCAAGACAGTGCGTTTCTCACTGTTACATGCATTTGAATGGGGAACTCGACCGAAACAAAGTATAGGTTTTCATTATGCGAATAACTTGGAAATCTTAGCTCAAACAGCTGCAAAACCTGTTTTCCCAGCACGGGGACCTTGAGTTCTATAATATAAGGCCATAAACATGTTTGTCTGAGTCTTCTATCAAAAGTTACAGCTATTTCTATGAAGTTGTACAAAAACGCTTAATTTCGCCAAGACAGTGCGTTTCTCACTGTTACATGCATTTGAATGGGGAACTCGACTGAAACAAAGTATAGGTTTTCATTATGTGAATAACTTGGAAATCTTAGCTCAAACAGCTGCAAAACCTGTTTTCCCAGCACGGGGACCTTGAGTTCTATAATATAAGGCCATAAACATGTTTGTCTGAGTCTTCTATCAAAAGTTACAGCTATTTCTATGAAGTTGTACAAAAACGCTTTCTTTCGCCAAGACAGTGCGTTTCTCACTGTTACATGCATTTGAATGGGGAACTCGACCGAAACAAAGTATAGGTTTTCATTATGTGAATAACTTGGAAATCTTAGCTCAAACAGCTGCAAAACCTGTTTTCCCAGCACGGGGACCTTGAGTTCTATAATATAAGGCCATAAACATGTTTGTCTGAGTCTTCTATCAAAAGTTACAGCTATTTCTATGAAGTTGTACAAAAACGCTTTCTTTCGCCAAGACAGTGCGTTTCTCACTGTTACATGCATTTGAAGGGGAACTCGACCGAAACAAAGTATAGGTTTTCATTATGTGAATAACTTGGAAATCTTAGCTCAAACAGCTGCAAAACCTGTTTTCCCAGCACGGGGACCTTGAGTTCTATAATATAAGGCCATAAACATGTTTGTCTGAGTCTTCTATCAAAAGTTACAGCTATTTCTATGAAGTTGTACAAAAACGCTTTCTTTCGCCAAGACAGTGCGTTTCTCACTGTTACATGCATTTGAATGGGGAACTCGACCGAAACAAAGTATAGGTTTTCATTATGTGAATAACTTGGAAATCTTAGCTCAAACAGCTGCAAAACCTGTTTTCCCAGCACGGAGACCTTGAGTTCTATAATATAAGGCCATAAACATGTTTGTCTGAGTCTTCTATCAAAAGTTACAGCTATTTCTATGAAGTTGTACAAAAACGCTTTCTTTCGCCAAGACAGTGCGTTTCTCCCTGTTACATGCATTTGAATGGGGAACTCGACCGAAACAAAGTATAGGTTTTCATTATGTGAATAACTTGGAAATCTTAGCTCAAACAGCTGCAAAACCTGTTTTCCCAGCACGGGGACCTTGAGTTCTATAATATAAGGCCATAAACATATTTGTCTGAGTCTTCTATCAAAAGTTACAGCTATTTCTATGAAGTTGTACAAAAACGCTTAATTTCGCCAAGACAGTGCGTTTCTCACTGTTACATGCATTTGAATGGGGAACTCGACCGAAACAAAGTATAGGTTTTCATTATGTGAATAACTTGGAAATCTTAGCTCAAACAGCTGCAAAACCTGTTTTCCCAGCACGGGAACCTTGAGTTCCATAAGATAAAGCCATAAACATGTGTATCCGAGGCTTCTATCAAAAGTTACAGCTATTCATATGAAGTTGTACAAAAACGCTTTCTTTCGCCAAGACAGTGCGTTTCTCACTGTTACATGCATTTGAATGGGGAACTCGACTGAAACAAAGTATAGGTTTTCATTATGTGAATAACTTGGAAATCTTAGCTCAAACAGCTGCAAAACCTGTTTTCCCAGAACGGGAACCTTGAGTTCTATAAGATAAAGCCATAAACATGTGTATCCGAGTCTTCTATCAAAAGTTACAGCTATTTCTATGAAGTTGTACAAAAACGCTTTCTTTCGCCAAGACAGTGCGTTTCTCACTGTTACATGCATTTGAATGGGGAACTCGACCGAAACAAAGTATAGGTTTTCATTATGTGAATAACTTGGAAATCTTAGCTCAAACAGCTGCAAAACCTGTTTTCCCAGAACGGGAACCTTGAGTTCTATAAGATAAAGCCATAAACATGTGTATCCGAGGCTTCTATCAAAAGTTACAGCTATTCATATGAAGTTGTACAAAAACGCTTTCTTTCGCCAAGACAGTGCGTTTCTCACTGTTACATGCATTTGAATGGGGAACTCGACTGAAACAAAGTATAGGTTTTCATTATGTGAATAACTTGGAAATCTTAGCTCAAACAGCTGCAAAACCTGTTTTCCCAGCACGGGAACCTTGAGTTCTATAAGATAAAGCCATAAACATGTGTATCCGAGTCTTCTATCAAAAGTTACAGCTATTCATATGAAGTTGTACAAAAACGCTTTCTTTCGCCAAGACAGTGCGTTTCTCACTGTTACATGCATTTGAATGGTGAACTCGACCGAAACAAAGTATAGGTTTTCATTATGTGAATAACTTGGAAATCTTAGCTCAAACAGCTGCAAAACCTGTTTTCCCAGCACGGAGACCTTGAGTTCTATAATATAAGGCCATAAACATGTTTGTCTGAGTCTTCTATCAAAAGTTACAGCTATTTCTATGAAGTTGTACAAAAACGCTTTCTTTCGCCAAGACAGTGCGTTTCTCCCTGTTACATGCATTTGAATGGGGAACTCGACCGAAACAAAGTATAGGTTTTCATTATGTGAATAACTTGGAAATCTTAGCTCAAACAGCTGCAAAACCTGTTTTCCCAGCACGGAGACCTTGAGTTCTATAAGATAAAGCCATAAACATGTGTATCCGAGTCTTCTATCAAAAGTTACAGCTATTCATATGAAGTTGTACAAAAACGCTTTCTTTCGCCAAGACAGTGCGTTTCTCACTGTTACATGCATTTGAATGGGGAACTCGACCGAAACAAAGTATAGGTTTTCATTATGTGAATAACTTGGAAATCTTAGCTCAAACAGCTGCAAAACCTGTTTTCCCAGCACGGAGACCTTGAGTTCTATAATATAAGGCCATAAACATGTTTGCCTGAGTCTTCTATCAAAAGTTACAGCTATTTCTATGAAGTTGTACAAAAACGCTTTCTTTCGCCAAGACAGTGCGTTTCTCACTGTTACATGCATTTGAATGGGGAACTCGACCGAAACAAAGTATAGGTTTTCATTATGTGAATAACTTGGAAATCTTAGCTCAAACAGCTGCAAAACCTGTTTTCCCAGCACGGAGACCTTGAGTTCTATAATATAAGGCCATAAACATGTTTGTCTGAGTCTTCTATCAAAAGTTACAGCTATTTCTATGAAGTTGTACAAAAACGCTTTCTTTCGCCAAGACAGTGCGTTTCTCACTGTTACATGCATTTGAATGGGGAACTCGACCGAAACAAAGTATAGGTTTTCATTATGTGAATAACTTGGAAATCTTAGCTCAAACAGCTGCAAAACCTGTTTTCCCAGCACGGAGACCTTGAGTTCTATAATATAAGGCCATAAACATGTTTGTCTGAGTCTTCTATCAAAAGTTACAGCTATTTCTATGAAGTTGTACAAAAACGCTTTCTTTCGCCAAGACAGTGCGTTTCTCACTGTTACATGCATTTGAATGGGGAACTCGACCGAAACAAAGTATAGGTTTTCATTATGTGAATAACTTGGAAATCTTAGCTCAAACAGCTGCAAAACCTGTTTTCCCAGCACGGAGACCTTGAGTTCTATAAGATAAAGCCATAAACATGTGTATCCGAGTCTTCTATCAAAAGTTACAGCTATTCATATGAAGTTGTACAAAAACGCTTTCTTTCGCCAAGACAGTGCGTTTCTCACTGTTACATGCATTTGAATGGGGAACTCGACCGAAACAAAGTATAGGTTTTCATTATGCGAATAACTTGGAAATCTTAGCTCAAACAGCTGCAAAACCTGTTTTCCCAGCACGGGGACCTTGAGTTCTATAATATAAGGCCATAAACATGTTTGTCTGAGTCTTCTATCAAAAGTTACAGCTATTTCTATGAAGTTGTACAAAAACGCTTAATTTCGCCAAGACAGTGCGTTTCTCACTGTTACATGCATTTGAATGGGGAACTCGACTGAAACAAAGTATAGGTTTTCATTATGTGAATAACTTGGAAATCTTAGCTCAAACAGCTGCAAAACCTGTTTTCCCAGCACGGGGACCTTGAGTTCTATAATATAAGGCCATAAACATGTTTGTCTGAGTCTTCTATCAAAAGTTACAGCTATTTCTATGAAGTTGTACAAAAACGCTTAATTTCGCCAAGACAGTGCGTTTCTCACTGTTACATGCATTTGAATGGGGAACTCGACTGAAACAAAGTATAGGTTTTCATTATGTGAATAACTTGGAAATCTTAGCTCAAACAGCTGCAAAACCTGTTTTCCCAGCACGGGGACCTTGAGTTCTATAATATAAGGCCATAAACATGTTTGTCTGAGTCTTCTATCAAAAGTTACAGCTATTTCTATAAAGTTGTACAAAAACGCTTAATTTCGCCAAGACAGTGCGTTTCTCACTGTTACATGCATTTGAATGGGGAACTCGACTGAAACAAAGTATAGGTTTTCATTATGTGAATAACTTGGAAATCTTAGCTCAAACAGCTGCAAAACCTGTTTTCCCAGCACGGGAACCTTGAGTTCTATAAGATAAAGCCATAAACATGTGTATCCGAGTCTTCTATCAAAAGTTACAGCTATTCATATGAAGTTGTACAAAAACGCTTTCTTTCGCCAAGACAGTGCGTTTCTCACTGTTACATGCATTTGAATGGGGAACTCGACCGAAACAAAGTATAGGTTTTCATTATGCGAATAACTTGGAAATCTTAGCTCAAACAGCTGCAAAACCTGTTTTCCCAGCACGGGGACCTTGAGTTCTATAATATAAGGCCATAAACATGTTTGTCTGAGTCTTCTATCAAAAGTTACAGCTATTTCTATGAAGTTGTACAAAAACGCTTAATTTCGCCAAGACAGTGCGTTTCTCACTGTTACATGCATTTGAATGGGGAACTCGACTGAAACAAAGTATAGGTTTTCATTATGTGAATAACTTGGAAATCTTAGCTCAAACAGCTGCAAAACCTGTTTTCCCAGCACGGGGACCTTGAGTTCTATAATATAAGGCCATAAACATGTTTGTCTGAGTCTTCTATCAAAAGTTACAGCTATTTCTATAAAGTTGTACAAAAACGCTTAATTTCGCCAAGACAGTGCGTTTCTCACTGTTACATGCATTTGAATGGGGAACTCGACTGAAACAAAGTATAGGTTTTCATTATGTGAATAACTTGGAAATCTTAGCTCAAACAGCTGCAAAACCTGTTTTCCCAGCACGGGAACCTTGAGTTCTATAAGATAAAGCCATAAACATGTGTATCCGAGTCTTCTATCAAAAGTTACAGCTATTCATATGAAGTTGTACAAAAACGCTTTCTTTCGCCAAGACAGTGCGTTTCTCACTGTTACATGCATTTGAATGGGGAACTCGACCGAAACAAAGTATAGGTTTTCATTATGTGAATAACTTGGAAATCTTAGCTCAAACAGCTGCAAAACCTGTTTTCCCAGCACGGGGACCTTGAGTTCTATAATATAAGGCCATAAACATGTGTATCCGAGTCTTCTATCAAAAGTTACAGCTATTCATATGAAGTTGTACAAAAACGCTTTCTTTCGCCAAGACAGTGCGTTTCTCACTGTTACATGCATTTGAATGGGGAACTCGACCGAAACAAAGTATAGGTTTTCATTATGCGAATAACTTGGAAATCTTAGCTCAAACAGCTGCAAAACCTGTTTTCCCAGCACGGGGACCTTGAGTTCTATAATATAAGGCCATAAACATGTTTGTCTGAGTCTTCTATCAAAAGTTACAGCTATTTCTATGAAGTTGTACAAAAACGCTTTCTTTCGCCAAGACAGTGCGTTTCTCACTGTTACATGCATTTGAATGGGGAACTCGACCGAAACAAAGTATAGGTTTTCATTATGTGAATAACTTGGAAATCTTAGCTCAAACAGCTGCAAAACCTGTTTTCCCAGCACGGAGACCTTGAGTTCTATAATATAAGGCCATAAACATGTTTGTCTGAGTCTTCTATCAAAAGTTACAGCTATTTCTATGAAGTTGTACAAAAACGCTTTCTTTCGCCAAGACAGTGCGTTTCTCCCTGTTACATGCATTTGAATGGGGAACTCGACCGAAACAAAGTATAGGTTTTCATTATGTGAATAACTTGGAAATCTTAGCTCAAACAGCTGCAAAACCTGTTTTCCCAGCACGGGGACCTTGAGTTCTATAATATAAGGCCATAAACATGTTTGTCTGAGTCTTCTATCAAAAGTTACAGCTATTTCTATGAAGTTGTACAAAAACGCTTAATTTCGCCAAGACAGTGCGTTTCTCACTGTTACATGCATTTGAATGGGGAACTCGACCGAAACAAAGTATAGGTTTTCATTATGTGAATAACTTGGAAATCTTAGCTCAAACAGCTGCAAAACCTGTTTTCCCAGCACGGGAACCTTGAGTTCCATAAGATAAAGCCATAAACATGTGTATCCGAGGCTTCTATCAAAAGTTACAGCTATTCATATGAAGTTGTACAAAAACGCTTTCTTTCGCCAAGACAGTGCGTTTCTCACTGTTACATGCATTTGAATGGGGAACTCGACTGAAACAAAGTATAGGTTTTCATTATGTGAATAACTTGGAAATCTTAGCTCAAACAGCTGCAAAACCTGTTTTCCCAGAACGGGAACCTTGAGTTCTATAAGATAAAGCCATAAACATGTGTATCCGAGTCTTCTATCAAAAGTTACAGCTATTTCTATGAAGTTGTACAAAAACGCTTTCTTTCGCCAAGACAGTGCGTTTCTCACTGTTACATGCATTTGAATGGGGAACTCGACCGAAACAAAGTATAGGTTTTCATTATGTGAATAACTTGGAAATCTTAGCTCAAACAGCTGCAAAACCTGTTTTCCCAGAACGGGAACCTTGAGTTCTATAAGATAAAGCCATAAACATGTGTATCCGAGTCTTCTATCAAAAGTTACAGCTATTCATATGAAGTTGTACAAAAACGCTTTCTTTCGCCAAGACAGTGCGTTTCTCACTGTTACATGCATTTGAATGGTGAACTCGACCGAAACAAAGTATAGGTTTTCATTATGTGAATAACTTGGAAATCTTAGCTCAAACAGCTGCAAAACCTGTTTTCCCAGCACGGAGACCTTGAGTTCTATAATATAAGGCCATAAACATGTTTGTCTGAGTCTTCTATCAAAAGTTACAGCTATTTCTATGAAGTTGTACAAAAACGCTTTCTTTCGCCAAGACAGTGCGTTTCTCCCTGTTACATGCATTTGAATGGGGAACTCGACCGAAACAAAGTATAGGTTTTCATTATGTGAATAACTTGGAAATCTTAGCTCAAACAGCTGCAAAACCTGTTTTCCCAGCACGGAGACCTTGAGTTCTATAAGATAAAGCCATAAACATGTGTATCCGAGTCTTCTATCAAAAGTTACAGCTATTCATATGAAGTTGTACAAAAACGCTTTCTTTCGCCAAGACAGTGCGTTTCTCACTGTTACATGCATTTGAATGGGGAACTCGACCGAAACAAAGTATAGGTTTTCATTATGTGAATAACTTGGAAATCTTAGCTCAAACAGCTGCAAAACCTGTTTTCCCAGCACGGAGACCTTGAGTTCTATAATATAAGGCCATAAACATGTTTGCCTGAGTCTTCTATCAAAAGTTACAGCTATTTCTATGAAGTTGTACAAAAACGCTTTCTTTCGCCAAGACAGTGCGTTTCTCACTGTTACATGCATTTGAATGGGGAACTCGACCGAAACAAAGTATAGGTTTTCATTATGTGAATAACTTGGAAATCTTAGCTCAAACAGCTGCAAAACCTGTTTTCCCAGCACGGAGACCTTGAGTTCTATAATATAAGGCCATAAACATGTTTGTCTGAGTCTTCTATCAAAAGTTACAGCTATTTCTATGAAGTTGTACAAAAACGCTTTCTTTCGCCAAGACAGTGCGTTTCTCACTGTTACATGCATTTGAATGGGGAACTCGACCGAAACAAAGTATAGGTTTTCATTATGTGAATAACTTGGAAATCTTAGCTCAAACAGCTGCAAAACCTGTTTTCCCAGCACGGAGACCTTGAGTTCTATAATATAAGGCCATAAACATGTTTGTCTGAGTCTTCTATCAAAAGTTACAGCTATTTCTATGAAGTTGTACAAAAACGCTTTCTTTCGCCAAGACAGTGCGTTTCTCACTGTTACATGCATTTGAATGGGGAACTCGACCGAAACAAAGTATAGGTTTTCATTATGTGAATAACTTGGAAATCTTAGCTCAAACAGCTGCAAAACCTGTTTTCCCAGCACGGAGACCTTGAGTTCTATAATATAAGGCCATAAACATGTTTGTCTGAGTCTTCTATCAAAAGTTACAGCTATTTCTATGAAGTTGTACAAAAACGCTTTCTTTCGCCAAGACAGTGCGTTTCTCACTGTTACATGCATTTGAATGGGGAACTCGACTGAAACAAAGTATAGGTTTTCATTATGTGAATAACTTGGAAATCTTAGCTCAAACAGCTGCAAAACCTGTTTTCCCAGCACGGGGACCTTGAGTTCTATAATATAAGGCCATAAACATGTTTGTCTGAGTCTTCTATCAAAAGTTACAGCTATTTCTATGAAGTTGTACAAAAACGCTTAATTTCGCCAAGACAGTGCGTTTCTCACTGTTACATGCATTTGAATGGGGAACTCGACTGAAACAAAGTATAGGTTTTCATTATGTGAATAACTTGGAAATCTTAGCTCAAACAGCTGCAAAACCTGTTTTCCCAGCACGGGAACCTTGAGTTCCATAAGATAAAGCCATAAACATGTGTATCCGAGGCTTCTATCAAAAGTTACAGCTATTCATATGAAGTTGTACAAAAACGCTTTCTTTCGCCAAGACAGTGCGTTTCTCACTGTTACATGCATTTGAATGGGGAACTCGACTGAAACAAAGTATAGGTTTTCATTATGTGAATAACTTGGAAATCTTAGCTCAAACAGCTGCAAAACCTGTTTTCCCAGAACGGGAACCTTGAGTTCTATAAGATAAAGCCATAAACATGTGTATCCGAGGCTTCTATCAAAAGTTACAGCTATTCATATGAAGTTGTACAAAAACGCTTTCTTTCGCCAAGACAGTGCGTTTCTCACTGTTACATGCATTTGAATGGGGAACTCGACTGAAACAAAGTATAGGTTTTCATTATGTGAATAACTTGGAAATCTTAGCTCAAACAGCTGCAAAACCTGTTTTCCCAGCACGGGAACCTTGAGTTCTATAAGATAAAGCCATAAACATGTGTATCCGAGTCTTCTATCAAAAGTTACAGCTATTCATATGAAGTTGTACAAAAACGCTTTCTTTCGCCAAGACAGTGCGTTTCTCACTGTTACATGCATTTGAATGGTGAACTCGACCGAAACAAAGTATAGGTTTTCATTATGTGAATAACTTGGAAATCTTAGCTCAAACAGCTGCAAAACCTGTTTTCCCAGCACGGAGACCTTGAGTTCTATAATATAAGGCCATAAACATGTTTGTCTGAGTCTTCTATCAAAAGTTACAGCTATTTCTATGAAGTTGTACAAAAACGCTTTCTTTCGCCAAGACAGTGCGTTTCTCCCTGTTACATGCATTTGAATGGGGAACTCGACCGAAACAAAGTATAGGTTTTCATTATGTGAATAACTTGGAAATCTTAGCTCAAACAGCTGCAAAACCTGTTTTCCCAGCACGGAGACCTTGAGTTCTATAAGATAAAGCCATAAACATGTGTATCCGAGTCTTCTATCAAAAGTTACAGCTATTCATATGAAGTTGTACAAAAACGCTTTCTTTCGCCAAGACAGTGCGTTTCTCACTGTTACATGCATTTGAATGGGGAACTCGACCGAAACAAAGTATAGGTTTTCATTATGTGAATAACTTGGAAATCTTAGCTCAAACAGCTGCAAAACCTGTTTTCCCAGCACGGAGACCTTGAGTTCTATAATATAAGGCCATAAACATGTTTGCCTGAGTCTTCTATCAAAAGTTACAGCTATTTCTATGAAGTTGTACAAAAACGCTTTCTTTCGCCAAGACAGTGCGTTTCTCACTGTTACATGCATTTGAATGGGGAACTCGACCGAAACAAAGTATAGGTTTTCATTATGTGAATAACTTGGAAATCTTAGCTCAAACAGCTGCAAAACCTGTTTTCCCAGCACGGAGACCTTGAGTTCTATAATATAAGGCCATAAACATGTTTGTCTGAGTCTTCTATCAAAAGTTACAGCTATTTCTATGAAGTTGTACAAAAACGCTTTCTTTCGCCAAGACAGTGCGTTTCTCACTGTTACATGCATTTGAATGGGGAACTCGACCGAAACAAAGTATAGGTTTTCATTATGTGAATAACTTGGAAATCTTAGCTCAAACAGCTGCAAAACCTGTTTTCCCAGCACGGAGACCTTGAGTTCTATAATATAAGGCCATAAACATGTTTGTCTGAGTCTTCTATCAAAAGTTACAGCTATTTCTATGAAGTTGTACAAAAACGCTTTCTTTCGCCAAGACAGTGCGTTTCTCACTGTTACATGCATTTGAATGGGGAACTCGACTGAAACAAAGTATAGGTTTTCATTATGTGAATAACTTGGAAATCTTAGCTCAAACAGCTGCAAAACCTGTTTTCCCAGCACGGGGACCTTGAGTTCTATAATATAAGGCCATAAACATGTTTGTCTGAGTCTTCTATCAAAAGTTACAGCTATTTCTATGAAGTTGTACAAAAACGCTTAATTTCGCCAAGACAGTGCGTTTCTCACTGTTACATGCATTTGAATGGGGAACTCGACTGAAACAAAGTATAGGTTTTCATTATGTGAATAACTTGGAAATCTTAGCTCAAACAGCTGCAAAACCTGTTTTCCCAGCACGGGAACCTTGAGTTCCATAAGATAAAGCCATAAACATGTGTATCCGAGGCTTCTATCAAAAGTTACAGCTATTCATATGAAGTTGTACAAAAACGCTTTCTTTCGCCAAGACAGTGCGTTTCTCACTGTTACATGCATTTGAATGGGGAACTCGACTGAAACAAAGTATAGGTTTTCATTATGTGAATAACTTGGAAATCTTAGCTCAAACAGCTGCAAAACCTGTTTTCCCAGCACGGGAACCTTGAGTTCTATAAGATAAAGCCATAAACATGTGTATCCGAGTCTTCTATCAAAAGTTACAGCTATTCATATGAAGTTGTACAAAAACGCTTTCTTTCGCCAAGACAGTGCGTTTCTCACTGTTACATGCATTTGAATGGTGAACTCGACCGAAACAAAGTATAGGTTTTCATTATGTGAATAACTTGGAAATCTTAGCTCAAACAGCTGCAAAACCTGTTTTCCCAGCACGGAGACCTTGAGTTCTATAATATAAGGCCATAAACATGTGTATCCGAGTCTTCTATCAAAAGTTACAGCTATTTCTATGAAGTTGTACAAAAACGCTTTCTTTCGCCAAGACAGTGCGTTTCTCACTGTTACATGCATTTGAATGGGGAACTCGACCGAAACAAAGTATAGGTTTTCATTATGCGAATAACTTGGAAATCTTAGCTCAAACAGCTGCAAAACCTGTTTTCCCAGCACGGGGACCTTGAGTTCTATAATATAAGGCCATAAACATGTTTGTCTGAGTCTTCTATCAAAAGTTACAGCTATTTCTATGAAGTTGTACAAAAACGCTTAATTTCGCCAAGACAGTGCGTTTCTCACTGTTACATGCATTTGAATGGGGAACTCGACTGAAACAAAGTATAGGTTTTCATTATGTGAATAACTTGGAAATCTTAGCTCAAACAGCTGCAAAACCTGTTTTCCCAGCACGGGAACCTTGAGTTCTATAAGATAAAGCCATAAACATGTTTGTCTGAGTCTTCTATCAAAAGTTACAGCTATTTCTATGAAGTTGTACAAAAACGCTTAATTTCGCCAAGACAGTGCGTTTCTCACTGTTACATGCATTTGAATGGGGAACTCGACTGAAACAAAGTATAGGTTTTCATTATGTGAATAACTTGGAAATCTTAGCTCAAACAGCTGCAAAACCTGTTTTCCCAGCACGGAGACCTTGAGTTCTATAATATAAGGCCATAAACATGTTTGTCTGAGTCTTCTATCAAAAGTTACAGCTATTCATATGAAGTTGTACAAAAACGCTTTCTTTCGCCAAGACAGTGCGTTTCTCACTGTTACATGCATTTGAATGGGGAACTCGACCGAAACAAAGTATAGGTTTTCATTATGTGAATAACTTGGAAATCTTAGCTCAAACAGCTGCAAAACCTGTTTTCCCAGCACGGAGACCTTGAGTTCTATAATATAAGGCCATAAACATGTTTGTCTGAGTCTTCTATCAAAAGTTACAGCTATTTCTATGAAGTTGTACAAAAACGCTTTCTTTCGCCAAGACAGTGCGTTTCTCACTGTTACATGCATTTGAATGGGGAACTCGACCGAAACAAAGTATAGGTTTTCATTATGTGAATAACTTGGAAATCTTAGCTCAAACAGCTGCAAAACCTGTTTTCCCAGCACGGGGACCTTGAGTTCTATAATATAAGGCCATAAACATGTTTGTCTGAGTCTTCTATCAAAAGTTACAGCTATTTCTATGAAGTTGTACAAAAACGCTTAATTTCGCCAAGACAGTGCGTTTCTCACTGTTACATGCATTTGAATGGGGAACTCGACTGAAACAAAGTATAGGTTTTCATTATGTGAATAACTTGGAAATCTTAGCTCAAACAGCTGCAAAACCTGTTTTCCCAGCACGGGGAACTTGAGTTCTATAATATAAGGCCATAAACATGTTTGTCTGAGTCTTCTATCAAAAGTTACAGCTATTTCTATAAAGTTGTACAAAAACGCTTAATTTCGCCAAGACAGTGCGTTTCTCACTGTTACATGCATTTGAATGGGGAACTCGACTGAAACAAAGTATAGGTTTTCATTATGTGAATAACTTGGAAATCTTAGCTCAAACAGCTGCAAAACCTGTTTTCCCAGCACGGGAACCTTGAGTTCTATAAGATAAAGCCATAAACATGTGTATCCGAGTCTTCTATCAAAAGTTACAGCTATTCATATGAAGTTGTACAAAAACGCTTTCTTTCGCCAAGACAGTGCGTTTCTCACTGTTACATGCATTTGAATGGGGAACTCGACCGAAACAAAGTATAGGTTTTCATTATGTGAATAACTTGGAAATCTTAGCTCAAACAGCTGCAAAACCTGTTTTCCCAGCACGGGGACCTTGAGTTCTATAATATAAGGCCATAAACATGTGTATCCGAGTCTTCTATCAAAAGTTACAGCTATTCATATGAAGTTGTACAAAAACGCTTTCTTTCGCCAAGACAGTGCGTTTCTCACTGTTACATGCATTTGAATGGGGAACTCGACCGAAACAAAGTATAGGTTTTCATTATGCGAATAACTTGGAAATCTTAGCTCAAACAGCTGCAAAACCTGTTTTCCCAGCACGGGGACCTTGAGTTCTATAATATAAGGCCATAAACATGTTTGTCTGAGTCTTCTATCAAAAGTTACAGCTATTTCTATGAAGTTGTACAAAAACGCTTTCTTTCGCCAAGACAGTGCGTTTCTCACTGTTACATGCATTTGAATGGGGAACTCGACCGAAACAAAGTATAGGTTTTCATTATGTGAATAACTTGGAAATCTTAGCTCAAACAGCTGCAAAACCTGTTTTCCCAGCACGGAGACCTTGAGTTCTATAATATAAGGCCATAAACATGTTTGTCTGAGTCTTCTATCAAAAGTTACAGCTATTTCTATGAAGTTGTACAAAAACGCTTTCTTTCGCCAAGACAGTGCGTTTCTCCCTGTTACATGCATTTGAATGGGGAACTCGACCGAAACAAAGTATAGGTTTTCATTATGTGAATAACTTGGAAATCTTAGCTCAAACAGCTGCAAAACCTGTTTTCCCAGCACGGGGACCTTGAGTTCTATAATATAAGGCCATAAACATGTTTGTCTGAGTCTTCTATCAAAAGTTACAGCTATTTCTATGAAGTTGTACAAAAACGCTTAATTTCGCCAAGACAGTGCGTTTCTCACTGTTACATGCATTTGAATGGGGAACTCGACCGAAACAAAGTATAGGTTTTCATTATGTGAATAACTTGGAAATCTTAGCTCAAACAGCTGCAAAACCTGTTTTCCCAGCACGGGAACCTTGAGTTCCATAAGATAAAGCCATAAACATGTGTATCCGAGGCTTCTATCAAAAGTTACAGCTATTCATATGAAGTTGTACAAAAACGCTTTCTTTCGCCAAGACAGTGCGTTTCTCACTGTTACATGCATTTGAATGGGGAACTCGACTGAAACAAAGTATAGGTTTTCATTATGTGAATAACTTGGAAATCTTAGCTCAAACAGCTGCAAAACCTGTTTTCCCAGAACGGGAACCTTGAGTTCTATAAGATAAAGCCATAAACATGTGTATCCGAGTCTTCTATCAAAAGTTACAGCTATTTCTATGAAGTTGTACAAAAACGCTTTCTTTCGCCAAGACAGTGCGTTTCTCACTGTTACATGCATTTGAATGGGGAACTCGACCGAAACAAAGTATAGGTTTTCATTATGTGAATAACTTGGAAATCTTAGCTCAAACAGCTGCAAAACCTGTTTTCCCAGAACGGGAACCTTGAGTTCTATAAGATAAAGCCATAAACATGTGTATCCGAGTCTTCTATCAAAAGTTACAGCTATTCATATGAAGTTGTACAAAAACGCTTTCTTTCGCCAAGACAGTGCGTTTCTCACTGTTACATGCATTTGAATGGTGAACTCGACCGAAACAAAGTATAGGTTTTCATTATGTGAATAACTTGGAAATCTTAGCTCAAACAGCTGCAAAACCTGTTTTCCCAGCACGGAGACCTTGAGTTCTATAATATAAGGCCATAAACATGTTTGTCTGAGTCTTCTATCAAAAGTTACAGCTATTTCTATGAAGTTGTACAAAAACGCTTTCTTTCGCCAAGACAGTGCGTTTCTCCCTGTTACATGCATTTGAATGGGGAACTCGACCGAAACAAAGTATAGGTTTTCATTATGTGAATAACTTGGAAATCTTAGCTCAAACAGCTGCAAAACCTGTTTTCCCAGCACGGAGACCTTGAGTTCTATAAGATAAAGCCATAAACATGTGTATCCGAGTCTTCTATCAAAAGTTACAGCTATTCATATGAAGTTGTACAAAAACGCTTTCTTTCGCCAAGACAGTGCGTTTCTCACTGTTACATGCATTTGAATGGGGAACTCGACCGAAACAAAGTATAGGTTTTCATTATGTGAATAACTTGGAAATCTTAGCTCAAACAGCTGCAAAACCTGTTTTCCCAGCACGGAGACCTTGAGTTCTATAATATAAGGCCATAAACATGTTTGCCTGAGTCTTCTATCAAAAGTTACAGCTATTTCTATGAAGTTGTACAAAAACGCTTTCTTTCGCCAAGACAGTGCGTTTCTCACTGTTACATGCATTTGAATGGGGAACTCGACCGAAACAAAGTATAGGTTTTCATTATGTGAATAACTTGGAAATCTTAGCTCAAACAGCTGCAAAACCTGTTTTCCCAGCACGGAGACCTTGAGTTCTATAATATAAGGCCATAAACATGTTTGTCTGAGTCTTCTATCAAAAGTTACAGCTATTTCTATGAAGTTGTACAAAAACGCTTTCTTTCGCCAAGACAGTGCGTTTCTCACTGTTACATGCATTTGAATGGGGAACTCGACCGAAACAAAGTATAGGTTTTCATTATGTGAATAACTTGGAAATCTTAGCTCAAACAGCTGCAAAACCTGTTTTCCCAGCACGGAGACCTTGAGTTCTATAATATAAGGCCATAAACATGTTTGTCTGAGTCTTCTATCAAAAGTTACAGCTATTTCTATGAAGTTGTACAAAAACGCTTTCTTTCGCCAAGACAGTGCGTTTCTCACTGTTACATGCATTTGAATGGGGAACTCGACCGAAACAAAGTATAGGTTTTCATTATGTGAATAACTTGGAAATCTTAGCTCAAACAGCTGCAAAACCTGTTTTCCCAGCACGGAGACCTTGAGTTCTATAATATAAGGCCATAAACATGTTTGTCTGAGTCTTCTATCAAAAGTTACAGCTATTTCTATGAAGTTGTACAAAAACGCTTTCTTTCGCCAAGACAGTGCGTTTCTCACTGTTACATGCATTTGAATGGGGAACTCGACTGAAACAAAGTATAGGTTTTCATTATGTGAATAACTTGGAAATCTTAGCTCAAACAGCTGCAAAACCTGTTTTCCCAGCACGGGGACCTTGAGTTCTATAATATAAGGCCATAAACATGTTTGTCTGAGTCTTCTATCAAAAGTTACAGCTATTTCTATGAAGTTGTACAAAAACGCTTAATTTCGCCAAGACAGTGCGTTTCTCACTGTTACATGCATTTGAATGGGGAACTCGACTGAAACAAAGTATAGGTTTTCATTATGTGAATAACTTGGAAATCTTAGCTCAAACAGCTGCAAAACCTGTTTTCCCAGCACGGGAACCTTGAGTTCCATAAGATAAAGCCATAAACATGTGTATCCGAGGCTTCTATCAAAAGTTACAGCTATTCATATGAAGTTGTACAAAAACGCTTTCTTTCGCCAAGACAGTGCGTTTCTCACTGTTACATGCATTTGAATGGGGAACTCGACTGAAACAAAGTATAGGTTTTCATTATGTGAATAACTTGGAAATCTTAGCTCAAACAGCTGCAAAACCTGTTTTCCCAGAACGGGAACCTTGAGTTCTATAAGATAAAGCCATAAACATGTGTATCCGAGGCTTCTATCAAAAGTTACAGCTATTCATATGAAGTTGTACAAAAACGCTTTCTTTCGCCAAGACAGTGCGTTTCTCACTGTTACATGCATTTGAATGGGGAACTCGACTGAAACAAAGTATAGGTTTTCATTATGTGAATAACTTGGAAATCTTAGCTCAAACAGCTGCAAAACCTGTTTTCCCAGCACGGGAACCTTGAGTTCTATAAGATAAAGCCATAAACATGTGTATCCGAGTCTTCTATCAAAAGTTACAGCTATTCATATGAAGTTGTACAAAAACGCTTTCTTTCGCCAAGACAGTGCGTTTCTCACTGTTACATGCATTTGAATGGTGAACTCGACCGAAACAAAGTATAGGTTTTCATTATGTGAATAACTTGGAAATCTTAGCTCAAACAGCTGCAAAACCTGTTTTCCCAGCACGGAGACCTTGAGTTCTATAATATAAGGCCATAAACATGTTTGTCTGAGTCTTCTATCAAAAGTTACAGCTATTTCTATGAAGTTGTACAAAAACGCTTTCTTTCGCCAAGACAGTGCGTTTCTCCCTGTTACATGCATTTGAATGGGGAACTCGACCGAAACAAAGTATAGGTTTTCATTATGTGAATAACTTGGAAATCTTAGCTCAAACAGCTGCAAAACCTGTTTTCCCAGCACGGAGACCTTGAGTTCTATAAGATAAAGCCATAAACATGTGTATCCGAGTCTTCTATCAAAAGTTACAGCTATTCATATGAAGTTGTACAAAAACGCTTTCTTTCGCCAAGACAGTGCGTTTCTCACTGTTACATGCATTTGAATGGGGAACTCGACCGAAACAAAGTATAGGTTTTCATTATGTGAATAACTTGGAAATCTTAGCTCAAACAGCTGCAAAACCTGTTTTCCCAGCACGGAGACCTTGAGTTCTATAATATAAGGCCATAAACATGTTTGCCTGAGTCTTCTATCAAAAGTTACAGCTATTTCTATGAAGTTGTACAAAAACGCTTTCTTTCGCCAAGACAGTGCGTTTCTCACTGTTACATGCATTTGAATGGGGAACTCGACCGAAACAAAGTATAGGTTTTCATTATGTGAATAACTTGGAAATCTTAGCTCAAACAGCTGCAAAACCTGTTTTCCCAGCACGGAGACCTTGAGTTCTATAATATAAGGCCATAAACATGTTTGTCTGAGTCTTCTATCAAAAGTTACAGCTATTTCTATGAAGTTGTACAAAAACGCTTTCTTTCGCCAAGACAGTGCGTTTCTCACTGTTACATGCATTTGAATGGGGAACTCGACCGAAACAAAGTATAGGTTTTCATTATGTGAATAACTTGGAAATCTTAGCTCAAACAGCTGCAAAACCTGTTTTCCCAGCACGGAGACCTTGAGTTCTATAATATAAGGCCATAAACATGTTTGTCTGAGTCTTCTATCAAAAGTTACAGCTATTTCTATGAAGTTGTACAAAAACGCTTTCTTTCGCCAAGACAGTGCGTTTCTCACTGTTACATGCATTTGAATGGGGAACTCGACTGAAACAAAGTATAGGTTTTCATTATGTGAATAACTTGGAAATCTTAGCTCAAACAGCTGCAAAACCTGTTTTCCCAGCACGGGGACCTTGAGTTCTATAATATAAGGCCATAAACATGTTTGTCTGAGTCTTCTATCAAAAGTTACAGCTATTTCTATGAAGTTGTACAAAAACGCTTAATTTCGCCAAGACAGTGCGTTTCTCACTGTTACATGCATTTGAATGGGGAACTCGACTGAAACAAAGTATAGGTTTTCATTATGTGAATAACTTGGAAATCTTAGCTCAAACAGCTGCAAAACCTGTTTTCCCAGCACGGGAACCTTGAGTTCCATAAGATAAAGCCATAAACATGTGTATCCGAGGCTTCTATCAAAAGTTACAGCTATTCATATGAAGTTGTACAAAAACGCTTTCTTTCGCCAAGACAGTGCGTTTCTCACTGTTACATGCATTTGAATGGGGAACTCGACTGAAACAAAGTATAGGTTTTCATTATGTGAATAACTTGGAAATCTTAGCTCAAACAGCTGCAAAACCTGTTTTCCCAGCACGGGAACCTTGAGTTCTATAAGATAAAGCCATAAACATGTGTATCCGAGTCTTCTATCAAAAGTTACAGCTATTCATATGAAGTTGTACAAAAACGCTTTCTTTCGCCAAGACAGTGCGTTTCTCACTGTTACATGCATTTGAATGGTGAACTCGACCGAAACAAAGTATAGGTTTTCATTATGTGAATAACTTGGAAATCTTAGCTCAAACAGCTGCAAAACCTGTTTTCCCAGCACGGAGACCTTGAGTTCTATAATATAAGGCCATAAACATGTGTATCCGAGTCTTCTATCAAAAGTTACAGCTATTTCTATGAAGTTGTACAAAAACGCTTTCTTTCGCCAAGACAGTGCGTTTCTCACTGTTACATGCATTTGAATGGGGAACTCGACCGAAACAAAGTATAGGTTTTCATTATGCGAATAACTTGGAAATCTTAGCTCAAACAGCTGCAAAACCTGTTTTCCCAGCACGGGGACCTTGAGTTCTATAATATAAGGCCATAAACATGTTTGTCTGAGTCTTCTATCAAAAGTTACAGCTATTTCTATGAAGTTGTACAAAAACGCTTAATTTCGCCAAGACAGTGCGTTTCTCACTGTTACATGCATTTGAATGGGGAACTCGACTGAAACAAAGTATAGGTTTTCATTATGTGAATAACTTGGAAATCTTAGCTCAAACAGCTGCAAAACCTGTTTTCCCAGCACGGGAACCTTGAGTTCTATAAGATAAAGCCATAAACATGTTTGTCTGAGTCTTCTATCAAAAGTTACAGCTATTTCTATGAAGTTGTACAAAAACGCTTAATTTCGCCAAGACAGTGCGTTTCTCACTGTTACATGCATTTGAATGGGGAACTCGACTGAAACAAAGTATAGGTTTTCATTATGTGAATAACTTGGAAATCTTAGCTCAAACAGCTGCAAAACCTGTTTTCCCAGCACGGAGACCTTGAGTTCTATAATATAAGGCCATAAACATGTTTGTCTGAGTCTTCTATCAAAAGTTACAGCTATTCATATGAAGTTGTACAAAAACGCTTTCTTTCGCCAAGACAGTGCGTTTCTCACTGTTACATGCATTTGAATGGGGAACTCGACCGAAACAAAGTATAGGTTTTCATTATGTGAATAACTTGGAAATCTTAGCTCAAACAGCTGCAAAACCTGTTTTCCCAGCACGGAGACCTTGAGTTCTATAATATAAGGCCATAAACATGTTTGTCTGAGTCTTCTATCAAAAGTTACAGCTATTTCTATGAAGTTGTACAAAAACGCTTTCTTTCGCCAAGACAGTGCGTTTCTCACTGTTACATGCATTTGAATGGGGAACTCGACCGAAACAAAGTATAGGTTTTCATTATGTGAATAACTTGGAAATCTTAGCTCAAACAGCTGCAAAACCTGTTTTCCCAGCACGGAGACCTTGAGTTCTATAATATAAGGCCATAAACATGTTTGTCTGAGTCTTCTATCAAAAGTTACAGCTATTTCTATGAAGTTGTACAAAAACGCTTTCTTTCGCCAAGACAGTGCGTTTCTCACTGTTACATGCATTTGAATGGGGAACTCGACTGAAACAAAGTATAGGTTTTCATTATGTGAATAACTTGGAAATCTTAGCTCAAACAGCTGCAAAACCTGTTTTCCCAGCACGGGGACCTTGAGTTCTATAATATAAGGCCATAAACATGTTTGTCTGAGTCTTCTATCAAAAGTTACAGCTATTTCTATGAAGTTGTACAAAAACGCTTAATTTCGCCAAGACAGTGCGTTTCTCACTGTTACATGCATTTGAATGGGGAACTCGACTGAAACAAAGTATAGGTTTTCATTATGTGAATAACTTGGAAATCTTAGCTCAAACAGCTGCAAAACCTGTTTTCCCAGCACGGGAACCTTGAGTTCCATAAGATAAAGCCATAAACATGTGTATCCGAGGCTTCTATCAAAAGTTACAGCTATTCATATGAAGTTGTACAAAAACGCTTTCTTTCGCCAAGACAGTGCGTTTCTCACTGTTACATGCATTTGAATGGGGAACTCGACTGAAACAAAGTATAGGTTTTCATTATGTGAATAACTTGGAAATCTTAGCTCAAACAGCTGCAAAACCTGTTTTCCCAGCACGGGAACCTTGAGTTCTATAAGATAAAGCCATAAACATGTGTATCCGAGTCTTCTATCAAAAGTTACAGCTATTCATATGAAGTTGTACAAAAACGCTTTCTTTCGCCAAGACAGTGCGTTTCTCACTGTTACATGCATTTGAATGGTGAACTCGACCGAAACAAAGTATAGGTTTTCATTATGTGAATAACTTGGAAATCTTAGCTCAAACAGCTGCAAAACCTGTTTTCCCAGCACGGAGACCTTGAGTTCTATAATATAAGGCCATAAACATGTTTGTCTGAGTCTTCTATCAAAAGTTACAGCTATTTCTATGAAGTTGTACAAAAACGCTTAATTTCGCCAAGACAGTGCGTTTCTCACTGTTACATGCATTTGAATGGGGAACTCGACTGAAACAAAGTATAGGTTTTCATTATGTGAATAACTTGGAAATCTTAGCTCAAACAGCTGCAAAACCTGTTTTCCCAGCACGGGAACCTTGAGTTCTATAAGATAAAGCCATAAACATGTTTGTCTGAGTCTTCTATCAAAAGTTACAGCTATTTCTATGAAGTTGTACAAAAACGCTTAATTTCGCCAAGACAGTGCGTTTCTCACTGTTACATGCATTTGAATGGGGAACTCGACTGAAACAAAGTATAGGTTTTCATTATGTGAATAACTTGGAAATCTTAGCTCAAACAGCTGCAAAACCTGTTTTCCCAGCACGGAGACCTTGAGTTCTATAATATAAGGCCATAAACATGTTTGTCTGAGTCTTCTATCAAAAGTTACAGCTATTTCTATGAAGTTGTACAAAAACGCTTTCTTTCGCCAAGACAGTGCGTTTCTCACTGTTACATGCATTTGAATGGGGAACTCGACTGAAACAAAGTATAGGTTTTCATTATGTGAATAACTTGGAAATCTTAGCTCAAACAGCTGCAAAACCTGTTTTCCCAGCACGGGGACCTTGAGTTCTATAATATAAGGCCATAAACATGTTTGTCTGAGTCTTCTATCAAAAGTTACAGCTATTTCTATAAAGTTGTACAAAAACGCTTAATTTCGCCAAGACAGTGCGTTTCTCACTGTTACATGCATTTGAATGGGGAACTCGACTGAAACAAAGTATAGGTTTTCATTATGTGAATAACTTGGAAATCTTAGCTCAAACAGCTGCAAAACCTGTTTTCCCAGCACGGGAACCTTGAGTTCTATAAGATAAAGCCATAAACATGTGTATCCGAGTCTTCTATCAAAAGTTACAGCTATTCATATGAAGTTGTACAAAAACGCTTTCTTTCGCCAAGACAGTGCGTTTCTCACTGTTACATGCATTTGAATGGGGAACTCGACCGAAACAAAGTATAGGTTTTCATTATGTGAATAACTTGGAAATCTTAGCTCAAACAGCTGCAAAACCTGTTTTCCCAGCACGGGGACCTTGAGTTCTATAATATAAGGCCATAAACATGTTTGTCTGAGTCTTCTATCAAAAGTTACAGCTATTTCTATGAAGTTGTACAAAAACGCTTTCTTTCGCCAAGACAGTGCGTTTCTCACTGTTACATGCATTTGAATGGGGAACTCGACCGAAACAAAGTATAGGTTTTCATTATGTGAATAACTTGGAAATCTTAGCTCAAACAGCTGCAAAACCTGTTTTCCCAGCACGGGGACCTTGAGTTCTATAATATAAGGCCATAAACATGTTTGTCTGAGTCTTCTATCAAAAGTTACAGCTATTTCTATGAAGTTGTACAAAAACGCTTAATTTCGCCAAGACAGTGCGTTTCTCACTGTTACATGCATTTGAATGGGGAACTCGACCGAAACAAAGTATAGGTTTTCATTATGTGAATAACTTGGAAATCTTAGCTCAAACAGCTGCAAAACCTGTTTTCCCAGCACGGGAACCTTGAGTTCCATAAGATAAAGCCATAAACATGTGTATCCGAGGCTTCTATCAAAAGTTACAGCTATTCATATGAAGTTGTACAAAAACGCTTTCTTTCGCCAAGACAGTGCGTTTCTCACTGTTACATGCATTTGAATGGGGAACTCGACCGAAACAAAGTATAGGTTTTCATTATGTGAATAACTTGGAAATCTTAGCTCAAACAGCTGCAAAACCTGTTTTCCCAGAACGGGAACCTTGAGTTCTATAAGATAAAGCCATAAACATGTGTATCCGAGTCTTCTATCAAAAGTTACAGCTATTTCTATGAAGTTGTACAAAAACGCTTTCTTTCGCCAAGACAGTGCGTTTCTCACTGTTACATGCATTTGAATGGGGAACTCGACCGAAACAAAGTATAGGTTTTCATTATGTGAATAACTTGGAAATCTTAGCTCAAACAGCTGCAAAACCTGTTTTCCCAGAACGGGAACCTTGAGTTCTATAAGATAAAGCCATAAACGTGTATCCGAGTCTTCTATCAAAAGTTACAGCTATTCATATGAAGTTGTACAAAAACGCTTTCTTTCGCCAAGACAGTGCGTTTCTCACTGTTACATGCATTTGAATGGGGAACTCGACCGAAACAAAGTATAGGTTTTCATTATGTGAATAACTTGGAAATCTTAGCTCAAACAGCTGCAAAACCTGTTTTCCCAGCACGGAGACCTTGAGTTCTATAATATAAGGCCATAAACATGTTTGTCTGAGTCTTCTATCAAAAGTTACAGCTATTTCTATGAAGTTGTACAAAAACGCTTAATTTCGCCAAGACAGTGCGTTTCTCACTGTTACATGCATTTGAATGGGGAACTCGACTGAAACAAAGTATAGGTTTTCATTATGTGAATAACTTGGAAATCTTAGCTCAAACAGCTGCAAAACCTGTTTTCCCAGCACGGGAACCTTGAGTTCCATAAGATAAAGCCATAAACATGTGTATCCGAGGCTTCTATCAAAAGTTACAGCTATTCATATGAAGTTGTACAAAAACGCTTTCTTTCGCCAAGACAGTGCGTTTCTCACTGTTACATGCATTTGAATGGGGAACTCGACTGAAACAAAGTATAGGTTTTCATTATGTGAATAACTTGGAAATCTTAGCTCAAACAGCTGCAAAACCTGTTTTCCCAGAACGGGAACCTTGAGTTCTATAAGATAAAGCCATAAACATGTGTATCCGAGGCTTCTATCAAAAGTTACAGCTATTCATATGAAGTTGTACAAAAACGCTTTCTTTCGCCAAGACAGTGCGTTTCTCACTGTTACATGCATTTGAATGGGGAACTCGACTGAAACAAAGTATAGGTTTTCATTATGTGAATAACTTGGAAATCTTAGCTCAAACAGCTGCAAAACCTGTTTTCCCAGCACGGGAACCTTGAGTTCTATAAGATAAAGCCATAAACATGTGTATCCGAGTCTTCTATCAAAAGTTACAGCTATTCATATGAAGTTGTACAAAAACGCTTTCTTTCGCCAAGACAGTGCGTTTCTCACTGTTACATGCATTTGAATGGTGAACTCGACCGAAACAAAGTATAGGTTTTCATTATGTGAATAACTTGGAAATCTTAGCTCAAACAGCTGCAAAACCTGTTTTCCCAGCACGGAGACCTTGAGTTCTATAATATAAGGCCATAAACATGTGTATCCGAGTCTTCTATCAAAAGTTACAGCTATTTCTATGAAGTTGTACAAAAACGCTTTCTTTCGCCAAGACAGTGCGTTTCTCACTGTTACATGCATTTGAATGGGGAACTCGACCGAAACAAAGTATAGGTTTTCATTATGCGAATAACTTGGAAATCTTAGCTCAAACAGCTGCAAAACCTGTTTTCCCAGCACGGGGACCTTGAGTTCTATAATATAAGGCCATAAACATGTTTGTCTGAGTCTTCTATCAAAAGTTACAGCTATTTCTATGAAGTTGTACAAAAACGCTTAATTTCGCCAAGACAGTGCGTTTCTCACTGTTACATGCATTTGAATGGGGAACTCGACTGAAACAAAGTATAGGTTTTCATTATGTGAATAACTTGGAAATCTTAGCTCAAACAGCTGCAAAACCTGTTTTCCCAGCACGGGAACCTTGAGTTCTATAAGATAAAGCCATAAACATGTTTGTCTGAGTCTTCTATCAAAAGTTACAGCTATTTCTATGAAGTTGTACAAAAACGCTTAATTTCGCCAAGACAGTGCGTTTCTCACTGTTACATGCATTTGAATGGGGAACTCGACTGAAACAAAGTATAGGTTTTCATTATGTGAATAACTTGGAAATCTTAGCTCAAACAGCTGCAAAACCTGTTTTCCCAGCACGGAGACCTTGAGTTCTATAATATAAGGCCATAAACATGTTTGTCTGAGTCTTCTATCAAAAGTTACAGCTATTTCTATGAAGTTGTACAAAAACGCTTTCTTTCGCCAAGACAGTGCGTTTCTCACTGTTACATGCATTTGAATGGGGAACTCGACTGAAACAAAGTATAGGTTTTCATTATGTGAATAACTTGGAAATCTTAGCTCAAACAGCTGCAAAACCTGTTTTCCCAGCACGGGAACCTTGAGTTCTATAAGATAAAGCCATAAACATGTGTATCCGAGGCTTCTATCAAAAGTTACAGCTATTCATATGAAGTTGTACAAAAACGCTTTCTTTCGCCAAGACAGTGCGTTTCTCACTGTTACATGCATTTGAATGGGGAACTCGACTGAAACAAAGTATAGGTTTTCATTATGTGAATAACTTGGAAATCTTAGCTCAAACAGCTGCAAAACCTGTTTTCCCAGCACGGGGACCTTGAGTTCTATAATATAAGGCCATAAACATGTTTGTCTGAGTCTTCTATCAAAAGTTACAGCTATTTCTATGAAGTTGTACAAAAACGCTTAATTTCGCCAAGACAGTGCGTTTCTCACTGTTACATGCATTTGAATGGGGAACTCGACTGAAACAAAGTATAGGTTTTCATTATGTGAATAACTTGGAAATCTTAGCTCAAACAGCTGCAAAACCTGTTTTCCCAGCACGGGAACCTTGAGTTCTATCAGATAAAGCCATAAACGTGTATCCGAGTCTTCTATCAAAAGTTACAGCTATTCATATGAAGTTGTACAAAAACGCTTTCTTTCGCCAAGACAGTGCGTTTCTCACTGTTACATGCATTTGAATGGGGAACTCGACCGAAACAAAGTATAGGTTTTCATTATGTGAATAACTTGGAAATCTTAGCTCAAACAGCTGCAAAACCTGTTTTCCCAGCACGGAGACCTTGAGTTCTATAATATAAGGCCATAAACATGTTTGTCTGAGTCTTCTATCAAAAGTTACAGCTATTTCTATGAAGTTGTACAAAAACGCTTTCTTTCGCCAAGACAGTGCGTTTCTCACTGTTACATGCATTTGAATGGGGAACTCGACCGAAACAAAGTATAGGTTTTCATTATGTGAATAACTTGGAAATCTTAGCTCAAACAGCTGCAAAACCTGTTTGCCCAGCACGGGAACCTTGAGTTCTATAAGATAAAGCCATAAACATGTGTATCCGAGTCTTCTATCAAAAGTTACAGCTATTTCTATGAAGTTGTACAAAAACGCTTTCTTTCGCCAAGACAGTGCGTTTCTCACTGTTACATGCATTTGAATGGGGAACTCGACCGAAACAAAGTATAGGTTTTCATTATGTGAATAACTTGGAAATCTTAGCTCAAACAGCTGCAAAACCTGTTTTCCCAGCACGGAGACCTTGAGTTCTATAATATAATGCCATAAACATGTTTGTCTGAGTCTTCTATCAAAAGTTACAGCTATTTCTATGAAGTTGTACAAAAACGCTTTCTTTCGCCAAGACAGTGCGTTTCTCACTGTTACATGCATTTGAATGGGGAACTCGACTGAAACAAAGTATAGGTTTTCATTATGTGAATAACTTGGAAATCTTAGCTCAAACAGCTGCAAAACCTGTTTTCCCAGCACGGGAACCTTGAGTTCTATAAGATAAAGCCATAAACATGTGTATCCGAGGCTTCTATCAAAAGTTACAGCTATTCATATGAAGTTGTACAAAAACGCTTTCTTTCGCCAAGACAGTGCGTTTCTCACTGTTACATGCATTTGAATGGGGAACTCGACCGAAACAAAGTATAGGTTTTCATTATGTGAATAACTTGGAAATCTTAGCTCAAACAGCTGCAAAACCTGTTTGCCCAGCACGGGAACCTTGAGTTCTATAAGATAAAGCCATAAACATGTGTATCCGAGTCTTCTATCAAAAGTTACAGCTATTCATATGAAGTTGTACAAAAACGCTTTCTTTCGCCAAGACAGTGCGTTTCTCACTGTTACATGCATTTGAATGGGGAACTCGACCGAAACAAAGTATAGGTTTTCATTATGTGAATAACTTGGAAATCTTAGCTCAAACAGCTGCAAAACCTGTTTTCCCAGCACGGAGACCTTGAGTTCTATAAGATAAAGCCATAAACATGTGTATCCGAGGCTTCTATCAAAAGTTACAGCTATTCATATGAAGTTGTACAAAAACGCTTTCTTTCGCCAAGACAGTGCGTTTCTCACTGTTACATGCATTTGAATGGGGAACTCGACCGAAACGAAGTATAGGTTTTCATTATGTGAATAACTTGGAAATCTTAGCTCAAACAGCTGCAAAACCTGTTTGCCCAGCACGGGAACCTTGAGTTCTATAAGATAAAGCCATAAACATGTGTATCCGAGTCTTCTATCAAAAGTTACAGCTATTCATATGAAGTTGTACAAAAACGCTTTCTTTCGCCAAGACAGTGCGTTTCTCACTGTTACATGCATTTGAATGGGGAACTCGACCGAAACAAAGTATAGGTTTTCATTATGTGAATAACTTGGAAATCTTAGCTCAAACAGCTGCAAAACCTGTTTTCCCAGCACGGAGACCTTGAGTTCTATAATATAATGCCATAAACATGTTTGTCTGAGTCTTCTATCAAAAGTTACAGCTATTTCTATGAAGTTGTACAAAAACGCTTTCTTTCGCCAAGACAGTGCGTTTCTCACTGTTACATGCATTTGAATGGGGAACTCGACCGAAACAAAGTATAGGTTTTCATTATGTGAATAACTTGGAAATCTTAGCTCAAACAGCTGCAAAACCTGTTTGCCCAGCACGGGAACCTTGAGTTCTATAATATAAGGCCATAAACATGTTTGTCTGAGTCTTCTATCAAAAGTTACAGCTATTTCTATGAAGTTGTACAAAAACGCTTAATTTCGCCAAGACAGTGCGTTTCTCACTGTTACATGCATTTGAATGGGGAACTCGACCGAAACAAAGTATAGGTTTTCATTATGTGAATAACTTGGAAATCTTAGCTCAAACAGCTGCAAAACCTGTTTGCCCAGCACGGGAACCTTGAGTTCTATAAGATAAAGCCATAAACATGTGTATCCGAGTCTTCTATCAAAAGTTACAGCTATTCATATGAAGTTGTACAAAAACGCTTTCTTTCGCCAAGACAGTGCGTTTCTCACTGTTACATGCATTTGAATGGGGAACTCGACCGAAACAAAGTATAGGTTTTCATTATGTGAATAACTTGGAAATCTTAGCTCAAACAGCTGCAAAACCTGTTTTCCCAGCACGGAGACCTTGAGTTCTATAAGATAAAGCCATAAACATGTTTGTCTGAGTCTTCTATCAAAAGTTACAGCTATTTATATGAAGTTGTACAAAAACGCTTTCTTTCGCCAAGACAGTGCGTTTCTCACTGTTACATGCATTTGAATGGGGAACTCGACCGAAACAAAGTATAGGTTTTCATTATGTGAATAACTTGGAAATCTTAGCTCAAACAGCTGCAAAACCTGTTTGCCCAGCACGGGAACCTTGAGTTCTATAAGATAAAGCCATAAACATGTGTATCCGAGGCTTCTATCAAAAGTTACAGCTATTCATATGAAGTTGTACAAAAACGCTTTCTTTCGCCAAGACAGTGCGTTTCTCACTGTTACATGCATTTGAATGGGGAACTCGACCGAAACAAAGTATAGGTTTTCATTATGTGAATAACTTGGAAATCTTAGCTCAAACAGCTGCAAAACCTCTTTTCCCAGCACGGAGACCTTGAGTTCTATAATATAATGCCATAAACATGTTTGTCTGAGTCTTCTATCAAAAGTTACAGCTATTTCTATGAAGTTGTACAAAAACGCTTTCTTTCGCCAAGACAGTGCGTTTCTCACTGTTACATGCATTTGAATGGGGAACTCGACCGAAACAAAGTATAGGTTTTCATTATGTGAATAACTTGGAAATCTTAGCTCAAACAGCTGCAAAACCTGTTTTCCCAGCACGGGGACCTTGAGTTCTATAATATAAGGCCATAAACATGTTTGTCTGAGTCTTCTATCAAAAGTTACAGCTATTTCTATGAAGTTGTACAAAAACGCTTTCTTTCACCAAGACAGTGCGTTTCTCACTGTTACATGCATTTGAATGGGGAACTCGACCGAAACAAAGTATAGGTTTTCATTATGTGAATAACTTGGAAATCTCAGCTCAAACAGCTGCAAAACCTGTTTGCCCAGCACGGGAACCTTGAGTTCTATAAGATAAAGCCATAAACATGTTTGTCTGAGTCTTCTATCAAAAGTTACAGCTATTTCTATGAAGTTGTACAAAAACGCTTTCTTTCGCCAAGACAGTGCGTTTCTCACTGTTACATGCATTTGAATGGGGAACTCGACCGAAACAAAGTATAGGTTTTCATTATGTGAATAACTTGGAAATCTTAGCTCAAACAGCTGCAAAACCTGTTTGCCCAGCACGGGAACCTTGAGTTCTATAAGATAAAGCCATAAACATGTGTATCCGAGTCTTCTATCAAAAGTTACAGCTATTCATATGAAGTTGTACAAAAACGCTTTCTTTCGCCAAGACAGTGCGTTTCTCACTGTTACATGCATTTGAATGGGGAACTCGACCGAAACAAAGTATAGGTTTTCATTATGTGAATAACTTGGAAATCTTAGCTCAAACAGCTGCAAAACCTGTTTTCCCAGCACGGAGACCTTGAGTTCTATAAGATAAAGCCATAAACATGTTTGTCTGAGTCTTCTATCAAAAGTTACAGCTATTTATATGAAGTTGTACAAAAACGCTTTCTTTCGCCAAGACAGTGCGTTTCTCACTGTTACATGCATTTGAATGGGGAACTCGACCGAAACAAAGTATAGGTTTTCATTATGTGAATAACTTGGAAATCTTAGCTCAAACAGCTGCAAAACCTGTTTGCCCAGCACGGGAACCTTGAGTTCTATAAGATAAAGCCATAAACATGTGTATCCGAGTCTTCTATCAAAAGTTACAGCTATTCATATGAAGTTGTACAAAAACGCTTTCTTTCGCCAAGACAGTGCGTTTCTCACTGTTACATGCATTTGAATGGGGAACTCGACCGAAACAAAGTATAGGTTTTCATTATGTGAATAACTTGGAAATCTTAGCTCAAACAGCTGCAAAACCTGTTTTCCCAGCACGGAGACCTTGAGTTCTATAATATAATGCCATAAACATGTTTGTCTGAGTCTTCTATCAAAAGTTACAGCTATTTCTATGAAGTTGTACAAAAACGCTTTCTTTCGCCAAGACAGTGCGTTTCTCACTGTTACATGCATTTGAATGGGGAACTCGACCGAAACAAAGTATAGGTTTTCATTATGTGAATAACTTGGAAATCTTAGCTCAAACAGCTGCAAAACCTGTTTGCCCAGCACGGGAACCTTGAGTTCTATAATATAAGGCCATAAACATGTTTGTCTGAGTCTTCTATCAAAAGTTACAGCTATTTCTATGAAGTTGTACAAAAACGCTTAATTTCGCCAAGACAGTGCGTTTCTCACTGTTACATGCATTTGAATGGGGAACTCGACCGAAACAAAGTATAGGTTTTCATTATGTGAATAACTTGGAAATCTTAGCTCAAACAGCTGCAAAACCTGTTTGCCCAGCACGGGAACCTTGAGTTCTATAAGATAAAGCCATAAACATGTGTATCCGAGTCTTCTATCAAAAGTTACAGCTATTCATATGAAGTTGTACAAAAACGCTTTCTTTCGCCAAGACAGTGCGTTTCTCACTGTTACATGCATTTGAATGGGGAACTCGACCGAAACAAAGTATAGGTTTTCATTATGTGAATAACTTGGAAATCTTAGCTCAAACAGCTGCAAAACCTGTTTTCCCAGCACGGAGACCTTGAGTTCTATAAGATAAAGCCATAAACATGTTTGTCTGAGTCTTCTATCAAAAGTTACAGCTATTTATATGAAGTTGTACAAAAACGCTTTCTTTCGCCAAGACAGTGCGTTTCTCACTGTTACATGCATTTGAATGGGGAACTCGACCGAAACAAAGTATAGGTTTTCATTATGTGAATAACTTGGAAATCTTAGCTCAAACAGCTGCAAAACCTGTTTTCCCAGCACGGGGACCTTGAGTTCTATAATATAAGGCCATAAACATGTTTGTCTGAGTCTTCTATCAAAAGTTACAGCTATTTCTATGAAGTTGTACAAAAACGCTTTCTTTCACCAAGACAGTGCGTTTCTCACTGTTACATGCATTTGAATGGGGAACTCGACCGAAACAAAGTATAGGTTTTCATTATGTGAATAACTTGGAAATCTCAGCTCAAACAGCTGCAAAACCTGTTTGCCCAGCACGGGAACCTTGAGTTCTATAAGATAAAGCCATAAACATGTTTGTCTGAGTCTTCTATCAAAAGTTACAGCTATTTCTATGAAGTTGTACAAAAACGCTTTCTTTCGCCAAGACAGTGCGTTTCTCACTGTTACATGCATTTGAATGGGGAACTCGACCGAAACAAAGTATAGGTTTTCATTATGTGAATAACTTGGAAATCTTAGCTCAAACAGCTGCAAAACCTGTTTGCCCAGCACGGGAACCTTGAGTTCTATAAGATAAAGCCATAAACATGTGTATCCGAGTCTTCTATCAAAAGTTACAGCTATTCATATGAAGTTGTACAAAAACGCTTTCTTTCGCCAAGACAGTGCGTTTCTCACTGTTACATGCATTTGAATGGGGAACTCGACCGAAACAAAGTATAGGTTTTCATTATGTGAATAACTTGGAAATCTTAGCTCAAACAGCTGCAAAACCTGTTTTCCCAGCACGGAGACCTTGAGTTCTATAAGATAAAGCCATAAACATGTTTGTCTGAGTCTTCTATCAAAAGTTACAGCTATTTATATGAAGTTGTACAAAAACGCTTTCTTTCGCCAAGACAGTGCGTTTCTCACTGTTACATGCATTTGAATGGGGAACTCGACCGAAACAAAGTATAGGTTTTCATTATGTGAATAACTTGGAAATCTTAGCTCAAACAGCTGCAAAACCTGTTTGCCCAGCACGGGAACCTTGAGTTCTATAAGATAAAGCCATAAACATGTGTATCCGAGTCTTCTATCAAAAGTTACAGCTATTCATATGAAGTTGTACAAAAACGCTTTCTTTCGCCAAGACAGTGCGTTTCTCACTGTTACATGCATTTGAATGGGGAACTCGACCGAAACAAAGTATAGGTTTTCATTATGTGAATAACTTGGAAATCTTAGCTCAAACAGCTGCAAAACCTGTTTTCCCAGCACGGAGACCTTGAGTTCTATAATATAATGCCATAAACATGTTTGTCTGAGTCTTCTATCAAAAGTTACAGCTATTTCTATGAAGTTGTACAAAAACGCTTTCTTTCGCCAAGACAGTGCGTTTCTCACTGTTACATGCATTTGAATGGGGAACTCGACCGAAACAAAGTATAGGTTTTCATTATGTGAATAACTTGGAAATCTTAGCTCAAACAGCTGCAAAACCTGTTTGCCCAGCACGGGAACCTTGAGTTCTATAATATAAGGCCATAAACATGTTTGTCTGAGTCTTCTATCAAAAGTTACAGCTATTTCTATGAAGTTGTACAAAAACGCTTAATTTCGCCAAGACAGTGCGTTTCTCACTGTTACATGCATTTGAATGGGGAACTCGACCGAAACAAAGTATAGGTTTTCATTATGTGAATAACTTGGAAATCTTAGCTCAAACAGCTGCAAAACCTGTTTGCCCAGCACGGGAACCTTGAGTTCTATAAGATAAAGCCATAAACATGTGTATCCGAGTCTTCTATCAAAAGTTACAGCTATTCATATGAAGTTGTACAAAAACGCTTTCTTTCGCCAAGACAGTGCGTTTCTCACTGTTACATGCATTTGAATGGGGAACTCGACCGAAACAAAGTATAGGTTTTCATTATGTGAATAACTTGGAAATCTTAGCTCAAACAGCTGCAAAACCTGTTTTCCCAGCACGGAGACCTTGAGTTCTATAAGATAAAGCCATAAACATGTTTGTCTGAGTCTTCTATCAAAAGTTACAGCTATTTATATGAAGTTGTACAAAAACGCTTTCTTTCGCCAAGACAGTGCGTTTCTCACTGTTACATGCATTTGAATGGGGAACTCGACCGAAACAAAGTATAGGTTTTCATTATGTGAATAACTTGGAAATCTTAGCTCAAACAGCTGCAAAACCTGTTTGCCCAGCACGGGAACCTTGAGTTCTATAAGATAAAGCCATAAACATGTGTATCCGAGGCTTCTATCAAAAGTTACAGCTATTCATATGAAGTTGTACAAAAACGCTTTCTTTCGCCAAGACAGTGCGTTTCTCACTGTTACATGCATTTGAATGGGGAACTCGACCGAAACAAAGTATAGGTTTTCATTATGTGAATAACTTGGAAATCTTAGCTCAAACAGCTGCAAAACCTGTTTTCCCAGCACGGAGACCTTGAGTTCTATAATATAATGCCATAAACATGTTTGTCTGAGTCTTCTATCAAAAGTTACAGCTATTTCTATGAAGTTGTACAAAAACGCTTTCTTTCGCCAAGACAGTGCGTTTCTCACTGTTACATGCATTTGAATGGGGAACTCGACCGAAACAAAGTATAGGTTTTCATTATGTGAATAACTTGGAAATCTTAGCTCAAACAGCTGCAAAACCTGTTTTCCCAGCACGGAGACCTTGAGTTCTATAATATAATGCCATAAACATGTTTGTCTGAGTCTTCTATCAAAAGTTACAGCTATTTCTATGAAGTTGTACAAAAACGCTTTCTTTCGCCAAGACAGTGCGTTTCTCACTGTTACATGCATTTGAATGGGGAACTCGACCGAAACAAAGTATAGGTTTTCATTATGTGAATAACTTGGAAATCTTAGCTCAAACAGCTGCAAAACCTGTTTGCCCAGCACGGGAACCTTGAGTTCTATAATATAAGGCCATAAACATGTTTGTCTGAGTCTTCTATCAAAAGTTACAGCTATTTCTATGAAGTTGTACAAAAACGCTTAATTTCGCCAAGACAGTGCGTTTCTCACTGTTACATGCATTTGAATGGGGAACTCGACCGAAACAAAGTATAGGTTTTCATTATGTGAATAACTTGGAAATCTTAGCTCAAACAGCTGCAAAACCTGTTTGCCCAGCACGGGAACCTTGAGTTCTATAAGATAAAGCCATAAACATGTGTATCCGAGTCTTCTATCAAAAGTTACAGCTATTCATATGAAGTTGTACAAAAACGCTTTCTTTCGCCAAGACAGTGCGTTTCTCACTGTTACATGCATTTGAATGGGGAACTCGACCGAAACAAAGTATAGGTTTTCATTATGTGAATAACTTGGAAATCTTAGCTCAAACAGCTGCAAAACCTGTTTTCCCAGCACGGAGACCTTGAGTTCTATAAGATAAAGCCATAAACATGTTTGTCTGAGTCTTCTATCAAAAGTTACAGCTATTTATATGAAGTTGTACAAAAACGCTTTCTTTCGCCAAGACAGTGCGTTTCTCACTGTTACATGCATTTGAATGGGGAACTCGACCGAAACAAAGTATAGGTTTTCATTATGTGAATAACTTGGAAATCTTAGCTCAAACAGCTGCAAAACCTGTTTGCCCAGCACGGGAACCTTGAGTTCTATAAGATAAAGCCATAAACATGTGTATCCGAGGCTTCTATCAAAAGTTACAGCTATTCATATGAAGTTGTACAAAAACGCTTTCTTTCGCCAAGACAGTGCGTTTCTCACTGTTACATGCATTTGAATGGGGAACTCGACCGAAACAAAGTATAGGTTTTCATTATGTGAATAACTTGGAAATCTTAGCTCAAACAGCTGCAAAACCTGTTTGCCCAGCACGGGAACCTTGAGTTCTATAAGATAAAGCCATAAACATGTGTATCCGAGTCTTCTATCAAAAGTTACAGCTATTCATATGAAGTTGTACAAAAACGCTTTCTTTCGCCAAGACAGTGCGTTTCTCACTGTTACATGCATTTGAATGGGGAACTCGACCGAAACAAAGTATAGGTTTTCATTATGTGAATAACTTGGAAATCTTAGCTCAAACAGCTGCAAAACCTGTTTTCCCAGCACGGAGACCTTGAGTTCTATAATATAATGCCATAAACATGTTTGTCTGAGTCTTCTATCAAAAGTTACAGCTATTTCTATGAAGTTGTACAAAAACGCTTTCTTTCGCCAAGACAGTGCGTTTCTCACTGTTACATGCATTTGAATGGGGAACTCGACCGAAACAAAGTATAGGTTTTCATTATGTGAATAACTTGGAAATCTTAGCTCAAACAGCTGCAAAACCTGTTTTCCCAGCACGGGGACCTTGAGTTCTATAATATAAGGCCATAAACATGTTTGTCTGAGTCTTCTATCAAAAGTTACAGCTATTTCTATGAAGTTGTACAAAAACGCTTTCTTTCGCCAAGACAGTGCGTTTCTCACTGTTACATGCATTTGAATGGGGAACTCGACCGAAACAAAGTATAGGTTTTCATTATGTGAATAAGTTGGAAATCTCAGCTCAAACAGCTGCAAAACCTGTTTGCCCAGCACGGGAACCTTGAGTTCTATAAGATAAAGCCATAAACATGTTTGTCTGAGTCTTCTATCAAAAGTTACAGCTATTCATATGAAGTTGTACAAAAACGCTTTCTTTCGCCAAGACAGTGCGTTTCTCACTGTTACATGCATTTGAATGGGGAACTCGACCGAAACAAAGTATAGGTTTTCATTATGTGAATAACTTGGAAATCTTAGCTCAAACAGCTGCAAAACCTGTTTGCCCAGCACGGGAACCTTGAGTTCTATAAGATAAAGCCATAAACATGTGTATCCGAGTCTTCTATCAAAAGTTACAGCTATTCATATGAAGTTGTACAAAAACGCTTTCTTTCGCCACGACAGTGCGTTTCTCACTGTTACATGCATTTGAATGGGGAACTCGACCGAAACAAAGTATAGGTTTTCATTATGTGAATAACTTGGAAATCTTAGCTCAAACAGCTGCAAAACCTGTTTTCCCAGCACGGAGACCTTGAGTTCTATAAGATAAAGCCATAAACATGTTTGTCTGAGTCTTCTATCAAAAGTTACAGCTATTTATATGAAGTTGTACAAAAACGCTTTCTTTCGCCAAGACAGTGCGTTTCTCACTGTTACATGCATTTGAATGGAGAACTCGACCGAAACAAAGTATAGGTTTTCATTATGTGAATAACTTGGAAATCTTAGCTCAAACAGCTGCAAAACCTGTTTGCCCAGCACGGGAACCTTGAGTTCTATAAGATAAAGCCATAAACATGTGTATCCGAGGCTTCTATCAAAAGTTACAGCTATTCATATGAAGTTGTACAAAAACGCTTTCTTTCGCCAAGACAGTGCGTTTCTCACTGTTACATGCATTTGAATGGGGAACTCGACCGAAACAAAGTATAGGTTTTCATTATGTGAATAACTTGGAAATCTTAGCTCAAACAGCTGCAAAACCTGTTTGCCCAGCACGGGAACCTTGAGTTCTATAAGATAAAGCCATAAACATGTGTATCCGAGTCTTCTATCAAAAGTTACAGCTATTCATATGAAGTTGTACAAAAACGCTTTCTTTCGCCAAGACAGTGCGTTTCTCACTGTTACATGCATTTGAATGGGGAACTCGACCGAAACAAAGTATAGGTTTTCATTATGTGAATAACTTGGAAATCTTAGCTCAAACAGCTGCAAAACCTGTTTTCCCAGCACGGAGACCTTGAGTTCTATAATATAATGCCATAAACATGTTTGTCTGAGTCTTCTATCAAAAGTTACAGCTATTTCTATGAAGTTGTACAAAAACGCTTTCTTTCGCCAAGACAGTGCGTTTCTCACTGTTACATGCATTTGAATGGGGAACTCGACCGAAACAAAGTATAGGTTTTCATTATGTGAATAACTTGGAAATCTCAGCTCAAACAGCTGCAAAACCTGTTTGCCCAGCACGGGAACCTTGAGTTCTATAAGATAAAGCCATAAACATGTGTATCCGAGGCTTCTATCAAAAGTTACAGCTATTTATATGAAGTTGTACAAAAACGCTTTCTTTCGCCAAGACAGTGCGTTTCTCACTGTTACATGCATTTGAATGGGGAACTCGACCGAAACAAAGTATAGGTTTTCATTATGTGAATAACTTGGAAATCTTAGCTCAAACAGCTGCAAAACCTGTTTGCCCAGCACGGGAACCTTGAGTTCTATAAGATAAAGCCATAAACATGTGTATCCGAGTCTTCTATCAAAAGTTACAGCTATTCATATGAAGTTGTACAAAAACGCTTTCTTTCGCCAAGACAGTGCGTTTCTCACTGTTACATGCATTTGAATGGGGAACTCGACCGAAACAAAGTATAGGTTTTCATTATGTGAATAACTTGGAAATCTTAGCTCAAACAGCTGCAAAACCTGTTTTCCCAGCACGGAGACCTTGAGTTCTATAATATAATGCCATAAACATGTTTGTCTGAGTCTTCTATCAAAAGTTACAGCTATTTCTATGAAGTTGTACAAAAACGCTTTCTTTCGCCAAGACAGTGCGTTTCTCACTGTTACATGCATTTGAATGGGGAACTCGACCGAAACAAAGTATAGGTTTTCATTATGTGAATAACTTGGAAATCTTAGCTCAAACAGCTGCAAAACCTGTTTTCCCAGCACGGGGACCTTGAGTTCTATAATATAAGGCCATAAACATGTTTGTCTGAGTCTTCTATCAAAAGTTACAGCTATTTCTATGAAGTTGTACAAAAACGCTTTCTTTCGCCAAGACAGTGCGTTTCTCACTGTTACATGCATTTGAATGGGGAACTCGACCGAAACAAAGTATAGGTTTTCATTATGTGAATAACTTGGAAATCTCAGCTCAAACAGCTGCAAAACCTGTTTGCCCAGCACGGGAACCTTGAGTTCTATAAGATAAAGCCATAAACATGTGTATCCGAGGCTTCTATCAAAAGTTACAGCTATTTATATGAAGTTGTACAAAAACGCTTTCTTTCGCCAAGACAGTGCGTTTCTCACTGTTACATGCATTTGAATGGGGAACTCGACCGAAACAAAGTATAGGTTTTCATTATGTGAATAACTTGGAAATCTTAGCTCAAACAGCTGCAAAACCTGTTTGCCCAGCACGGGAACCTTGAGTTCTATAAGATAAAGCCATAAACATGTGTATCCGAGTCTTCTATCAAAAGTTACAGCTATTCATATGAAGTTGTACAAAAACGCTTTCTTTCGCCAAGACAGTGCGTTTCTCACTGTTACATGCATTTGAATGGGGAACTCGACCGAAACAAAGTATAGGTTTTCATTATGTGAATAACTTGGAAATCTTAGCTCAAACAGCTGCAAAACCTGTTTTCCCAGCACGGAGACCTTGAGTTCTATAAGATAAAGCCATAAACATGTTTGTCTGAGTCTTCTATCAAAAGTTACAGCTATTTATATGAAGTTGTACAAAAACGCTTTCTTTCGCCAAGACAGTGCGTTTCTCACTGTTACATGCATTTGAATGGGGAACTCGACCGAAACAAAGTATAGGTTTTCATTATGTGAATAACTTGGAAATCTTAGCTCAAACAGCTGCAAAACCTGTTTGCCCAGCACGGGAACCTTGAGTTCTATAAGATAAAGCCATAAACATGTGTATCCGAGTCTTCTATCAAAAGTTACAGCTATTCATATGAAGTTGTACAAAAACGCTTTCTTTCGCCAAGACAGTGCGTTTCTCACTGTTACATGCATTTGAATGGGGAACTCGACCGAAACAAAGTATAGGTTTTCATTATGTGAATAACTTGGAAATCTTAGCTCAAACAGCTGCAAAACCTGTTTTCCCAGCACGGAGACCTTGAGTTCTATAATATAATGCCATAAACATGTTTGTCTGAGTCTTCTATCAAAAGTTACAGCTATTTCTATGAAGTTGTACAAAAACGCTTTCTTTCGCCAAGACAGTGCGTTTCTCACTGTTACATGCATTTGAATGGGGAACTCGACCGAAACAAAGTATAGGTTTTCATTATGTGAATAACTTGGAAATCTCAGCTCAAACAGCTGCAAAACCTGTTTGCCCAGCACGGGAACCTTGAGTTCTATAAGATAAAGCCATAAACATGTGTATCCGAGGCTTCTATCAAAAGTTACAGCTATTTATATGAAGTTGTACAAAAACGCTTTCTTTCGCCAAGACAGTGCGTTTCTCACTGTTACATGCATTTGAATGGGGAACTCGACCGAAACAAAGTATAGGTTTTCATTATGTGAATAACTTGGAAATCTTAGCTCAAACAGCTGCAAAACCTGTTTGCCCAGCACGGGAACCTTGAGTTCTATAAGATAAAGCCATAAACATGTGTATCCGAGTCTTCTATCAAAAGTTACAGCTATTCATATGAAGTTGTACAAAAACGCTTTCTTTCGCCAAGACAGTGCGTTTCTCACTGTTACATGCATTTGAATGGGGAACTCGACCGAAACAAAGTATAGGTTTTCATTATGTGAATAACTTGGAAATCTTAGCTCAAACAGCTGCAAAACCTGTTTTCCCAGCACGGAGACCTTGAGTTCTATAAGATAAAGCCATAAACATGTTTGTCTGAGTCTTCTATCAAAAGTTACAGCTATTTATATGAAGTTGTACAAAAACGCTTTCTTTCGCCAAGACAGTGCGTTTCTCACTGTTACATGCATTTGAATGGGGAACTCGACCGAAACAAAGTATAGGTTTTCATTATGTGAATAACTTGGAAATCTTAGCTCAAACAGCTGCAAAACCTGTTTGCCCAGCACGGGAACCTTGAGTTCTATAAGATAAAGCCATAAACATGTGTATCCGAGTCTTCTATCAAAAGTTACAGCTATTCATATGAAGTTGTACAAAAACGCTTTCTTTCGCCAAGACAGTGCGTTTCTCACTGTTACATGCATTTGAATGGGGAACTCGACCGAAACAAAGTATAGGTTTTCATTATGTGAATAACTTGGAAATCTTAGCTCAAACAGCTGCAAAACCTGTTTTCCCAGCACGGAGACCTTGAGTTCTATAATATAATGCCATAAACATGTTTGTCTGAGTCTTCTATCAAAAGTTACAGCTATTTCTATGAAGTTGTACAAAAACGCTTTCTTTCGCCAAGACAGTGCGTTTCTCACTGTTACATGCATTTGAATGGGGAACTCGACCGAAACAAAGTATAGGTTTTCATTATGTGAATAACTTGGAAATCTTAGCTCAAACAGCTGCAAAACCTGTTTGCCCAGCACGGGAACCTTGAGTTCTATAATATAAGGCCATAAACATGTTTGTCTGAGTCTTCTATCAAAAGTTACAGCTATTTCTATGAAGTTGTACAAAAACGCTTTCTTTCGCCAAGACAGTGCGTTTCTCACTGTTACATGCATTTGAATGGGGAACTCGACCGAAACAAAGTATAGGTTTTCATTATGTGAATAACTTGGAAATCTTAGCTCAAACAGCTGCAAAACCTGTTTGCCCAGCACGGGAACCTTGAGTTCTATAAGATAAAGCCATAAACATGTGTATCCGAGTCTTCTATCAAAAGTTACAGCTATTCATATGAAGTTGTACAAAAACGCTTTCTTTCGCCAAGACAGTGCGTTTCTCACTGTTACATGCATTTGAATGGGGAACTCGACCGAAACAAAGTATAAGTTTTCATTATGTGAATAACTTGGAAATCTTAGCTCAAACAGCTGCAAAACCTGTTTTCCCAGCACGGAGACCTTGAGTTCTATAAGATAAAGCCATAAACATGTTTGTCTGAGTCTTCTATCAAAAGTTACAGCTATTTATATGAAGTTGTACAAAAACGCTTTCTTTCGCCAAGACAGTGCGTTTCTCACTGTTACATGCATTTGAATGGGGAACTCGACCGAAACAAAGTATAGGTTTTCATTATGTGAATAACTTGGAAATCTTAGCTCAAACAGCTGCAAAACCTGTTTGCCCAGCACGGGAACCTTGAGTTCTATAAGATAAAGCCATAAACATGTGTATCCGAGGCTTCTATCAAAAGTTACAGCTATTCATATGAAGTTGTACAAAAACGCTTTCTTTCGCCAAGACAGTGCGTTTCTCACTGTTACATGCATTTGAATGGGGAACTCGACCGAAACAAAGTATAGGTTTTCATTATGTGAATAACTTGGAAATCTTAGCTCAAACAGCTGCAAAACCTGTTTTCCCAGCACGGAGACCTTGAGTTCTATAATATAATGCCATAAACATGTTTGTCTGAGTCTTCTATCAAAAGTTACAGCTATTTCTATGAAGTTGTACAAAAACGCTTTCTTTCGCCAAGACAGTGCGTTTCTCACTGTTACATGCATTTGAATGGGGAACTCGACCGAAACAAAGTATAGGTTTTCATTATGTGAATAACTTGGAAATCTTAGCTCAAACAGCTGCAAAACCTGTTTTCCCAGCACGGAGACCTTGAGTTCTATAATATAATGCCATAAACATGTTTGTCTGAGTCTTCTATCAAAAGTTACAGCTATTTCTATGAAGTTGTACAAAAACGCTTTCTTTCGCCAAGACAGTGCGTTTCTCACTGTTACATGCATTTGAATGGGGAACTCGACCGAAACAAAGTATAGGTTTTCATTATGTGAATAACTTGGAAATCTTAGCTCAAACAGCTGCAAAACCTGTTTGCCCAGCACGGGAACCTTGAGTTCTATAATATAAGGCCATAAACATGTTTGTCTGAGTCTTCTATCAAAAGTTACAGCTATTTCTATGAAGTTGTACAAAAACGCTTAATTTCGCCAAGACAGTGCGTTTCTCACTGTTACATGCATTTGAATGGGGAACTCGACCGAAACAAAGTATAGGTTTTCATTATGTGAATAACTTGGAAATCTTAGCTCAAACAGCTGCAAAACCTGTTTGCCCAGCACGGGAATCTTGAGTTCTATAAGATAAAGCCATAAACATGTGTATCCGAGTCTTCTATCAAAAGTTACAGCTATTCATATGAAGTTGTACAAAAACGCTTTCTTTCGCCAAGACAGTGCGTTTCTCACTGTTACATGCATTTGAATGGGGAACTCGACCGAAACAAAGTATAGGTTTTCATTATGTGAATAACTTGGAAATCTTAGCTCAAACAGCTGCAAAACCTGTTTTCCCAGCACGGAGACCTTGAGTTCTATAAGATAAAGCCATAAACATGTTTGTCTGAGTCTTCTATCAAAAGTTACAGCTATTTATATGAAGTTGTACAAAAACGCTTTCTTTCGCCAAGACAGTGCGTTTCTCACTGTTACATGCATTTGAATGGGGAACTCGACCGAAACAAAGTATAGGTTTTCATTATGTGAATAACTTGGAAATCTTAGCTCAAACAGCTGCAAAACCTGTTTGCCCAGCACGGGAACCTTGAGTTCTATAAGATAAAGCCATAAACATGTGTATCCGAGGCTTCTATCAAAAGTTACAGCTATTCATATGAAGTTGTACAAAAACGCTTTCTTTCGCCAAGACAGTGCGTTTCTCACTGTTACATGCATTTGAATGGGGAACTCGACCGAAACAAAGTATAGGTTTTCATTATGTGAATAACTTGGAAATCTTAGCTCAAACAGCTGCAAAACCTGTTTGCCCAGCACGGGAACCTTGAGTTCTATAAGATAAAGCCATAAACATGTGTATCCGAGTCTTCTATCAAAAGTTACAGCTATTCATATGAAGTTGTACAAAAACGCTTTCTTTCGCCAAGACAGTGCGTTTCTCACTGTTACATGCATTTGAATGGGGAACTCGACCGAAACAAAGTATAGGTTTTCATTATGTGAATAACTTGGAAATCTTAGCTCAAACAGCTGCAAAACCTGTTTTCCCAGCACGGAGACCTTGAGTTCTATAATATAATGCCATAAACATGTTTGTCTGAGTCTTCTATCAAAAGTTACAGCTATTTCTATGAAGTTGTACAAAAACGCTTTCTTTCGCCAAGACAGTGCGTTTCTCACTGTTACATGCATTTGAATGGGGAACTCGACCGAAACAAAGTATAGGTTTTCATTATGTGAATAACTTGGAAATCTTAGCTCAAACAGCTGCAAAACCTGTTTTCCCAGCACGGGGACCTTGAGTTCTATAATATAAGGCCATAAACATGTTTGTCTGAGTCTTCTATCAAAAGTTACAGCTATTTCTATGAAGTTGTACAAAAACGCTTTCTTTCGCCAAGACAGTGCGTTTCTCACTGTTACATGCATTTGAATGGGGAACTCGACCGAAACAAAGTATAGGTTTTCATTATGTGAATAACTTGGAAATCTCAGCTCAAACAGCTGCAAAACCTGTTTGCCCAGCACGGGAACCTTGAGTTCTATAAGATAAAGCCATAAACATGTTTGTCTGAGTCTTCTATCAAAAGTTACAGCTATTCATATGAAGTTGTACAAAAACGCTTTCTTTCGCCAAGACAGTGCGTTTCTCACTGTTACATGCATTTGAATGGGGAACTCGACCGAAACAAAGTATAGGTTTTCATTATGTGAATAACTTGGAAATCTTAGCTCAAACAGCTGCAAAACCTGTTTTCCCAGCACGGAGACCTTGAGTTCTATAATATAATGCCATAAACATGTTTGTCTGAGTCTTCTATCAAAAGTTACAGCTATTTCTATGAAGTTGTACAAAAACGCTTTCTTTCGCCAAGACAGTGCGTTTCTCACTGTTACATGCATTTGAATGGGGAACTCGACCGAAACAAAGTATAGGTTTTCATTATGTGAATAACTTGGAAATCTTAGCTCAAACAGCTGCAAAACCTGTTTGCCCAGCACGGGAACCTTGAGTTCTATAATATAAGGCCATAAACATGTTTGTCTGAGTCTTCTATCAAAAGTTACAGCTATTTCTATGAAGTTGTACAAAAACGCTTAATTTCGCCAAGACAGTGCGTTTCTCACTGTTACATGCATTTGAATGGGGAACTCGACCGAAACAAAGTATAGGTTTTCATTATGTGAATAACTTGGAAATCTTAGCTCAAACAGCTGCAAAACCTGTTTGCCCAGCACGGGAACCTTGAGTTCTATAAGATAAAGCCATAAACATGTGTATCCGAGTCTTCTATCAAAAGTTACAGCTATTCATATGAAGTTGTACAAAAACGCTTTCTTTCGCCAAGACAGTGCGTTTCTCACTGTTACATGCATTTGAATGGGGAACTCGACCGAAACAAAGTATAAGTTTTCATTATGTGAATAACTTGGAAATCTTAGCTCAAACAGCTGCAAAACCTGTTTTCCCAGCACGGAGACCTTGAGTTCTATAAGATAAAGCCATAAACATGTTTGTCTGAGTCTTCTATCAAAAGTTACAGCTATTTATATGAAGTTGTACAAAAACGCTTTCTTTCGCCAAGACAGTGCGTTTCTCACTGTTACATGCATTTGAATGGGGAACTCGACCGAAACAAAGTATAGGTTTTCATTATGTGAATAACTTGGAAATCTTAGCTCAAACAGCTGCAAAACCTGTTTGCCCAGCACGGGAACCTTGAGTTCTATAAGATAAAGCCATAAACATGTGTATCCGAGGCTTCTATCAAAAGTTACAGCTATTCATATGAAGTTGTACAAAAACGCTTTCTTTCGCCAAGACAGTGCGTTTCTCACTGTTACATGCATTTGAATGGGGAACTCGACCGAAACAAAGTATAGGTTTTCATTATGTGAATAACTTGGAAATCTTAGCTCAAACAGCTGCAAAACCTGTTTTCCCAGCACGGAGACCTTGAGTTCTATAATATAATGCCATAAACATGTTTGTCTGAGTCTTCTATCAAAAGTTACAGCTATTTCTATGAAGTTGTACAAAAACGCTTTCTTTCGCCAAGACAGTGCGTTTCTCACTGTTACATGCATTTGAATGGGGAACTCGACCGAAACAAAGTATAGGTTTTCATTATGTGAATAACTTGGAAATCTTAGCTCAAACAGCTGCAAAACCTGTTTTCCCAGCACGGAGACCTTGAGTTCTATAATATAATGCCATAAACATGTTTGTCTGAGTCTTCTATCAAAAGTTACAGCTATTTCTATGAAGTTGTACAAAAACGCTTTCTTTCGCCAAGACAGTGCGTTTCTCACTGTTACATGCATTTGAATGGGGAACTCGACCGAAACAAAGTATAGGTTTTCATTATGTGAATAACTTGGAAATCTTAGCTCAAACAGCTGCAAAACCTGTTTGCCCAGCACGGGAACCTTGAGTTCTATAAGATAAAGCCATAAACATGTGTATCCGAGGCTTCTATCAAAAGTTACAGCTATTCATATGAAGTTGTACAAAAACGCTTTCTTTCGCCAAGACAGTGCGTTTCTCACTGTTACATGCATTTGAATGGGGAACTCGACCGAAACAAAGTATAGGTTTTCATTATGTGAATAACTTGGAAATCTTAGCTCAAACAGCTGCAAAACCTGTTTTCCCAGCACGGAGACCTTGAGTTCTATAATATAATGCCATAAACATGTTTGTCTGAGTCTTCTATCAAAAGTTACAGCTATTTCTATGAAGTTGTACAAAAACGCTTTCTTTCGCCAAGACAGTGCGTTTCTCACTGTTACATGCATTTGAATGGGGAACTCGACCGAAACAAAGTATAGGTTTTCATTATGTGAATAACTTGGAAATCTTAGCTCAAACAGCTGCAAAACCTGTTTTCCCAGCACGGGGACCTTGAGTTCTATAATATAAGGCCATAAACATGTTTGTCTGAGTCTTCTATCAAAAGTTACAGCTATTTCTATGAAGTTGTACAAAAACGCTTTCTTTCGCCAAGACAGTGCGTTTCTCACTGTTACATGCATTTGAATGGGGAACTCGACCGAAACAAAGTATAGGTTTTCATTATGTGAATAACTTGGAAATCTCAGCTCAAACAGCTGCAAAACCTGTTTGCCCAGCACGGGAACCTTGAGTTCTATAAGATAAAGCCATAAACATGTTTGTCTGAGTCTTCTATCAAAAGTTACAGCTATTTATATGAAGTTGTACAAAAACGCTTTCTTTCGCCAAGACAGTGCGTTTCTCACTGTTACATGCATTTGAATGGGGAACTCGACCGAAACAAAGTATAGGTTTTCATTATGTGAATAACTTGGAAATCTTAGCTCAAACAGCTGCAAAACCTGTTTGCCCAGCACGGGAACCTTGAGTTCTATAAGATAAAGCCATAAACATGTGTATCCGAGGCTTCTATCAAAAGTTACAGCTATTCATATGAAGTTGTACAAAAACGCTTTCTTTCGCCAAGACAGTGCGTTTCTCACTGTTACATGCATTTGAATGGGGAACTCGACCGAAACAAAGTATAGGTTTTCATTATGTGAATAACTTGGAAATCTTAGCTCAAACAGCTGCAAAACCTGTTTGCCCAGCACGGGAACCTTGAGTTCTATAAGATAAAGCCATAAACATGTGTATCCGAGTCTTCTATCAAAAGTTACAGCTATTCATATGAAGTTGTACAAAAACGCTTTCTTTCGCCAAGACAGTGCGTTTCTCACTGTTACATGCATTTGAATGGGGAACTCGACCGAAACAAAGTATAGGTTTTCATTATGTGAATAACTTGGAAATCTTAGCTCAAACAGCTGCAAAACCTGTTTTCCCAGCACGGAGACCTTGAGTTCTATAATATAATGCCATAAACATGTTTGTCTGAGTCTTCTATCAAAAGTTACAGCTATTTCTATGAAGTTGTACAAAAACGCTTTCTTTCGCCAAGACAGTGCGTTTCTCACTGTTACATGCATTTGAATGGGGAACTCGACCGAAACAAAGTATAGGTTTTCATTATGTGAATAACTTGGAAATCTCAGCTCAAACAGCTGCAAAACCTGTTTGCCCAGCACGGGAACCTTGAGTTCTATAAGATAAAGCCATAAACATGTGTATCCGAGGCTTCTATCAAAAGTTACAGCTATTTATATGAAGTTGTACAAAAACGCTTTCTTTCGCCAAGACAGTGCGTTTCTCACTGTTACATGCATTTGAATGGGGAACTCGACCGAAACAAAGTATAGGTTTTCATTATGTGAATAACTTGGAAATCTTAGCTCAAACAGCTGCAAAACCTGTTTGCCCAGCACGGGAACCTTGAGTTCTATAAGATAAAGCCATAAACATGTGTATCCGAGTCTTCTATCAAAAGTTACAGCTATTCATATGAAGTTGTACAAAAACGCTTTCTTTCGCCAAGACAGTGCGTTTCTCACTGTTACATGCATTTGAATGGGGAACTCGACCGAAACAAAGTATAGGTTTTCATTATGTGAATAACTTGGAAATCTTAGCTCAAACAGCTGCAAAACCTGTTTTCCCAGCACGGAGACCTTGAGTTCTATAATATAATGCCATAAACATGTTTGTCTGAGTCTTCTATCAAAAGTTACAGCTATTTCTATGAAGTTGTACAAAAACGCTTTCTTTCGCCAAGACAGTGCGTTTCTCACTGTTACATGCATTTGAATGGGGAACTCGACCGAAACAAAGTATAGGTTTTCATTATGTGAATAACTTGGAAATCTCAGCTCAAACAGCTGCAAAACCTGTTTGCCCAGCACGGGAACCTTGAGTTCTATAAGATAAAGCCATAAACATGTGTATCCGAGGCTTCTATCAAAAGTTACAGCTATTTATATGAAGTTGTACAAAAACGCTTTCTTTCGCCAAGACAGTGCGTTTCTCACTGTTACATGCATTTGAATGGGGAACTCGACCGAAACAAAGTATAGGTTTTCATTATGTGAATAACTTGGAAATCTTAGCTCAAACAGCTGCAAAACCTGTTTGCCCAGCACGGGAACCTTGAGTTCTATAAGATAAAGCCATAAACATGTGTATCCGAGTCTTCTATCAAAAGTTACAGCTATTCATATGAAGTTGTACAAAAACGCTTTCTTTCGCCAAGACAGTGCGTTTCTCACTGTTACATGCATTTGAATGGGGAACTCGACCGAAACAAAGTATAGGTTTTCATTATGTGAATAACTTGGAAATCTTAGCTCAAACAGCTGCAAAACCTGTTTTCCCAGCACGGAGACCTTGAGTTCTATAAGATAAAGCCATAAACATGTTTGTCTGAGTCTTCTATCAAAAGTTACAGCTATTTATATGAAGTTGTACAAAAACGCTTTCTTTCGCCAAGACAGTGCGTTTCTCACTGTTACATGCATTTGAATGGGGAACTCGACCGAAACAAAGTATAGGTTTTCATTATGTGAATAACTTGGAAATCTTAGCTCAAACAGCTGCAAAACCTGTTTGCCCAGCACGGGAACCTTGAGTTCTATAAGATAAAGCCATAAACATGTGTATCCGAGTCTTCTATCAAAAGTTACAGCTATTCATATGAAGTTGTACAAAAACGCTTTCTTTCGCCAAGACAGTGCGTTTCTCACTGTTACATGCATTTGAATGGGGAACTCGACCGAAACAAAGTATAGGTTTTCATTATGTGAATAACTTGGAAATCTTAGCTCAAACAGCTGCAAAACCTGTTTTCCCAGCACGGAGACCTTGAGTTCTATAATATAATGCCATAAACATGTTTGTCTGAGTCTTCTATCAAAAGTTACAGCTATTTCTATGAAGTTGTACAAAAACGCTTTCTTTCGCCAAGACAGTGCGTTTCTCACTGTTACATGCATTTGAATGGGGAACTCGACCGAAACAAAGTATAGGTTTTCATTATGTGAATAACTTGGAAATCTCAGCTCAAACAGCTGCAAAACCTGTTTGCCCAGCACGGGAACCTTGAGTTCTATAAGATAAAGCCATAAACATGTGTATCCGAGGCTTCTATCAAAAGTTACAGCTATTTATATGAAGTTGTACAAAAACGCTTTCTTTCGCCAAGACAGTGCGTTTCTCACTGTTACATGCATTTGAATGGGGAACTCGACCGAAACAAAGTATAGGTTTTCATTATGTGAATAACTTGGAAATCTTAGCTCAAACAGCTGCAAAACCTGTTTGCCCAGCACGGGAACCTTGAGTTCTATAAGATAAAGCCATAAACATGTGTATCCGAGTCTTCTATCAAAAGTTACAGCTATTCATATGAAGTTGTACAAAAACGCTTTCTTTCGCCAAGACAGTGCGTTTCTCACTGTTACATGCATTTGAATGGGGAACTCGACTGAAACAAAGTATAGGTTTTCATTATGTGAATAACTTGGAAATCTTAGCTCAAACAGCTGCAAAACCTGTTTTCCCAGCACGGAGACCTTGAGTTCTATAATATAATGCCATAAACATGTTTGTCTGAGTCTTCTATCAAAAGTTACAGCTATTTCTATGAAGTTGTACAAAAACGCTTTCTTTCGCCAAGACAGTGCGTTTCTCACTGTTACATGCATTTGAATGGGGAACTCGACCGAAACAAAGTATAGGTTTTCATTATGTGAATAACTTGGAAATCTCAGCTCAAACAGCTGCAAAACCTGTTTGCCCAGCACGGGAACCTTGAGTTCTATAAGATAAAGCCATAAACATGTGTATCCGAGGCTTCTATCAAAAGTTACAGCTATTTATATGAAGTTGTACAAAAACGCTTTCTTTCGCCAAGACAGTGCGTTTCTCACTGTTACATGCATTTGAATGGGGAACTCGACCGAAACAAAGTATAGGTTTTCATTATGTGAATAACTTGGAAATCTTAGCTCAAACAGCTGCAAAACCTGTTTGCCCAGCACGGGAACCTTGAGTTCTATAAGATAAAGCCATAAACATGTGTATCCGAGTCTTCTATCAAAAGTTACAGCTATTCATATGAAGTTGTACAAAAACGCTTTCTTTCGCCAAGACAGTGCGTTTCTCACTGTTACATGCATTTGAATGGGGAACTCGACCGAAACAAAGTATAGGTTTTCATTATGTGAATAACTTGGAAATCTTAGCTCAAACAGCTGCAAAACCTGTTTTCCCAGCACGGAGACCTTGAGTTCTATAAGATAAAGCCATAAACATGTTTGTCTGAGTCTTCTATCAAAAGTTACAGCTATTTATATGAAGTTGTACAAAAACGCTTTCTTTCGCCAAGACAGTGCGTTTCTCACTGTTACATGCATTTGAATGGGGAACTCGACCGAAACAAAGTATAGGTTTTCATTATGTGAATAACTTGGAAATCTTAGCTCAAACAGCTGCAAAACCTGTTTGCCCAGCACGGGAACCTTGAGTTCTATAAGATAAAGCCATAAACATGTGTATCCGAGTCTTCTATCAAAAGTTACAGCTATTCATATGAAGTTGTACAAAAACGCTTTCTTTCGCCAAGACAGTGCGTTTCTCACTGTTACATGCATTTGAATGGGGAACTCGACCGAAACAAAGTATAGGTTTTCATTATGTGAATAACTTGGAAATCTTAGCTCAAACAGCTGCAAAACCTGTTTTCCCAGCACGGAGACCTTGAGTTCTATAATATAATGCCATAAACATGTTTGTCTGAGTCTTCTATCAAAAGTTACAGCTATTTCTATGAAGTTGTACAAAAACGCTTTCTTTCGCCAAGACAGTGCGTTTCTCACTGTTACATGCATTTGAATGGGGAACTCGACCGAAACAAAGTATAGGTTTTCATTATGTGAATAACTTGGAAATCTTAGCTCAAACAGCTGCAAAACCTGTTTGCCCAGCACGGGAACCTTGAGTTCTATAATATAAGGCCATAAACATGTTTGTCTGAGTCTTCTATCAAAAGTTACAGCTATTTCTATGAAGTTGTACAAAAACGCTTAATTTCGCCAAGACAGTGCGTTTCTCACTGTTACATGCATTTGAATGGGGAACTCGACCGAAACAAAGTATAGGTTTTCATTATGTGAATAACTTGGAAATCTTAGCTCAAACAGCTGCAAAACCTGTTTGCCCAGCACGGGAACCTTGAGTTCTATAAGATAAAGCCATAAACATGTGTATCCGAGTCTTCTATCAAAAGTTACAGCTATTCATATGAAGTTGTACAAAAACGCTTTCTTTCGCCAAGACAGTGCGTTTCTCACTGTTACATGCATTTGAATGGGGAACTCGACCGAAACAAAGTATAAGTTTTCATTATGTGAATAACTTGGAAATCTTAGCTCAAACAGCTGCAAAACCTGTTTTCCCAGCACGGAGACCTTGAGTTCTATAAGATAAAGCCATAAACATGTTTGTCTGAGTCTTCTATCAAAAGTTACAGCTATTTATATGAAGTTGTACAAAAACGCTTTCTTTCGCCAAGACAGTGCGTTTCTCACTGTTACATGCATTTGAATGGGGAACTCGACCGAAACAAAGTATAGGTTTTCATTATGTGAATAACTTGGAAATCTTAGCTCAAACAGCTGCAAAACCTGTTTGCCCAGCACGGGAACCTTGAGTTCTATAAGATAAAGCCATAAACATGTGTATCCGAGGCTTCTATCAAAAGTTACAGCTATTCATATGAAGTTGTACAAAAACGCTTTCTTTCGCCAAGACAGTGCGTTTCTCACTGTTACATGCATTTGAATGGGGAACTCGACCGAAACAAAGTATAGGTTTTCATTATGTGAATAACTTGGAAATCTTAGCTCAAACAGCTGCAAAACCTGTTTTCCCAGCACGGAGACCTTGAGTTCTATAATATAATGCCATAAACATGTTTGTCTGAGTCTTCTATCAAAAGTTACAGCTATTTCTATGAAGTTGTACAAAAACGCTTTCTTTCGCCAAGACAGTGCGTTTCTCACTGTTACATGCATTTGAATGGGGAACTCGACCGAAACAAAGTATAGGTTTTCATTATGTGAATAACTTGGAAATCTTAGCTCAAACAGCTGCAAAACCTGTTTTCCCAGCACGGAGACCTTGAGTTCTATAATATAATGCCATAAACATGTTTGTCTGAGTCTTCTATCAAAAGTTACAGCTATTTCTATGAAGTTGTACAAAAACGCTTTCTTTCGCCAAGACAGTGCGTTTCTCACTGTTACATGCATTTGAATGGGGAACTCGACCGAAACAAAGTATAGGTTTTCATTATGTGAATAACTTGGAAATCTTAGCTCAAACAGCTGCAAAACCTGTTTGCCCAGCACGGGAACCTTGAGTTCTATAATATAAGGCCATAAACATGTTTGTCTGAGTCTTCTATCAAAAGTTACAGCTATTTCTATGAAGTTGTACAAAAACGCTTAATTTCGCCAAGACAGTGCGTTTCTCACTGTTACATGCATTTGAATGGGGAACTCGACCGAAACAAAGTATAGGTTTTCATTATGTGAATAACTTGGAAATCTTAGCTCAAACAGCTGCAAAACCTGTTTGCCCAGCACGGGAACCTTGAGTTCTATAAGATAAAGCCATAAACATGTGTATCCGAGTCTTCTATCAAAAGTTACAGCTATTCATATGAAGTTGTACAAAAACGCTTTCTTTCGCCAAGACAGTGCGTTTCTCACTGTTACATGCATTTGAATGGGGAACTCGACCGAAACAAAGTATAGGTTTTCATTATGTGAATAACTTGGAAATCTTAGCTCAAACAGCTGCAAAACCTGTTTTCCCAGCACGGAGACCTTGAGTTCTATAAGATAAAGCCATAAACATGTTTGTCTGAGTCTTCTATCAAAAGTTACAGCTATTTATATGAAGTTGTACAAAAACGCTTTCTTTCGCCAAGACAGTGCGTTTCTCACTGTTACATGCATTTGAATGGGGAACTTGACCGAAACAAAGTATAGGTTTTCATTATGTGAATAACTTGGAAATCTTAGCTCAAACAGCTGCAAAACCTGTTTGCCCAGCACGGGAACCTTGAGTTCTATAAGATAAAGCCATAAACATGTGTATCCGAGGCTTCTATCAAAAGTTACAGCTATTCATATGAAGTTGTACAAAAACGCTTTCTTTCGCCAAGACAGTGCGTTTCTCACTGTTACATGCATTTGAATGGGGAACTCGACCGAAACAAAGTATAGGTTTTCATTATGTGAATAACTTGGAAATCTTAGCTCAAACAGCTGCAAAACCTGTTTGCCCAGCACGGGAACCTTGAGTTCTATAAGATAAAGCCATAAACATGTTTGTCTGAGTCTTCTATCAAAAGTTACAGCTATTCATATGAAGTTGTACAAAAACGCTTTCTTTCGCCAAGACAGTGCGTTTCTCACTGTTACATGCATTTGAATGGGGAACTCGACCGAAACAAAGTATAGGTTTTCATTATGTGAATAACTTGGAAATCTTAGCTCAAACAGCTGCAAAACCTGTTTTCCCAGCACGGAGACCTTGAGTTCTATAATATAATGCCATAAACATGTTTGTCTGAGTCTTCTATCAAAAGTTACAGCTATTTCTATGAAGTTGTACAAAAACGCTTTCTTTCGCCAAGACAGTGCGTTTCTCACTGTTACATGCATTTGAATGGGGAACTCGACCGAAACAAAGTATAGGTTTTCATTATGTGAATAACTTGGAAATCTTAGCTCAAACAGCTGCAAAACCTGTTTGCCCAGCACGGGAACCTTGAGTTCTATAAGATAAAGCCATAAACATGTGTATCCGAGGCTTCTATCAAAAGTTACAGCTATTCATATGAAGTTGTACAAAAACGCTTTCTTTCGCCAAGACAGTGCGTTTCTCACTGTTACATGCATTTGAATGGGGAACTCGACCGAAACAAAGTATAGGTTTTCATTATGTGAATAACTTGGAAATCTTAGCTCAAACAGCTGCAAAACCTGTTTTCCCAGCACAGGGACCTTGAGTTCTATAATATAAGGCCATAAACATGTTTGTCTGAGTCTTCTATCAAAAGTTACAGCTATTTCTATGAAGTTGTACAAAAACGCTTTCTTTCGCCAAGACAGTGCGTTTCTCACTGTTACATGCATTTGAATGGGGAACTCGACCGAAACAAAGTATAGGTTTTCATTATGTGAATAACTTGGAAATCTTAGCTCAAACAGCTGCAAAACCTGTTTGCCCAGCACGGGAACCTTGAGTTCTATAATATAAGGCCATAAACATGTTTGTCTGAGTCTTCTATCAAAAGTTACAGCTATTTCTATGAAGTTGTACAAAAACGCTTAATTTCGCCAAGACAGTGCGTTTCTCACTGTTACATGCATTTGAATGGGGAACTCGACCGAAACAAAGTATAGGTTTTCATTATGTGAATAACTTGGAAATCTTAGCTCAAACAGCTGCAAAACCTGTTTGCCCAGCACGGGAACCTTGAGTTCTATAAGATAAAGCCATAAACATGTGTATCCGAGTCTTCTATCAAAAGTTACAGCTATTCATATGAAGTTGTACAAAAACGCTTTCTTTCGCCAAGACAGTGCGTTTCTCACTGTTACATGCATTTGAATGGGGAACTCGACCGAAACAAAGTATAGGTTTTCATTATGTGAATAACTTGGAAATCTTAGCTCAAACAGCTGCAAAACCTGTTTTCCCAGCACGGAGACCTTGAGTTCTATAAGATAAAGCCATAAACATGTTTGTCTGAGTCTTCTATCAAAAGTTACAGCTATTTATATGAAGTTGTACAAAAACGCTTTCTTTCGCCAAGACAGTGCGTTTCTCACTGTTACATGCATTTGAATGGGGAACTCGACCGAAACAAAGTATAGGTTTTCATTATGTGAATAACTTGGAAATCTTAGCTCAAACAGCTGCAAAACCTGTTTGCCCAGCACGGGAACCTTGAGTTCTATAAGATAAAGCCATAAACATGTGTATCCGAGGCTTCTATCAAAAGTTACAGCTATTCATATGAAGTTGTACAAAAACGCTTTCTTTCGCCAAGACAGTGCGTTTCTCACTGTTACATGCATTTGAATGGGGAACTCGACCGAAACAAAGTATAGGTTTTCATTATGTGAATAACTTGGAAATCTTAGCTCAAACAGCTGCAAAACCTGTTTGCCCAGCACGGGAACCTTGAGTTCTATAAGATAAAGCCATAAACATGTGTATCCGAGTCTTCTATCAAAAGTTACAGCTATTCATATGAAGTTGTACAAAAACGCTTTCTTTCGCCAAGACAGTGCGTTTCTCACTGTTACATGCATTTGAATGGGGAACTCGACCGAAACAAAGTATAGGTTTTCATTATGTGAATAACTTGGAAATCTTAGCTCAAACAGCTGCAAAACCTGTTTTCCCAGCACGGAGACCTTGAGTTCTATAATATAATGCCATAAACATGTTTGTCTGAGTCTTCTATCAAAAGTTACAGCTATTTCTATGAAGTTGTACAAAAACGCTTTCTTTCGCCAAGACAGTGCGTTTCTCACTGTTACATGCATTTGAATGGGGAACTCGACCGAAACAAAGTATAGGTTTTCATTATGTGAATAACTTGGAAATCTTAGCTCAAACAGCTGCAAAACCTGTTTTCCCAGCACGGGGACCTTGAGTTCTATAATATAAGGCCATAAACATGTTTGTCTGAGTCTTCTATCAAAAGTTACAGCTATTTCTATGAAGTTGTACAAAAACGCTTTCTTTCGCCAAGACAGTGCGTTTCTCACTGTTACATGCATTTGAATGGGGAACTCGACCGAAACAAAGTATAGGTTTTCATTATGTGAATAACTTGGAAATCTCAGCTCAAACAGCTGCAAAACCTGTTTGCCCAGCACGGGAACCTTGAGTTCTATAAGATAAAGCCATAAACATGTTTGTCTGAGTCTTCTATCAAAAGTTACAGCTATTCATATGAAGTTGTACAAAAACGCTTTCTTTCGCCAAGACAGTGCGTTTCTCACTGTTACATGCATTTGAATGGGGAACTCGACCGAAACAAAGTATAGGTTTTCATTATGTGAATAACTTGGAAATCTTAGCTCAAACAGCTGCAAAACCTGTTTTCCCAGCACGGAGACCTTGAGTTCTATAATATAATGCCATAAACATGTTTGTCTGAGTCTTCTATCAAAAGTTACAGCTATTTCTATGAAGTTGTACAAAAACGCTTTCTTTCGCCAAGACAGTGCGTTTCTCACTGTTACATGCATTTGAATGGGGAACTCGACCGAAACAAAGTATAGGTTTTCATTATGTGAATAACTTGGAAATCTTAGCTCAAACAGCTGCAAAACCTGTTTGCCCAGCACGGGAACCTTGAGTTCTATAAGATAAAGCCATAAACATGTGTATCCGAGGCTTCTATCAAAAGTTACAGCTATTCATATGAAGTTGTACAAAAACGCTTTCTTTCGCCAAGACAGTGCGTTTCTCACTGTTACATGCATTTGAATGGGGAACTCGACCGAAACAAAGTATAGGTTTTCATTATGTGAATAACTTGGAAATCTTAGCTCAAACAGCTGCAAAACCTGTTTTCCCAGCACGGAGACCTTGAGTTCTATAATATAATGCCATAAACATGTTTGTCTGAGTCTTCTATCAAAAGTTACAGCTATTTCTATGAAGTTGTACAAAAACGCTTTCTTTCGCCAAGACAGTGCGTTTCTCACTGTTACATGCATTTGAATGGGGAACTCGACCGAAACAAAGTATAGGTTTTCATTATGTGAATAACTTGGAAATCTTAGCTCAAACAGCTGCAAAACCTGTTTGCCCAGCACGGGAACCTTGAGTTCTATAATATAAGGCCATAAACATGTTTGTCTGAGTCTTCTATCAAAAGTTACAGCTATTTCTATGAAGTTGTACAAAAACGCTTAATTTCGCCAAGACAGTGCGTTTCTCACTGTTACATGCATTTGAATGGGGAACTCGACCGAAACAAAGTATAGGTTTTCATTATGTGAATAACTTGGAAATCTTAGCTCAAACAGCTGCAAAACCTGTTTGCTCAGCACGGGAACCTTGAGTTCTATAAGATAAAGCCATAAACATGTGTATCCGAGTCTTCTATCAAAAGTTACAGCTATTCATATGAAGTTGTACAAAAACGCTTTCTTTCGCCAAGACAGTGCGTTTCTCACTGTTACATGCATTTGAATGGGGAACTCGACCGAAACAAAGTATAGGTTTTCATTATGTGAATAACTTGGAAATCTTAGCTCAAACAGCTGCAAAACCTGTTTTCCCAGCACGGAGACCTTGAGTTCTATAAGATAAAGCCATAAACATGTTTGTCTGAGTCTTCTATCAAAAGTTACAGCTATTTATATGAAGTTGTACAAAAACGCTTTCTTTCGCCAAGACAGTGCGTTTCTCACTGTTACATGCATTTGAATGGGGAACTCGACCGAAACAAAGTATAGGTTTTCATTATGTGAATAACTTGGAAATCTTAGCTCAAACAGCTGCAAAACCTGTTTGCCCAGCACGGGAACCTTGAGTTCTATAAGATAAAGCCATAAACATGTGTATCCGAGGCTTCTATCAAAAGTTACAGCTATTCATATGAAGTTGTACAAAAACGCTTTCTTTCGCCAAGACAGTGCGTTTCTCACTGTTACATGCATTTGAATGGGGAACTCGACCGAAACAAAGTATAGGTTTTCATTATGTGAATAACTTGGAAATCTTAGCTCAAACAGCTGCAAAACCTGTTTGCCCAGCACGGGAACCTTGAGTTCTATAAGATAAAGCCATAAACATGTGTATCCGAGTCTTCTATCAAAAGTTACAGCTATTCATATGAAGTTGTACAAAAACGCTTTCTTTCGCCAAGACAGTGCGTTTCTCACTGTTACATGCATTTGAATGGGGAACTCGACCGAAACAAAGTATAGGTTTTCATTATGTGAATAACTTGGAAATCTTAGCTCAAACAGCTGCAAAACCTGTTTTCCCAGCACGGAGACCTTGAGTTCTATAATATAATGCCATAAACATGTTTGTCTGAGTCTTCTATCAAAAGTTACAGCTATTTCTATGAAGTTGTACAAAAACGCTTTCTTTCGCCAAGACAGTGCGTTTCTCACTGTTACATGCATTTGAATGGGGAACTCGACCGAAACAAAGTATAGGTTTTCATTATGTGAATAACTTGGAAATCTTAGCTCAAACAGCTGCAAAACCTGTTTTCCCAGCACGGGGACCTTGAGTTCTATAATATAAGGCCATAAACATGTTTGTCTGAGTCTTCTATCAAAAGTTACAGCTATTTCTATGAAGTTGTACAAAAACGCTTTCTTTCGCCAAGACAGTGCGTTTCTCACTGTTACATGCATTTGAATGGGGAACTCGACCGAAACAAAGTATAGGTTTTCATTATGTGAATAACTTGGAAATCTCAGCTCAAACAGCTGCAAAACCTGTTTGCCCAGCACGGGAACCTTGAGTTCTATAAGATAAAGCCATAAACATGTTTGTCTGAGTCTTCTATCAAAAGTTACAGCTATTCATATGAAGTTGTACAAAAACGCTTTCTTTCGCCAAGACAGTGCGTTTCTCACTGTTACATGCATTTGAATGGGGAACTCGACCGAAACAAAGTATAGGTTTTCATTATGTGAATAACTTGGAAATCTTAGCTCAAACAGCTGCAAAACCTGTTTTCCCAGCACGGAGACCTTGAGTTCTATAATATAATGCCATAAACATGTTTGTCTGAGTCTTCTATCAAAAGTTACAGCTATTTCTATGAAGTTGTACAAAAACGCTTTCTTTCGCCAAGACAGTGCGTTTCTCACTGTTACATGCATTTGAATGGGGAACTCGACCGAAACAAAGTATAGGTTTTCATTATGTGAATAACTTGGAAATCTTAGCTCAAACAGCTGCAAAACCTGTTTGCCCAGCACGGGAACCTTGAGTTCTATAAGATAAAGCCATAAACATGTGTATCCGAGGCTTCTATCAAAAGTTACAGCTATTCATATGAAGTTGTACAAAAACGCTTTCTTTCGCCAAGACAGTGCGTTTCTCACTGTTACATGCATTTGAATGGGGAACTCGACCGAAACAAAGTATAGGTTTTCATTATGTGAATAACTTGGAAATCTTAGCTCAAACAGCTGCAAAACCTGTTTTCCCAGCACGGAGACCTTGAGTTCTATAATATAATGCCATAAACATGTTTGTCTGAGTCTTCTATCAAAAGTTACAGCTATTTCTATGAAGTTGTACAAAAACGCTTTCTTTCGCCAAGACAGTGCGTTTCTCACTGTTACATGCATTTGAATGGGGAACTCGACCGAAACAAAGTATAGGTTTTCATTATGTGAATAACTTGGAAATCTTAGCTCAAACAGCTGCAAAACCTGTTTGCCCAGCACGGGAACCTTGAGTTCTATAATATAAGGCCATAAACATGTTTGTCTGAGTCTTCTATCAAAAGTTACAGCTATTTCTATGAAGTTGTACAAAAACGCTTAATTTCGCCAAGACAGTGCGTTTCTCACTGTTACATGCATTTGAATGGGGAACTCGACCGAAACAAAGTATAGGTTTTCATTATGTGAATAACTTGGAAATCTTAGCTCAAACAGCTGCAAAACCTGTTTGCCCAGCACGGGAACCTTGAGTTCTATAAGATAAAGCCATAAACATGTGTATCCGAGTCTTCTATCAAAAGTTACAGCTATTCATATGAAGTTGTACAAAAACGCTTTCTTTCGCCAAGACAGTGCGTTTCTCACTGTTACATGCATTTGAATGGGGAACTCGACCGAAACAAAGTATAGGTTTTCATTATGTGAATAACTTGGAAATCTTAGCTCAAACAGCTGCAAAACCTGTTTTCCCAGCACGGAGACCTTGAGTTCTATAAGATAAAGCCATAAACATGTTTGTCTGAGTCTTCTATCAAAAGTTACAGCTATTTATATGAAGTTGTACAAAAACGCTTTCTTTCGCCAAGACAGTGCGTTTCTCACTGTTACATGCATTTGAATGGGGAACTCGACCGAAACAAAGTATAGGTTTTCATTATGTGAATAACTTGGAAATCTTAGCTCAAACAGCTGCAAAACCTGTTTGCCCAGCACGGGAACCTTGAGTTCTATAAGATAAAGCCATAAACATGTGTATCCGAGGCTTCTATCAAAAGTTACAGCTATTCATATGAAGTTGTACAAAAACGCTTTCTTTCGCCAAGACAGTGCGTTTCTCACTGTTACATGCATTTGAATGGGGAACTCGACCGAAACAAAGTATAGGTTTTCATTATGTGAATAACTTGGAAATCTTAGCTCAAACAGCTGCAAAACCTGTTTGCCCAGCACGGGAACCTTGAGTTCTATAAGATAAAGCCATAAACATGTGTATCCGAGTCTTCTATCAAAAGTTACAGCTATTCATATGAAGTTGTACAAAAACGCTTTCTTTCGCCAAGACAGTGCGTTTCTCACTGTTACATGCATTTGAATGGGGAACTCGACCGAAACAAAGTATAGGTTTTCATTATGTGAATAACTTGGAAATCTTAGCTCAAACAGCTGCAAAACCTGTTTTCCCAGCACGGAGACCTTGAGTTCTATAATATAATGCCATAAACATGTTTGTCTGAGTCTTCTATCAAAAGTTACAGCTATTTCTATGAAGTTGTACAAAAACGCTTTCTTTCGCCAAGACAGTGCGTTTCTCACTGTTACATGCATTTGAATGGGGAACTCGACCGAAACAAAGTATAGGTTTTCATTATGTGAATAACTTGGAAATCTTAGCTCAAACAGCTGCAAAACCTGTTTTCCCAGCACGGGGACCTTGAGTTCTATAATATAAGGCCATAAACATGTTTGTCTGAGTCTTCTATCAAAAGTTACAGCTATTTCTATGAAGTTGTACAAAAACGCTTTCTTTCGCCAAGACAGTGCGTTTCTCACTGTTACATGCATTTGAATGGGGAACTCGACCGAAACAAAGTATAGGTTTTCATTATGTGAATAACTTGGAAATCTCAGCTCAAACAGCTGCAAAACCTGTTTGCCCAGCACGGGAACCTTGAGTTCTATAAGATAAAGCCATAAACATGTTTGTCTGAGTCTTCTATCAAAAGTTACAGCTATTCATATGAAGTTGTACAAAAACGCTTTCTTTCGCCAAGACAGTGCGTTTCTCACTGTTACATGCATTTGAATGGGGAACTCGACCGAAACAAAGTATAGGTTTTCATTATGTGAATAACTTGGAAATCTTAGCTCAAACAGCTGCAAAACCTGTTTGCCCAGCACGGGAACCTTGAGTTCTATAAGATAAAGCCATAAACATGTGTATCCGAGTCTTCTATCAAAAGTTACAGCTATTCATATGAAGTTGTACAAAAACGCTTTCTTTCGCCACGACAGTGCGTTTCTCACTGTTACATGCATTTGAATGGGGAACTCGACCGAAACAAAGTATAGGTTTTCATTATGTGAATAACTTGGAAATCTTAGCTCAAACAGCTGCAAAACCTGTTTTCCCAGCACGGAGACCTTGAGTTCTATAAGATAAAGCCATAAACATGTTTGTCTGAGTCTTCTATCAAAAGTTACAGCTATTTATATGAAGTTGTACAAAAACGCTTTCTTTCGCCAAGACAGTGCGTTTCTCACTGTTACATGCATTTGAATGGGGAACTCGACCGAAACAAAGTATAGGTTTTCATTATGTGAATAACTTGGAAATCTTAGCTCAAACAGCTGCAAAACCTGTTTGCCCAGCACGGGAACCTTGAGTTCTATAAGATAAAGCCATAAACATGTGTATCCGAGGCTTCTATCAAAAGTTACAGCTATTCATATGAAGTTGTACAAAAACGCTTTCTTTCGCCAAGACAGTGCGTTTCTCACTGTTACATGCATTTGAATGGGGAACTCGACCGAAACAAAGTATAGGTTTTCATTATGTGAATAACTTGGAAATCTTAGCTCAAACAGCTGCAAAACCTGTTTGCCCAGCACGGGAACCTTGAGTTCTATAAGATAAAGCCATAAACATGTGTATCCGAGTCTTCTATCAAAAGTTACAGCTATTCATATGAAGTTGTACAAAAACGCTTTCTTTCGCCAAGACAGTGCGTTTCTCACTGTTACATGCATTTGAATGGGGAACTCGACCGAAACAAAGTATAGGTTTTCATTATGTGAATAACTTGGAAATCTTAGCTCAAACAGCTGCAAAACCTGTTTTCCCAGCACGGAGACCTTGAGTTCTATAATATAATGCCATAAACATGTTTGTCTGAGTCTTCTATCAAAAGTTACAGCTATTTCTATGAAGTTGTACAAAAACGCTTTCTTTCGCCAAGACAGTGCGTTTCTCACTGTTACATGCATTTGAATGGGGAACTCGACCGAAACAAAGTATAGGTTTTCATTATGTGAATAACTTGGAAATCTTAGCTCAAACAGCTGCAAAACCTGTTTGCCCAGCACGGGAACCTTGAGTTCTATAAGATAAAGCCATAAACATGTTTGTCTGAGTCTTCTATCAAAAGTTACAGCTATTTATATGAAGTTGTACAAAAACGCTTTCTTTCGCCAAGACAGTGCGTTTCTCACTGTTACATGCATTTGAATGGGGAACTCGACCGAAACAAAGTATAGGTTTTCATTATGTGAATAACTTGGAAATCTTAGCTCAAACAGCTGCAAAACCTGTTTGCCCAGCACGGGAACCTTGAGTTCTATAAGATAAAGCCATAAACATGTGTATCCGAGGCTTCTATCAAAAGTTACAGCTATTTATATGAAGTTGTACAAAAACGCTTTCTTTCGCCAAGACAGTGCGTTTCTCACTGTTACATGCATTTGAATGGGGAACTCGACCGAAACAAAGTATAGGTTTTCATTATGTGAATAACTTGGAAATCTTAGCTCAAACAGCTGCAAAACCTGTTTGCCCAGCACGGGAACCTTGAGTTCTATAAGATAAAGCCATAAACATGTTTGTCTGAGTCTTCTATCAAAAGTTACAGCTATTTATATGAAGTTGTACAAAAACGCTTTCTTTCGCCAAGACAGTGCGTTTCTCACTGTTACATGCATTTGAATGGGGAACTCGACCGAAACAAAGTATAGGTTTTCATTATGTGAATAACTTGGAAATCTTAGCTCAAACAGCTGCAAAACCTGTTTTCCCAGCACGGAGACCTTGAGTTCTATAAGATAAAGCCATAAACATGTTTGTCTGAGTCTTCTATCAAAAGTTACAGCTATTTATATGAAGTTGTACAAAAACGCTTTCTTTCGCCAAGACAGTGCGTTTCTCACTGTTACATGCATTTGAATGGGGAACTCGACCGAAACAAAGTATAGGTTTTCATTATGTGAATAACTTGGAAATCTTAGCTCAAACAGCTGCAAAACCTGTTTGCCCAGCACGGGAACCTTGAGTTCTATAAGATAAAGCCATAAACATGTGTATCCGAGGCTTCTATCAAAAGTTACAGCTATTCATATGAAGTTGTACAAAAACGCTTTCTTTCGCCAAGACAGTGCGTTTCTCACTGTTACATGCATTTGAATGGGGAACTCGACCGAAACAAAGTATAGGTTTTCATTATGTGAATAACTTGGAAATCTTAGCTCAAACAGCTGCAAAACCTGTTTGCCCAGCACGGGAACCTTGAGTTCTATAAGATAAAGCCATAAACATGTGTATCCGAGTCTTCTATCAAAAGTTACAGCTATTCATATGAAGTTGTACAAAAACGCTTTCTTTCGCCAAGACAGTGCGTTTCTCACTGTTACATGCATTTGAATGGGGAACTCGACCGAAACAAAGTATAGGTTTTCATTATGTGAATAACTTGGAAATCTTAGCTCAAACAGCTGCAAAACCTGTTTTCCCAGCACGGAGACCTTGAGTTCTATAATATAATGCCATAAACATGTTTGTCTGAGTCTTCTATCAAAAGTTACAGCTATTTCTATGAAGTTGTACAAAAACGCTTTCTTTCGCCAAGACAGTGCGTTTCTCACTGTTACATGCATTTGAATGGGGAACTCGACCGAAACAAAGTATAGGTTTTCATTATGTGAATAACTTGGAAATCTCAGCTCAAACAGCTGCAAAACCTGTTTGCCCAGCACGGGAACCTTGAGTTCTATAAGATAAAGCCATAAACATGTGTATCCGAGGCTTCTATCAAAAGTTACAGCTATTTATATGAAGTTGTACAAAAACGCTTTCTTTCGCCAAGACAGTGCGTTTCTCACTGTTACATGCATTTGAATGGGGAACTCGACCGAAACAAAGTATAGGTTTTCATTATGTGAATAACTTGGAAATCTTAGCTCAAACAGCTGCAAAACCTGTTTGCCCAGCACGGGAACCTTGAGTTCTATAAGATAAAGCCATAAACATGTGTATCCGAGGCTTCTATCAAAAGTTACAGCTATTCATATGAAGTTGTACAAAAACACTTTCTTTCGCCAAGACAGTGCGTTTCTCACTGTTACATGCATTTGAATGGGGAACTCGACCGAAACAAAGTATAGGTTTTCATTATGTGAATAACTTGGAAATCTTAGCTCAAACAGCTGCAAAACCTGTTTGCCCAGCACGGAGACCTTGAGTTCTATAAGATAAAGCCATAAACATGTTTGTCTGAGTCTTCTATCAAAAGTTACAGCTATTTATATGAAGTTGTACAAAAACGCTTTCTTTCGCCAAGACAGTGCGTTTCTCACTGTTACATGCATTTGAATGGGGAACTCGACCGAAACAAAGTATAGGTTTTCATTATGTGAATAACTTGGAAATCTTAGCTCAAACAGCTGCAAAACCTGTTTGCCCAGCACGGGAACCTTGAGTTCTATAAGATAAAGCCATAAACATGTTTGTCTGAGTCTTCTATCAAAAGTTACAGCTATTTATATGAAGTTGTACAAAAACGTTTTCTTTCGCCAAGACAGTGCGTTTCTCACTGTTACATGCATTTGAATGGGGAACTCGACCGAAACAAAGTATAGGTTTTCATTATGTGAATAACTTGGAAATCTTAGCTCAAACAGCTGCAAAACCTGTTTGCCCAGCACGGGAACCTTGAGTTCTATAAGATAAAGCCATAAACATGTGTATCCGAGTCTTCTATCAAAAGTTACAGCTATTTCTATGAAGTTGTACAAAAACGCTTTCTTTCGCCAAGACAGTGCGTTTCTCACTGTTACATGCATTTGAATGGGGAACTCGACCGAAACAAAGTATAGGTTTTCATTATGTGAATAACTTGGAAATCTTAGCTCAAACAGCTGCAAAACCTGTTTGCCCAGCACGGGAACCTTGAGTTCTATAAGATAAAGCCATAAACATGTGTATCCGAGGCTTCTATCAAAAGTTACAGCTATTCATATGAAGTTGTACAAAAACACTTTCTTTCGCCAAGACAGTGCGTTTCTCACTGTTACATGCATTTGAATGGGGAACTCGACCGAAACAAAGTATAGGTTTTCATTATGTGAATAACTTGGAAATCTTAGCTCAAACAGCTGCAAAACCTGTTTGCCCAGCACGGAGACCTTGAGTTCTATAAGATAAAGCCATAAACATGTTTGTCTGAGTCTTCTATCAAAAGTTACAGCTATTTATATGAAGTTGTACAAAAACGCTTTCTTTCGCCAAGACAGTGCGTTTCTCACTGTTACATGCATTTGAATGGGGAACTCGACCGAAACAAAGTATAGGTTTTCATTATGTGAATAACTTGGAAATCTTAGCTCAAACAGCTGCAAAACCTGTTTGCCCAGCACGGGAACCTTGAGTTCTATAAGATAAAGCCATAAACATGTTTGTCTGAGTCTTCTATCAAAAGTTACAGCTATTTATATGAAGTTGTACAAAAACGCTTTCTTTCGCCAAGACAGTGCGTTTCTCACTGTTACATGCATTTGAATGGGGAACTCGACCGAAACAAAGTATAGGTTTTCATTATGTGAATAACTTGGAAATCTTAGCTCAAACAGCTGCAAAACCTGTTTGCCCAGCACGGGAACCTTGAGTTCTATAAGATAAAGCCATAAACATGTGTATCCGAGGCTTCTATCAAAAGTTACAGCTATTCATATGAAGTTGTACAAAAACGCTTTCTTTCGCCAAGACAGTGCGTTTCTCACTGTTACATGCATTTGAATGGGGAACTCGACCGAAACAAAGTATAGGTTTTCATTATGTGAATAACTTGGAAATCTTAGCTCAAACAGCTGCAAAACCTGTTTGCCCAGCACGGGAACCTTGAGTTCTATAAGATAAAGCCATAAACATGTGTATCCGAGTCTTCTATCAAAAGTTACAGCTATTTCTATGAAGTTGTACAAAAACGCTTTCTTTCGCCAAGACAGTGCGTTTCTCACTGTTACATGCATTTGAATGGGGAACTCGACCGAAACAAAGTATAGGTTTTCATTATGTGAATAACTTGGAAATCTTAGCTCAAACAGCTGCAAAACCTGTTTGCCCAGCACGGGAACCTTGAGTTCTATAAGATAAAGCCATAAACATGTGTATCCGAGTCTTCTATCAAAAGTTACAGCTATTCATATGAAGTTGTACAAAAACGCTTTCTTTCGCCAAGACAGTGCGTTTCTCACTGTTACATGCATTTGAATGGGGAACTCGACCGAAACAAAGTATAGGTTTTCATTATGTGAATAACTTGGAAATCTTAGCTCAAACAGCTGCAAAACCTGTTTTCCCAGCACGGAGACCTTGAGTTCTATAATATAATGCCATAAACATGTTTGTCTGAGTCTTCTATTAAAAGTTACAGCTATTTCAATGAAGTTGTACAAAAACGCTTTCTTTCGCCAAGACAGTGCGTTTCTCACTGTTACATGCATTTGAATGGGGAACTCGACCGAAACAAAGTATAGGTTTTCATTATGTGAATAACTTGGAAATCTTAGCTCAAACAGCTGCAAAACCTGTTTTCCCAGCACGGGGACCTTGAGTTCTATAATATAAGGCCATAAACATGTTTGTCTGAGTCTTCTATCAAAAGTTACAGCTATTTCTATGAAGTTGTACAAAAACGCTTTCTTTCGCCAAGACAGTGCGTTTCTCACTGTTACATGCATTTGAATGGGGAACTCGACCGAAACAAAGTATAGGTTTTCATTATGTGAATAACTTGGAAATCTCAGCTCAAACAGCTGCAAAACCTGTTTGCCCAGCACGGGAACCTTGAGTTCTATAAGATAAAGCCATAAACATGTGTATCCGAGGCTTCTATCAAAAGTTACAGCTATTTATATGAAGTTGTACAAAAACGCTTTCTTTCGCCAAGACAGTGCGTTTCTCACTGTTACATGCATTTGAATGGGGAACTCGACCGAAACAAAGTATAGGTTTTCATTATGTGAATAACTTGGAAATCTTAGCTCAAACAGCTGCAAAACCTGTTTGCCCAGCACGGGAACCTTGAGTTCTATAAGATAAAGCCATAAACATGTGTATCCGAGTCTTCTATCAAAAGTTACAGCTATTTATATGAAGTTGTACAAAAACGCTTTCTTTCGCCAAGACAGTGCGTTTCTCACTGTTACATGCATTTGAATGGGGAACTCGACCGAAACAAAGTATAGGTTTTCATTATGTGAATAACTTGGAAATCTTAGCTCAAACAGCTGCAAAACCTGTTTGCCCAGCACGGGAACCTTGAGTTCTATAAGATAAAGCCATAAACATGTGTATCCGAGGCTTCTATCAAAAGTTACAGCTATTCATATGAAGTTGTACAAAAACGCTTTCTTTCGCCAAGACAGTGCGTTTCTCACTGTTACATGCATTTGAATGGGGAACTCGACCGAAACAAAGTATAGGTTTTCATTATGTGAATAACTTGGAAATCTTAGCTCAAACAGCTGCAAAACCTGTTTTCCCAGCACGGAGACCTTGAGTTCTATAATATAAGGCCATAAACATGTTTGTCTGAGTCTTCTATCAAAAGTTACAGCTATTTCTATGAAGTTGTACAAAAACGCTTTCTTTCGCCAAGACAGTGCGTTTCTCACTGTTACATGCATTTGAATGGGGAACTCGACCGAAACAAAGTATAGGTTTTCATTATGTGAATAACTTGGAAATCTTAGCTCAAACAGCTGCAAAACCTGTTTGCCCAGCACGGGAACCTTGAGTTCTATAAGATAAAGCCATAAACATGTTTGTCTGAGTCTTCTATCAAAAGTTACAGCTATTTATATGAAGTTGTACAAAAACGCTTTCTTTCGCCAAGACAGTGCGTTTCTCACTGTTACATGCATTTGAATGGGGAACTCGACCGAAACAAAGTATAGGTTTTCATTATGTGAATAACTTGGAAATCTTAGCTCAAACAGCTGCAAAACCTGTTTTCCCAGCACGGAGACCTTGAGTTCTATAATATAATGCCATAAACATGTTTGTCTGAGTCTTCTATCAAAAGTTACAGCTATTTCTATGAAGTTGTACAAAAACGCTTTCTTTCGCCAAGACAGTGCGTTTCTCACTGTTACATGCATTTGAATGGGGAACTCGACCGAAACAAAGTATAGGTTTTCATTATGTGAATAACTTGGAAATCTTAGCTCAAACAGCTGCAAAACCTGTTTGCCCAGCACGGGAACCTTGAGTTCTATAATATAAGGCCATAAACATGTTTGTCTGAGTCTTCTATCAAAAGTTACAGCTATTTCTATGAAGTTGTACAAAAACGCTTAATTTCGCCAAGACAGTGCGTTTCTCACTGTTACATGCATTTGAATGGGGAACTCGACCGAAACAAAGTATAGGTTTTCATTATGTGAATAACTTGGAAATCTTAGCTCAAACAGCTGCAAAACCTGTTTGCCCAGCACGGGAACCTTGAGTTCTATAAGATAAAGCCATAAACATGTGTATCCGAGTCTTCTATCAAAAGTTACAGCTATTCATATGAAGTTGTACAAAAACGCTTTCTTTCGCCAAGACAGTGCGTTTCTCACTGTTACATGCATTTGAATGGGGAACTCGACCGAAACAAAGTATAGGTTTTCATTATGTGAATAACTTGGAAATCTTAGCTCAAACAGCTGCAAAACCTGTTTTCCCAGCACGGAGACCTTGAGTTCTATAAGATAAAGCCATAAACATGTTTGTCTGAGTCTTCTATCAAAAGTTACAGCTATTTATATGAAGTTGTACAAAAACGCTTTCTTTCGCCAAGACAGTGCGTTTCTCACTGTTACATGCATTTGAATGGGGAACTCGACCGAAACAAAGTATAGGTTTTCATTATGTGAATAACTTGGAAATCTTAGCTCAAACAGCTGCAAAACCTGTTTGCCCAGCACGGGAACCTTGAGTTCTATAAGATAAAGCCATAAACATGTGTATCCGAGGCTTCTATCAAAAGTTACAGCTATTCATATGAAGTTGTACAAAAACGCTTTCTTTCGCCAAGACAGTGCGTTTCTCACTGTTACATGCATTTGAATGGGGAACTCGACCGAAACAAAGTATAGGTTTTCATTATGTGAATAACTTGGAAATCTTAGCTCAAACAGCTGCAAAACCTGTTTGCCCAGCACGGGAACCTTGAGTTCTATAAGATAAAGCCATAAACATGTGTATCCGAGTCTTCTATCAAAAGTTACAGCTATTCATATGAAGTTGTACAAAAACGCTTTCTTTCGCCAAGACAGTGCGTTTCTCACTGTTACATGCATTTGAATGGGGAACTCGACCGAAACAAAGTATAGGTTTTCATTATGTGAATAACTTGGAAATCTTAGCTCAAACAGCTGCAAAACCTGTTTGCCCAGCACGGAGACCTTGAGTTCTATAAGATAAAGCCATAAACATGTTTGTCTGAGTCTTCTATCAAAAGTTACAGCTATTTATATGAAGTTGTACAAAAACGCTTTCTTTCGCCAAGACAGTGCGTTTCTCACTGTTACATGCATTTGAATGGGGAACTCGACCGAAACAAAGTATAGGTTTTCATTATGTGAATAACTTGGAAATCTTAGCTCAAACAGCTGCAAAACCTGTTTGCCCAGCACGGGAACCTTGAGTTCTATAAGATAAAGCCATAAACATGTTTGTCTGAGTCTTCTATCAAAAGTTACAGCTATTTATATGAAGTTGTACAAAAACGCTTTCTTTCGCCAAGACAGTGCGTTTCTCACTGTTACATGCATTTGAATGGGGAACTCGACCGAAACAAAGTATAGGTTTTCATTATGTGAATAACTTGGAAATCTTAGCTCAAACAGCTGCAAAACCTGTTTGCCCAGCACGGGAACCTTGAGTTCTATAAGATAAAGCCATAAACATGTGTATCCGAGGCTTCTATCAAAAGTTACAGCTATTCATATGAAGTTGTACAAAAACGCTTTCTTTCGCCAAGACAGTGCGTTTCTCACTGTTACATGCATTTGAATGGGGAACTCGACCGAAACAAAGTATAGGTTTTCATTATGTGAATAACTTGGAAATCTTAGCTCAAACAGCTGCAAAACCTGTTTTCCCAGCACGGAGACCTTGAGTTCTGTAATATAATGCCATAAACATGTTTGTCTGAGTCTTCTATCAAAAGTTACAGCTATTTCTATGAAGTTGTACAAAAACGCTTTCTTTCGCCAAGACAGTGCGTTTCTCACTGTTACATGCATTTGAATGGGGAACTCGACCGAAACAAAGTATAGGTTTTCATTATGTGAATAACTTGGAAATCTTAGCTCAAACAGCTGCAAAACCTGTTTGCCCAGCACGGGAACCTTGAGTTCTATAATATAAGGCCATAAACATGTTTGTCTGAGTCTTCTATCAAAAGTTACAGCTATTTCTATGAAGTTGTACAAAAACGCTTAATTTCGCCAAGACAGTGCGTTTCTCACTGTTACATGCATTTGAATGGGGAACTCGACCGAAACAAAGTATAGGTTTTCATTATGTGAATAACTTGGAAATCTTAGCTCAAACAGCTGCAAAACCTGTTTGCCCAGCACGGGAACCTTGAGTTCTATAAGATAAAGCCATAAACATGTGTATCCGAGTCTTCTATCAAAAGTTACAGCTATTCATATGAAGTTGTACAAAAACGCTTTCTTTCGCCAAGACAGTGCGTTTCTCACTGTTACATGCATTTGAATGGGGAACTCGACCGAAACAAAGTATAGGTTTTCATTATGTGAATAACTTGGAAATCTTAGCTCAAACAGCTGCAAAACCTGTTTTCCCAGCACGGAGACCTTGAGTTCTATAAGATAAAGCCATAAACATGTTTGTCTGAGTCTTCTATCAAAAGTTACAGCTATTTATATGAAGTTGTACAAAAACGCTTTCTTTCGCCAAGACAGTGCGTTTCTCACTGTTACATGCATTTGAATGGGGAACTCGACCGAAACAAAGTATAGGTTTTCATTATGTGAATAACTTGGAAATCTTAGCTCAAACAGCTGCAAAACCTGTTTGCCCAGCACGGGAACCTTGAGTTCTATAAGATAAAGCCATAAACATGTGTATCCGAGGCTTCTATCAAAAGTTACAGCTATTCATATGAAGTTGTACAAAAACGCTTTCTTTCGCCAAGACAGTGCGTTTCTCACTGTTACATGCATTTGAATGGGGAACTCGACCGAAACAAAGTATAGGTTTTCATTATGTGAATAACTTGGAAATCTTAGCTCAAACAGCTGCAAAACCTGTTTTCCCAGCACGGAGACCTTGAGTTCTATAATATAATGCCATAAACATGTTTGTCTGAGTCTTCTATCAAAAGTTACAGCTATTTCTATGAAGTTGTACAAAAACGCTTTCTTTCGCCAAGACAGTGCGTTTCTCACTGTTACATGCATTTGAATGGGGAACTCGACCGAAACAAAGTATAGGTTTTCATTATGTGAATAACTTGGAAATCTTAGCTCAAACAGCTGCAAAACCTGTTTTCCCAGCACGGGGACCTTGAGTTCTATAATATAAGGCCATAAACATGTTTGTCTGAGTCTTCTATCAAAAGTTACAGCTATTTCTATGAAGTTGTACAAAAACGCTTTCTTTCGCCAAGACAGTGCGTTTCTCACTGTTACATGCATTTGAATGGGGAACTCGACCGAAACAAAGTATAGGTTTTCATTATGTGAATAACTTGGAAATCTCAGCTCAAACAGCTGCAAAACCTGTTTGCCCAGCACGGGAACCTTGAGTTCTATAAGATAAAGCCATAAACATGTTTGTCTGAGTCTTCTATCAAAAGTTACAGCTATTTATATGAAGTTGTACAAAAACGCTTTCTTTCGCCAAGACAGTGCGTTTCTCACTGTTACATGCATTTGAATGGGGAACTCGACCGAAACAAAGTATAGGTTTTCATTATGTGAATAACTTGGAAATCTTAGCTCAAACAGCTGCAAAACCTGTTTGCCCAGCACGGGAACCTTGAGTTCTATAAGATAAAGCCATAAACATGTGTATCCGAGGCTTCTATCAAAAGTTACAGCTATTCATATGAAGTTGTACAAAAACGCTTTCTTTCGCCAAGACAGTGCGTTTCTCACTGTTACATGCATTTGAATGGGGAACTCGACCGAAACAAAGTATAGGTTTTCATTATGTGAATAACTTGGAAATCTTAGCTCAAACAGCTGCAAAACCTGTTTGCCCAGCACGGGAACCTTGAGTTCTATAAGATAAAGCCATAAACATGTTTGTCTGAGTCTTCTATCAAAAGTTACAGCTATTTATATGAAGTTGTACAAAAACGCTTTCTTTCGCCAAGACAGTGCGTTTCTCACTGTTACATGCATTTGAATGGGGAACTCGACCGAAACAAAGTATAGGTTTTCATTATGTGAATAACTTGGAAATCTTAGCTCAAACAGCTGCAAAACCTGTTTGCCCAGCACGGGAACCTTGAGTTCTATAAGATAAAGCCATAAACATGTGTATCCGAGGCTTCTATCAAAAGTTACAGCTATTCATATGAAGTTGTACAAAAACGCTTTCTTTCGCCAAGACAGTGCGTTTCTCACTGTTACATGCATTTGAATGGGGAACTCGACCGAAACAAAGTATAGGTTTTCATTATGTGAATAACTTGGAAATCTTAGCTCAAACAGCTGCAAAACCTGTTTTCCCAGCACGGGGACCTTGAGTTCTATAATATAAGGCCATAAACATGTTTGTCTGAGTCTTCTATCAAAAGTTACAGCTATTTCTATGAAGTTGTACAAAAACGCTTTCTTTCGCCAAGACAGTGCGTTTCTCACTGTTACATGCATTTGAATGGGGAACTCGACCGAAACAAAGTATAGGTTTTCATTATGTGAATAACTTGGAAATCTCAGCTCAAACAGCTGCAAAACCTGTTTGCCCAGCACGGGAACCTTGAGTTCTATAAGATAAAGCCATAAACATGTGTATCCGAGGCTTCTATCAAAAGTTACAGCTATTTATATGAAGTTGTACAAAAACGCTTTCTTTCGCCAAGACAGTGCGTTTCTCACTGTTACATGCATTTGAATGGGGAACTCGACCGAAACAAAGTATAGGTTTTCATTATGTGAATAACTTGGAAATCTTAGCTCAAACAGCTGCAAAACCTGTTTGCCCAGCACGGGAACCTTGAGTTCTATAAGATAAAGCCATAAACATGTGTATCCGAGTCTTCTATCAAAAGTTACAGCTATTTATATGAAGTTGTACAAAAACGCTTTCTTTCGCCAAGACAGTGCGTTTCTCACTGTTACATGCATTTGAATGGGGAACTCGACCGAAACAAAGTATAGGTTTTCATTATGTGAATAACTTGGAAATCTTAGCTCAAACAGCTGCAAAACCTGTTTGCCCAGCACGGGAACCTTGAGTTCTATAAGATAAAGCCATAAACATGTGTATCCGAGGCTTCTATCAAAAGTTACAGCTATTCATATGAAGTTGTACAAAAACGCTTTCTTTCGCCAAGACAGTGCGTTTCTCACTGTTACATGCATTTGAATGGGGAACTCGACCGAAACAAAGTATAGGTTTTCATTATGTGAATAACTTGGAAATCTTAGCTCAAACAGCTGCAAAACCTGTTTTCCCAGCACGGAGACCTTGAGTTCTATAATATAAGGCCATAAACATGTTTGTCTGAGTCTTCTATCAAAAGTTACAGCTATTTCTATGAAGTTGTACAAAAACGCTTTCTTTCGCCAAGACAGTGCGTTTCTCACTGTTACATGCATTTGAATGGGGAACTCGACCGAAACAAAGTATAGGTTTTCATTATGTGAATAACTTGGAAATCTTAGCTCAAACAGCTGCAAAACCTGTTTGCCCAGCACGGGAACCTTGAGTTCTATAAGATAAAGCCATAAACATGTTTGTCTGAGTCTTCTATCAAAAGTTACAGCTATTTATATGAAGTTGTACAAAAACGCTTTCTTTCGCCAAGACAGTGCGTTTCTCACTGTTACATGCATTTGAATGGGGAACTCGACCGAAACAAAGTATAGGTTTTCATTATGTGAATAACTTGGAAATCTTAGCTCAAACAGCTGCAAAACCTGTTTTCCCAGCACGGAGACCTTGAGTTCTATAATATAATGCCATAAACATGTTTGTCTGAGTCTTCTATCAAAAGTTACAGCTATTTCTATGAAGTTGTACAAAAACGCTTTCTTTCGCCAAGACAGTGCGTTTCTCACTGTTACATGCATTTGAATGGGGAACTCGACCGAAACAAAGTATAGGTTTTCATTATGTGAATAACTTGGAAATCTTAGCTCAAACAGCTGCAAAACCTGTTTGCCCAGCACGGGAACCTTGAGTTCTATAATATAAGGCCATAAACATGTTTGTCTGAGTCTTCTATCAAAAGTTACAGCTATTTCTATGAAGTTGTACAAAAACGCTTAATTTCGCCAAGACAGTGCGTTTCTCACTGTTACATGCATTTGAATGGGGAACTCGACCGAAACAAAGTATAGGTTTTCATTATGTGAATAACTTGGAAATCTTAGCTCAAACAGCTGCAAAACCTGTTTGCCCAGCACGGGAACCTTGAGTTCTATAAGATAAAGCCATAAACATGTGTATCCGAGTCTTCTATCAAAAGTTACAGCTATTCATATGAAGTTGTACAAAAACGCTTTCTTTCGCCAAGACAGTGCGTTTCTCACTGTTACATGCATTTGAATGGGGAACTCGACCGAAACAAAGTATAGGTTTTCATTATGTGAATAACTTGGAAATCTTAGCTCAAACAGCTGCAAAACCTGTTTTCCCAGCACGGAGACCTTGAGTTCTATAAGATAAAGCCATAAACATGTTTGTCTGAGTCTTCTATCAAAAGTTACAGCTATTTATATGAAGTTGTACAAAAACGCTTTCTTTCGCCAAGACAGTGCGTTTCTCACTGTTACATGCATTTGAATGGGGAACTCGACCGAAACAAAGTATAGGTTTTCATTATGTGAATAACTTGGAAATCTTAGCTCAAACAGCTGCAAAACCTGTTTGCCCAGCACGGGAACCTTGAGTTCTATAAGATAAAGCCATAAACATGTGTATCCGAGGCTTCTATCAAAAGTTACAGCTATTCATATGAAGTTGTACAAAAACGCTTTCTTTCGCCAAGACAGTGCGTTTCTCACTGTTACATGCATTTGAATGGGGAACTCGACCGAAACAAAGTATAGGTTTTCATTATGTGAATAACTTGGAAATCTTAGCTCAAACAGCTGCAAAACCTGTTTGCCCAGCACGGGAACCTTGAGTTCTATAAGATAAAGCCATAAACATGTGTATCCGAGTCTTCTATCAAAAGTTACAGCTATTCATATGAAGTTGTACAAAAACGCTTTCTTTCGCCAAGACAGTGCGTTTCTCACTGTTACATGCATTTGAATGGGGAACTCGACCGAAACAAAGTATAGGTTTTCATTATGTGAATAACTTGGAAATCTTAGCTCAAACAGCTGCAAAACCTGTTTGCCCAGCACGGAGACCTTGAGTTCTATAAGATAAAGCCATAAACATGTTTGTCTGAGTCTTCTATCAAAAGTTACAGCTATTTATATGAAGTTGTACAAAAACGCTTTCTTTCGCCAAGACAGTGCGTTTCTCACTGTTACATGCATTTGAATGGGGAACTCGACCGAAACAAAGTATAGGTTTTCATTATGTGAATAACTTGGAAATCTTAGCTCAAACAGCTGCAAAACCTGTTTGCCCAGCACGGGAACCTTGAGTTCTATAAGATAAAGCCATAAACATGTTTGTCTGAGTCTTCTATCAAAAGTTACAGCTATTTATATGAAGTTGTACAAAAACGCTTTCTTTCGCCAAGACAGTGCGTTTCTCACTGTTACATGCATTTGAATGGGGAACTCGACCGAAACAAAGTATAGGTTTTCATTATGTGAATAACTTGGAAATCTTAGCTCAAACAGCTGCAAAACCTGTTTGCCCAGCACGGGAACCTTGAGTTCTATAAGATAAAGCCATAAACATGTGTATCCGAGGCTTCTATCAAAAGTTACAGCTATTCATATGAAGTTGTACAAAAACGCTTTCTTTCGCCAAGACAGTGCGTTTCTCACTGTTACATGCATTTGAATGGGGAACTCGACCGAAACAAAGTATAGGTTTTCATTATGTGAATAACTTGGAAATCTTAGCTCAAACAGCTGCAAAACCTGTTTTCCCAGCACGGAGACCTTGAGTTCTATAATATAAGGCCATAAACATGTTTGTCTGAGTCTTCTATCAAAAGTTACAGCTATTTCTATGAAGTTGTACAAAAACGCTTAATTTCGCCAAGACAGTGCGTTTCTCACTGTTACATGCATTTGAATGGGGAACTCGACCGAAACAAAGTATAGGTTTTCATTATGTGAATAACTTGGAAATCTTAGCTCAAACAGCTGCAAAACCTGTTTGCCCAGCACGGGAACCTTGAGTTCTATAAGATAAAGCCATAAACATGTGTATCCGAGTCTTCTATCAAAAGTTACAGCTATTCATATGAAGTTGTACAAAAACGCTTTCTTTCGCCAAGACAGTGCGTTTCTCACTGTTACATGCATTTGAATGGGGAACTCGACCGAAACAAAGTATAGGTTTTCATTATGTGAATAACTTGGAAATCTTAGCTCAAACAGCTGCAAAACCTGTTTTCCCAGCACGGAGACCTTGAGTTCTGTAATATAATGCCATAAACATGTTTGTCTGAGTCTTCTATCAAAAGTTACAGCTATTTCTATGAAGTTGTACAAAAACGCTTTCTTTCGCCAAGACAGTGCGTTTCTCACTGTTACATGCATTTGAATGGGGAACTCGACCGAAACAAAGTATAGGTTTTCATTATGTGAATAACTTGGAAATCTTAGCTCAAACAGCTGCAAAACCTGTTTGCCCAGCACGGGAACCTTGAGTTCTATAATATAAGGCCATAAACATGTTTGTCTGAGTCTTCTATCAAAAGTTACAGCTATTTCTATGAAGTTGTACAAAAACGCTTAATTTCGCCAAGACAGTGCGTTTCTCACTGTTACATGCATTTGAATGGGGAACTCGACCGAAACAAAGTATAGGTTTTCATTATGTGAATAACTTGGAAATCTTAGCTCAAACAGCTGCAAAACCTGTTTGCCCAGCACGGGAACCTTGAGTTCTATAAGATAAAGCCATAAACATGTGTATCCGAGTCTTCTATCAAAAGTTACAGCTATTCATATGAAGTTGTACAAAAACGCTTTCTTTCGCCAAGACAGTGCGTTTCTCACTGTTACATGCATTTGAATGGGGAACTCGACCGAAACAAAGTATAGGTTTTCATTATGTGAATAACTTGGAAATCTTAGCTCAAACAGCTGCAAAACCTGTTTTCCCAGCACGGAGACCTTGAGTTCTATAAGATAAAGCCATAAACATGTTTGTCTGAGTCTTCTATCAAAAGTTACAGCTATTTATATGAAGTTGTACAAAAACGCTTTCTTTCGCCAAGACAGTGCGTTTCTCACTGTTACATGCATTTGAATGGGGAACTCGACCGAAACAAAGTATAGGTTTTCATTATGTGAATAACTTGGAAATCTTAGCTCAAACAGCTGCAAAACCTGTTTGCCCAGCACGGGAACCTTGAGTTCTATAAGATAAAGCCATAAACATGTGTATCCGAGGCTTCTATCAAAAGTTACAGCTATTCATATGAAGTTGTACAAAAACGCTTTCTTTCGCCAAGACAGTGCGTTTCTCACTGTTACATGCATTTGAATGGGGAACTCGACCGAAACAAAGTATAGGTTTTCATTATGTGAATAACTTGGAAATCTTAGCTCAAACAGCTGCAAAACCTGTTTTCCCAGCACGGAGACCTTGAGTTCTATAATATAATGCCATAAACATGTTTGTCTGAGTCTTCTATCAAAAGTTACAGCTATTTCTATGAAGTTGTACAAAAACGCTTTCTTTCGCCAAGACAGTGCGTTTCTCACTGTTACATGCATTTGAATGGGGAACTCGACCGAAACAAAGTATAGGTTTTCATTATGTGAATAACTTGGAAATCTTAGCTCAAACAGCTGCAAAACCTGTTTTCCCAGCACGGGGACCTTGAGTTCTATAATATAAGGCCATAAACATGTTTGTCTGAGTCTTCTATCAAAAGTTACAGCTATTTCTATGAAGTTGTACAAAAACGCTTTCTTTCGCCAAGACAGTGCGTTTCTCACTGTTACATGCATTTGAATGGGGAACTCGACCGAAACAAAGTATAGGTTTTCATTATGTGAATAACTTGGAAATCTCAGCTCAAACAGCTGCAAAACCTGTTTGCCCAGCACGGGAACCTTGAGTTCTATAAGATAAAGCCATAAACATGTTTGTCTGAGTCTTCTATCAAAAGTTACAGCTATTTATATGAAGTTGTACAAAAACGCTTTCTTTCGCCAAGACAGTGCGTTTCTCACTGTTACATGCATTTGAATGGGGAACTCGACCGAAACAAAGTATAGGTTTTCATTATGTGAATAACTTGGAAATCTTAGCTCAAACAGCTGCAAAACCTGTTTGCCCAGCACGGGAACCTTGAGTTCTATAAGATAAAGCCATAAACATGTGTATCCGAGGCTTCTATCAAAAGTTACAGCTATTCATATGAAGTTGTACAAAAACGCTTTCTTTCGCCAAGACAGTGCGTTTCTCACTGTTACATGCATTTGAATGGGGAACTCGACCGAAACAAAGTATAGGTTTTCATTATGTGAATAACTTGGAAATCTTAGCTCAAACAGCTGCAAAACCTGTTTGCCCAGCACGGGAACCTTGAGTTCTATAAGATAAAGCCATAAACATGTTTGTCTGAGTCTTCTATCAAAAGTTACAGCTATTTATATGAAGTTGTACAAAAACGCTTTCTTTCGCCAAGACAGTGCGTTTCTCACTGTTACATGCATTTGAATGGGGAACTCGACCGAAACAAAGTATAGGTTTTCATTATGTGAATAACTTGGAAATCTTAGCTCAAACAGCTGCAAAACCTGTTTGCCCAGCACGGGAACCTTGAGTTCTATAAGATAAAGCCATAAACATGTGTATCCGAGGCTTCTATCAAAAGTTACAGCTATTCATATGAAGTTGTACAAAAACGCTTTCTTTCGCCAAGACAGTGCGTTTCTCACTGTTACATGCATTTGAATGGGGAACTCGACCGAAACAAAGTATAGGTTTTCATTATGTGAATAACTTGGAAATCTTAGCTCAAACAGCTGCAAAACCTGTTTTCCCAGCACGGAGACCTTGAGTTCTATAAGATAAAGCCATAAACATGTTTGTCTGAGTCTTCTATCAAAAGTTACAGCTATTTATATGAAGTTGTACAAAAACGCTTTCTTTCGCCAAGACAGTGCGTTTCTCACTGTTACATGCATTTGAATGGGGAACTCGACCGAAACAAAGTATAGGTTTTCATTATGTGAATAACTTGGAAATCTTAGCTCAAACAGCTGCAAAACCTGTTTGCCCAGCACGGGAACCTTGAGTTCTATAAGATAAAGCCATAAACATGTTTGTCTGAGTCTTCTATCAAAAGTTACAGCTATTTCTATGAAGTTGTACAAAAACGCTTTCTTTCGCCAAGACAGTGCGTTTCTCACTGTTACATGCATTTGAATGGGGAACTCGACCGAAACAAAGTATAGGTTTTCATTATGTGAATAACTTGGAAATCTTAGCTCAAACAGCTGCAAAACCTGTTTGCCCAGCACGGGAACCTTGAGTTCTATAAGATAAAGCCATAAACATGTTTGTCTGAGTCTTCTATCAAAAGTTACAGCTATTTATATGAAGTTGTACAAAAACGCTTTCTTTCGCCAAGACAGTGCGTTTCTCACTGTTACATGCATTTGAATGGGGAACTCGACCGAAACAAAGTATAGGTTTTCATTATGTGAATAACTTGGAAATCTTAGCTCAAACAGCTGCAAAACCTGTTTTCCCAGCACGGAGACCTTGAGTTCTATAATATAATGCCATAAACATGTTTGTCTGAGTCTTCTATCCAAAGTTACAGCTATTTCTATGAAGTTGTACAAAAACGCTTTCTTTCGCCAAGACAGTGCGTTTCTCACTGTTACATGCATTTGAATGGGGAACTCGACCGAAACAAAGTATAGGTTTTCATTATGTGAATAACTTGGAAATCTTAGCTCAAACAGCTGCAAAACCTGTTTGCCCAGCACGGGAACCTTGAGTTCTATAAGATAAAGCCATAAACATGTGTATCCGAGTCTTCTATCAAAAGTTACAGCTATTCATATGAAGTTGTACAAAAACGCTTTCTTTCGCCAAGACAGTGCGTTTCTCACTGTTACATGCATTTGAATGGGGAACTCGACCGAAACAAAGTATAGGTTTTCATTATGTGAATAACTTGGAAATCTTAGCTCAAACAGCTGCAAAACCTGTTTTCCCAGCACGGGGACCTTGAGTTCTATAATATAAGGCCATAAACATGTTTGTCTGAGTCTTCTATCAAAAGTTACAGCTATTTCTATGAAGTTGTACAAAAACGCTTTCTTTCGCCAAGACAGTGCGTTTCTCACTGTTACATGCATTTGAATGGGGAACTCGACCGAAACAAAGTATAGGTTTTCATTATGTGAATAACTTGGAAATCTTAGCTCAAACAGCTGCAAAACCTGTTTGCCCAGCACGGGAACCTTGAGTTCTATAAGATAAAGCCATAAACATGTGTATCCGAGGCTTCTATCAAAAGTTACAGCTATTCATATGAAGTTGTACAAAAACGCTTTCTTTCGCCAAGACAGTGCGTTTCTCACTGTTACATGCATTTGAATGGGGAACTCGACCGAAACAAAGTATAGGTTTTCATTATGTGAATAACTTGGAAATCTTAGCTCAAACAGCTGCAAAACCTGTTTGCCCAGCACGGGAACCTTGAGTTCTATAAGATAAAGCCATAAACATGTTTGTCTGAGTCTTCTATCAAAAGTTACAGCTATTTATATGAAGTTGTACAAAAACGCTTTCTTTCGCCAAGACAGTGCGTTTCTCACTGTTACATGCATTTGAATGGGGAACTCGACCGAAACAAAGTATAGGTTTTCATTATGTGAATAACTTGGAAATCTTAGCTCAAACAGCTGCAAAACCTGTTTGCCCAGCACGGGAACCTTGAGTTCTATAAGATAAAGCCATAAACATGTGTATCCGAGTCTTCTATCAAAAGTTACAGCTATTCATATGAAGTTGTACAAAAACGCTTTCTTTCGCCAAGACAGTGCGTTTCTCACTGTTACATGCATTTGAATGGGGAACTCGACCGAAACAAAGTATAGGTTTTCATTATGTGAATAACTTGGAAATCTTAGCTCAAACAGCTGCAAAACCTGTTTTCCCAGCACGGGGACCTTGAGTTCTATAATATAAGGCCATAAACATGTTTGTCTGAGTCTTCTATCAAAAGTTACAGCTATTTCTATGAAGTTGTACAAAAACGCTTTCTTTCGCCAAGACAGTGCGTTTCTCACTGTTACATGCATTTGAATGGGGAACTCGACCGAAACAAAGTATAGGTTTTCATTATGTGAATAACTTGGAAATCTTAGCTCAAACAGCTGCAAAACCTGTTTGCCCAGCACGGGAACCTTGAGTTCTATAAGATAAAGCCATAAACATGTTTGTCTCAGTCTTCTATCAAAAGTTACAGCTATTTATATGAAGTTGTACAAAAACGCTTTCTTTCGCCAAGACAGTGCGTTTCTCACTGTTACATGCATTTGAATGGGGAACTCGACCGAAACAAAGTATAGGTTTTCATTATGTGAATAACTTGGAAATCTTAGCTCAAACAGCTGCAAAACCTGTTTTCCCAGCACGGAGACCTTGAGTTCTATAATATAATGCCATAAACATGTTTGTCTGAGTCTTCTATCAAAAGTTACAGCTATTTCTATGAAGTTGTACAAAAACGCTTTCTTTCGCCAAGACAGTGCGTTTCTCACTGTTACATGCATTTGAATGGGGAACTCGACCGAAACAAAGTATAGGTTTTCATTATGTGAATAACTTGGAAATCTTAGCTCAAACAGCTGCAAAACCTGTTTGCCCAGCACGGGAACCTTGAGTTCTATAAGATAAAGCCATAAACATGTGTATCCGAGGCTTCTATCAAAAGTTACAGCTATTCATATGAAGTTGTACAAAAACGCTTTCTTTCGCCAAGACAGTGCGTTTCTCACTGTTACATGCATTTGAATGGGGAACTCGACCGAAACAAAGTATAGGTTTTCATTATGTGAATAACTTGGAAATCTTAGCTCAAACAGCTGCAAAACCTGTTTGCCCAGCACGGAGACCTTGAGTTCTATAAGATAAAGCCATAAACATGTTTGTCTGAGTCTTCTATCAAAAGTTACAGCTATTTATATGAAGTTGTACAAAAACGCTTTCTTTCGCCAAGACAGTGCGTTTCTCACTGTTACATGCATTTGAATGGGGAACTCGACCGAAACAAAGTATAGGTTTTCATTATGTGAATAACTTGGAAATCTTAGCTCAAACAGCTGCAAAACCTGTTTGCCCAGCACGGGAACCTTGAGTTCTATAAGATAAAGCCATAAACATGTTTGTCTGAGTCTTCTATCAAAAGTTACAGCTATTTATATGAAGTTGTACAAAAACGCTTTCTTTCGCCAAGACAGTGCGTTTCTCACTGTTACATGCATTTGAATGGGGAACTCGACCGAAACAAAGTATAGGTTTTCATTATGTGAATAACTTGGAAATCTTAGCTCAAACAGCTGCAAAACCTGTTTTCCCAGCACGGGAACCTTGAGTTCTATAAGATAAAGCCATAAACATGTGTATCCGAGGCTTCTATCAAAAGTTACAGCTATTCATATGAAGTTGTACAAAAACGCTTTCTTTCGCCAAGACAGTGCGTTTCTCACTGTTACATGCATTTGAATGGGGAACTCGACCGAAACAAAGTATAGGTTTTCATTATGTGAATAACTTGGAAATCTTAGCTCAAACAGCTGCAAAACCTGTTTTCCCAGCACGGAGACCTTGAGTTCTATAATATAATGCCATAAACATGTTTGTCTGAGTCTTCTATCAAAAGTTACAGCTATTTCTATGAAGTTGTACAAAAACGCTTTCTTTCGCCAAGACAGTGCGTTTCTCACTGTTACATGCATTTGAATGGGGAACTCCACCGAAACAAAGTATAGGTTTTCATTATGTGAATAACTTGGAAATCTTAGCTCAAACAGCTGCAAAACCTGTTTTCCCAGCACGGGGACCTTGAGTTCTATAATATAAGGCCATAAACATGTTTGTCTGAGTCTTCTATCAAAAGTTACAGCTATTTCTATGAAGTTGTACAAAAACGCTTTCTTTCGCCAAGACAGTGCGTTTCTCACTGTTACATGCATTTGAATGGGGAACTCGACCGAAACAAAGTATAGGTTTTCATTATGTGAATAACTTGGAAATCTCAGCTCAAACAGCTGCAAAACCTGTTTGCCCAGCACGGGAACCTTGAGTTCTATAAGATAAAGCCATAAACATGTTTGTCTGAGTCTTCTATCAAAAGTTACAGCTATTTATATGAAGTTGTACAAAAACGCTTTCTTTCGCCAAGACAGTGCGTTTCTCACTGTTACATGCATTTGAATGGGGAACTCGACCGAAACAAAGTATAGGTTTTCATTATGTGAATAACTTGGAAATCTTAGCTCAAACAGCTGCAAAACCTGTTTTCCCAGCACGGGGACCTTGAGTTCTATAATATAAGGCCATAAACATGTTTGTCTGAGTCTTCTATCAAAAGTTACAGCTATTTCTATGAAGTTGTACAAAAACGCTTTCTTTCGCCAAGACAGTGCGTTTCTCACTGTTACATGCATTTGAATGGGGAACTCGACCGAAACAAAGTATAGGTTTTCATTATGTGAATAACTTGGAAATCTCAGCTCAAACAGCTGCAAAACCTGTTTGCCCAGCACGGGAACCTTGAGTTCTATAAGATAAAGCCATAAACATGTTTGTCTGAGTCTTCTATCAAAAGTTACAGCTATTTATATGAAGTTGTACAAAAACGCTTTCTTTCGCCAAGACAGTGCGTTTCTCACTGTTACATGCATTTGAATGGGGAACTCGACCGAAACAAAGTATAGGTTTTCATTATGTGAATAACTTGGAAATCTTAGCTCAAACAGCTGCAAAACCTGTTTGCCCAGCACGGGAACCTTGAGTTCTATAAGATAAAGCCATAAACATGTGTATCCGAGGCTTCTATCAAAAGTTACAGCTATTCATATGAAGTTGTACAAAAACGCTTTCTTTCGCCAAGACAGTGCGTTTCTCACTGTTACATGCATTTGAATGGGGAACTCGACCGAAACAAAGTATAGGTTTTCATTATGTGAATAACTTGGAAATCTTAGCTCAAACAGCTGCAAAACCTGTTTGCCCAGCACGGAGACCTTGAGTTCTATAAGATAAAGCCATAAACATGTTTGTCTGAGTCTTCTATCAAAAGTTACAGCTATTTCTATGAAGTTGTACAAAAACGCTTTCTTTCGCCAAGACAGTGCGTTTCTCACTGTTACATGCATTTGAATGGGGAACTCGACCGAAACAAAGTATAGGTTTTCATTATGTGAATAACTTGGAAATCTTAGCTCAAACAGCTGCAAAACCTGTTTGCCCAGCACGGGAACCTTGAGTTCTATAAGATAAAGCCATAAACATGTGTATCCGAGGCTTCTATCAAAAGTTACAGCTATTCATATGAAGTTGTACAAAAACGCTTTCTTTCGCCAAGACAGTGCGTTTCTCACTGTTACATGCATTTGAATGGGGAACTCGACCGAAACAAAGTATAGGTTTTCATTATGTGAATAACTTGGAAATCTTAGCTCAAACAGCTGCAAAACCTGTTTGCCCAGCACGGGAACCTTGAGTTCTATAAGATAAAGCCATAAACATGTGTATCCGAGTCTTCTATCAAAAGTTACAGCTATTCATATGAAGTTGTACAAAAACGCTTTCTTTCGCCAAGACAGTGCGTTTCTCACTGTTACATGCATTTGAATGGGGAACTCGACCGAAACAAAGTATAGGTTTTCATTATGTGAATAACTTGGAAATCTTAGCTCAAACAGCTGCAAAACCTGTTTTCCCAGCACGGAGACCTTGAGTTCTATAATATAATGCCATAAACATGTTTGTCTGAGTCTTCTATCAAAAGTTACAGCTATTTCTTTGAAGTTGTACAAAAACGCTTTCTTTCGCCAAGACAGTGCGTTTCTCACTGTTACATGCATTTGAATGGGGAACTCGACCGAAACAAAGTATAGGTTTTCATTATGTGAATAACTTGGAAATCTTAGCTCAAACAGCTGCAAAACCTGTTTTCCCAGCACGGGGACCTTGAGTTCTATAATATAAGGCCATAAACATGTTTGTCTGAGTCTTCTATCAAAAGTTACAGCTATTTCTATGAAGTTGTACAAAAACGCTTTCTTTCGCCAAGACAGTGCGTTTCTCACTGTTACATGCATTTGAATGGGGAACTCGACCGAAACAAAGTATAGGTTTTCATTATGTGAATAACTTGGAAATCTCAGCTCAAACAGCTGCAAAACCTGTTTGCCCAGCACGGGAACCTTGAGTTCTATAAGATAAAGCCATAAACATGTTTGTCTGAGTCTTCTATCAAAAGTTACAGCTATTTATATGAAGTTGTACAAAAACGCTTTCTTTCGCCAAGACAGTGCGTTTCTCACTGTTACATGCATTTGAATGGGGAACTCGACCGAAACAAAGTATAGGTTTTCATTATGTGAATAACTTGGAAATCTTAGCTCAAACAGCTGCAAAACCTGTTTGCCCAGCACGGGAACCTTGAGTTCTATAAGATAAAGCCATAAACATGTGTATCCGAGGCTTCTATCAAAAGTTACAGCTATTCATATGAAGTTGTACAAAAACGCTTTCTTTCGCCAAGACAGTGCGTTTCTCACTGTTACATGCATTTGAATGGGGAACTCGACCGAAACAAAGTATAGGTTTTCATTATGTGAATAACTTGGAAATCTTAGCTCAAACAGCTGCAAAACCTGTTTGCCCAGCACGGAGACCTTGAGTTCTATAAGATAAAGCCATAAACATGTTTGTCTGAGTCTTCTATCAAAAGTTACAGCTATTTATATGAAGTTGTACAAAAACGCTTTCTTTCGCCAAGACAGTGCGTTTCTCACTGTTACATGCATTTGAATGGGGAACTCGACCGAAACAAAGTATAGGTTTTCATTATGTGAATAACTTGGAAATCTTAGCTCAAACAGCTGCAAAACCTGTTTGCCCAGCACGGGAACCTTGAGTTCTATAAGATAAAGCCATAAACATGTTTGTCTGAGTCTTCTATCAAAAGTTACAGCTATTTATATGAAGTTGTACAAAAACGCTTTCTTTCGCCAAGACAGTGCGTTTCTCACTGTTACATGCATTTGAATGGGGAACTCGACCGAAACAAAGTATAGGTTTTCATTATGTGAATAACTTGGAAATCTTAGCTCAAACAGCTGCAAAACCTGTTTGCCCAGCACGGGAACCTTGAGTTCTATAAGATAAAGCCATAAACATGTGTATCCGAGGCTTCTATCAAAAGTTACAGCTATTCATATGAAGTTGTACAAAAACGCTTTCTTTCGCCAAGACAGTGCGTTTCTCACTGTTACATGCATTTGAATGGGGAACTCGACCGAAACAAAGTATAGGTTTTCATTATGTGAATAACTTGGAAATCTTAGCTCAAACAGCTGCAAAACCTGTTTTCCCAGCACGGGGACCTTGAGTTCTATAATATAAGGCCATAAACATGTTTGTCTGAGTCTTCTATCAAAAGTTACAGCTATTTCTATGAAGTTGTACAAAAACGCTTTCTTTCGCCAAGACAGTGCGTTTCTCACTGTTACATGCATTTGAATGGGGAACTCGACCGAAACAAAGTATAGGTTTTCATTATGTGAATAACTTGGAAATCTCAGCTCAAACAGCTGCAAAACCTGTTTGCCCAGCACGGGAACCTTGAGTTCTATAAGATAAAGCCATAAACATGTTTGTCTGAGTCTTCTATCAAAAGTTACAGCTATTTATATGAAGTTGTACAAAAACGCTTTCTTTCGCCAAGACAGTGCGTTTCTCACTGTTACATGCATTTGAATGGGGAACTCGACCGAAACAAAGTATAGGTTTTCATTATGTGAATAACTTGGAAATCTTAGCTCAAACAGCTGCAAAACCTGTTTGCCCAGCACGGGAACCTTGAGTTCTATAAGATAAAGCCATAAACATGTGTATCCGAGGCTTCTATCAAAAGTTACAGCTATTCATATGAAGTTGTACAAAAACGCTTTCTTTCGCCAAGACAGTGCGTTTCTCACTGTTACATGCATTTGAATGGGGAACTCGACCGAAACAAAGTATAGGTTTTCATTATGTGAATAACTTGGAAATCTTAGCTCAAACAGCTGCAAAACCTGTTTGCCCAGCACGGGAACCTTGAGTTCTATAAGATAAAGCCATAAACATGTGTATCCGAGGCTTCTATCAAAAGTTACAGCTATTCATATGAAGTTGTACAAAAACGCTTTCTTTCGCCAAGACAGTGCGTTTCTCACTGTTACATGCATTTGAATGGGGAACTCGACCGAAACAAAGTATAGGTTTTCATTATGTGAATAACTTGGAAATCTTAGCTCAAACAGCTGCAAAACCTGTTTTCCCAGCACGGAGACCTTGAGTTCTATAAGATAAAGCCATAAACATGTTTGTCTGAGTCTTCTATCAAAAGTTACAGCTATTTATATGAAGTTGTACAAAAACGCTTTCTTTCGCCAAGACAGTGCGTTTCTCACTGTTACATGCATTTGAATGGGGAACTCGACCGAAACAAAGTATAGGTTTTCATTATGTGAATAACTTGGAAATCTTAGCTCAAACAGCTGCAAAACCTGTTTGCCCAGCACGGGAACCTTGAGTTCTATAAGATAAAGCCATAAACATGTTTGTCTGAGTCTTCTATCAAAAGTTACAGCTATTTATATGAAGTTGTACAAAAACGCTTTCTTTCGCCAAGACAGTGCGTTTCTCACTGTTACATGCATTTGAATGGGGAACTCGACCGAAACAAAGTATAGGTTTTCATTATGTGAATAACTTGGAAATCTTAGCTCAAACAGCTGCAAAACCTGTTTGCCCAGCACGGGAACCTTGAGTTCTATAAGATAAAGCCATAAACATGTGTATCCGAGGCTTCTATCAAAAGTTACAGCTATTCATATGAAGTTGTACAAAAACGCTTTCTTTCGCCAAGACAGTGCGTTTCTCACTGTTACATGCATTTGAATGGGGAACTCGACCGAAACAAAGTATAGGTTTTCATTATGTGAATAACTTGGAAATCTTAGCTCAAACAGCTGCAAAACCTGTTTGCCCAGCACGGAGACCTTGAGTTCTATAAGATAAAGCCATAAACATGTTTGTCTGAGTCTTCTATCAAAAGTTACAGCTATTTATATGAAGTTGTACAAAAACGCTTTCTTTCGCCAAGACAGTGCGTTTCTCACTGTTACATGCATTTGAATGGGGAACTCGACCGAAACAAAGTATAGGTTTTCATTATGTGAATAACTTGGAAATCTTAGCTCAAACAGCTGCAAAACCTGTTTGCCCAGCACGGGAACCTTGAGTTCTATAATATAATGCCATAAACATGTTTGTCTGAGTCTTCTATCAAAAGTTACAGCTATTTCTATGAAGTTGTACAAAAACGCTTAATTTCGCCAAGACAGTGCGTTTCTCACTGTTACATGCATTTGAATGGGGAACTCGACCGAAACAAAGTATAGGTTTTCATTATGTGAATAACTTGGAAATCTTAGCTCAAACAGCTGCAAAACCTGTTTTCCCAGCACGGGGACCTTGAGTTCTATAATATAAGGCCATAAACATGTTTGTCTGAGTCTTCTATCAAAAGTTACAGCTATTTCTATGAAGTTGTACAAAAACGCTTTCTTTCGCCAAGACAGTGCGTTTCTCACTGTTACATGCATTTGAATGGGGAACTCGACCGAAACAAAGTATAGGTTTTCATTATGTGAATAACTTGGAAATCTCAGCTCAAACAGCTGCAAAACCTGTTTGCCCAGCACGGGAACCTTGAGTTCTATAAGATAAAGCCATAAACATGTTTGTCTGAGTCTTCTATCAAAAGTTACAGCTATTTATATGAAGTTGTACAAAAACGCTTTCTTTCGCCAAGACAGTGCGTTTCTCACTGTTACATGCATTTGAATGGGGAACTCGACCGAAACAAAGTATAGGTTTTCATTATGTGAATAACTTGGAAATCTTAGCTCAAACAGCTGCAAAACCTGTTTGCCCAGCACGGGAACCTTGAGTTCTATAAGATAAAGCCATAAACATGTGTATCCGAGGCTTCTATCAAAAGTTACAGCTATTCATATGAAGTTGTACAAAAACGCTTTCTTTCGCCAAGACAGTGCGTTTCTCACTGTTACATGCATTTGAATGGGGAACTCGACCGAAACAAAGTATAGGTTTTCATTATGTGAATAACTTGGAAATCTTAGCTCAAACAGCTGCAAAACCTGTTTGCCCAGCACGGGAACCTTGAGTTCTATAAGATAAAGCCATAAACATGTGTATCCGAGGCTTCTATCAAAAGTTACAGCTATTCATATGAAGTTGTACAAAAACGCTTTCTTTCGCCAAGACAGTGCGTTTCTCACTGTTACATGCATTTGAATGGGGAACTCGACCGAAACAAAGTATAGGTTTTCATTATGTGAATAACTTGGAAATCTTAGCTCAAACAGCTGCAAAACCTGTTTTCCCAGCACGGAGACCTTGAGTTCTATAAGATAAAGCCATAAACATGTTTGTCTGAGTCTTCTATCAAAAGTTACAGCTATTTATATGAAGTTGTACAAAAACGCTTTCTTTCGCCAAGACAGTGCGTTTCTCACTGTTACATGCATTTGAATGGGGAACTCGACCGAAACAAAGTATAGGTTTTCATTATGTGAATAACTTGGAAATCTTAGCTCAAACAGCTGCAAAACCTGTTTGCCCAGCACGGGAACCTTGAGTTCTATAAGATAAAGCCATAAACATGTTTGTCTGAGTCTTCTATCAAAAGTTACAGCTATTTATATGAAGTTGTACAAAAACGCTTTCTTTCGCCAAGACAGTGCGTTTCTCACTGTTACATGCATTTGAATGGGGAACTCGACCGAAACAAAGTATAGGTTTTCATTATGTGAATAACTTGGAAATCTTAGCTCAAACAGCTGCAAAACCTGTTTGCCCAGCACGGGAACCTTGAGTTCTATAAGATAAAGCCATAAACATGTGTATCCGAGGCTTCTATCAAAAGTTACAGCTATTCATATGAAGTTGTACAAAAACGCTTTCTTTCGCCAAGACAGTGCGTTTCTCACTGTTACATGCATTTGAATGGGGAACTCGACCGAAACAAAGTATAGGTTTTCATTATGTGAATAACTTGGAAATCTTAGCTCAAACAGCTGCAAAACCTGTTTGCCCAGCACGGAGACCTTGAGTTCTATAAGATAAAGCCATAAACATGTTTGTCTGAGTCTTCTATCAAAAGTTACAGCTATTTATATGAAGTTGTACAAAAACGCTTTCTTTCGCCAAGACAGTGCGTTTCTCACTGTTACATGCATTTGAATGGGGAACTCGACCGAAACAAAGTATAGGTTTTCATTATGTGAATAACTTGGAAATCTTAGCTCAAACAGCTGCAAAACCTGTTTGCCCAGCACGGGAACCTTGAGTTCTATAATATAATGCCATAAACATGTTTGTCTGAGTCTTCTATCAAAAGTTACAGCTATTTCTATGAAGTTGTACAAAAACGCTTAATTTCGCCAAGACAGTGCGTTTCTCACTGTTACATGCATTTGAATGGGGAACTCGACCGAAACAAAGTATAGGTTTTCATTATGTGAATAACTTGGAAATCTTAGCTCAAACAGCTGCAAAACCTGTTTGCCCAGCACGGGAACCTTGAGTTCTATAAGATAAAGCCATAAACATGTGTATCCGAGTCTTCTATCAAAAGTTACAGCTATTCATATGAAGTTGTACAAAAACGCTTTCTTTCGCCAAGACAGTGCGTTTCTCACTGTTACATGCATTTGAATGGGGAACTCGACCGAAACAAAGTATAGGTTTTCATTATGTGAATAACTTGGAAATCTTAGCTCAAACAGCTGCAAAACCTGTTTTCCCAGCACGGAGACCTTGAGTTCTATAAGATAAAGCCATAAACATGTTTGTCTGAGTCTTCTATCAAAAGTTACAGCTATTTATATGAAGTTGTACAAAAACGCTTTCTTTCGCCAAGACAGTGCGTTTCTCACTGTTACATGCATTTGAATGGGGAACTCGACCGAAACAAAGTATAGGTTTTCATTATGTGAATAACTTGGAAATCTTAGCTCAAACAGCTGCAAAACCTGTTTGCCCAGCACGGGAACCTTGAGTTCTATAAGATAAAGCCATAAACATGTGTATCCGAGGCTTCTATCAAAAGTTACAGCTATTCATATGAAGTTGTACAAAAACGCTTTCTTTCGCCAAGACAGTGCGTTTCTCACTGTTACATGCATTTGAATGGGGAACTCGACCGAAACAAAGTATAGGTTTTCATTATGTGAATAACTTGGAAATCTTAGCTCAAACAGCTGCAAAACCTGTTTGCCCAGCACGGGAACCTTGAGTTCTATAAGATAAAGCCATAAACATGTGTATCCGAGTCTTCTATCAAAAGTTACAGCTATTCATATGAAGTTGTACAAAAACGCTTTCTTTCGCCAAGACAGTGCGTTTCTCACTGTTACATGCATTTGAATGGGGAACTCGACCGAAACAAAGTATAGGTTTTCATTATGTGAATAACTTGGAAATCTTAGCTCAAACAGCTGCAAAACCTGTTTTCCCAGCACGGAGACCTTGAGTTCTATAATATAATGCCATAAACATGTTTGTCTGAGTCTTCTATCAAAAGTTACAGCTATTTCTATGAAGTTGTACAAAAACGCTTTCTTTCGCCAAGACAGTGCGTTTCTCACTGTTACATGCATTTGAATGGGGAACTCGACCGAAACAAAGTATAGGTTTTCATTATGTGAATAACTTGGAAATCTTAGCTCAAACAGCTGCAAAACCTGTTTTCCCAGCACGGGGACCTTGAGTTCTATAATATAAGGCCATAAACATGTTTGTCTGAGTCTTCTATCAAAAGTTACAGCTATTTCTATGAAGTTGTACAAAAACGCTTTCTTTCGCCAAGACAGTGCGTTTCTCACTGTTACATGCATTTGAATGGGGAACTCGACCGAAACAAAGTATAGGTTTTCATTATGTGAATAACTTGGAAATCTCAGCTCAAACAGCTGCAAAACCTGTTTGCCCAGCACGGGAACCTTGAGTTCTATAAGATAAAGCCATAAACATGTTTGTCTGAGTCTTCTATCAAAAGTTACAGCTATTTATATGAAGTTGTACAAAAACGCTTTCTTTCGCCAAGACAGTGCGTTTCTCACTGTTACATGCATTTGAATGGGGAACTCGACCGAAACAAAGTATAGGTTTTCATTATGTGAATAACTTGGAAATCTTAGCTCAAACAGCTGCAAAACCTGTTTGCCCAGCACGGGAACCTTGAGTTCTATAAGATAAAGCCATAAACATGTGTATCCGAGGCTTCTATCAAAAGTTACAGCTATTCATATGAAGTTGTACAAAAACGCTTTCTTTCGCCAAGACAGTGCGTTTCTCACTGTTACATGCATTTGAATGGGGAACTCGACCGAAACAAAGTATAGGTTTTCATTATGTGAATAACTTGGAAATCTTAGCTCAAACAGCTGCAAAACCTGTTTGCCCAGCACGGGAACCTTGAGTTCTATAAGATAAAGCCATAAACATGTTTGTCTGAGTCTTCTATCAAAAGTTACAGCTATTTATATGAAGTTGTACAAAAACGCTTTCTTTCGCCAAGACAGTGCGTTTCTCACTGTTACATGCATTTGAATGGGGAACTCGACCGAAACAAAGTATAGGTTTTCATTATGTGAATAACTTGGAAATCTTAGCTCAAACAGCTGCAAAACCTGTTTGCCCAGCACGGGAACCTTGAGTTCTATAAGATAAAGCCATAAACATGTGTATCCGAGGCTTCTATCAAAAGTTACAGCTATTCATATGAAGTTGTACAAAAACGCTTTCTTTCGCCAAGACAGTGCGTTTCTCACTGTTACATGCATTTGAATGGGGAACTCGACCGAAACAAAGTATAGGTTTTCATTATGTGAATAACTTGGAAATCTTAGCTCAAACAGCTGCAAAACCTGTTTTCCCAGCACGGAGACCTTGAGTTCTATAAGATAAAGCCATAAACATGTTTGTCTGAGTCTTCTATCAAAAGTTACAGCTATTTATATGAAGTTGTACAAAAACGCTTTCTTTCGCCAAGACAGTGCGTTTCTCACTGTTACATGCATTTGAATGGGGAACTCGACCGAAACAAAGTATAGGTTTTCATTATGTGAATAACTTGGAAATCTTAGCTCAAACAGCTGCAAAACCTGTTTGCCCAGCACGGGAACCTTGAGTTCTATAAGATAAAGCCATAAACATGTTTGTCTGAGTCTTCTATCAAAAGTTACAGCTATTTATATGAAGTTGTACAAAAACGCTTTCTTTCGCCAAGACAGTGCGTTTCTCACTGTTACATGCATTTGAATGGGGAACTCGACCGAAACAAAGTATAGGTTTTCATTATGTGAATAACTTGGAAATCTTAGCTCAAACAGCTGCAAAACCTGTTTGCCCAGCACGGGAACCTTGAGTTCTATAAGATAAAGCCATAAACATGTGTATCCGAGGCTTCTATCAAAAGTTACAGCTATTCATATGAAGTTGTACAAAAACGCTTTCTTTCGCCAAGACAGTGCGTTTCTCACTGTTACATGCATTTGAATGGGGAACTCGACCGAAACAAAGTATAGGTTTTCATTATGTGAATAACTTGGAAATCTTAGCTCAAACAGCTGCAAAACCTGTTTGCCCAGCACAGGAACCTTGAGTTCTATAAGATAAAGCCATAAACATGTGTATCCGAGTCTTCTATCAAAAGTTACAGCTATTCATATGAAGTTGTACAAAAACGCTTTCTTTCGCCAAGACAGTGCGTTTCTCACTGTTACATGCATTTGAATGGGGAACTCGACCGAAACAAAGTATAGGTTTTCATTATGTGAATAACTTGGAAATCTTAGCTCAAACAGCTGCAAAACCTGTTTTCCCAGCACGGGGACCTTGAGTTCTATAATATAAGGCCATAAACATGTTTGTCTGAGTCTTCTATCAAAAGTTACAGCTATTTCTATGAAGTTGTACAAAAACGCTTTCTTTCGCCAAGACAGTGCGTTTCTCACTGTTACATGCATTTGAATGGGGAACTCGACCGAAACAAAGTATAGGTTTTCATTATGTGAATAACTTGGAAATCTTAGCTCAAACAGCTGCAAAACCTGTTTGCCCAGCACGGGAACCTTGAGTTCTATAAGATAAAGCCATAAACATGTTTGTCTGAGTCTTCTATCAAAAGTTACAGCTATTTATATGAAGTTGTACAAAAACGCTTTCTTTCGCCAAGACAGTGCGTTTCTCACTGTTACATGCATTTGAATGGGGAACTCGACCGAAACAAAGTATAGGTTTTCATTATGTGAATAACTTGGAAATCTTAGCTCAAACAGCTGCAAAACCTGTTTTCCCAGCACGGAGACCTTGAGTTCTATAATATAATGCCATAAACATGTTTGTCTGAGTCTTCTATCCAAAGTTACAGCTATTTCTATGAAGTTGTACAAAAACGCTTTCTTTCGCCAAGACAGTGCGTTTCTCACTGTTACATGCATTTGAATGGGGAACTCGACCGAAACAAAGTATAGGTTTTCATTATGTGAATAACTTGGAAATCTTAGCTCAAACAGCTGCAAAACCTGTTTGCCCAGCACGGGAACCTTGAGTTCTATAAGATAAAGCCATAAACATGTGTATCCGAGTCTTCTATCAAAAGTTACAGCTATTCATATGAAGTTGTACAAAAACGCTTTCTTTCGCCAAGACAGTGCGTTTCTCACTGTTACATGCATTTGAATGGGGAACTCGACCGAAACAAAGTATAGGTTTTCATTATGTGAATAACTTGGAAATCTTAGCTCAAACAGCTGCAAAACCTGTTTTCCCAGCACGGGGACCTTGAGTTCTATAATATAAGGCCATAAACATGTTTGTCTGAGTCTTCTATCAAAAGTTACAGCTATTTCTATGAAGTTGTACAAAAACGCTTTCTTTCGCCAAGACAGTGCGTTTCTCACTGTTACATGCATTTGAATGGGGAACTCGACCGAAACAAAGTATAGGTTTTCATTATGTGAATAACTTGGAAATCTTAGCTCAAACAGCTGCAAAACCTGTTTGCCCAGCACGGGAACCTTGAGTTCTATAAGATAAAGCCATAAACATGTGTATCCGAGTCTTCTATCAAAAGTTACAGCTATTTATATGAAGTTGTACAAAAACGCTTTCTTTCGCCAAGACAGTGCGTTTCTCACTGTTACATGCATTTGAATGGGGAACTCGACCGAAACAAAGTATAGGTTTTCATTATGTGAATAACTTGGAAATCTTAGCTCAAACAGCTGCAAAACCTGTTTGCCCAGCACGGGAACCTTGAGTTCTATAAGATAAAGCCATAAACATGTGTATCCGAGGCTTCTATCAAAAGTTACAGCTATTCATATGAAGTTGTACAAAAACGCTTTCTTTCGCCAAGACAGTGCGTTTCTCACTGTTACATGCATTTGAATGGGGAACTCGACCGAAACAAAGTATAGGTTTTCATTATGTGAATAACTTGGAAATCTTAGCTCAAACAGCTGCAAAACCTGTTTGCCCAGCACGGGAACCTTGAGTTCTATAAGATAAAGCCATAAACATGTGTATCCGAGTCTTCTATCAAAAGTTACAGCTATTCATATGAAGTTGTACAAAAACGCTTTCTTTCGCCAAGACAGTGCGTTTCTCACTGTTACATGCATTTGAATGGGGAACTTGACCGAAACAAAGTATAGGTTTTCATTATGTGAATAACTTGGAAATCTTAGCTCAAACAGCTGCAAAACCTGTTTTCCCAGCACGGAGACCTTGAGTTCTATAATATAATGCCATAAACATGTTTGTCTGAGTCTTCTATCAAAAGTTACAGCTATTTCTATGAAGTTGTACAAAAACGCTTTCTTTCGCCAAGACAGTGCGTTTCTCACTGTTACATGCATTTGAATGGGGAACTCGACCGAAACAAAGTATAGGTTTTCATTATGTGAATAACTTGGAAATCTTAGCTCAAACAGCTGCAAAACCTGTTTGCCCAGCACGGGAACCTTGAGTTCTATAAGATAAAGCCATAAACATGTGTATCCGAGGCTTCTATCAAAAGTTACAGCTATTCATATGAAGTTGTACAAAAACGCTTTCTTTCGCCAAGACAGTGCGTTTCTCACTGTTACATGCATTTGAATGGGGAACTCGACCGAAACAAAGTATAGGTTTTCATTATGTGAATAACTTGGAAATCTTAGCTCAAACAGCTGCAAAACCTGTTTGCCCAGCACGGAGACCTTGAGTTCTATAAGATAAAGCCATAAACATGTTTGTCTGAGTCTTCTATCAAAAGTTACAGCTATTTATATGAAGTTGTACAAAAACGCTTTCTTTCGCCAAGACAGTGCGTTTCTCACTGTTACATGCATTTGAATGGGGAACTCGACCGAAACAAAGTATAGGTTTTCATTATGTGAATAACTTGGAAATCTTAGCTCAAACAGCTGCAAAACCTGTTTGCCCAGCACGGGAACCTTGAGTTCTATAAGATAAAGCCATAAACATGTGTATCCGAGGCTTCTATCAAAAGTTACAGCTATTCATATGAAGTTGTACAAAAACGCTTTCTTTCGCCAAGACAGTGCGTTTCTCACTGTTACATGCATTTGAATGGGGAACTCGACCGAAACAAAGTATAGGTTTTCATTATGTGAATAACTTGGAAATCTTAGCTCAAACAGCTGCAAAACCTGTTTTCCCAGCACGGAGACCTTGAGTTCTATAATATAATGCCATAAACATGTTTGTCTGAGTCTTCTATCAAAAGTTACAGCTATTTCTATGAAGTTGTACAAAAACGCTTTCTTTCGCCAAGACAGTGCGTTTCTCACTGTTACATGCATTTGAATGGGGAACTCGACCGAAACAAAGTATAGGTTTTCATTATGTGAATAACTTGGAAATCTTAGCTCAAACAGCTGCAAAACCTGTTTTCCCAGCACGGGGACCTTGAGTTCTATAATATAAGGCCATAAACATGTTTGTCTGAGTCTTCTATCAAAAGTTACAGCTATTTCTATGAAGTTGTACAAAAACGCTTTCTTTCGCCAAGACAGTGCGTTTCTCACTGTTACATGCATTTGAATGGGGAACTCGACCGAAACAAAGTATAGGTTTTCATTATGTGAATAACTTGGAAATCTCAGCTCAAACAGCTGCAAAACCTGTTTGCCCAGCACGGGAACCTTGAGTTCTATAAGATAAAGCCATAAACATGTTTGTCTGAGTCTTCTATCAAAAGTTACAGCTATTTATATGAAGTTGTACAAAAACGCTTTCTTTCGCCAAGACAGTGCGTTTCTCACTGTTACATGCATTTGAATGGGGAACTCGACCGAAACAAAGTATAGGTTTTCATTATGTGAATAACTTGGAAATCTTAGCTCAAACAGCTGCAAAACCTGTTTTCCCAGCACGGGGACCTTGAGTTCTATAATATAAGGCCATAAACATGTTTGTCTGAGTCTTCTATCAAAAGTTACAGCTATTTCTATGAAGTTGTACAAAAACGCTTTCTTTCGCCAAGACAGTGCGTTTCTCACTGTTACATGCATTTGAATGGGGAACTCGACCGAAACAAAGTATAGGTTTTCATTATGTGAATAACTTGGAAATCTCAGCTCAAACAGCTGCAAAACCTGTTTGCCCAGCACGGGAACCTTGAGTTCTATAAGATAAAGCCATAAACATGTTTGTCTGAGTCTTCTATCAAAAGTTACAGCTATTTATATGAAGTTGTACAAAAACGCTTTCTTTCGCCAAGACAGTGCGTTTCTCACTGTTACATGCATTTGAATGGGGAACTCGACCGAAACAAAGTATAGGTTTTCATTATGTGAATAACTTGGAAATCTTAGCTCAAACAGCTGCAAAACCTGTTTGCCCAGCACGGGAACCTTGAGTTCTATAAGATAAAGCCATAAACATGTGTATCCGAGGCTTCTATCAAAAGTTACAGCTATTTCTATGAAGTTGTACAAAAACGCTTTCTTTCGCCAAGACAGTGCGTTTCTCACTGTTACATGCATTTGAATGGGGAACTCGACCGAAACAAAGTATAGGTTTTCATTATGTGAATAACTTGGAAATCTTAGCTCAAACAGCTGCAAAACCTGTTTTCCCAGCACGGGGACCTTGAGTTCTATAATATAAGGCCATAAACATGTTTGTCTGAGTCTTCTATCAAAAGTTACAGCTATTTCTATGAAGTTGTACAAAAACGCTTTCTTTCGCCAAGACAGTGCGTTTCTCACTGTTACATGCATTTGAATGGGGAACTCGACCGAAACAAAGTATAGGTTTTCATTATGTGAATAACTTGGAAATCTCAGCTCAAACAGCTGCAAAACCTGTTTGCCCAGCACGGGAACCTTGAGTTCTATAAGATAAAGCCATAAACATGTTTGTCTGAGTCTTCTATCAAAAGTTACAGCTATTTATATGAAGTTGTACAAAAACGCTTTCTTTCGCCAAGACAGTGCGTTTCTCACTGTTACATGCATTTGAATGGGGAACTCGACCGAAACAAAGTATAGGTTTTCATTATGTGAATAACTTGGAAATCTTAGCTCAAACAGCTGCAAAACCTGTTTGCCCAGCACGGGAACCTTGAGTTCTATAAGATAAAGCCATAAACATGTGTATCCGAGGCTTCTATCAAAAGTTACAGCTATTCATATGAAGTTGTACAAAAACGCTTTCTTTCGCCAAGACAGTGCGTTTCTCACTGTTACATGCATTTGAATGGGGAACTCGACCGAAACAAAGTATAGGTTTTCATTATGTGAATAACTTGGAAATCTTAGCTCAAACAGCTGCAAAACCTGTTTGCCCAGCACGGAGACCTTGAGTTCTATAAGATAAAGCCATAAACATGTTTGTCTGAGTCTTCTATCAAAAGTTACAGCTATTTATATGAAGTTGTACAAAAACGCTTTCTTTCGCCAAGACAGTGCGTTTCTCACTGTTACATGCATTTGAATGGGGAACTCGACCGAAACAAAGTATAGGTTTTCATTATGTGAATAACTTGGAAATCTTAGCTCAAACAGCTGCAAAACCTGTTTTCCCAGCACGGGAACCTTGAGTTCTATAAGATAAAGCCATAAACATGTTTGTCTGAGTCTTCTATCAAAAGTTACAGCTATTTATATGAAGTTGTACAAAAACGCTTTCTTTCGCCAAGACAGTGCGTTTCTCACTGTTACATGCATTTGAATGGGGAACTCGACCGAAACAAAGTATAGGTTTTCATTATGTGAATAACTTGGAAATCTTAGCTCAAACAGCTGCAAAACCTGTTTTCCCAGCACGGGGACCTTGAGTTCTATAATATAAGGCCATAAACATGTTTGTCTGAGTCTTCTATCAAAAGTTACAGCTATTTATATGAAGTTGTACAAAAACGCTTTCTTTCGCCAAGACAGTGCGTTTCTCACTGTTACATGCATTTGAATGGGGAACTCGACCGAAACAAAGTATAGGTTTTCATTATGTGAATAACTTGGAAATCTCAGCTCAAACAGCTGCAAAACCTGTTTGCCCAGCACGGGAACCTTGAGTTCTATAAGATAAAGCCATAAACATGTTTGTCTGAGTCTTCTATCAAAAGTTACAGCTATTTATATGAAGTTGTACAAAAACGCTTTCTTTCGCCAAGACAGTGCGTTTCTCACTGTTACATGCATTTGAATGGGGAACTCGACCGAAACAAAGTATAGGTTTTCATTATGTGAATAACTTGGAAATCTTAGCTCAAACAGCTGCAAAACCTGTTTGCCCAGCACGGGAACCTTGAGTTCTATAAGATAAAGCCATAAACATGTGTATCCGAGGCTTCTATCAAAAGTTACAGCTATTCATATGAAGTTGTACAAAAACGCTTTCTTTCGCCAAGACAGTGCGTTTCTCACTGTTACATGCATTTGAATGGGGAACTCGACCGAAACAAAGTATAGGTTTTCATTATGTGAATAACTTGGAAATCTTAGCTCACACAGCTGCAAAACCTGTTTGCCCAGCACGGAGACCTTGAGTTCTATAAGATAAAGCCATAAACATGTTTGTCTGAGTCTTCTATCAAAAGTTACAGCTATTTATATGAAGTTGTACAAAAACGCTTTCTTTCGCCAAGACAGTGCGTTTCTCACTGTTACATGCATTTGAATGGGGAACTCGACCGAAACAAAGTATAGGTTTTCATTATGTGAATAACTTGGAAATCTTAGCTCAAACAGCTGCAAAACCTGTTTGCCCAGCACGGGAACCTTGAGTTCTATAAGATAAAGCCATAAACATGTTTGTCTGAGTCTTCTATCAAAAGTTACAGCTATTTATATGAAGTTGTACAAAAACGCTTTCTTTCGCCAAGACAGTGCGTTTCTCACTGTTACATGCATTTGAATGGGGAACTCGACCGAAACAAAGTATAGGTTTTCATTATGTGAATAACTTGGAAATCTTAGCTCAAACAGCTGCAAAACCTGTTTGCCCAGCACGGGAACCTTGAGTTCTATAAGATAAAGCCATAAACATGTGTATCCGAGGCTTCTATCAAAAGTTACAGCTATTCATAAGAAGTTGTACAAAAACGCTTTCTTTCGCCAAGACAGTGCGTTTCTCACTGTTACATGCATTTGAATGGGGAACTCGACCGAAACAAAGTATAGGTTTTCATTATGTGAATAACTTGGAAATCTTAGCTCAAACAGCTGCAAAACCTGTTTGCCCAGCACGGGAACCTTGAGTTCTATAAGATAAAGCCATAAACATGTGTATCCGAGTCTTCTATCAAAAGTTACAGCTATTCATATGAAGTTGTACAAAAACGCTTTCTTTCGCCAAGACAGTGCGTTTCTCACTGTTACATGCATTTGAATGGGGAACTCGACCGAAACAAAGTATAGGTTTTCATTATGTGAATAACTTGGAAATCTTAGCTCAAACAGCTGCAAAACCTGTTTTCCCAGCACGGAGACCTTGAGTTCTATAAGATAATGCCATAAACATGTTTGTCTGAGTCTTCTATCAAAAGTTACAGCTATTTCTATGAAGTTGTACAAAAACGCTTTCTTTCGCCAAGACAGTGCGTTTCTCACTGTTACATGCATTTGAATGGGGAACTCGACCGAAACAAAGTATAGGTTTTCATTATGTGAATAACTTGGAAATCTTAGCTCAAACAGCTGCAAAACCTGTTTGCCCAGCACGGGAACCTTGAGTTCTATAAGATAAAGCCATAAACATGTGTATCCGAGTCTTCTATCAAAAGTTACAGCTATTCATATGAAGTTGTACAAAAACGCTTTCTTTCGCCAAGACAGTGCGTTTCTCACTGTTACATGCATTTGAATGGGGAACTCGACCGAAACAAAGTATAGGTTTTCATTATGTGAATAACTTGGAAATCTTAGCTCAAACAGCTGCAAAACCTGTTTTCCCAGCACGGGGACCTTGAGTTCTATAATATAATGCCATAAACATGTTTGTCTGAGTCTTCTATCCAAAGTTACAGCTATTTCTATGAAGTTGTACAAAAACGCTTTCTTTCGCCAAGACAGTGCGTTTCTCACTGTTACATGCATTTGAATGGGGAACTCGACCGAAACAAAGTATAGGTTTTCATTATGTGAATAACTTGGAAATCTTAGCTCAAACAGCTGCAAAACCTGTTTGCCCAGCACGGGAACCTTGAGTTCTATAAGATAAAGCCATAAACATGTGTATCCGAGTCTTCTATCAAAAGTTACAGCTATTCATATGAAGTTGTACAAAAACGCTTTCTTTCGCCAAGACAGTGCGTTTCTCACTGTTACATGCATTTGAATGGGGAACTCGACCGAAACAAAGTATAGGTTTTCATTATGTGAATAACTTGGAAATCTTAGCTCAAACAGCTGCAAAACCTGTTTTCCCAGCACGGGGACCTTGAGTTCTATAATATAAGGCCATAAACATGTTTGTCTGAGTCTTCTATCAAAAGTTACAGCTATTTCTATGAAGTTGTACAAAAACGCTTTCTTTCGCCAAGACAGTGCGTTTCTCACTGTTACATGCATTTGAATGGGGAACTCGACCGAAACAAAGTATAGGTTTTCATTATGTGAATAACTTGGAAATCTTAGCTCAAACAGCTGCAAAACCTGTTTGCCCAGCACGGGAACCTTGAGTTCTATAAGATAAAGCCATAAACATGTGTATCCGAGTCTTCTATCAAAAGTTACAGCTATTTATATGAAGTTGTACAAAAACGCTTTCTTTCGCCAAGACAGTGCGTTTCTCACTGTTACATGCATTTGAATGGGGAACTCGACCGAAACAAAGTATAGGTTTTCATTATGTGAATAACTTGGAAATCTTAGCTCAAACAGCTGCAAAACCTGTTTGCCCAGCACGGGAACCTTGAGTTCTATAAGATAAAGCCATAAACATGTTTGTCTGAGTCTTCTATCAAAAGTTACAGCTATTTATATGAAGTTGTACAAAAACGCTTTCTTTCGCCAAGACAGGGCGTTTCTCACTGTTACATGCATTTGAATGGGGAACTCGACCGAAACAAAGTATAGGTTTTCATTATGTGAATAACTTGGAAATCTTAGCTCAAACAGCTGCAAAACCTGTTTGCCCAGCACGGGAACCTTGAGTTCTATAAGATAAAGCCATAAACATGTGTATCCGAGTCTTCTATCAAAAGTTACAGCTATTCATATGAAGTTGTACAAAAACGCTTTCTTTCGCCAAGACAGTGCGTTTCTCACTGTTACATGCATTTGAATGGGGAACTCGACCGAAACAAAGTATAGGTTTTCATTATGTGAATAACTTGGAAATCTTAGCTCAAACAGCTGCAAAACCTATTTTCCCAGCACGGAGACCTTGAGTTCTATAAGATAAAGCCATAAACATGTTTGTCTGAGTCTTCTATCAAAAGTTACAGCTATTTATATGAAGTTGTACAAAAACGCTTTCTTTCGCCAAGACAGTGCGTTTCTCACTGTTACATGCATTTGAATGGGGAACTCGACCGAAACAAAGTATAGGTTTTCATTATGTGAATAACTTGGAAATCTTAGCACAAACAGCTGCAAAACCTGTTTGCCCAGCACGGGAACCTTGAGTTCTATAAGATAAAGCCATAAACATGTTTGTCTGAGTCTTCTATCAAAAGTTACAGCTATTTATATGAAGTTGTACAAAAACGCTTTCTTTCGCCAAGACAGTGCGTTTCTCACTGTTACATGCATTTGAATGGGGAACTCGACCGAAACAAAGTATAGGTTTTCATTATGTGAATAACTTGGAAATCTTAGCTCAAACAGCTGCAAAACCTGTTTTCCCAGCACGGGAACCTTGAGTTCTATAAGATAAAGCCATAAACATGTGTATCCGAGTCTTCTATCAAAAGTTACAGCTATTCATATGAAGTTGTACAAAAACGCTTTCTTTCGCCAAGACAGTGCGTTTCTCACTGTTACATGCATTTGAATGGGGAACTCGACCGAAACAAAGTATAGGTTTTCATTATGTGAATAACTTGGAAATCTTAGCTCAAACAGCTGCAAAACCTGTTTTCCCAGCACGGAGACCTTGAGTTCTATAATATAAGGCCATAAACATGTTTGTCTGAGTCTTCTATCAAAAGTTACAGCTATTTCTATGAAGTTGTACAAAAACGCTTTCTTTCGCCAAGACAGTGCGTTTCTCACTGTTACATGCATTTGAATGGGGAACTCGACCGAAACAAAGTATAGGTTTTCATTATGTGAATAACTTGGAAATCTTAGCTCAAACAGCTGCAAAACCTGTTTTCCCAGCACAGGGACCTTGAGTTCTATAATATAAGGCCATAAACATGTTTGTCTGAGTCTTCTATCAAAAGTTACAGCTATTTCTATGAAGTTGTACAAAAACGCTTTCTTTCGCCAAGACAGTGCGTTTCTCACTGTTACATGCATTTGAATGGGGAACTCGACCGAAACAAAGTATAGGTTTTCATTATGTGAATAACTTGGAAATCTTAGCTCAAACAGCTGCAAAACCTGTTTGCCCAGCACGGGAACCTTGAGTTCTATAAGATAAAGCCATAAACATGTGTATCCGAGGCTTCTATCAAAAGTTACAGCTATTCATATGAAGTTGTACAAAAACGCTTTCTTTCGCCAAGACAGTGCGTTTCTCACTGTTACATGCATTTGAATGGGGAACTCGACCGAAACAAAGTATAGGTTTTCATTATGTGAATAACTTGGAAATCTTAGCTCAAACAGCTGCAAAACCTGTTTTCCCAGCACGGGGACCTTGAGTTCTATAATATAAGGCCATAAACATGTTTGTCTGAGTCTTCTATCAAAAGTTACAGCTATTTCTATGAAGTTGTACAAAAACGCTTTCTTTCGCCAAGACAGTGCGTTTCTCACTGTTACATGCATTTGAATGGGGAACTCGACCGAAACAAAGTATAGGTTTTCATTATGTGAATAACTTGGAAATCTTAGCTCAAACAGCTGCAAAACCTGTTTGCCCAGCACGGGAACCTTGAGTTCTATAAGATAAAGCCATAAACATGTTTGTCTGAGTCTTCTATCAAAAGTTACAGCTATTTATATGAAGTTGTACAAAAACGCTTTCTTTCGCCAAGACAGTGCGTTTCTCACTGTTACATGCATTTGAATGGGGAACTCGACCGAAACAAAGTATAGGTTTTCATTATGTGAATAACTTGGAAATCTTAGCTCAAACAGCTGCAAAACCTGTTTTCCCAGCACGGAGACCTTGAGTTCTATAATATAATGCCATAAACATGTTTGTCTGAGTCTTCTATCCAAAGTTACAGCTATTTCTATGAAGTTGTACAAAAACGCTTTCTTTCGCCAAGACAGTGCGTTTCTCACTGTTACATGCATTTGAATGGGGAACTCGACCGAAACAAAGTATAGGTTTTCATTATGTGAATAACTTGGAAATCTTAGCTCAAACAGCTGCAAAACCTGTTTGCCCAGCACGGGAACCTTGAGTTCTATAAGATAAAGCCATAAACATGTGTATCCGAGTCTTCTATCAAAAGTTACAGCTATTCATATGAAGTTGTACAAAAACGCTTTCTTTCGCCAAGACAGTGCGTTTCTCACTGTTACATGCATTTGAATGGGGAACTCGACCGAAACAAAGTATAGGTTTTCATTATGTGAATAACTTGGAAATCTTAGCTCAAACAGCTGCAAAACCTGTTTTCCCAGCACGGGGACCTTGAGTTCTATAATATAAGGCCATAAACATGTTTGTCTGAGTCTTCTATCAAAAGTTACAGCTATTTCTATGAAGTTGTACAAAAACGCTTTCTTTCGCCAAGACAGTGCGTTTCTCACTGTTACATGCATTTGAATGGGGAACTCGACCGAAACAAAGTATAGGTTTTCATTATGTGAATAACTTGGAAATCTTAGCTCAAACAGCTGCAAAACCTGTTTGCCCAGCACGGGAACCTTGAGTTCTATAAGATAAAGCCATAAACATGTGTATCCGAGTCTTCTATCAAAAGTTACAGCTATTTATATGAAGTTGTACAAAAACGCTTTCTTTCGCCAAGACAGTGCGTTTCTCACTGTTACATGCATTTGAATGGGGAACTCGACCGAAACAAAGTATAGGTTTTCATTATGTGAATAACTTGGAAATCTTAGCTCAAACAGCTGCAAAACCTGTTTTCCCAGCACGGGGACCTTGAGTTCTATAATATAAGGCCATAAACATGTTTGTCTGAGTCTTCTATCAAAAGTTACAGCTATTTCTATGAAGTTGTACAAAAACGCTTTCTTTCGCCAAGACAGTGCGTTTCTCACTGTTACATGCATTTGAATGGGGAACTCGACCGAAACAAAGTATAGGTTTTCATTATGTGAATAACTTGGAAATCTCAGCTCAAACAGCTGCAAAACCTGTTTGCCCAGCACGGGAACCTTGAGTTCTATAAGATAAAGCCATAAACATGTTTGTCTGAGTCTTCTATCAAAAGTTACAGCTATTTATATGAAGTTGTACAAAAACGCTTTCTTTCGCCAAGACAGTGCGTTTCTCACTGTTACATGCATTTGAATGGGGAACTCGACCGAAACAAAGTATAGGTTTTCATTATGTGAATAACTTGGAAATCTTAGCTCAAACAGCTGCAAAACCTGTTTGCCCAGCACGGGAACCTTGAGTTCTATAAGATAAAGCCATAAACATGTGTATCCGAGGCTTCTATCAAAAGTTACAGCTATTCATATGAAGTTGTACAAAAACGCTTTCTTTCGCCAAGACAGTGCGTTTCTCACTGTTACATGCATTTGAATGGGGAACTCGACCGAAACAAAGTATAGGTTTTCATTATGTGAATAACTTGGAAATCTTAGCTCAAACAGCTGCAAAACCTGTTTGCCCAGCACGGGAACCTTGAGTTCTATAAGATAAAGCCATAAACATGTGTATCCGAGTCTTCTATCAAAAGTTACAGCTATTCATATGAAGTTGTACAAAAACGCTTTCTTTCGCCAAGACAGTGCGTTTCTCACTGTTACATGCATTTGAATGGGGAACTCGACCGAAACAAAGTATAGGTTTTCATTATGTGAATAACTTGGAAATCTTAGCTCAAACAGCTGCAAAACCTGTTTTCCCAGCACGGGGACCTTGAGTTCTATAATATAAGGCCATAAACATGTTTGTCTGAGTCTTCTATCAAAAGTTACAGCTATTTCTATGAAGTTGTACAAAAACGCTTTCTTTCGCCAAGACAGTGCGTTTCTCACTGTTACATGCATTTGAATGGGGAACTCGACCGAAACAAAGTATAGGTTTTCATTATGTGAATAACTTGGAAATCTTAGCTCAAACAGCTGCAAAACCTGTTTGCCCAGCACGGGAACCTTGAGTTCTATAAGATAAAGCCATAAACATGTGTATCCGAGTCTTCTATCAAAAGTTACAGCTATTTATATGAAGTTGTACAAAAACGCTTTCTTTCGCCAAGACAGTGCGTTTCTCACTGTTACATGCATTTGAATGGGGAACTCGACCGAAACAAAGTATAGGTTTTCATTATGTGAATAACTTGGAAATCTTAGCTCAAACAGCTGCAAAACCTGTTTTCCCAGCACGGGGACCTTGAGTTCTATAATATAAGGCCATAAACATGTTTGTCTGAGTCTTCTATCAAAAGTTACAGCTATTTCTATGAAGTTGTACAAAAACGCTTTCTTTCGCCAAGACAGTGCGTTTCTCACTGTTACATGCATTTGAATGGGGAACTCGACCGAAACAAAGTATAGGTTTTCATTATGTGAATAACTTGGAAATCTCAGCTCAAACAGCTGCAAAACCTGTTTGCCCAGCACGGGAACCTTGAGTTCTATAAGATAAAGCCATAAACATGTTTGTCTGAGTCTTCTATCAAAAGTTACAGCTATTTATATGAAGTTGTACAAAAACGCTTTCTTTCGCCAAGACAGTGCGTTTCTCACTGTTACATGCATTTGAATGGGGAACTCGACCGAAACAAAGTATAGGTTTTCATTATGTGAATAACTTGGAAATCTTAGCTCAAACAGCTGCAAAACCTGTTTGCCCAGCACGGGAACCTTGAGTTCTATAAGATAAAGCCATAAACATGTGTATCCGAGGCTTCTATCAAAAGTTACAGCTATTCATATGAAGTTGTACAAAAACGCTTTCTTTCGCCAAGACAGTGCGTTTCTCACTGTTACATGCATTTGAATGGGGAACTCGACCGAAACAAAGTATAGGTTTTCATTATGTGAATAACTTGGAAATCTTAGCTCAAACAGCTGCAAAACCTGTTTGCCCAGCACGGAGACCTTGAGTTCTATAAGATAAAGCCATAAACATGTTTGTCTGAGTCTTCTATCAAAAGTTACAGCTATTTATATGAAGTTGTACAAAAACGCTTTCTTTCGCCAAGACAGTGCGTTTCTCACTGTTACATGCATTTGAATGGGGAACTCGACCGAAACAAAGTATAGGTTTTCATTATGTGAATAACTTGGAAATCTTAGCTCAAACAGCTGCAAAACCTGTTTGCCCAGCACGGGAACCTTGAGTTCTATAAGATAAAGCCATAAACATGTTTGTCTGAGTCTTCTATCAAAAGTTACAGCTATTTATATGAAGTTGTACAAAAACGCTTTCTTTCGCCAAGACAGTGCGTTTCTCACTGTTACATGCATTTGAATGGGGAACTCGACCGAAACAAAGTATAGGTTTTCATTATGTGAATAACTTGGAAATCTTAGCTCAAACAGCTGCAAAACCTGTTTTCCCAGCACGGGGACCTTGAGTTCTATAATATAAGGCCATAAACATGTTTGTCTGAGTCTTCTATCAAAAGTTACAGCTATTTATATGAAGTTGTACAAAAACGCTTTCTTTCGCCAAGACAGTGCGTTTCTCACTGTTACATGCATTTGAATGGGGAACTCGACCGAAACAAAGTATAGGTTTTCATTATGTGAATAACTTGGAAATCTCAGCTCAAACAGCTGCAAAACCTGTTTGCCCAGCACGGGAACCTTGAGTTCTATAAGATAAAGCCATAAACATGTTTGTCTGAGTCTTCTATCAAAAGTTACAGCTATTTATATGAAGTTGTACAAAAACGCTTTCTTTCGCCAAGACAGTGCGTTTCTCACTGTTACATGCATTTGAATGGGGAACTCGACCGAAACAAAGTATAGGTTTTCATTATGTGAATAACTTGGAAATCTTAGCTCAAACAGCTGCAAAACCTGTTTGCCCAGCACGGGAACCTTGAGTTCTATAAGATAAAGCCATAAACATGTGTATCCGAGGCTTCTATCAAAAGTTACAGCTATTCATATGAAGTTGTACAAAAACGCTTTCTTTCGCCAAGACAGTGCGTTTCTCACTGTTACATGCATTTGAATGGGGAACTCGACCGAAACAAAGTATAGGTTTTCATTATGTGAATAACTTGGAAATCTTAGCTCAAACAGCTGCAAAACCTGTTTGCCCAGCACGGAGACCTTGAGTTCTATAAGATAAAGCCATAAACATGTTTGTCTGAGTCTTCTATCAAAAGTTACAGCTATTTATATGAAGTTGTACAAAAACGCTTTCTTTCGCCAAGACAGTGCGTTTCTCACTGTTACATGCATTTGAATGGGGAACTCGACCGAAACAAAGTATAGGTTTTCATTATGTGAATAACTTGGAAATCTTAGCTCAAACAGCTGCAAAACCTGTTTGCCCAGCACGGGAACCTTGAGTTCTATAAGATAAAGCCATAAACATGTTTGTCTGAGTCTTCTATCAAAAGTTACAGCTATTTATATGAAGTTGTACAAAAACGCTTTCTTTCGCCAAGACAGTGCGTTTCTCACTGTTACATGCATTTGAATGGGGAACTCGACCGAAACAAAGTATAGGTTTTCATTATGTGAATAACTTGGAAATCTTAGCTCAAACAGCTGCAAAACCTGTTTGCCCAGCACGGGAACCTTGAGTTCTATAAGATAAAGCCATAAACATGTGTATCCGAGGCTTCTATCAAAAGTTACAGCTATTCATAAGAAGTTGTACAAAAACGCTTTCTTTCGCCAAGACAGTGCGTTTCTCACTGTTACATGCATTTGAATGGGGAACTCGACCGAAACAAAGTATAGGTTTTCATTATGTGAATAACTTGGAAATCTTAGCTCAAACAGCTGCAAAACCTGTTTGCCCAGCACGGGAACCTTGAGTTCTATAAGATAAAGCCATAAACATGTGTATCCGAGTCTTCTATCAAAAGTTACAGCTATTCATATGAAGTTGTACAAAAACGCTTTCTTTCGCCAAGACAGTGCGTTTCTCACTGTTACATGCATTTGAATGGGGAACTCGACCGAAACAAAGTATAGGTTTTCATTATGTGAATAACTTGGAAATCTTAGCTCAAACAGCTGCAAAACCTGTTTTCCCAGCACGGAGACCTTGAGTTCTATAAGATAATGCCATAAACATGTTTGTCTGAGTCTTCTATCAAAAGTTACAGCTATTTCTATGAAGTTGTACAAAAACGCTTTCTTTCGCCAAGACAGTGCGTTTCTCACTGTTACATGCATTTGAATGGGGAACTCGACCGAAACAAAGTATAGGTTTTCATTATGTGAATAACTTGGAAATCTTAGCTCAAACAGCTGCAAAACCTGTTTGCCCAGCACGGGAACCTTGAGTTCTATAAGATAAAGCCATAAACATGTGTATCCGAGTCTTCTATCAAAAGTTACAGCTATTCATATGAAGTTGTACAAAAACGCTTTCTTTCGCCAAGACAGTGCGTTTCTCACTGTTACATGCATTTGAATGGGGAACTCGACCGAAACAAAGTATAGGTTTTCATTATGTGAATAACTTGGAAATCTTAGCTCAAACAGCTGCAAAACCTGTTTTCCCAGCACGGGGACCTTGAGTTCTATAATATAATGCCATAAACATGTTTGTCTGAGTCTTCTATCCAAAGTTACAGCTATTTCTATGAAGTTGTACAAAAACGCTTTCTTTCGCCAAGACAGTGCGTTTCTCACTGTTACATGCATTTGAATGGGGAACTCGACCGAAACAAAGTATAGGTTTTCATTATGTGAATAACTTGGAAATCTTAGCTCAAACAGCTGCAAAACCTGTTTGCCCAGCACGGGAACCTTGAGTTCTATAAGATAAAGCCATAAACATGTGTATCCGAGTCTTCTATCAAAAGTTACAGCTATTCATATGAAGTTGTACAAAAACGCTTTCTTTCGCCAAGACAGTGCGTTTCTCACTGTTACATGCATTTGAATGGGGAACTCGACCGAAACAAAGTATAGGTTTTCATTATGTGAATAACTTGGAAATCTTAGCTCAAACAGCTGCAAAACCTGTTTTCCCAGCACGGGGACCTTGAGTTCTATAATATAAGGCCATAAACATGTTTGTCTGAGTCTTCTATCAAAAGTTACAGCTATTTCTATGAAGTTGTACAAAAACGCTTTCTTTCGCCAAGACAGTGCGTTTCTCACTGTTACATGCATTTGAATGGGGAACTCGACCGAAACAAAGTATAGGTTTTCATTATGTGAATAACTTGGAAATCTTAGCTCAAACAGCTGCAAAACCTGTTTGCCCAGCACGGGAACCTTGAGTTCTATAAGATAAAGCCATAAACATGTGTATCCGAGTCTTCTATCAAAAGTTACAGCTATTTATATGAAGTTGTACAAAAACGCTTTCTTTCGCCAAGACAGTGCGTTTCTCACTGTTACATGCATTTGAATGGGGAACTCGACCGAAACAAAGTATAGGTTTTCATTATGTGAATAACTTGGAAATCTTAGCTCAAACAGCTGCAAAACCTGTTTGCCCAGCACGGGAACCTTGAGTTCTATAAGATAAAGCCATAAACATGTTTGTCTGAGTCTTCTATCAAAAGTTACAGCTATTTATATGAAGTTGTACAAAAACGCTTTCTTTCGCCAAGACAGGGCGTTTCTCACTGTTACATGCATTTGAATGGGGAACTCGACCGAAACAAAGTATAGGTTTTCATTATGTGAATAACTTGGAAATCTTAGCTCAAACAGCTGCAAAACCTGTTTGCCCAGCACGGGAACCTTGAGTTCTATAAGATAAAGCCATAAACATGTGTATCCGAGTCTTCTATCAAAAGTTACAGCTATTCATATGAAGTTGTACAAAAACGCTTTCTTTCGCCAAGACAGTGCGTTTCTCACTGTTACATGCATTTGAATGGGGAACTCGACCGAAACAAAGTATAGGTTTTCATTATGTGAATAACTTGGAAATCTTAGCTCAAACAGCTGCAAAACCTGTTTTCCCAGCACGGAGACCTTGAGTTCTATAAGATAAAGCCATAAACATGTTTGTCTGAGTCTTCTATCAAAAGTTACAGCTATTTATATGAAGTTGTACAAAAACGCTTTCTTTCGCCAAGACAGTGCGTTTCTCACTGTTACATGCATTTGAATGGGGAACTCGACCGAAACAAAGTATAGGTTTTCATTATGTGAATAACTTGGAAATCTTAGCACAAACAGCTGCAAAACCTGTTTGCCCAGCACGGGAACCTTGAGTTCTATAAGATAAAGCCATAAACATGTTTGTCTGAGTCTTCTATCAAAAGTTACAGCTATTTATATGAAGTTGTACAAAAACGCTTTCTTTCGCCAAGACAGTGCGTTTCTCACTGTTACATGCATTTGAATGGGGAACTCGACCGAAACAAAGTATAGGTTTTCATTATGTGAATAACTTGGAAATCTTAGCTCAAACAGCTGCAAAACCTGTTTTCCCAGCACGGGAACCTTGAGTTCTATAAGATAAAGCCATAAACATGTGTATCCGAGTCTTCTATCAAAAGTTACAGCTATTCATATGAAGTTGTACAAAAACGCTTTCTTTCGCCAAGACAGTGCGTTTCTCACTGTTACATGCATTTGAATGGGGAACTCGACCGAAACAAAGTATAGGTTTTCATTATGTGAATAACTTGGAAATCTTAGCTCAAACAGCTGCAAAACCTGTTTTCCCAGCACGGAGACCTTGAGTTCTATAATATAAGGCCATAAACATGTTTGTCTGAGTCTTCTATCAAAAGTTACAGCTATTTCTATGAAGTTGTACAAAAACGCTTTCTTTCGCCAAGACAGTGCGTTTCTCACTGTTACATGCATTTGAATGGGGAACTCGACCGAAACAAAGTATAGGTTTTCATTATGTGAATAACTTGGAAATCTTAGCTCAAACAGCTGCAAAACCTGTTTTCCCAGCACAGGGACCTTGAGTTCTATAATATAAGGCCATAAACATGTTTGTCTGAGTCTTCTATCAAAAGTTACAGCTATTTCTATGAAGTTGTACAAAAACGCTTTCTTTCGCCAAGACAGTGCGTTTCTCACTGTTACATGCATTTGAATGGGGAACTCGACCGAAACAAAGTATAGGTTTTCATTATGTGAATAACTTGGAAATCTTAGCTCAAACAGCTGCAAAACCTGTTTGCCCAGCACGGGAACCTTGAGTTCTATAAGATAAAGCCATAAACATGTGTATCCGAGGCTTCTATCAAAAGTTACAGCTATTCATATGAAGTTGTACAAAAACGCTTTCTTTCGCCAAGACAGTGCGTTTCTCACTGTTACATGCATTTGAATGGGGAACTCGACCGAAACAAAGTATAGGTTTTCATTATGTGAATAACTTGGAAATCTTAGCTCAAACAGCTGCAAAACCTGTTTTCCCAGCACGGGGACCTTGAGTTCTATAATATAAGGCCATAAACATGTTTGTCTGAGTCTTCTATCAAAAGTTACAGCTATTTCTATGAAGTTGTACAAAAACGCTTTCTTTCGCCAAGACAGTGCGTTTCTCACTGTTACATGCATTTGAATGGGGAACTCGACCGAAACAAAGTATAGGTTTTCATTATGTGAATAACTTGGAAATCTTAGCTCAAACAGCTGCAAAACCTGTTTGCCCAGCACGGGAACCTTGAGTTCTATAAGATAAAGCCATAAACATGTTTGTCTGAGTCTTCTATCAAAAGTTACAGCTATTTATATGAAGTTGTACAAAAACGCTTTCTTTCGCCAAGACAGTGCGTTTCTCACTGTTACATGCATTTGAATGGGGAACTCGACCGAAACAAAGTATAGGTTTTCATTATGTGAATAACTTGGAAATCTTAGCTCAAACAGCTGCAAAACCTGTTTTCCCAGCACGGAGACCTTGAGTTCTATAATATAATGCCATAAACATGTTTGTCTGAGTCTTCTATCCAAAGTTACAGCTATTTCTATGAAGTTGTACAAAAACGCTTTCTTTCGCCAAGACAGTGCGTTTCTCACTGTTACATGCATTTGAATGGGGAACTCGACCGAAACAAAGTATAGGTTTTCATTATGTGAATAACTTGGAAATCTTAGCTCAAACAGCTGCAAAACCTGTTTGCCCAGCACGGGAACCTTGAGTTCTATAAGATAAAGCCATAAACATGTGTATCCGAGTCTTCTATCAAAAGTTACAGCTATTCATATGAAGTTGTACAAAAACGCTTTCTTTCGCCAAGACAGTGCGTTTCTCACTGTTACATGCATTTGAATGGGGAACTCGACCGAAACAAAGTATAGGTTTTCATTATGTGAATAACTTGGAAATCTTAGCTCAAACAGCTGCAAAACCTGTTTTCCCAGCACGGGGACCTTGAGTTCTATAATATAAGGCCATAAACATGTTTGTCTGAGTCTTCTATCAAAAGTTACAGCTATTTCTATGAAGTTGTACAAAAACGCTTTCTTTCGCCAAGACAGTGCGTTTCTCACTGTTACATGCATTTGAATGGGGAACTCGACCGAAACAAAGTATAGGTTTTCATTATGTGAATAACTTGGAAATCTTAGCTCAAACAGCTGCAAAACCTGTTTGCCCAGCACGGGAACCTTGAGTTCTATAAGATAAAGCCATAAACATGTGTATCCGAGTCTTCTATCAAAAGTTACAGCTATTTATATGAAGTTGTACAAAAACGCTTTCTTTCGCCAAGACAGTGCGTTTCTCACTGTTACATGCATTTGAATGGGGAACTCGACCGAAACAAAGTATAGGTTTTCATTATGTGAATAACTTGGAAATCTTAGCTCAAACAGCTGCAAAACCTGTTTGCCCAGCACGGGAACCTTGAGTTCTATAAGATAAAGCCATAAACATGTTTGTCTGAGTCTTCTATCAAAAGTTACAGCTATTTATATGAAGTTGTACAAAAACGCTTTCTTTCGCCAAGACAGGGCGTTTCTCACTGTTACATGCATTTGAATGGGGAACTCGACCGAAACAAAGTATAGGTTTTCATTATGTGAATAACTTGGAAATCTTAGCTCAAACAGCTGCAAAACCTGTTTGCCCAGCACGGGAACCTTGAGTTCTATAAGATAAAGCCATAAACATGTGTATCCGAGTCTTCTATCAAAAGTTACAGCTATTCATATGAAGTTGTACAAAAACGCTTTCTTTCGCCAAGACAGTGCGTTTCTCACTGTTACATGCATTTGAATGGGGAACTCGACCGAAACAAAGTATAGGTTTTCATTATGTGAATAACTTGGAAATCTTAGCTCAAACAGCTGCAAAACCTGTTTTCCCAGCACGGAGACCTTGAGTTCTATAAGATAAAGCCATAAACATGTTTGTCTGAGTCTTCTATCAAAAGTTACAGCTATTTATATGAAGTTGTACAAAAACGCTTTCTTTCGCCAAGACAGTGCGTTTCTCACTGTTACATGCATTTGAATGGGGAACTCGACCGAAACAAAGTATAGGTTTTCATTATGTGAATAACTTGGAAATCTTAGCTCAAACAGCTGCAAAACCTGTTTTCCCAGCACGGAGACCTTGAGTTCTATAATATAAGGCCATAAACATGTTTGTCTGAGTCTTCTATCAAAAGTTACAGCTATTTCTATGAAGTTGTACAAAAACGCTTTCTTTCGCCAAGACAGTGCGTTTCTCACTGTTACATGCATTTGAATGGGGAACTCGACCGAAACAAAGTATAGGTTTTCATTATGTGAATAACTTGGAAATCTTAGCTCAAACAGCTGCAAAACCTGTTTTCCCAGCACAGGGACCTTGAGTTCTATAATATAAGGCCATAAACATGTTTGTCTGAGTCTTCTATCAAAAGTTACAGCTATTTCTATGAAGTTGTACAAAAACGCTTTCTTTCGCCAAGACAGTGCGTTTCTCACTGTTACATGCATTTGAATGGGGAACTCGACCGAAACAAAGTATAGGTTTTCATTATGTGAATAACTTGGAAATCTTAGCTCAAACAGCTGCAAAACCTGTTTGCCCAGCACGGGAACCTTGAGTTCTATAAGATAAAGCCATAAACATGTGTATCCGAGTCTTCTATCAAAAGTTACAGCTATTTATATGAAGTTGTACAAAAACGCTTTCTTTCGCCAAGACAGTGCGTTTCTCACTGTTACATGCATTTGAATGGGGAACTCGACCGAAACAAAGTATAGGTTTTCATTATGTGAATAACTTGGAAATCTTAGCTCAAACAGCTGCAAAACCTGTTTGCCCAGCACGGGAACCTTGAGTTCTATAAGATAAAGCCATAAACATGTTTGTCTGAGTCTTCTATCAAAAGTTACAGCTATTTATATGAAGTTGTACAAAAACGCTTTCTTTCGCCAAGACAGGGCGTTTCTCACTGTTACATGCATTTGAATGGGGAACTCGACCGAAACAAAGTATAGGTTTTCATTATGTGAATAACTTGGAAATCTTAGCTCAAACAGCTGCAAAACCTGTTTGCCCAGCACGGGAACCTTGAGTTCTATAAGATAAAGCCATAAACATGTGTATCCGAGTCTTCTATCAAAAGTTACAGCTATTCATATGAAGTTGTACAAAAACGCTTTCTTTCGCCAAGACAGTGCGTTTCTCACTGTTACATGCATTTGAATGGGGAACTCGACCGAAACAAAGTATAGGTTTTCATTATGTGAATAACTTGGAAATCTTAGCTCAAACAGCTGCAAAACCTGTTTGCCCAGCACGGGAACCTTGAGTTCTATAAGATAAAGCCATAAACATGTTTGTCTGAGTCTTCTATCAAAAGTTACAGCTATTTATATGAAGTTGTACAAAAACGCTTTCTTTCGCTAAGACAGGGCGTTTCTCACTGTTACATGCATTTGAATGGGGAACTCGACCGAAACAAAGTATAGGTTTTCATTATGTGAATAACTTGGAAATCTTAGCTCAAACAGCTGCAAAACCTGTTTGCCCAGCACGGGAACCTTGAGTTCTATAAGATAAAGCCATAAACATGTGTATCCGAGTCTTCTATCAAAAGTTACAGCTATTCATATGAAGTTGTACAAAAACGCTTTCTTTCGCCAAGACAGTGCGTTTCTCACTGTTACATGCATTTGAATGGGGAACTCGACCGAAACAAAGTATAGGTTTTCATTATGTGAATAACTTGGAAATCTTAGCTCAAACAGCTGCAAAACCTGTTTGCCCAGCACGGGAACCTTGAGTTCTATAAGATAAAGCCATAAACATGTGTATCCGAGTCTTCTATCAAAAGTTACAGCTATTCATATGAAGTTGTACAAAAACGCTTTCTTTCGCCAAGACAGTGCGTTTCTCACTGTTACATGCATTTGAATGGGGAACTCGACCGAAACAAAGTATAGGTTTTCATTATGTGAATAACTTGGAAATCTTAGCTCAAACAGCTGCAAAACCTGTTTTCCCAGCACGGAGACCTTGAGTTCTATAAGATAAAGCCATAAACATGTGTATCCGAGTCTTCTATCAAAAGTTACAGCTATTCATATGAAGTTGTACAAAAACGCTTTCTTTCGCCAAGACAGTGCGTTTCTCACTGTTACATGCATTTGAATGGGGAACTCGACCGAAACAAAGTATAGGTTTTCATTATGTGAATAACTTGGAAATCTTAGCTCAAACAGCTGCAAAACCTGTTTGCCCAGCACGGGAACCTTGAGTTCTATAAGATAAAGCCATAAACATGTTTGTCTGAGTCTTCTATCAAAAGTTACAGCTATTTATATGAAGTTGTACAAAAACGCTTTCTTTCGCTAAGACAGGGCGTTTCTCACTGTTACATGCATTTGAATGGGGAACTCGACCGAAACAAAGTATAGGTTTTCATTATGTGAATAACTTGGAAATCTTAGCTCAAACAGCTGCAAAACCTGTTTGCCCAGCACGGGAACCTTGAGTTCTATAAGATAAAGCCATAAACATGTGTATCCGAGTCTTCTATCAAAAGTTACAGCTATTCATATGAAGTTGTACAAAAACGCTTTCTTTCGCCAAGACAGTGCGTTTCTCACTGTTACATGCATTTGAATGGGGAACTCGACCGAAACAAAGTATAGGTTTTCATTATGTGAATAACTTGGAAATCTTAGCTCAAACAGCTGCAAAACCTGTTTTCCCAGCACGGGAACCTTGAGTTCTATAAGATAAAGCCATAAACATGTGTATCCGAGTCTTCTATCAAAAGTTACAGCTATTCATATGAAGTTGTACAAAAACGCTTTCTTTCGCCAAGACAGTGCGTTTCTCACTGTTACATGCATTTGAATGGGGAACTCGACCGAAACAAAGTATAGGTTTTCATTATGTGAATAACTTGGAAATCTTAGCTCAAACAGCTGCAAAACCTGTTTTCCCAGCACGGAGACCTTGAGTTCTATAATATAAGGCCATAAACATGTTTGTCTGAGTCTTCTATCAAAAGTTACAGCTATTTCTATGAAGTTGTACAAAAACGCTTTCTTTCGCCAAGACAGTGCGTTTCTCACTGTTACATGCATTTGAATGGGGAACTCGACCGAAACAAAGTATAGGTTTTCATTATGTGAATAACTTGGAAATCTTAGCTCAAACAGCTGCAAAACCTGTTTTCCCAGCACAGGGACCTTGAGTTCTATAATATAAGGCCATAAACATGTTTGTCTGAGTCTTCTATCAAAAGTTACAGCTATTTCTATGAAGTTGTACAAAAACGCTTTCTTTCGCCAAGACAGTGCGTTTCTCACTGTTACATGCATTTGAATGGGGAACTCGACCGAAACAAAGTATAGGTTTTCATTATGTGAATAACTTGGAAATCTTAGCTCAAACAGCTGCAAAACCTGTTTGCCCAGCACGGGAACCTTGAGTTCTATAAGATAAAGCCATAAACATGTGTATCCGAGGCTTCTATCAAAAGTTACAGCTATTCATATGAAGTTGTACAAAAACGCTTTCTTTCGCCAAGACAGTGCGTTTCTCACTGTTACATGCATTTGAATGGGGAACTCGACCGAAACAAAGTATAGGTTTTCATTATGTGAATAACTTGGAAATCTTAGCTCAAACAGCTGCAAAACCTGTTTTCCCAGCACGGGGACCTTGAGTTCTATAATATAAGGCCATAAACATGTTTGTCTGAGTCTTCTATCAAAAGTTACAGCTATTTCTATGAAGTTGTACAAAAACGCTTTCTTTCGCCAAGACAGTGCGTTTCTCACTGTTACATGCATTTGAATGGGGAACTCGACCGAAACAAAGTATAGGTTTTCATTATGTGAATAACTTGGAAATCTTAGCTCAAACAGCTGCAAAACCTGTTTGCCCAGCACGGGAACCTTGAGTTCTATAAGATAAAGCCATAAACATGTTTGTCTGAGTCTTCTATCAAAAGTTACAGCTATTTATATGAAGTTGTACAAAAACGCTTTCTTTCGCCAAGACAGTGCGTTTCTCACTGTTACATGCATTTGAATGGGGAACTCGACCGAAACAAAGTATAGGTTTTCATTATGTGAATAACTTGGAAATCTTAGCTCAAACAGCTGCAAAACCTGTTTTCCCAGCACGGGGACCTTGAGTTCTATAATATAAGGCCATAAACATGTTTGTCTGAGTCTTCTATCAAAAGTTACAGCTATTTCTATGAAGTTGTACAAAAACGCTTTCTTTCGCCAAGACAGTGCGTTTCTCACTGTTACATGCATTTGAATGGGGAACTCGACCGAAACAAAGTATAGGTTTTCATTATGTGAATAACTTGGAAATCTTAGCTCAAACAGCTGCAAAACCTGTTTTCCCAGCACGGGGACCTTGAGTTCTATAATATAAGGCCATAAACATGTTTGTCTGAGTCTTCTATCAAAAGTTACAGCTATTTCTATGAAGTTGTACAAAAACGCTTTCTTTCGCCAAGACAGTGCGTTTCTCACTGTTACATGCATTTGAATGGGGAACTCGACCGAAACAAAGTATAGGTTTTCATTATGTGAATAACTTGGAAATCTTAGCTCAAACAGCTGCAAAACCTGTTTGCCCAGCACGGGAACCTTGAGTTCTATAAGATAAAGCCATAAACATGTTTGTCTGAGTCTTCTATCAAAAGTTACAGCTATTTCTATGAAGTTGTACAAAAACGCTTTCTTTCGCCAAGACAGTGCGTTTCTCACTGTTACATGCATTTGAATGGGGAACTCGACCGAAACAAAGTATAGGTTTTCATTATGTGAATAACTTGGAAATCTTAGCTCAAACAGCTGCAAAACCTGTTTTCCCAGCACGGGGACCTTGAGTTCTATAATATAAGGCCATAAACATGTTTGTCTGAGTCTTCTATCAAAAGTTACAGCTATTTCTATGAAGTTGTACAAAAACGCTTTCTTTCGCCAAGACAGTGCGTTTCTCACTGTTACATGCATTTGAATGGGGAACTCGACCGAAACAAAGTATAGGTTTTCATTATGTGAATAACTTGGAAATCTTAGCTCAAACAGCTGCAAAACCTGTTTGCCCAGCACGGGAACCTTGAGTTCTATAAGATAAAGCCATAAACATGTTTGTCTGAGTCTTCTATCAAAAGTTACAGCTATTTATATGAAGTTGTACAAAAACGCTTTCTTTCGCCAAGACAGGGCGTTTCTCACTGTTACATGCATTTGAATGGGGAACTCGACCGAAACAAAGTATAGGTTTTCATTATGTGAATAACTTGGAAATCTTAGCTCAAACAGCTGCAAAACCTGTTTGCCCAGCACGGGAACCTTGAGTTCTATAAGATAAAGCCATAAACATGTGTATCCGAGTCTTCTATCAAAAGTTACAGCTATTCATATGAAGTTGTACAAAAACGCTTTCTTTCGCCAAGACAGTGCGTTTCTCACTGTTACATGCATTTGAATGGGGAACTCGACCGAAACAAAGTATAGGTTTTCATTATGTGAATAACTTGGAAATCTTAGCTCAAACAGCTGCAAAACCTGTTTTCCCAGCACGGAGACCTTGAGTTCTATAAGATAAAGCCATAAACATGTTTGTCTGAGTCTTCTATCAAAAGTTACAGCTATTTATATGAAGTTGTACAAAAACGCTTTCTTTCGCCAAGACAGTGCGTTTCTCACTGTTACATGCATTTGAATGGGGAACTCGACCGAAACAAAGTATAGGTTTTCATTATGTGAATAACTTGGAAATCTTAGCTCAAACAGCTGCAAAACCTGTTTTCCCAGCACGGAGACCTTGAGTTCTATAATATAAGGCCATAAACATGTTTGTCTGAGTCTTCTATCAAAAGTTACAGCTATTTCTATGAAGTTGTACAAAAACGCTTTCTTTCGCCAAGACAGTGCGTTTCTCACTGTTACATGCATTTGAATGGGGAACTCGACCGAAACAAAGTATAGGTTTTCATTATGTGAATAACTTGGAAATCTTAGCTCAAACAGCTGCAAAACCTGTTTTCCCAGCACAGGGACCTTGAGTTCTATAATATAAGGCCATAAACATGTTTGTCTGAGTCTTCTATCAAAAGTTACAGCTATTTCTATGAAGTTGTACAAAAACGCTTTCTTTCGCCAAGACAGTGCGTTTCTCACTGTTACATGCATTTGAATGGGGAACTCGACCGAAACAAAGTATAGGTTTTCATTATGTGAATAACTTGGAAATCTTAGCTCAAACAGCTGCAAAACCTGTTTGCCCAGCACGGGAACCTTGAGTTCTATAAGATAAAGCCATAAACATGTGTATCCGAGTCTTCTATCAAAAGTTACAGCTATTTATATGAAGTTGTACAAAAACGCTTTCTTTCGCCAAGACAGTGCGTTTCTCACTGTTACATGCATTTGAATGGGGAACTCGACCGAAACAAAGTATAGGTTTTCATTATGTGAATAACTTGGAAATCTTAGCTCAAACAGCTGCAAAACCTGTTTGCCCAGCACGGGAACCTTGAGTTCTATAAGATAAAGCCATAAACATGTTTGTCTGAGTCTTCTATCAAAAGTTACAGCTATTTATATGAAGTTGTACAAAAACGCTTTCTTTCGCCAAGACAGGGCGTTTCTCACTGTTACATGCATTTGAATGGGGAACTCGACCGAAACAAAGTATAGGTTTTCATTATGTGAATAACTTGGAAATCTTAGCTCAAACAGCTGCAAAACCTGTTTGCCCAGCACGGGAACCTTGAGTTCTATAAGATAAAGCCATAAACATGTGTATCCGAGTCTTCTATCAAAAGTTACAGCTATTCATATGAAGTTGTACAAAAACGCTTTCTTTCGCCAAGACAGTGCGTTTCTCACTGTTACATGCATTTGAATGGGGAACTCGACCGAAACAAAGTATAGGTTTTCATTATGTGAATAACTTGGAAATCTTAGCTCAAACAGCTGCAAAACCTGTTTGCCCAGCACGGGAACCTTGAGTTCTATAAGATAAAGCCATAAACATGTTTGTCTGAGTCTTCTATCAAAAGTTACAGCTATTTATATGAAGTTGTACAAAAACGCTTTCTTTCGCTAAGACAGGGCGTTTCTCACTGTTACATGCATTTGAATGGGGAACTCGACCGAAACAAAGTATAGGTTTTCATTATGTGAATAACTTGGAAATCTTAGCTCAAACAGCTGCAAAACCTGTTTGCCCAGCACGGGAACCTTGAGTTCTATAAGATAAAGCCATAAACATGTGTATCCGAGTCTTCTATCAAAAGTTACAGCTATTCATATGAAGTTGTACAAAAACGCTTTCTTTCGCCAAGACAGTGCGTTTCTCACTGTTACATGCATTTGAATGGGGAACTCGACCGAAACAAAGTATAGGTTTTCATTATGTGAATAACTTGGAAATCTTAGCTCAAACAGCTGCAAAACCTGTTTGCCCAGCACGGGAACCTTGAGTTCTATAAGATAAAGCCATAAACATGTGTATCCGAGTCTTCTATCAAAAGTTACAGCTATTCATATGAAGTTGTACAAAAACGCTTTCTTTCGCCAAGACAGTGCGTTTCTCACTGTTACATGCATTTGAATGGGGAACTCGACCGAAACAAAGTATAGGTTTTCATTATGTGAATAACTTGGAAATCTTAGCTCAAACAGCTGCAAAACCTGTTTTCCCAGCACGGAGACCTTGAGTTCTATAAGATAAAGCCATAAACATGTGTATCCGAGTCTTCTATCAAAAGTTACAGCTATTCATATGAAGTTGTACAAAAACGCTTTCTTTCGCCAAGACAGTGCGTTTCTCACTGTTACATGCATTTGAATGGGGAACTCGACCGAAACAAAGTATAGGTTTTCATTATGTGAATAACTTGGAAATCTTAGCTCAAACAGCTGCAAAACCTGTTTGCCCAGCACGGGAACCTTGAGTTCTATAAGATAAAGCCATAAACATGTTTGTCTGAGTCTTCTATCAAAAGTTACAGCTATTTATATGAAGTTGTACAAAAACGCTTTCTTTCGCTAAGACAGGGCGTTTCTCACTGTTACATGCATTTGAATGGGGAACTCGACCGAAACAAAGTATAGGTTTTCATTATGTGAATAACTTGGAAATCTTAGCTCAAACAGCTGCAAAACCTGTTTGCCCAGCACGGGAACCTTGAGTTCTATAAGATAAAGCCATAAACATGTGTATCCGAGTCTTCTATCAAAAGTTACAGCTATTCATATGAAGTTGTACAAAAACGCTTTCTTTCGCCAAGACAGTGCGTTTCTCACTGTTACATGCATTTGAATGGGGAACTCGACCGAAACAAAGTATAGGTTTTCATTATGTGAATAACTTGGAAATCTTAGCTCAAACAGCTGCAAAACCTGTTTTCCCAGCACGGAGACCTTGAGTTCTATAAGATAAAGCCATAAACATGTTTGTCTGAGTCTTCTATCAAAAGTTACAGCTATTTATATGAAGTTGTACAAAAACGCTTTCTTTCGCCAAGACAGTGCGTTTCTCACTGTTACATGCATTTGAATGGGGAACTCGACCGAAACAAAGTATAGGTTTTCATTATGTGAATAACTTGGAAATCTTAGCTCAAACAGCTGCAAAACCTGTTTGCCCAGCACGGGAACCTTGAGTTCTATAAGATAAAGCCATAAACATGTTTGTCTGAGTCTTCTATCAAAAGTTACAGCTATTTATATGAAGTTGTACAAAAACGCTTTCTTTCGCCAAGACAGTGCGTTTCTCACTGTTACATGCATTTGAATGGGGAACTCGACCGAAACAAAGTATAGGTTTTCATTATGTGAATAACTTGGAAATCTTAGCTCAAACAGCTGCAAAACCTGTTTTCCCAGCACGGGAACCTTGAGTTCTATAAGATAAAGCCATAAACATGTGTATCCGAGTCTTCTATCAAAAGTTACAGCTATTTCTATGAAGTTGTACAAAAACGCTTTCTTTCGCCAATACAGTGCGTTTCTCACTGTTACATGCATTTGAATGGGGAACTCGACCGAAACAAAGTATAGGTTTTCATTATGTGAATAACTTGGAAATCTTAGCTCAAACAGCTGCAAAACCTGTTTTCCCAGCACAGGGACCTTGAGTTCTATAATATAAGGCCATAAACATGTTTGTCTGAGTCTTCTATCAAAAGTTACAGCTATTTCTATGAAGTTGTACAAAAACGCTTAATTTCGCCAAGACAGTGCGTTTCTCACTGTTACATGCATTTGAATGGGGAACTCGACCGAAACAAAGTATAGGTTTTCATTATGTGAATAACTTGGAAATCTTAGCTCAAACAGCTGCAAAACCTGTTTTCCCAGCACGGAGACCTTGAGTTCTATAAGATAAAGCCATAAACATGTTTGTCTGAGTCTTCTATCAAAAGTTACAGCTATTTATATGAAGTTGTACAAAAACGCTTTCTTTCGCCAAGACAGTGCGTTTCTCACTGTTACATGCATTTGAATGGGGAACTCGACCGAAACAAAGTATAGGTTTTCATTATGTGAATAACTTGGAAATCTTAGCTCAAACAGCTGCAAAACCTGTTTTCCCAGCACGGGAACCTTGAGTTCTATAAGATAAAGCCATAAACATGTGTATCCGAGTCTTCTATCAAAAGTTACAGCTATTCATATGAAGTTGTACAAAAACGCTTTCTTTCGCCAAGACAGTGCGTTTCTCACTGTTACATGCATTTGAATGGGGAACTCGACCGAAACAAAGTATAGGTTTTCATTATGTGAATAACTTGGAAATCTTAGCTCAAACAGCTGCAAAACCTGTTTTCCCAGCACGGAGACCTTGAGTTCTATAATATAAGGCCATAAACATGTTTGTCTGAGTCTTCTATCAAAAGTTACAGCTATTTCTATGAAGTTGTACAAAAACGCTTTCTTTCGCCAATACAGTGCGTTTCTCACTGTTACATGCATTTGAATGGGGAACTCGACCGAAACAAAGTATAGGTTTTCATTATGTGAATAACTTGGAAATCTTAGCTCAAACAGCTGCAAAACCTGTTTTCCCAGCACAGGGACCTTGAGTTCTATAATATAAGGCCATAAACATGTTTGTCTGAGTCTTCTATCAAAAGTTACAGCTATTTCTATGAAGTTGTACAAAAACGCTTAATTTCGCCAAGACAGTGCGTTTCTCACTGTTACATGCATTTGAATGGGGAACTCGACCGAAACAAAGTATAGGTTTTCATTATGTGAATAACTTGGAAATCTTAGCTCAAACAGCTGCAAAACCTGTTTTCCCAGCACGGAGACCTTGAGTTCTATAATATAAGGCCATAAACATGTTTGTCTGAGTCTTCTATCAAAAGTTACAGCTATTTCTATGAAGTTGTACAAAAACGCTTTCTTTCGCCAAGACAGTGCGTTTCTCACTGTTACATGCATTTGAATGGGGAACTCGACCGAAACAAAGTATAGGTTTTCATTATGTGAATAACTTGGAAATCTTAGCTCAAACAGCTGCAAAACCTGTTTGCCCAGCACGGGAACCTTGAGTTCTATAAGATAAAGCCATAAACATGTGTATCCGAGGCTTCTATCAAAAGTTACAGCTATTCATATGAAGTTGTACAAAAACGCTTTCTTTCGCCAAGACAGTGCGTTTCTCACTGTTACATGCATTTGAATGGGGAACTCGACCGAAACAAAGTATAGGTTTTCATTATGTGAATAACTTGGAAATCTTAGCTCAAACAGCTGCAAAACCTGTTTGCCCAGCACGGAGACCTTGAGTTCTATAAGATAAAGCCATAAACATGTTTGTCTGAGTCTTCTATCAAAAGTTACAGCTATTTATATGAAGTTGTACAAAAACGCTTTCTTTCGCCAAGACAGTGCGTTTCTCACTGTTACATGCATTTGAATGGGGAACTCGACCGAAACAAAGTATAGGTTTTCATTATGTGAATAACTTGGAAATCTTAGCTCAAACAGCTGCAAAACCTGTTTGCCCAGCACGGGAACCTTGAGTTCTATAAGATAAAGCCATAAACATGTGTATCCGAAGCTTCTATCAAAAGTTACAGCTATTCATATGAAGTTGTACAAAAACGCTTTCTTTCGCCAAGACAGTGCGTTTCTCACTGTTACATGCATTTGAATGGGGAACTCGACCGAAACAAAGTATAGGTTTTCATTATGTGAATAACTTGGAAATCTTAGCTCAAACAGCTGCAAAACCTGTTTGCCCAGCACGGGAACCTTGAGTTCTATAAGATAAAGCCATAAACATGTGTATCCGAGTCTTCTATCAAAAGTTACAGCTATTCATATGAAGTTGTACAAAAACGCTTTCTTTCGCCAAGACAGTGCGTTTCTCACTGTTACATGCATTTGAATGGGGAACTCGACCGAAACAAAGTATAGGTTTTCATTATGTGAATAACTTGGAAATCTTAGCTCAAACAGCTGCAAAACCTGTTTTCCCAGCACGGGAACCTTGAGTTCTATAAGATAAAGCCATAAACATGTGTATCCGAGGCTTCTATCAAAAGTTACAGCTATTCATATGAAGTTGTACAAAAACGCTTTCTTTCGCCAAGACAGTGCGTTTCTCACTGTTACATGCATTTGAATGGGGAACTCGACCGAAACAAAGTATAGGTTTTCATTATGTGAATAACTTGGAAATCTTAGCTCAAACAGCTGCAAAACCTGTTTGCCCAGCACGGAGACCTTGAGTTCTATAAGATAAAGCCATAAACATGTTTGTCTGAGTCTTCTATCAAAAGTTACAGCTATTTATATGAAGTTGTACAAAAACGCTTTCTTTCGCCAAGACAGTGCGTTTCTCACTGTTACATGCATTTGAATGGGGAACTCGACCGAAACAAAGTATAGGTTTTCATTATGTGAATAACTTGGAAATCTTAGCTCAAACAGCTGCAAAACCTGTTTGCCCAGCACGGGAACCTTGAGTTCTATAAGATAAAGCCATAAACATGTGTATCCGAGTCTTCTATCAAAAGTTACAGCTATTCATATGAAGTTGTACAAAAACGCTTTCTTTCGCCAAGACAGTGCGTTTCTCACTGTTACATGCATTTGAATGGGGAACTCGACCGAAACAAAGTATAGGTTTTCATTATGTGAATAACTTGGAAATCTTAGCTCAAACAGCTGCAAAACCTGTTTTCCCAGCACGGAGACCTTGAGTTCTATAAGATAAAGCCATAAACATGTTTGTCTGAGTCTTCTATCAAAAGTTACAGCTATTTATATGAAGTTGTACAAAAACGCTTTCTTTCGCCAAGACAGTGCGTTTCTCACTGTTACATGCATTTGAATGGGGAACTCGACCGAAACAAAGTATAGGTTTTCATTATGTGAATAACTTGGAAATCTTAGCTCAAACAGCTGCAAAACCTGTTTTCCCAGCACAGGAACCTTGAGTTCTATAAGATAAAGCCATAAACATGTGTATCCGAGTCTTCTATCAAAAGTTACAGCTATTCATATGAAGTTGTACAAAAACGCTTTCTTTCGCCAAGACAGTGCGTTTCTCACTGTTACATGCATTTGAATGGGGAACTCGACCGAAACAAAGTATAGGTTTTCATTATGTGAATAACTTGGAAATCTTAGCTCAAACAGCTGCAAAACCTGTTTTCCCAGCACGGAGACCTTGAGTTCTATAATATAAGGCCATAAACATGTTTGTCTGAGTCTTCTATCAAAAGTTACAGCTATTTCTATGAAGTTGTACAAAAACGCTTTCTTTCGCCAATACAGTGCGTTTCTCACTGTTACATGCATTTGAATGGGGAACTCGACCGAAACAAAGTATAGGTTTTCATTATGTGAATAACTTGGAAATCTTAGCTCAAACAGCTGCAAAACCTGTTTTCCCAGCACAGGGACCTTGAGTTCTATAATATAAGGCCATAAACATGTTTGTCTGAGTCTTCTATCAAAAGTTACAGCTATTTCTATGAAGTTGTACAAAAACGCTTAATTTCGCCAAGACAGTGCGTTTCTCACTGTTACATGCATTTGAATGGGGAACTCGACCGAAACAAAGTATAGGTTTTCATTATGTGAATAACTTGGAAATCTTAGCTCAAACAGCTGCAAAACCTGTTTTCCCAGCACGGAGACCTTGAGTTCTATAATATAAGGCCATAAACATGTTTGTCTGAGTCTTCTATCAAAAGTTACAGCTATTTCTATGAAGTTGTACAAAAACGCTTTCTTTCGCCAAGACAGTGCGTTTCTCACTGTTACATGCATTTGAATGGGGAACTCGACCGAAACAAAGTATAGGTTTTCATTATGTGAATAACTTGGAAATCTTAGCTCAAACAGCTGCAAAACCTGTTTTCCCAGCACGGGAACCTTGAGTTCTATAAGATAAAGCCATAAACATGTGTATCCGAGTCTTCTATCAAAAGTTACAGCTATTCATATGAAGTTGTACAAAAACGCTTTCTTTCGCCAAGACAGTGCGTTTCTCACTGTTACATGCATTTGAATGGGGAACTCGACCGAAACAAAGTATAGGTTTTCATTATGTGAATAACTTGGAAATCTTAGCTCAAACAGCTGCAAAACCTGTTTTCCCAGCACGGAGACCTTGAGTTCTATAATATAAGGCCATAAACATGTTTGTCTGAGTCTTCTATCAAAAGTTACAGCTATTTCTATGAAGTTGTACAAAAACGCTTTCTTTCGCCAAGACAGTGCGTTTCTCACTGTTACATGCATTTGAATGGGGAACTCGACCGAAACAAAGTATAGGTTTTCATTATGTGAATAACTTGGAAATCTTAGCTCAAACAGCTGCAAAACCTGTTTGCCCAGCACGGGAACCTTGAGTTCTATAAGATAAAGCCATAAACATGTTTGTCTGAGTCTTCTATCAAAAGTTACAGCTATTTATATGAAGTTGTACAAAAACGCTTTCTTTCGCCAAGACAGGGCGTTTCTCACTGTTACATGCATTTGAATGGGGAACTCGACCGAAACAAAGTATAGGTTTTCATTATGTGAATAACTTGGAAATCTTAGCTCAAACAGCTGCAAAACCTGTTTTCCCAGCACGGGAACCTTGAGTTCTATAAGATAAAGCCATAAACATGTGTATCCGAGGCTTCTATCAAAAGTTACAGCTATTCATATGAAGTTGTACAAAAACGCTTTCTTTCGCCAAGACAGTGCGTTTCTCACTGTTACATGCATTTGAATGGGGAACTCGACCGAAACAAAGTATAGGTTTTCATTATGTGAATAACTTGGAAATCTTAGCTCAAACAGCTGCAAAACCTGTTTGCCCAGCACGGAGACCTTGAGTTCTATAAGATAAAGCCATAAACATGTTTGTCTGAGTCTTCTATCAAAAGTTACAGCTATTTATATGAAGTTGTACAAAAACGCTTTCTTTCGCCAAGACAGTGCGTTTCTCACTGTTACATGCATTTGAATGGGGAACTCGACCGAAACAAAGTATAGGTTTTCATTATGTGAATAACTTGGAAATCTTAGCTCAAACAGCTGCAAAACCTGTTTGCCCAGCACGGGAACCTTGAGTCTATAAGATAAAGCCATAAACATGTTTGTCTGAGTCTTCTATCAAAAGTTACAGCTATTTATATGAAGTTGTACAAAAACGCTTTCTTTCGCCAAGACAGTGCGTTTCTCACTGTTACATGCATTTGAATGGGGAACTCGACCGAAACAAAGTATAGGTTTTCATTATGTGAATAACTTGGAAATCTTAGCTCAAACAGCTGCAAAACCTGTTTGCCCAGCACGGGAACCTTGAGTTCTATAAGATAAAGCCATAAACATGTGTATCCGAGGCTTCTATCAAAAGTTACAGCTATTCATATGAAGTTGTACAAAAACGCTTTCTTTCGCCAAGACAGTGCGTTTCTCACTGTTACATGCATTTGAATGGGGAACTCGACCGAAACAAAGTATAGGTTTTCATTATGTGAATAACTTGGAAATCTTAGCTCAAACAGCTGCAAAACCTGTTTTCCCAGCACGGAGACCTTGAGTTCTATAAGATAAAGCCATAAACATGTTTGTCTGAGTCTTCTATCAAAAGTTACAGCTATTTATATGAAGTTGTACAAAAACGCTTTCTTTCGCCAAGACAGTGCGTTTCTCACTGTTACATGCATTTGAATGGGGAACTCGACCGAAACAAAGTATAGGTTTTCATTATGTGAATAACTTGGAAATCTTAGCTCAAACAGCTGCAAAACCTGTTTTCCCAGCACGGGAACCTTGAGTTCTATAAGATAAAGCCATAAACATGTGTATCCGAGTCTTCTATCAAAAGTTACAGCTATTCATATGAAGTTGTACAAAAACGCTTTCTTTCGCCAAGACAGTGCGTTTCTCACTGTTACATGCATTTGAATGGGGAACTCGACCGAAACAAAGTATAGGTTTTCATTATGTGAATAACTTGGAAATCTTAGCTCAAACAGCTGCAAAACCTGTTTTCCCAGCACGGGAACCTTGAGTTCTATAAGATAAAGCCATAAACATGTGTATCCGAGTCTTCTATCAAAAGTTACAGCTATTCATATGAAGTTGTACAAAAACGCTTTCTTTCGCCAAGACAGTGCGTTTCTCACTGTTACATGCATTTGAATGGGGAACTCGACCGAAACAAAGTATAGGTTTTCATTATGTGAATAACTTGGAAATCTTAGCTCAAACAGCTGCAAAACCTGTTTTCCCAGCACGGAGACCTTGAGTTCTATAATATAAGGCCATAAACATGTTTGTCTGAGTCTTCTATCAAAAGTTACAGCTATTTCTATGAAGTTGTACAAAAACGCTTTCTTTCGCCAATACAGTGCGTTTCTCACTGTTACATGCATTTGAATGGGGAACTCGACCGAAACAAAGTATAGGTTTTCATTATGTGAATAACTTGGAAATCTTAGCTCAAACAGCTGCAAAACCTGTTTTCCCAGCACAGGGACCTTGAGTTCTATAATATAAGGCCATAAACATGTTTGTCTGAGTCTTCTATCAAAAGTTACAGCTATTTCTATGAAGTTGTACAAAAACGCTTAATTTCGCCAAGACAGTGCGTTTCTCACTGTTACATGCATTTGAATGGGGAACTCGACCGAAACAAAGTATAGGTTTTCATTATGTGAATAACTTGGAAATCTTAGCTCAAACAGCTGCAAAACCTGTTTTCCCAGCACGGAGACCTTGAGTTCTATAATATAAGGCCATAAACATGTTTGTCTGAGTCTTCTATCAAAAGTTACAGCTATTTCTATGAAGTTGTACAAAAACGCTTTCTTTCGCCAAGACAGTGCGTTTCTCACTGTTACATGCATTTGAATGGGGAACTCGACCGAAACAAAGTATAGGTTTTCATTATGTGAATAACTTGGAAATCTTAGCTCAAACAGCTGCAAAACCTGTTTTCCCAGCACGGGAACCTTGAGTTCTATAAGATAAAGCCATAAACATGTGTATCCGAGTCTTCTATCAAAAGTTACAGCTATTCATATGAAGTTGTACAAAAACGCTTTCTTTCGCCAAGACAGTGCGTTTCTCACTGTTACATGCATTTGAATGGGGAACTCGACCGAAACAAAGTATAGGTTTTCATTATGTGAATAACTTGGAAATCTTAGCTCAAACAGCTGCAAAACCTGTTTTCCCAGCACGGAGACCTTGAGTTCTATAATATAAGGCCATAAACATGTTTGTCTGAGTCTTCTATCAAAAGTTACAGCTATTTCTATGAAGTTGTACAAAAACGCTTTCTTTCGCCAAGACAGTGCGTTTCTCACTGTTACATGCATTTGAATGGGGAACTCGACCGAAACAAAGTATAGGTTTTCATTATGTGAATAACTTGGAAATCTTAGCTCAAACAGCTGCAAAACCTGTTTGCCCAGCACGGGAACCTTGAGTTCTATAAGATAAAGCCATAAACATGTTTGTCTGAGTCTTCTATCAAAAGTTACAGCTATTTATATGAAGTTGTACAAAAACGCTTTCTTTCGCCAAGACAGGGCGTTTCTCACTGTTACATGCATTTGAATGGGGAACTCGACCGAAACAAAGTATAGGTTTTCATTATGTGAATAACTTGGAAATCTTAGCTCAAACAGCTGCAAAACCTGTTTTCCCAGCACGGGAACCTTGAGTTCTATAAGATAAAGCCATAAACATGTGTATCCGAGGCTTCTATCAAAAGTTACAGCTATTCATATGAAGTTGTACAAAAACGCTTTCTTTCGCCAAGACAGTGCGTTTCTCACTGTTACATGCATTTGAATGGGGAACTCGACCGAAACAAAGTATAGGTTTTCATTATGTGAATAACTTGGAAATCTTAGCTCAAACAGCTGCAAAACCTGTTTGCCCAGCACGGAGACCTTGAGTTCTATAAGATAAAGCCATAAACATGTTTGTCTGAGTCTTCTATCAAAAGTTACAGCTATTTATATGAAGTTGTACAAAAACGCTTTCTTTCGCCAAGACAGTGCGTTTCTCACTGTTACATGCATTTGAATGGGGAACTCGACCGAAACAAAGTATAGGTTTTCATTATGTGAATAACTTGGAAATCTTAGCTCAAACAGCTGCAAAACCTGTTTGCCCAGCACGGGAACCTTGAGTCTATAAGATAAAGCCATAAACATGTTTGTCTGAGTCTTCTATCAAAAGTTACAGCTATTTATATGAAGTTGTACAAAAACGCTTTCTTTCGCCAAGACAGTGCGTTTCTCACTGTTACATGCATTTGAATGGGGAACTCGACCGAAACAAAGTATAGGTTTTCATTATGTGAATAACTTGGAAATCTTAGCTCAAACAGCTGCAAAACCTGTTTGCCCAGCACGGGAACCTTGAGTTCTATAAGATAAAGCCATAAACATGTGTATCCGAGGCTTCTATCAAAAGTTACAGCTATTCATATGAAGTTGTACAAAAACGCTTTCTTTCGCCAAGACAGTGCGTTTCTCACTGTTACATGCATTTGAATGGGGAACTCGACCGAAACAAAGTATAGGTTTTCATTATGTGAATAACTTGGAAATCTTAGCTCAAACAGCTGCAAAACCTGTTTTCCCAGCACGGAGACCTTGAGTTCTATAAGATAAAGCCATAAACATGTTTGTCTGAGTCTTCTATCAAAAGTTACAGCTATTTATATGAAGTTGTACAAAAACGCTTTCTTTCGCCAAGACAGTGCGTTTCTCACTGTTACATGCATTTGAATGGGGAACTCGACCGAAACAAAGTATAGGTTTTCATTATGTGAATAACTTGGAAATCTTAGCTCAAACAGCTGCAAAACCTGTTTTCCCAGCACGGGAACCTTGAGTTCTATAAGATAAAGCCATAAACATGTGTATCCGAGTCTTCTATCAAAAGTTACAGCTATTCATATGAAGTTGTACAAAAACGCTTTCTTTCGCCAAGACAGTGCGTTTCTCACTGTTACATGCATTTGAATGGGGAACTCGACCGAAACAAAGTATAGGTTTTCATTATGTGAATAACTTGGAAATCTTAGCTCAAACAGCTGCAAAACCTGTTTTCCCAGCACGGGAACCTTGAGTTCTATAAGATAAAGCCATAAACATGTGTATCCGAGTCTTCTATCAAAAGTTACAGCTATTCATATGAAGTTGTACAAAAACGCTTTCTTTCGCCAAGACAGTGCGTTTCTCACTGTTACATGCATTTGAATGGGGAACTCGACCGAAACAAAGTATAGGTTTTCATTATGTGAATAACTTGGAAATCTTAGCTCAAACAGCTGCAAAACCTGTTTTCCCAGCACGGAGACCTTGAGTTCTATAATATAAGGCCATAAACATGTGTATCCGAGTCTTCTATCAAAAGTTACAGCTATTTCTATGAAGTTGTACAAAAACGCTTTCTTTCGCCAAGACAGTGCGTTTCTCACTGTTACATGCATTTGAATGGGGAACTCGACCGAAACAAAGTATAGGTTTTCATTATGTGAATAACTTGGAAATCTTAGCTCAAACAGCTGCAAAACCTGTTTTCCCAGCACAGGGACCTTGAGTTCTATAATATAAGGCCATAAACATGTTTGTCTGAGTCTTCTATCAAAAGTTACAGCTATTTCTATGAAGTTGTACAAAAACGCTTAATTTCGCCAAGACAGTGCGTTTCTCACTGTTACATGCATTTGAATGGGGAACTCGACCGAAACAAAGTATAGGTTTTCATTATGTGAATAACTTGGAAATCTTAGCTCAAACAGCTGCAAAACCTGTTTTCCCAGCACGGAGACCTTGAGTTCTATAATATAAGGCCATAAACATGTTTGTCTGAGTCTTCTATCAAAAGTTACAGCTATTTCTATGAAGTTGTACAAAAACGCTTTCTTTCGCCAAGACAGTGCGTTTCTCACTGTTACATGCATTTGAATGGGGAACTCGACCGAAACAAAGTATAGGTTTTCATTATGTGAATAACTTGGAAATCTTAGCTCAAACAGCTGCAAAACCTGTTTTCCCAGCACGGGAACCTTGAGTTCTATAAGATAAAGCCATAAACATGTGTATCCGAGTCTTCTATCAAAAGTTACAGCTATTCATATGAAGTTGTACAAAAACGCTTTCTTTCGCCAAGACAGTGCGTTTCTCACTGTTACATGCATTTGAATGGGGAACTCGACCGAAACAAAGTATAGGTTTTCATTATGTGAATAACTTGGAAATCTTAGCTCAAACAGCTGCAAAACCTGTTTTCCCAGCACGGAGACCTTGAGTTCTATAATATAAGGCCATAAACATGTTTGTCTGAGTCTTCTATCAAAAGTTACAGCTATTTCTATGAAGTTGTACAAAAACGCTTTCTTTCGCCAAGACAGTGCGTTTCTCACTGTTACATGCATTTGAATGGGGAACTCGACCGAAACAAAGTATAGGTTTTCATTATGTGAATAACTTGGAAATCTTAGCTCAAACAGCTGCAAAACCTGTTTGCCCAGCACGGGAACCTTGAGTTCTATAAGATAAAGCCATAAACATGTTTGTCTGAGTCTTCTATCAAAAGTTACAGCTATTTATATGAAGTTGTACAAAAACGCTTTCTTTCGCCAAGACAGGGCGTTTCTCACTGTTACATGCATTTGAATGGGGAACTCGACCGAAACAAAGTATAGGTTTTCATTATGTGAATAACTTGGAAATCTTAGCTCAAACAGCTGCAAAACCTGTTTGCCCAGCACGGGAACCTTGAGTTCTATAATATAAGGCCATAAACATGTTTGTCTGAGTCTTCTATCAAAAGTTACAGCTATTTCTATGAAGTTGTACAAAAACGCTTTCTTTCGCCAAGACAGTGCGTTTCTCACTGTTACATGCATTTGAATGGGGAACTCGACCGAAACAAAGTATAGGTTTTCATTATGTGAATAACTTGGAAATCTTAGCTCAAACAGCTGCAAAACCTGTTTTCCCAGCACGGGAACCTTGAGTTCTATAAGATAAAGCCATAAACATGTTTGTCTGAGTCTTCTATCAAAAGTTACAGCTATTTCTATGAAGTTGTACAAAAACGCTTTCTTTCGCCAAGACAGTGCGTTTCTCACTGTTACATGCATTTGAATGGGGAACTCGACTGAAACAAAGTATAGGTTTTCATTATGTGAATAACTTGGAAATCTTAGCTCAAACAGCTGCAAAACCTGTTTTCCCAGCACGGGAACCTTGAGTTCTATAAGATAAAGCCATAAACATGTGTATCCGAGGCTTCTATCAAAAGTTACAGCTATTCATATGAAGTTGTACAAAAACGCTTTCTTTCGCCAAGACAGTGCGTTTCTCACTGTTACATGCATTTGAATGGGGAACTCGACCGAAACAAAGTATAGGTTTTCATTATGTGAATAACTTGGAAATCTTAGCTCAAACAGCTGCAAAACCTGTTTGCCCAGCACGGGAACCTTGAGTTCTATAAGATAAAGCCATAAACATGTTTGTCTGAGTCTTCTATCAAAAGTTACAGCTATTTCTATGAAGTTGTACAAAAACGCTTTCTTTCGCCAAGACAGTGCGTTTCTCACTGTTACATGCATTTGAATGGGGAACTCGACCGAAACAAAGTATAGGTTTTCATTATGTGAATAACTTGGAAATCTTAGCTCAAACAGCTGCAAAACCTGTTTTCCCAGCACGGAGACCTTGAGTTCTATAATATAAGGCCATAAACATGTTTGTCTGAGTCTTCTATCAAAAGTTACAGCTATTTCTATGAAGTTGTACAAAAACGCTTTCTTTCGCCAAGACAGTGCGTTTCTCACTGTTACATGCATTTGAATGGTGAACTCGACCGAAACAAAGTATAGGTTTTCATTATGTGAATAACTTGGAAATCTTAGCTCAAACAGCTGCAAAACCTGTTTTCCCAGCACGGGAACCTTGAGTTCTATAAGATAAAGCCATAAACATGTGTATCCGAGTCTTCTATCAAAAGTTACAGCTATTCATATGAAGTTGTACAAAAACGCTTTCTTTCGCCAAGACAGTGCGTTTCTCACTGTTACATGCATTTGATTGGGGAACTCGACCGAAACAAAGTATAGGTTTTCATTAGGTGAATAACTTGGAAATCTTAGCTCAAACAGCTGCAAAACCTGTTTTCCCAGCACGGAGACCTTGAGTTCTATAATATAAGGCCATAAACATGTTTGTCTGAGTCTTCTATCAAAAGTTACAGCTATTTCTATGAAGTTGTACAAAAACGCTTTCTTTCGCCAAGACAGTGCGTTTCTCACTGTTACATGCATTTGAACGGGGAACTCGACTGAAACAAAGTATAGGTTTTCATTATGTGAATAACTTGGAAATCTTAGCTCAAACAGCTGCAAAACCTGTTTGCGTTTTTGTACAACTTCATATGAATAGCTGTAACTTTTGATAGAAGCCTCGGATACACATGTTTATGGCTTTATCTTATAGAACTCAAGGTTCCCGTGCTGGGAAACCAGGTTTTGCAGCTGTTTGAGCTAAGATTTCCAAGTTATTCACATAATGAAAACCTATACTTTGTTTCAGTCGAGTTCCCCATTCAAATGCATGTAACAGTGAGAAACGCACTGTCTTGGCGAAAGAAAGCGTTTTTGTACAACTTCATAGAAATAGCTGTAACTTTTGATAGAAGACTCAGACAAACATGTTTATGGCCTTATATTATAGAACTCAAGGTCTCCGTGCTGGGAAAACAGGTTTTGCAGCTGTTTGAGCTAAGATTTCCAAGTTATTCACATAATGAAAACCTATACTTTGTTTCGGTCGAGTTCCCCATTCAAATGCATGTAACAGTGAGAAACGCACTGTCTTGGCGAAAGAAAGCGTTTTTGTACAACTTCATATGAATAGCTGTAACTTTTGATAGAAGACTCGGATACACATGTTTATGGCTTTATCTTATAGAACTCAAGGTTCCCGTGCTGGGAAAACAGGTTTTGCAGCTGTTTGAGCTAAGATTTCCAAGTTATTCACATAATGAAAACCTATACTTTGTTTCAGTCGAGTTCCCCATTCAAATGCATGTAACAGTGAGAAACGCACTGTCTTGGCGAAATTAAGCGTTTTTGTACAACTTCATAGAAATAGCTGTAACTTTTGATAGAAGACTCAGAAAAACATGTTTATGGCCTTATATTATAGAACTCAAGGTCCCCGTGCTGGGAAAACAGGTTTTGCAGCTGTTTGAGCTAAGATTTCCAAGTTATTCACATAATGAAAACCTATACTTTGTTTCGGTCGAGTTCCCCATTCAAATGCATGTAACAGTGAGAAACGCACTGTCTTGGCGAAAGAAAGCGTTTTTGTACAACTTCATAGAAATAGCTGTAACTTTTGATAGAAGACTCAGACAAACATGTTTATGGCCTTATATTATAGAACTCAATGTCTCCGTGCTGGGAAAACAGGTTTTGCAGCTGTTTGAGCTAAGATTTCCAAGTTATTCACATAATGAAAACCTATACTTTGTTTCGGTCGAGTTCCCCATTCAAATGCATGTAACAGTGAGAAACGCACTGTCTTGGCGAAAGAAAGCGTTTTTGTACAACTTCATAGAAATAGCTGTAACTTTTGATAGAAGACTCAGACAAACATGTTTATGGCCTTATATTATAGAACTCAAGGTCTCCGTGCTGGGAAAACAGGTTTTGCAGCTGTTTGAGCTAAGATTTCCAAGTTATTCACATAATGAAAACCTATACTTTGTTTCGGTCGAGTTCCCCATTCAAATGCATGTAACAGTGAGAAACGCACTGTCTTGGCGAAAGAAAGCGTTTTTGTACAACTTCATATGAATAGCTGTAACTTTTGATAGAAGACTCGGATACACATGTTTATGGCTTTATCTTATAGAACTCAAGGTTCCCGTGCTGGGAAAACAGGTTTTGCAGCTGTTTGAGCTAAGATTTCCAAGTTATTCACACAATGAAAACCTATACTTTGTTTCAGTCGAGTTCCCCATTCAAATGCATGTAACAGTGAGAAACGCACTGTCTTGGCGAAAGAAAGCGTTTTTGTACAACTTCATAGAAATAGCTGTAACTTTTGATAGAAGACTCAGAAAAACATGTTTATGGCCTTATATTATAGAACTCAAGGTCTCCGTGCTGGGAAAACAGGTTTTGCAGCTGTTTGAGCTAAGATTTCCAAGTTATTCACATAATGAAAACCTATACTTTGTTTCGGTCGAGTTCCCCATTCAAATGCATGTAACAGTGAGAAACGCACTGTCTTGGCGAAAGAAAGCGTTTTTGTACAACTTCATATGAATAGCTGTAACTTTTGATAGAAGACTCGGATACACATGTTTATGGCTTTATCTTATAGAACTCAAGGTTCCCGTGCTGGGAAAACAGGTTTTGCAGCTGTTTGAGCTAAGATTTCCAAGTTATTCACATAATGAAAACCTATACTTTGTTTCAGTCGAGTTCCCCATTCAAATGCATGTAACAGTGAGAAACGCACTGTCTTGGCGAAATTAAGCGTTTTTGTACAACTTCATAGAAATAGCTGTAACTTTTGATAGAAGACTCAGAAAAACATGTTTATGGCCTTATATTATAGAACTCAAGGTCCCCGTGCTGGGAAAACAGGTTTTGCAGCTGTTTGAGCTAAGATTTCCAAGTTATTCACATAATGAAAACCTATACTTTGTTTCGGTCGAGTTCCCCATTCAAATGCATGTAACAGTGAGAAACGCACTGTCTTGGCGAAAGAAAGCGTTTTTGTACAACTTCATAGAAATAGCTGTAACTTTTGATAGAAGACTCAGACAAACATGTTTATGGCCTTATATTATAGAACTCAATGTCTCCGTGCTGGGAAAACAGGTTTTGCAGCTGTTTGAGCTAAGATTTCCAAGTTATTCACATAATGAAAACCTATACTTTGTTTCGGTCGAGTTCCCCATTCAAATGCATGTAACAGTGAGAAACGCACTGTCTTGGCGAAAGAAAGCGTTTTTGTACAACTTCATATGAATAGCTGTAACTTTTGATAGAAGACTCGGATACACATGTTTATGGCTTTATCTTATAGAACTCAAGGTTCCCGTGCTGGGAAAACAGGTTTTGCAGCTGTTTGAGCTAAGATTTCCAAGTTATTCACATAATGAAAACCTATACTTTGTTTCGGTCGAGTTCCCCATTCAAATGCATGTAACAGTGAGAAACGCACTGTCTTGGCGAAAGAAAGCGTTTTTGTACAACTTCATAGAAATAGCTGTAACTTTTGATAGAAGACTCAGACAAACATGTTTATGGCCTTATATTATAGAACTCAAGGTCTCCGTGCTGGGAAAACAGGTTTGAGCTAAGATTTCCAAGTTATTCACATAATGAAAACCTATACTTTGTTTCGGTCGAGTTCCCCATTCAAATGCATGTAACAGTGAGAAACGCACTGTCTTGGCGAAAGAAAGCGTTTTTGTACAACTTCATAGAAATAGCTGTAACTTTTGATAGAAGACTCAGACAAACATGTTTATGGCCTTATATTATAGAACTCAAGGTCTCCGTGCTGGGAAAACAGGTTTTGCAGCTGTTTGAGCTAAGATTTCCAAGTTATTCACATAATGAAAACCTATACTTTGTTTCGGTCGAGTTCCCCATTCAAATGCATGTAACAGTGAGAAACGCACTGTCTTGGCGAAAGAAAGCGTTTTTGTACAACTTCATATGAATAGCTGTAACTTTTGATAGAAGCCTCGGATACACATGTTTATGGCTTTATCTTATAGAACTCAAGGTTCCCGTGCTGGGCAAACAGGTTTTGCAGCTGTTTGAGCTAAGATTTCCAAGTTATTCACATAATGAAAACCTATACTTTGTTTCGGTCGAGTTCCCCATTCAAATGCATGTAACAGTGAGAAACGCACTGTCTTGGCGAAAGAAAGCGTTTTTGTACAACTTCATAGAAATAGCTGTAACTTTTGATAGAAGACTCAGACAAACATGTTTATGGCCTTATATTATAGAACTCAAGGTCTCCGTGCTGGGAAAACAGGTTTTGCAGCTGTTTGAGCTAAGATTTCCAAGTTATTCACATAATGAAAACCTATACTTTGTTTCGGTCGAGTTCCCCATTCAAATGCATGTAACAGTGAGAAACGCACTGTCTTGGCGAAAGAAAGCGTTTTTGTACAACTTCATATGAATAGCTGTAACTTTTGATAGAAGACTCGGATACACATGTTTATGGCTTTATCTTATAGAACTCAAGGTTCCCGTGCTGGGAAAACAGGTTTTGCAGCTGTTTGAGCTAAGATTTCCAAGTTATTCACATAATGAAAACCTATACTTTGTTTCAGTCGAGTTCCCCATTCAAATGCATGTAACAGTGAGAAACGCACTGTCTTGGCGAAAGAAAGCGTTTTTGTACAACTTCATAGAAATAGCTGTAACTTTTGATAGAAGACTCAGACAAACATGTTTATGGCCTTATATTATAGAACTCAAGGTCTCCGTGCTGGGAAAACAGGTTTTGCAGCTGTTTGAGCTAAGATTTCCAAGTTATTCACATAATGAAAACCTATACTTTGTTTCGGTCGAGTTCCCCATTCAAATGCATGTAACAGTGAGAAACGCACTGTCTTGGCGAAAGAAAGCGTTTTTGTACAACTTCATAGAAATAGCTGTAACTTTTGATAGAAGACTCAGACAAACATGTTTATGGCCTTATATTATAGAACTCAAGGTCTCCGTGCTGGGAAAACAGGTTTTGCAGCTGTTTGAGCTAAGATTTCCAAGTTATTCACATAATGAAAACCTATACTTTGTTTCGGTGGAGTTCCCCATTCAAATGCATGTAACAGTGAGAAACGCACTGTCTTGGCGAAAGAAAGCGTTTTTGTACAACTTCATATGAATAGCTGTAACTTTTGATAGAAGACTCGGATACACATGTTTATGGCTTTATCTTATAGAACTCAAGGTTCCCGTGCTGGGAAAACAGGTTTTGCAGCTGTTTGAGCTAAGATTTCCAAGTTATTCACATAATGAAAACCTATACTTTGTTTCGGTCGAGTTCACCATTCAAATGCATGTAACAGTGAGAAACGCACTGTCTTGGCGAAAGAAAGCGTTTTTGTACAACTTCATAGAAATAGCTGTAACTTTTGATAGAAGACTCAGACAAACATGTTTATGGCCTTATATTATAGAACTCAAGGTCCCCGTGCTGGGAAAACAGGTTTTGCAGCTGTTTGAGCTAAGATTTCCAAGTTATTCACATAATGAAAACCTATACTTTGTTTCAGTCGAGTTCCCCATTCAAATGCATGTAACAGTGAGAAACGCACTGTCTTGGCGAAAGAAAGCGTTTTTGTACAACTTCATATGAATAGCTGTAACTTTTGATAGAAGCCTCGGATACACATGTTTATGGCTTTATCTTATAGAACTCAAGGTTCCCGTGCTGGGAAAACAGGTTTTGCAGCTGTTTGAGCTAAGATTTCCAAGTTATTCACATAATGAAAACCTATACTTTGTTTCAGTCGAGTTCCCCATTCAAATGCATGTAACAGTGAGAAACGCACTGTCTTGGCGAAATTAAGCGTTTTTGTACAACTTCATAGAAATAGCTGTAACTTTTGATAGAAGACTCAGACAAACATGTTTATGGCCTTATATTATAGAACTCAAGGTCCCCGTGCTGGGAAAACAGGTTTTGCAGCTGTTTGAGCTAAGATTTCCAAGTTATTCACATAATGAAAACCTATACTTTGTTTCAGTCGAGTTCCCCATTCAAATGCATGTAACAGTGAGAAACGCACTGTCTTGGCGAAAGAAAGCGTTTTTGTACAACTTCATAGAAATAGCTGTAACTTTTGATAGAAGACTCAGACAAACATGTTTATGGCCTTATATTATAGAACTCAAGGTCCCCGTGCTGGGAAAACAGGTTTTGCAGCTGTTTGAGCTAAGATTTCCAAGTTATTCACATAATGAAAACCTATACTTTGTTTCAGTCGAGTTCCCCATTCAAATGCATGTAACAGTGAGAAACGCACTGTCTTGGCGAAAGAAAGCGTTTTTGTACAACTTCATAGAAATAGCTGTAACTTTTGATAGAAGACTCAGACAAACATGTTTATGGCCTTATATTATAGAACTCAAGGTCTCCGTGCTGGGAAAACAGGTTTTGCAGCTGTTTGAGCTAAGATTTCCAAGTTATTCACATAATGAAAACCTATACTTTGTTTCGGTCGAGTTCCCCATTCAAATGCATGTAACAGTGAGAAACGCACTGTCTTGGCGAAAGAAAGCGTTTTTGTACAACTTCATAGAAATAGCTGTAACTTTTGATAGAAGACTCAGACAAACATGTTTATGGCCTTATATTATAGAACTCAAGGTCCCCGTGCTGGGAAAACAGGTTTTGCAGCTGTTTGAGCTAAGATTTCCAAGTTATTCACATAATGAAAACCTATACTTTGTTTCGGTCGAGTTCCCCATTCAAATGCATGTAACAGTGAGAAACGCACTGTCTTGGCGAAAGAAAGCGTTTTTGTACAACTTCATATGAATAGCTGTAACTTTTGATAGAAGACTCGGATACACATGTTTATGGCTTTATCTTATAGAACTCAAGGTTCCCGTGCTGGGAAAACAGGTTTTGCAGCTGTTTGAGCTAAGATTTCCAAGTTATTCACATAATGAAAACCTATACTTTGTTTCAGTCGAGTTCCCCATTCAAATGCATGTAACAGTGAGAAACGCACTGTCTTGGCGAAATTAAGCGTTTTTGTACAACTTCATAGAAATAGCTGTAACTTTTGATAGAAGACTCAGACAAACATGTTTATGGCCTTATATTATAGAACTCAAGGTCTCCGTGCTGGGAAAACAGGTTTTGCAGCTGTTTGAGCTAAGATTTCCAAGTTATTCACATAATGAAAACCTATACTTTGTTTCGGTCGAGTTCCCCATTCAAATGCATGTAACAGTGAGAAACGCACTGTCTTGGCGAAAGAAAGCGTTTTTGTACAACTTCATAGAAATAGCTGTAACTTTTGATAGAAGACTCAGACAAACATGTTTATGGCCTTATATTATAGAACTCAAGGTCCCCGTGCTGGGAAAACAGGTTTTGCAGCTGTTTGAGCTAAGATTTCCAAGTTATTCACATAATGAAAACCTATACTTTGTTTCGGTCGAGTTCACCATTCAAATGCATGTAACAGTGAGAAACGCACTGTCTTGGCGAAATTAAGCGTTTTTGTACAACTTCATAGAAATAGCTGTAACTTTTGATAGAAGACTCAGACAAACATGTTTATGGCCTTATATTATAGAACTCAAGGTCCCCGTGCTGGGAAAACAGGTTTTGCAGCTGTTTGAGCTAAGATTTCCAAGTTATTCACATAATGAAAACCTATACTTTGTTTCAGTCGAGTTCCCCATTCAAATGCATGTAACAGTGAGAAACGCACTGTCTTGGCGAAAGAAAGCGTTTTTGTACAACTTCATATGAATAGCTGTAACTTTTGATAGAAGACTCAGACAAACATGTTTATGGCCTTATATTATAGAACTCAAGGTCCCCGTGCTGGGAAAACAGGTTTTGCAGCTGTTTGAGCTAAGATTTCCAAGTTATTCACATAATGAAAACCTATACTTTGTTTCGGTCGAGTTCCCCATTCAAATGCATGTAACAGTGAGAAACGCACTGTCTTGGCGAAAGAAAGCGTTTTTGTACAACTTCATAGAAATAGCTGTAACTTTTGATAGAAGACTCAGACAAACATGTTTATGGCCTTATATTATAGAACTCAAGGTCCCCGTGCTGGGAAAACAGGTTTTGCAGCTGTTTGAGCTAAGATTTCCAAGTTATTCACATAATGAAAACCTATACTTTGTTTCGGTCGAGTTCCCCATTCAAATGCATGTAACAGTGAGAAACGCACTGTCTTGGCGAAAGAAAGCGTTTTTGTACAACTTCATAGAAATAGCTGTAACTTTTGATAGAAGACTCAGACAAACATGTTTATGGCCTTATATTATAGAACTCAAGGTCTCCGTGCTGGGAAAACAGGTTTTGCAGCTGTTTGAGCTAAGATTTCCAAGTTATTCACATAATGAAAACCTATACTTTGTTTCGGTCGAGTTCCCCATTCAAATGCATGTAACAGTGAGAAACGCACTGTCTTGGCGAAATTAAGCGTTTTTGTACAACTTCATAGAAATAGCTGTAACTTTTGATAGAAGACTCAGACAAACATGTTTATGGCCTTATATTATAGAACTCAAGGTCCCCGTGCTGGGAAAAGAGGTTTTGCAGCTGTTTGAGCTAAGATTTCCAAGTTATTCACATAATGAAAACCTATACTTTGTTTCAGTCGAGTTCCCCATTCAAATGCATGTAACAGTGAGAAACGCACTGTCTTGGCGAAAGAAAGCGTTTTTGTACAACTTCATATGAATAGCTGTAACTTTTGATAGAAGCCTCGGATACACATGTTTATGGCTTTATCTTATAGAACTCAAGGTTCCCGTGCTGGGAAAACAGGTTTTGCAGCTGTTTGAGCTAAGATTTCCAAGTTATTCACATAATGAAAACCTATACTTTGTTTCAGTCGAGTTCCCCATTCAAATGCATGTAACAGTGAGAAACGCACTGTCTTGGCGAAATTAAGCGTTTTTGTACAACTTCATAGAAATAGCTGTAACTTTTGATAGAAGACTCAGACAAACATGTTTATGGCCTTATATTATAGAACTCAAGGTCCCCGTGCTGGGAAAACAGGTTTTGCAGCTGTTTGAGCTAAGATTTCCAAGTTATTCGCATAATGAAAACCTATACTTTGTTTCGGTCGAGTTCCCCATTCAAATGCATGTAACAGTGAGAAACGCACTGTCTTGGCGAAAGAAAGCGTTTTTGTACAACTTCATAGAAATAGCTGTAACTTTTGATAGAAGACTCAGACAAACATGTTTATGGCCTTATATTATAGAACTCAAGGTCCCCGTGCTGGGAAAACAGGTTTTGCAGCTGTTTGAGCTAAGATTTCCAAGTTATTCGCATAATGAAAACCTATACTTTGTTTCGGTCGAGTTCCCCATTCAAATGCATGTAACAGTGAGAAACGCACTGTCTTGGCGAAAGAAAGCGTTTTTGTACAACTTCATAGAAATAGCTGTAACTTTTGATAGAAGACTCAGACAAACATGTTTATGGCCTTATATTATAGAACTCAAGGTCTCCGTGCTGGGAAAACAGGTTTTGCAGCTGTTTGAGCTAAGATTTCCAAGTTATTCACATAATGAAAACCTATACTTTGTTTCAGTCGAGTTCCCCATTCAAATGCATGTAACAGTGAGAAACGCACTGTCTTGGCGAAATTAAGCGTTTTTGTACAACTTCATAGAAATAGCTGTAACTTTTGATAGAAGACTCAGACAAACATGTTTATGGCCTTATATTATAGAACTCAAGGTCTCCGTGCTGGGAAAACAGGTTTTGCAGCTGTTTGAGCTAAGATTTCCAAGTTATTCACATAATGAAAACCTATACTTTGTTTCGGTCGAGTTCCCCATTCAAATGCATGTAACAGTGAGAAACGCACTGTCTTGGCGAAAGAAAGCGTTTTTGTACAACTTCATAGAAATAGCTGTAACTTTTGATAGAAGACTCAGACAAACATGTTTATGGCCTTATATTATAGAACTCAAGGTCCCCGTGCTGGGAAAACAGGTTTTGCAGCTGTTTGAGCTAAGATTTCCAAGTTATTCACATAATGAAAACCTATACTTTGTTTCGGTCGAGTTCCCCATTCAAATGCATGTAACAGTGAGAAACGCACTGTCTTGGCGAAAGAAAGCGTTTTTGTACAACTTCATAGAAATAGCTGTAACTTTTGATAGAAGACTCAGACAAACATGTTTATGGCCTTATATTATAGAACTCAAGGTCTCCGTGCTGGGAAAACAGGTTTTGCAGCTGTTTGAGCTAAGATTTCCAAGTTATTCACATAATGAAAACCTATACTTTGTTTCGGTCGAGTTCCCCATTCAAATGCATGTAACAGTGAGAAACGCACTGTCTTGGCGAAATTAAGCGTTTTTGTACAACTTCATAGAAATAGCTGTAACTTTTGATAGAAGACTCAGACAAACATGTTTATGGCCTTATATTATAGAACTCAAGGTCCCCGTGCTGGGAAAAGAGGTTTTGCAGCTGTTTGAGCTAAGATTTCCAAGTTATTCACATAATGAAAACCTATACTTTGTTTCAGTCGAGTTCCCCATTCAAATGCATGTAACAGTGAGAAACGCACTGTCTTGGCGAAAGAAAGCGTTTTTGTACAACTTCATATGAATAGCTGTAACTTTTGATAGAAGCCTCGGATACACATGTTTATGGCTTTATCTTATAGAACTCAAGGTTCCCGTGCTGGGAAAACAGGTTTTGCAGCTGTTTGAGCTAAGATTTCCAAGTTATTCACATAATGAAAACCTATACTTTGTTTCAGTCGAGTTCCCCATTCAAATGCATGTAACAGTGAGAAACGCACTGTCTTGGCGAAATTAAGCGTTTTTGTACAACTTCATAGAAATAGCTGTAACTTTTGATAGAAGACTCAGACAAACATGTTTATGGCCTTATATTATAGAACTCAAGGTCCCCGTGCTGGGAAAACAGGTTTTGCAGCTGTTTGAGCTAAGATTTCCAAGTTATTCGCATAATGAAAACCTATACTTTGTTTCGGTCGAGTTCCCCATTCAAATGCATGTAACAGTGAGAAACGCACTGTCTTGGCGAAAGAAAGCGTTTTTGTACAACTTCATAGAAATAGCTGTAACTTTTGATAGAAGACTCAGACAAACATGTTTATGGCCTTATATTATAGAACTCAAGGTCCCCGTGCTGGGAAAACAGGTTTTGCAGCTGTTTGAGCTAAGATTTCCAAGTTATTCGCATAATGAAAACCTATACTTTGTTTCGGTCGAGTTCCCCATTCAAATGCATGTAACAGTGAGAAACGCACTGTCTTGGCGAAAGAAAGCGTTTTTGTACAACTTCATAGAAATAGCTGTAACTTTTGATAGAAGACTCAGACAAACATGTTTATGGCCTTATATTATAGATCTCAAGGTCCCCGTGCTGGGAAAAGAGGTTTTGCAGCTGTTTGAGCTAAGATTTCCAAGTTATTCACATAATGAAAACCTATACTTTGTTTCAGTCGAGTTCCCCATTCAAATGCATGTAACAGTGAGAAACGCACTGTCTTGGCGAAAGAAAGCGTTTTTGTACAACTTCATATGAATAGCTGTAACTTTTGATAGAAGCCTTGGATACACATGTTTATGGCTTTATCTTATAGAACTCAAGGTTCCCGTGCTGGGAAAACAGGTTTTGCAGCTGTTTGAGCTAAGATTTCCAAGTTATTCACATAATGAAAACCTATACTTTGTTTCAGTCGAGTTCCCCATTCAAATGCATGTAACAGTGAGAAACGCACTGTCTTGGCGAAATTAAGCGTTTTTGTACAACTTCATAGAAATAGCTGTAACTTTTGATAGAAGACTCAGACAAACATGTTTATGGCCTTATATTATAGAACTCAAGGTCCCCGTGCTGGGAAAACAGGTTTTGCAGCTGTTTGAGCTAAGATTTCCAAGTTATTCGCATAATGAAAACCTATACTTTGTTTCGGTCGAGTTCCCCATTCAAATGCATGTAACAGTGAGAAACGCACTGTCTTGGCGAAAGAAAGCGTTTTTGTACAACTTCATAGAAATAGCTGTAACTTTTGATAGAAGACTCAGACAAACATGTTTATGGCCTTATATTATAGAACTCAAGGTCTCCGTGCTGGGAAAACAGGTTTTGCAGCTGTTTGAGCTAAGATTTCCAAGTTATTCACATAATGAAAACCTATACTTTGTTTCGGTCGAGTTCCCCATTCAAATGCATGTAACAGTGAGAAACGCACTGTCTTGGCGAAAGAAAGCGTTTTTGTACAACTTCATAGAAATAGCTGTAACTTTTGATAGAAGACTCAGACAAACATGTTTATGGCCTTATATTATAGAACTCAAGGTCTCCGTGCTGGGAAAACAGGTTTTGCAGCTGTTTGAGCTAAGATTTCCAAGTTATTCACATAATGAAAACCTATACTTTGTTTCGGTCGAGTTCCCCATTCAAATGCATGTAACAGTGAGAAACGCACTGTCTTGGCGAAAGAAAGCGTTTTTGTACAACTTCATAGAAATAGCTGTAACTTTTGATAGAAGACTCAGACAAACATGTTTATGGCCTTATATTATAGAACTCAAGGTCTCCGTGCTGGGAAAACAGGTTTTGCAGCTGTTTGAGCTAAGATTTCCAAGTTATTCACATAATGAAAACCTATACTTTGTTTCGGTCGAGTTCCCCATTCAAATGCATGTAACAGTGAGAAACGCACTGTCTTGGCGAAAGAAAGCGTTTTTGTACAACTTCATATGAATAGCTGTAACTTTTGATAGAAGACTCGGATACACATGTTTATGGCTTTATCTTATAGAACTCAAGGTTCCCGTGCTGGGAAAACAGGTTTTGCAGCTGTTTGAGCTAAGATTTCCAAGTTATTCACATAATGAAAACCTATACTTTGTTTCGGTCGAGTTCACCATTCAAATGCATGTAACAGTGAGAAACGCACTGTCTTGGCGAAATTAAGCGTTTTTGTACAACTTCATAGAAATAGCTGTAACTTTTGATAGAAGACTCAGACAAACATGTTTATGGCCTTATATTATAGAACTCAAGGTCCCCGTGCTGGGAAAACAGGTTTTGCAGCTGTTTGAGCTAAGATTTCCAAGTTATTCACATAATGAAAACCTATACTTTGTTTCAGTCGAGTTCCCCATTCGAATGCATGTAACAGTGAGAAACGCACTGTCTTGGCGAAAGAAAGCGTTTTTGTACAACTTCATATGAATAGCTGTAACTTTTGATAGAAGCCTCGGATACACATGTTTATGGCTTTATCTTATAGAACTCAAGGTTCCCGTGCTGGGAAAACAGGTTTTGCAGCTGTTTGAGCTAAGATTTCCAAGTTATTCACATAATGAAAACCTATACTTTGTTTCAGTCGAGTTCCCCATTCAAATGCATGTAACAGTGAGAAACGCACTGTCTTGGCGAAAGAAAGCGTTTTTGTACAACTTCATATGAATAGCTGTAACTTTTGATAGAAGCCTCGGATACACATGTTTATGGCTTTATCTTATAGAACTCAAGGTTCCCGTGCTGGGAAAACAGGTTTTGCAGCTGTTTGAGCTAAGATTTCCAAGTTATTCACATAATGAAAACCTATACTTTGTTTCAGTCGAGTTCCCCATTCAAATGCATGTAACAGTGAGAAACGCACTGTCTTGGCGAAATTAAGCGTTTTTGTACAACTTCATAGAAATAGCTGTAACTTTTGATAGAAGACTCAGACAAACATGTTTATGGCCTTATATTATAGAACTCAAGGTCTCCGTGCTGGGAAAACAGGTTTTGCAGCTGTTTGAGCTAAGATTTCCAAGTTATTCACATAATGAAAACCTATACTTTGTTTCGGTCGAGTTCCCCATTCAAATGCATGTAACAGTGAGAAACGCACTGTCTTGGCGAAAGAAAGCGTTTTTGTACAACTTCATAGAAATAGCTGTAACTTTTGATAGAAGACTCAGACAAACATGTTTATGGCCTTATATTATAGAACTCAAGGTCCCCGTGCTGGGAAAACAGGTTTTGCAGCTGTTTGAGCTAAGATTTCCAAGTTATTCACATAATGAAAACCTATACTTTGTTTCGGTCGAGTTCCCCATTCAAATGCATGTAACAGTGAGAAACGCACTGTCTTGGCGAAAGAAAGCGTTTTTGTACAACTTCATAGAAATAGCTGTAACTTTTGATAGAAGACTCAGACAAACATGTTTATGGCCTTATATTATAGAACTCAAGGTCTCCGTGCTGGGAAAACAGGTTTTGCAGCTGTTTGAGCTAAGATTTCCAAGTTATTCACACAATGAAAACCTATACTTTGTTTCGGTCGAGTTCCCCATTCAAATGCATGTAACAGTGAGAAACGCACTGTCTTGGCGAAAGAAAGCGTTTTTGTACAACTTCATATAAATAGCTGTAACTTTTGATAGAAGACTCGGATACACATGTTTATGGCTTTATCTTATAGAACTCAAGGTTCCCGTGCTGGGAAAACAGGTTTTGCAGCTGTTTGAGCTAAGATTTCCAAGTTATTCACATAATGAAAACCTATACTTTGTTTCGGTCGAGTTCCCCATTCAAATGCATGTAACAGTGAGAAACGCACTGTCTTGGCGAAAGAAAGCGTTTTTGTACAACTTCATAGAAATAGCTGTAACTTTTGATAGAAGACTCGGATACACATGTTTATGGCTTTATCTTATAGAACTCAAGGTCTCCGTGCTGGGAAAACAGGTTTTGCAGCTGTTTGAGCTAAGATTTCCAAGTTATTCACATAATGAAAACTTATACTTTGTTTCGGTCGAGTTCCCCATTCAAATGCATGTAACAGTGAGAAACGCACTGTCTTGGCGAAAGAAAGCGTTTTTGTACAACTTCATAGAAATAGCTGTAACTTTTGATAGAAGACTCGGATACACATGTTTATGGCTTTATCTTATAGAACTCAAGGTTCCCGTGCTGGGAAAACAGGTTTTGCAGCTGTTTGAGCTAAGATTTCCAAGTTATTCACATAATGAAAACCTATACTTTGTTTCGGTCGAGTTCCCCATTCAAATGCATGTAACAGTGAGAAACGCACTGTCTTGGCGAAAGAAAGCGTTTTTGTACAACTTCATAGAAATAGCTGTAACTTTTGATAGAAGACTCAGACAAACATGTTTATGGCCTTATATTATAGAACTCAAGGTCTCCGTGCTGGGAAAACAGGTTTTGCAGCTGTTTGAGCTAAGATTTCCAAGTTATTCACATAATGAAAACCTATACTTTGTTTCGGTCGAGTTCCCCATTCAAATGCATGTAACAGTGAGAAACGCACTGTCTTGGCGAAAGAAAGCGTTTTTGTACAACTTCATATGAATAGCTGTAACTTTTGATAGAAGACTCGGATACACATGTTTATGGCTTTATCTTATAGAACTCAAGGTTCCCGTGCTGGGAAAACAGGTTTTGCAGCTGTTTGAGCTAAGATTTCCAAGTTATTCACATAATGAAAACCTATACTTTGTTTCGGTCGAGTTCACCATTCAAATGCATGTAACAGTGAGAAACGCACTGTCTTGGCGAAATTAAGCGTTTTTGTACAACTTCATAGAAATAGCTGTAACTTTTGATAGAAGACTCAGACAAACATGTTTATGGCCTTATATTATAGAACTCAAGGTCCCCGTGCTGGGAAAACAGGTTTTGCAGCTGTTTGAGCTAAGATTTCCAAGTTATTCACATAATGAAAACCTATACTTTGTTTCAGTCGAGTTCCCCATTCAAATGCATGTAACAGTGAGAAACGCACTGTCTTGGCGAAAGAAAGCGTTTTTGTACAACTTCATATGAATAGCTGTAACTTTTGATAGAAGCCTCGGATACACATGTTTATGGCTTTATCTTATAGAACTCAAGGTTCCCGTGCTGGGAAAACAGGTTTTGCAGCTGTTTGAGCTAAGATTTCCAAGTTATTCACATAATGAAAACCTATACTTTGTTTCAGTCGAGTTCCCCATTCAAATGCATGTAACAGTGAGAAACGCACTGTCTTGGCGAAAGAAAGCGTTTTTGTACAACTTCATATGAATAGCTGTAACTTTTGATAGAAGCCTCGGATACACATGTTTATGGCTTTATCTTATAGAACTCAAGGTTCCCGTGCTGGGAAAACAGGTTTTGCAGCTGTTTGAGCTAAGATTTCCAAGTTATTCACATAATGAAAACCTATACTTTGTTTCAGTCGAGTTCCCCATTCAAATGCATGTAACAGTGAGAAACGCACTGTCTTGGCGAAATTAAGCGTTTTTGTACAACTTCATAGAAATAGCTGTAACTTTTGATAGAAGACTCAGACAAACATGTTTATGGCCTTATATTATAGAACTCAAGGTCTCCGTGCTGGGAAAACAGGTTTTGCAGCTGTTTGAGCTAAGATTTCCAAGTTATTCACATAATGAAAACCTATACTTTGTTTCGGTCGAGTTCCCCATTCAAATGCATGTAACAGTGAGAAACGCACTGTCTTGGCGAAAGAAAGCGTTTTTGTACAACTTCATAGAAATAGCTGTAACTTTTGATAGAAGACTCAGACAAACATGTTTATGGCCTTATATTATAGAACTCAAGGTCCCCGTGCTGGGAAAACAGGTTTTGCAGCTGTTTGAGCTAAGATTTCCAAGTTATTCACATAATGAAAACCTATACTTTGTTTCGGTCGAGTTCCCCATTCAAATGCATGTAACAGTGAGAAACGCACTGTCTTGGCGAAAGAAAGCGTTTTTGTACAACTTCATAGAAATAGCTGTAACTTTTGATAGAAGACTCAGACAAACATGTTTATGGCCTTATATTATAGAACTCAAGGTCTCCGTGCTGGGAAAACAGGTTTTGCAGCTGTTTGAGCTAAGATTTCCAAGTTATTCACATAATGAAAACCTATACTTTGTTTCGGTCGAGTTCCCCATTCAAATGCATGTAACAGTGAGAAACGCACTGTCTTGGCGAAAGAAAGCGTTTTTGTACAACTTCATATAAATAGCTGTAACTTTTGATAGAAGACTCGGATACACATGTTTATGGCTTTATCTTATAGAACTCAAGGTTCCCGTGCTGGGAAAACAGGTTTTGCAGCTGTTTGAGCTAAGATTTCCAAGTTATTCACATAATGAAAACCTATACTTTGTTTCGGTCGAGTTCCCCATTCAAATGCATGTAACAGTGAGAAACGCACTGTCTTGGCGAAAGAAAGCGTTTTTGTACAACTTCATAGAAATAGCTGTAACTTTTGATAGAAGACTCGGATACACATGTTTATGGCTTTATCTTATAGAACTCAAGGTTCCCGTGCTGGGAAAACAGGTTTTGCAGCTGTTTGAGCTAAGATTTCCAAGTTATTCACATAATGAAAACCTATACTTTGTTTCGGTCGAGTTCCCCATTCAAATGCATGTAACAGTGAGAAACGCACTGTCTTGGCGAAAGAAAGCGTTTTTGTACAACTTCATAGAAATAGCTGTAACTTTTGATAGAAGACTCGGATACACATGTTTATGGCTTTATCTTATAGAACTCAAGGTTCCCGTGCTGGGAAAACAGGTTTTGCAGCTGTTTGAGCTAAGATTTCCAAGTTATTCACATAATGAAAACCTATACTTTGTTTCGGTCGAGTTCCCCATTCAAATGCATGTAACAGTGAGAAACGCACTGTCTTGGCGAAAGAAAGCGTTTTTGTACAACTTCATAGAAATAGCTGTAACTTTTGATAGAAGACTCGGATACACATGTTTATGGCTTTATCTTATAGAACTCAAGGTCTCCGTGCTGGGAAAACAGGTTTTGCAGCTGTTTGAGCTAAGATTTCCAAGTTATTCACATAATGAAAACTTATACTTTGTTTCGGTCGAGTTCCCCATTCAAATGCATGTAACAGTGAGAAACGCACTGTCTTGGCGAAAGAAAGCGTTTTTGTACAACTTCATAGAAATAGCTGTAACTTTTGATAGAAGACTCGGATACACATGTTTATGGCTTTATCTTATAGAACTCAAGGTTCCCGTGCTGGGAAAACAGGTTTTGCAGCTGTTTGAGCTAAGATTTCCAAGTTATTCACATAATGAAAACCTATACTTTGTTTCGGTCGAGTTCCCCATTCAAATGCATGTAACAGTGAGAAACGCACTGTCTTGGCGAAAGAAAGCTATTTTGTACAACTTCATAGAAATAGCTGTAACTTTTGATAGAAGACTCGGATACACATGTTTATGGCTTTATCTTATAGAACTCAAGGTCTCCGTGCTGGGAAAACAGGTTTTGCAGCTGTTTGAGCTAAGATTTCCAAGTTATTCACATAATGAAAACTTATACTTTGTTTCGGTCGAGTTCCCCATTCAAATGCATGTAACAGTGAGAAACGCACTGTCTTGGCGAAAGAAAGCGTTTTTGTACAACTTCATAGAAATAGCTGTAACTTTTGATAGAAGACTCGGATACACATGTTTATGGCTTTATCTTATAGAACTCAAGGTTCCCGTGCTGGGAAAACAGGTTTTGCAGCTGTTTGAGCTAAGATTTCCAAGTTATTCACATAATGAAAACCTATACTTTGTTTCGGTCGAGTTCCCCATTCAAATGCATGTAACAGTGAGAAACGCACTGTCTTGGCGAAAGAAAGCGTTTTTGTACAACTTCATAGAAATAGCTGTAACTTTTGATAGAAGACTCGGATACACATGTTTATGGCTTTATCTTATAGAACTCAAGGTTCCCGTGCTGGGAAAACAGGTTTTGCAGCTGTTTGAGCTAAGATTTCCAAGTTATTCACATAATGAAAACCTATACTTTGTTTCGGTCGAGTTCCCCATTCAAATGCATGTAACAGTGAGAAACGCACTGTCTTGGCGAAAGAAAGCGTTTTTGTACAACTTCATAGAAATAGCTGTAACTTTTGATAGAAGACTCGGATACACATGTTTATGGCTTTATCTTATAGAACTCAAGGTTCCCGTGCTGGGAAAACAGGTTTTGCAGCTGTTTGAGCTAAGATTTCCAAGTTATTCACATAATGAAAACCTATACTTTGTTTCGGTCGAGTTCCCCATTCAAATGCATGTAACAGTGAGAAACGCACTGTCTTGGCGAAAGAAAGCGTTTTTGTACAACTTCATAGAAATAGCTGTAACTTTTGATAGAAGACTCGGATACACATGTTTATGGCTTTATCTTATAGAACTCAAGGTTCCCGTGCTGGGAAAACAGGTTTTGCAGCTGTTTGAGCTAAGATTTCCAAGTTATTCACATAATGAAAACCTATACTTTGTTTCGGTCGAGTTCCCCATTCAAATGCATGTAACAGTGAGAAACGCACTGTCTTGGCGAAAGAAAGCGTTTTTGTACAACTTCATAGAAATAGCTGTAACTTTTGATAGAAGACTCGGATACACATGTTTATGGCTTTATCTTATAGAACTCAAGGTTCCCGTGCTGGGAAAACAGGTTTTGCAGCTGTTTGAGCTAAGATTTCCAAGTTATTCACATAATGAAAACCTATACTTTGTTTCGGTCGAGTTCCCCATTCAAATGCATGTAACAGTGAGAAACGCACTGTCTTGGCGAAAGAAAGCGTTTTTGTACAACTTCATAGAAATAGCTGTAACTTTTGATAGAAGACTCGGATACACATGTTTATGGCTTTATCTTATAGAACTCAAGGTTCCCGTGCTGGGAAAACAGGTTTTGCAGCTGTTTGAGCTAAGATTTCCAAGTTATTCACATAATGAAAACCTATACTTTGTTTCGGTCGAGTTCCCCATTCAAATGCATGTAACAGTGAGAAACGCACTGTCTTGGCGAAAGAAAGCTATTTTGTACAACTTCATAGAAATAGCTGTAACTTTTGATAGAAGACTCGGATACACATGTTTATGGCTTTATCTTATAGAACTCAAGGTTCCCGTGCTGGGAAAACAGGTTTTGCAGCTGTTTGAGCTAAGATTTCCAAGTTATTCACATAATGAAAACCTATACTTTGTTTCGGTCGAGTTCCCCATTCAAATGCATGTAACAGTGAGAAACGCACTGTCTTGGCGAAAGAAAGCGTTTTTGTACAACTTCATAGAAATAGCTGTAACTTTTGATAGAAGACTCGGATACACATGTTTATGGCTTTATCTTATAGAACTCAAGGTTCCCGTGCTGGGAAAACAGGTTTTGCAGCTGTTTGAGCTAAGATTTCCAAGTTATTCACATAATGAAAACCTATACTTTGTTTCGGTCGAGTTCCCCATTCAAATGCATGTAACAGTGAGAAACGCACTGTCTTGGCGAAAGAAAGCGTTTTTGTACAACTTCATAGAAATAGCTGTAACTTTTGATAGAAGACTCGGATACACATGTTTATGGCTTTATCTTATAGAACTCAAGGTTCCCGTGCTGGGAAAACAGGTTTTGCAGCTGTTTGAGCTAAGATTTCCAAGTTATTCACATAATGAAAACCTATACTTTGTTTCGGTCGAGTTCCCCATTCAAATGCATGTAACAGTGAGAAACGCACTGTCTTGGCGAAAGAAAGCGTTTTTGTACAACTTCATAGAAATAGCTGTAACTTTTGATAGAAGACTCGGATACACATGTTTATGGCTTTATCTTATAGAACTCAAGGTCTCCGTGCTGGGAAAACAGGTTTTGCAGCTGTTTGAGCTAAGATTTCCAAGTTATTCACATAATGAAAACTTATACTTTGTTTCGGTCGAGTTCCCCATTCAAATGCATGTAACAGTGAGAAACGCACTGTCTTGGCGAAAGAAAGCGTTTTTGTACAACTTCATAGAAATAGCTGTAACTTTTGATAGAAGACTCGGATACACATGTTTATGGCTTTATCTTATAGAACTCAAGGTTCCCGTGCTGGGAAAACAGGTTTTGCAGCTGTTTGAGCTAAGATTTCCAAGTTATTCACATAATGAAAACCTATACTTTGTTTCGGTCGAGTTCCCCATTCAAATGCATGTAACAGTGAGAAACGCACTGTCTTGGCGAAAGAAAGCGTTTTTGTACAACTTCATAGAAATAGCTGTAACTTTTGATAGAAGACTCGGATACACATGTTTATGGCTTTATCTTATAGAACTCAAGGTTCCTGTGCTAGGAAAACAGGTTTTGCAGCTGTTTGAGCTAAGATTTCCAAGTTATTCACATAATGAAAACCTATACTTTGTTTCGGTCGAGTTCCCCATTCAAATGCATGTAACAGTGAGAAACGCACTGTCTTGGCGAAAGAAAGCGTTTTTGTACAACTTCATAGAAATAGCTGTAACTTTTGATAGAAGACTCGGATACACATGTTTATGGCTTTATCTTATAGAACTCAAGGTTCCCGTGCTGGGAAAACAGGTTTTGCAGCTGTTTGAGCTAAGATTTCCAAGTTATTCACATAATGAAAACCTATACTTTGTTTCGGTCGAGTTCCCCATTCAAATGCATGTAACAGTGAGAAACGCACTGTCTTGGCGAAAGAAAGCGTTTTTGTACAACTTCATAGAAATAGCTGTAACTTTTGATAGAAGACTCGGATACACATGTTTATGGCTTTATCTTATAGAACTCAAGGTTCCCGTGCTGGGAAAACAGGTTTTGCAGCTGTTTGAGCTAAGATTTCCAAGTTATTCACATAATGAAAACCTATACTTTGTTTCGGTCGAGTTCCCCATTCAAATGCATGTAACAGTGAGAAACGCACTGTCTTGGCGAAAGAAAGCGTTTTTGTACAACTTCATAGAAATAGCTGTAACTTTTGATAGAAGACTCGGATACACATGTTTATGGCTTTATCTTATAGAACTCAAGGTTCCCGTGCTGGGAAAACAGGTTTTGCAGCTGTTTGAGCTAAGATTTCCAAGTTATTCACATAATGAAAACCTATACTTTGTTTCGGTCGAGTTCCCCATTCAAATGCATGTAACAGTGAGAAACGCACTGTCTTGGCGAAAGAAAGCGTTTTTGTACAACTTCATAGAAATAGCTGTAACTTTTGATAGAAGACTCGGATACACATGTTTATGGCTTTATCTTATAGAACTCAAGGTTCCCGTGCTGGGAAAACAGGTTTTGCAGCTGTTTGAGCTAAGATTTCCAAGTTATTCACATAATGAAAACCTATACTTTGTTTCGGTCGAGTTCCCCATTCAAATGCATGTAACAGTGAGAAACGCACTGTCTTGGCGAAAGAAAGCTATTTTGTACAACTTCATAGAAATAGCTGTAACTTTTGATAGAAGACTCGGATACACATGTTTATGGCTTTATCTTATAGAACTCAAGGTCTCCGTGCTGGGAAAACAGGTTTTGCAGCTGTTTGAGCTAAGATTTCCAAGTTATTCACATAATGAAAACCTATACTTTGTTTCGGTCGAGTTCCCCATTCAAATGCATGTAACAGTGAGAAACGCACTGTCTTGGTGAAAGAAAGCGTTTTTGTACAACTTCATATGAATAGCTGTAACTTTTGATAGAAGACTCGGATACACATGTTTATGGCTTTATCTTATAGAACTCAAGGTTCCCGTGCTGGGCAAACAGGTTTTGCAGCTGTTTGAGCTAAGATTTCCAAGTTATTCACATAATGAAAACCTATACTTTGTTTCGGTCGAGTTCCCCATTCAAATGCATGTAACAGTGAGAAACGCACTGTCTTGGCGAAAGAAAGCGTTTTTGTACAACTTCATAGAAATAGCTGTAACTTTTGATAGAAGACTCAGACAAACATGTTTATGGCCTTATATTATAGAACTCAAGGTCTCCGTGCTGGGAAAACAGGTTTTGCAGCTGTTTGAGCTAAGATTTCCAAGTTATTCACATAATGAAAACCTATACTTTGTTTCGGTCGAGTTCCCCATTCAAATGCATGTAACAGTGAGAAACGCACTGTCTTGGTGAAAGAAAGCGTTTTTGTACAACTTCATATGAATAGCTGTAACTTTTGATAGAAGACTCGGATACACATGTTTATGGCTTTATCTTATAGAACTCAAGGTTCCCGTGCTGGGCAAACAGGTTTTGCAGCTGTTTGAGCTAAGATTTCCAAGTTATTCACATAATGAAAACCTATACTTTGTTTCGGTCGAGTTCCCCATTCAAATGCATGTAACAGTGAGAAACGCACTGTCTTGGCGAAAGAAAGCGTTTTTGTACAACTTCATAGAAATAGCTGTAACTTTTGATAGAAGACTCAGACAAACATGTTTATGGCCTTATATTATAGAACTCAAGGTCTCCGTGCTGGGAAAACAGGTTTTGCAGCTGTTTGAGCTAAGATTTCCAAGTTATTCACATAATGAAAACCTATACTTTGTTTCGGTCGAGTTCCCCATTCAAATGCATGTAACAGTGAGAAACGCACTGTCTTGGCGAAAGAAAGCGTTTTTGTACAACTTCATATGAATAGCTGTAACTTTTGATAGAAGACTCGGATACACATGTTTATGGCTTTATCTTATAGAACTCAAGGTTCCCGTGCTGGGCAAACAGGTTTTGCAGCTGTTTGAGCTAAGATTTCCAAGTTATTCACATAATGAAAACCTATACTTTGTTTCGGTCGAGTTCCCCATTCAAATGCATGTAACAGTGAGAAACGCACTGTCTTGGCGAAAGAAAGCGTTTTTGTACAACTTCATAGAAATAGCTGTAACTTTTGATAGAAGACTCAGACAAACATGTTTATGGCCTTATATTATAGAACTCAAGGTCTCCGTGCTGGGAAAACAGGTTTTGCAGCTGTTTGAGCTAAGATTTCCAAGTTATTCACATAATGAAAACCTATACTTTGTTTCGGTCGAGTTCCCCATTCAAAATGCATGTAACAGTGAGAAACGCACTGTCTTGGCGAAAGATAACGTTTTTGTACAACTTCATAGAAATAGCTGTAACTTTTGATAGAAGACTCAGACAAACATGTTTATGGCCTTATATTATAGAACTCAAGGTCTCCGTGCTGGGAAAACAGGTTTTGCAGCTGTTTGAGCTAAGATTTCCAAGTTATTCACATAATGAAAACCTATACTTTGTTTCGGTGGAGTTCCCCATTCAAATGCATGTAACAGTGAGAAACGCACTGTCTTGGCGAAAGAAAGCGTTTTTGTACAACTTCATATGAATAGCTGTAACTTTTGATAGAAGACTCGGATACACATGTTTATGGCTTTATCTTATAGAACTCAAGGTTCCCGTGCTGGGCAAACAGGTTTTGCAGCTGTTTGAGCTAAGATTTCCAAGTTATTCACATAATGAAAACCTATACTTTGTTTCGGTCGAGTTCCCCATTCAAATGCATGTAACAGTGAGAAACGCACTGTCTTGGCGAAAGAAAGCGTTTTTGTACAACTTCATATAAATAGCTGTAACTTTTGATAGAAGACTCAGACAAACATGTTTATGGCTTTATCTTATAGAACTCAAGGTTCCCGTGCTGGGAAAACAGGTTTTGCAGCTGTTTGAGCTAAGATTTCCAAGTTATTCACATAATGAAAACCTATACTTTGTTTCGGTCGAGTTCCCCATTCAAATGCATGTAACAGTGAGAAACGCACTGTCTTGGCGAAAGAAAGCTATTCTGTACAACTTCATATAAATAGCTGTAACTTTTGATAGAAGACTCGGATACACATGTTTATGGCTTTATCTTATAGAACTCAAGGTCTCCGTGCTGGGCAAACAGGCTTTGTAGCTGTTTGAGCTAAGATTTCCAAGTTATTCACATAATGAAAACCTATACTTTGTTTCGGTCGAGTTCCCCATTCAAATGCATGTAACAGTGAGAAACGCACTGTCTTGGCGAAATTAAGCGTTTTTGTACAACTTCATAGAAATAGCTGTAACTTTTGATAGAAGACTCAGACAAACATGTTTATGGCCTTATATTATAGAACTCAAGGTCCCCGTGCTGGGAAAACAGGTTTTGCAGCTGTTTGAGCTAAGATTTCCAAGTTATTCACATAATGAAAACCTATACTTTGTTTCGGTCGAGTTCCCCATTCAAATGCATGTAACAGTGAGAAACGCACTGTCTTGGCGAAAGAAAGCTATTCTGTACAACTTCATATAAATAGCTGTAACTTTTGATAGAAGACTCGGATACACATGTTTTTGGCTTTATCTTATAAAACTCAAGGTCTCCGTGCTGGGCAAACAGGTTTTGCAGCTGTTTGAGCTAAGATTTCCAAGTTATTCACATAATGAAAACCTATACTTTGTTTCGGTCGAGTTCCCCATTCAAAATGCATGTAACAGTGAGAAACGCACTGTCTTGGCGAAAGATAACGTTTTTGTACAACTTCATAGAAATAGCTGTAACTTTTGATAGAAGACTCAGACAAACATGTTTATGGCCTTATATTATAGAACTCAAGGTCTCCGTGCTGGGAAAACAGGTTTTGCAGCTGTTTGAGCTAAGATTTCCAAGTTATTCACATAATGAAAACCTATACTTTGTTTCGGTGGAGTTCCCCATTCAAATGCATGTAACAGTGAGAAACGCACTGTCTTGGCGAAAGAAAGCGTTTTTGTACAACTTCATATGAATAGCTGTAACTTTTGATAGAAGACTCGGATACACATGTTTATGGCTTTATCTTATAGAACTCAAGGTTCCCGTGCTGGGCAAACAGGTTTTGCAGCTGTTTGAGCTAAGATTTCCAAGTTATTCACATAATGAAAACCTATACTTTGTTTCGGTCGAGTTCCCCATTCAAATGCATGTAACAGTGAGAAACGCACTGTCTTGGCGAAAGAAAGCGTTTTTGTACAACTTCATATAAATAGCTGTAACTTTTGATAGAAGACTCAGACAAACATGTTTATGGCTTTATCTTATAGAACTCAAGGTTCCCGTGCTGGGAAAACAGGTTTTGCAGCTGTTTGAGCTAAGATTTCCAAGTTATTCACATAATGAAAACCTATACTTTGTTTCGGTCGAGTTCCCCATTCAAATGCATGTAACAGTGAGAAACGCACTGTCTTGGCGAAAGAAAGCTATTCTGTACAACTTCATATAAATAGCTGTAACTTTTGATAGAAGACTCGGATACACATGTTTATGGCTTTATCTTATAGAACTCAAGGTCTCCGTGCTGGGCAAACAGGCTTTGTAGCTGTTTGAGCTAAGATTTCCAAGTTATTCACATAATGAAAACCTATACTTTGTTTCGGTCGACTTCCCCATTCAAAATGCATGTAACAGTGAGAAACGCACTGTCTTGGCGAAAGAAAGCGTTTTTGTACAACTTCATAGAAATAGCTGTAACTTTTGATAAAAGACTCAGACAAACATGTTTATGGCCTTATATTATAGAACTCAAGGTCTCCGTGCTGGGAAAACAGGTTTTGCAGCTGTTTGAGCTAAGATTTCCAAGTTATTCACATAATGAAAACTTATACTTTGTTTCGGTCGAGTTCCCCATTCAAATGCATGTAACAGTGAGAAACGCACTGTCTTGGCGAAAGAAAGCGTTTTTGTACAACTTCATATGAATAGCTGTAACTTTTGATAGAAGACTCGGATACACATGTTTATGGCTTTATCTTATAGAACTCAAGGTTCCCGTGCTGGGAAAACAGGTTTTGCAGCTGTTTGAGCTAAGATTTCCAAGTTATTCACATAATGAAAACCTATACTTTGTTTCGGTCGAGTTCCCCATTCAAATGCATGTAACAGTGAGAAACGCACTGTCTTGGCGAAAGAAAGCGTTTTTGTACAACTTCATATAAATAGCTGTAACTTTTGATAGAAGACTCAGACAAACATGTTTATGGCTTTATCTTATAGAACTCAAGGTTCCCGTGCTGGGAAAACAGGTTTTGCAGCTGTTTGAGCTAAGATTTCCAAGTTATTCACATAATGAAAACCTATACTTTGTTTCGGTCGAGTTCCCCATTCAAATGCATGTAACAGTGAGAAACGCACTGTCTTGGCGAAAGAAAGCGTTTTTGTATAACTTCATATAAATAGCTGTAACTTTTGATAGAAGACTCAGACAAACATGTTTATGGCTTTATCTTATAGAACTCAAGGTCTCCGTGCTGGGAAAACAGGTTTTGCAGCTGTTTGAGCTAAGATTTCCAAGTTATTCACATAATGAAAACCTATACTTTGTTTCGGTCGAGTTCCCCATTCAAATGCATGTAACAGTGAGAAACGCACTGTCTTGGCGAAAGAAAGCTATTTTGTACAACTTCATATAAATAGCTGTAACTTTTGATAGAAGACTCGGATACACATGTTTATGGCTTTATCTTATAGAACTCAAGGTCCCCGTGCTGGGCAAACAGGTTTTGCAGCTGTTTGAGCTAAGATTTCCAAGTTATTCACATAATGAAAACCTATACTTTGTTTCGGTGGAGTTCCCCATTCAAATGCATGTAACAGTGAGAAACGCACTGTCTTGGCGAAAGAAAGCGTTTTTGTACAACTTCATATAAATAGCTGTAACTTTTGATAGAAGACTCGGATACACATGTTTATGGCTTTATCTTATAGAACTCAAGGTCTCCGTGCTGGGCAAACAGGTTTTGCAGCTGTTTGAGCTAAGATTTCCAAGTTATTCACATAATGAAAACCTATACTTTGTTTCGGTGGCGTTCCCCATTCAAATGCATGTAACAGTGAGAAACGCACTGTCTTGGCGAAAGAAAGCGTTTTTGTACAACTTCATATGAATAGCTGTAACTTTTGATAGAAGACTCGGATACACATGTTTATGGCTTTATCTTATAGAACTCAAGGTTCCCGTGCTGGGAAAACAGGTTTTGCAGCTGTTTGAGCTAAGATTTCCAAGTTATTCACATAATGAAAACCTATACTTTGTTTCGGTCGAGTTCCCCATTCAAATGCATGTAACAGTGAGAAACGCACTGTCTTGGCGAAAGAAAGCGTTTTTGTATAACTTCATAGAAATAGCTGTAACTTTTGATAGAAGACTCGGATACACATGTTTATGGCTTTATCTTATAGAACTCAAGGTCTCCGTGCTGGGCAAACAGGTTTTGCAGCTGTTTGAGCTAAGATTTCCAAGTTATTCACATAATGAAAACCTATACTTTGTTTCGGTCGAGTTCCCCATTCAAATGCATGTAACAGTGAGAAACGCACTGTCTTGGCGAAAGAAAGCTATTCTGTACAACTTCATATAAATAGCTGTAACTTTTGATAGAAGACTCGGATACACATGTTTATGGCTTTATCTTATAGAACTCAAGGTCTCCGTGCTGGGCAAACAGGCTTTGTAGCTGTTTGAGCTAAGATTTCCAAGTTATTCACATAATGAAAACCTATACTTTGTTTCGGTCGACTTCCCCATTCAAAATGCATGTAACAGTGAGAAACGCACTGTCTTGGCGAAAGATAACGTTTTTGTACAACTTCATAGAAATAGCTGTAACTTTTGATAGAAGAGTCAGACAAACATGTTTATGGCCTTATATTATAGAACTCAAGGTCTCCGTGCTGGGAAAACAGGTTTTGCAGCTGTTTGAGCTAAGATTTCCAAGTTATTCACATAATGAAAACTTATACTTAGTTTCGGTGGAGTTCCCCATTCAAATGCATGTAACAGTGAGAAACGCACTGTCTTGGCGAAAGAAAGCGTTTTTGTACAACTTCATATGAATAGCTGTAACTTTTGATAGAAGACTCGGATACACATGTTTATGGCTTTATCTTATAGAACTCAAGGTTCCCGTGCTGGGAAAACAGGTTTTGCAGCTGTTTGAGCTAAGATTTCCAAGTTATTCACATAATGAAAACCTATACTTTGTTTCGGTCGAGTTCCCCATTCAAATGCATGTAACAGTGAGAAACGCACTGTCTTGGCGAAAGAAAGCGATTTTGTACAACTTCATATAAATAGCTGTAACTTTTGATAGAAGACTCGGATACACATGTTTATGGCTTTATCTTATAGAACTCAAGGTCCCCGTGCTGGGCAAACAGGTTTTGCAGCTGTTTGAGCTAAGATTTCCAAGTTATTCACATAATGAAAACCTATACTTTGTTTCGGTGGAGTTCCCCATTCAAATGCATGTAACAGTGAGAAACGCACTGTCTTGGCGAAAGAAAGCGTTTTTGTACAACTTCATATAAATAGCTGTAACTTTTGATAGAAGACTCGGATACACATGTTTATGGCTTTATCTTATAGAACTCAAGGTCTCCGTGCTGGGCAAACAGGTTTTGCAGCTGTTTGAGCTAAGATTTCCAAGTTATTCACATAATGAAAACCTATACTTTGTTTCGGTCGAGTTCCCCATTCAAAATGCATGTAACAGTGAGAAACGCACTGTCTTGGCGAAAGATAACGTTTTTGTACAACTTCATAGAAATAGCTGTAACTTTTGATAGAAGACTCAGACAAACATGTTTATGGCCTTATATTATAGAACTCAAGGTTTCCGTGCTGGGAAAACAGGTTTTGCAGTTGTTTGAGCTAAGATTTCCAAGTTATTCACATAATGAAAACTTATACTTTGTTTCGGTCGAGTTCCCCATTCAAATGCATGTAACAGTGAGAAACGCACTGTCTTGGCGAAAGAAAGCGTTTTTGTACAACTTCATATAAATAGCTGTAACTTTTGATAGAAGACTCGGATACACATGTTTATGGCTTTATCTTATAGAACTCAAGGTCTCCGTGCTGGGCAAACAGGTTTTGCAGCTGATTGAGCTAAGATTTCCAAGTTATTCACATAATGAAAACCTATACTTTGTTTCGGTCGAGTTCCCCATTCAAATGCATGTAACAGTGAGAAACGCACTGTCTTGGCGAAAGAAAGCTATTCTGTACAACTTCATATAAATAGCTGTAACTTTTGATAGAAGACTCAGACAAACATGTTTATGGCCTTATATTATAGAACTCAAGGTCTCCGTGCTGGGAAAACAGGTTTTGCAGCTGTTTGAGCTAAGATTTCCAAGTTATTCACATAATGAAAACTTATACTTTGTTTCGGTGGAGTTCCCCATTCAAATGCATGTAACAGTGAGAAACGCACTGTCTTGGCGAAAGAAAGCGTTTTTGTACAACTTCATATGAATAGCTGTAACTTTTGATAGAAGACTCGGATACACATGTTTATGGCTTTATCTTATAGAACTCAAGGTTCCCGTGCTGGGAAAACAGGTTTTGCAGCTGTTTGAGCTAAGATTTCCAAGTTATTCACATAATGAAAACCTATACTTTGTTTCGGTCGAGTTCCCCATTCAAATGCATGTAACAGTGAGAAACGCACTGTCTTGGCGAAAGAAAGCGATTTTGTACAACTTCATATAAATAGCTGTAACTTTTGATAGAAGACTCGGATACACATGTTTATGGCTTTATCTTATAGAACTCAAGGTTCCCGTGCTGGGCAAACAGGTTTTGCAGCTGTTTGAGCTAAGATTTCCAAGTTATTCACATAATGAAAACTTATACTTTGTTTCGGTCAAGTTCCCCATTCAAATGCATGTAACAGTGAGAAACGCACTGTCTTGGCGAAAGAAAGCGTTTTTGTACAACTTCATATAAATAGCTGTAACTTTTGATAGAAGACTCGGATACACATGTTTATGGCTTTATCTTATAGAACTCAAGGTCTCCGTGCTGGGCAAACAGGTTTTGCAGCTGTTTGAGCTAAGATTTCCAAGTTATTCACATAATGAAAACCTATACTTTGTTTCGGTCGAGTTCCCCATTCAAAATGCATGTAACAGTGAGAAACGCACTGTCTTGGCGAAAGATAACGTTTTTGTACAACTTCATAGAAATAGCTGTAACTTTTGATAGAAGACTCAGACAAACATGTTTATGGCCTTATATTATAGAACTCAAGGTTTCCGTGCTGGGAAAACAGGTTTTGCAGTTGTTTGAGCTAAGATTTCCAAGTTATTCACATAATGAAAACTTATACTTTGTTTCGGTCGAGTTCCCCATTCAAATGCATGTAACAGTGAGAAACGCACTGTCTTGGCGAAAGAAAGCGTTTTTGTACAACTTCATATAAATAGCTGTAACTTTTGATAGAAGACTCGGATACACATGTTTATGGCTTTATCTTATAGAACTCAAGGTCTCCGTGCTGGGCAAACAGGTTTTGCAGCTGATTGAGCTAAGATTTCCAAGTTATTCACATAATGAAAACCTATACTTTGTTTCGGTCGAGTTCCCCATTCAAATGCATGTAACAGTGAGAAACGCACTGTCTTGGCGAAAGAAAGCTATTCTGTACAACTTCATATAAATAGCTGTAACTTTTGATAGAAGACTCAGACAAACATGTTTATGGCCTTATATTATAGAACTCAAGGTCTCCGTGCTGGGAAAACAGGTTTTGCAGCTGTTTGAGCTAAGATTTCCAAGTTATTCACATAATGAAAACTTAAACTTTGTTTCGGTGGAGTTCCCCATTCAAATGCATGTAACAGTGAGAAACGCACTGTCTTGGCGAAAGAAAGCGTTTTTGTACAACTTCATATGAATAGCTGTAACTTTTGATAGAAGACTCGGATACACATGTTTATGGCTTTATCTTATAGAACTCAAGGTTCCCGTGCTGGGAAAACAGGTTTTGCAGCTGTTTGAGCTAAGATTTCCAAGTTATTCACATAATGAAAACCTATACTTTGTTTCGGTCGAGTTCCCCATTCAAATGCATGTAACAGTGAGAAACGCACTGTCTTGGCGAAAGAAAGCGATTTTGTACAACTTCATATAAATAGCTGTAACTTTTGATAGAAGACTCGGATACACATGTTTATGGCTTTATCTTATAGAACTCAAGGTTCCCGTGCTGGGCAAACAGGTTTTGCAGCTGTTTGAGCTAAGATTTCCAAGTTATTCACATAATGAAAACTTATACTTTGTTTCGGTCAAGTTCCCCATTCAAATGCATGTAACAGTGAGAAACGCACTGTCTTGGCGAAAGAAAGCGTTTTTGTACAACTTCATATAAATAGCTGTAACTTTTGATAGAAGACTCAGACAAACATGTTTATGGCTTTATCTTATAGAACTCAAGGTCTCCGTGCTGGGAAAACAGGTTTTGCAGCTGTTTGAGCTAAGATTTCCAAGTTATTCACATAATGAAAACCTATACTTTGTTTCGGTCGAGTTCCCCATTCAAATGCATGTAACAGTGAGAAACACACTGTCTTGGCGAAAGAAAGCGTTTTTGTACAACTTCATATAAATAGCTGTAACTTTTGATAGAAGACTCGGATACACATGTTTATGGCTTTATCTTATAGAACTCAAGGTCTCCGTGCTGGGCAAACAGGTTTTGCAGCTGTTTGAGCTAAGATTTCCAAGTTATTCACATAATGAAAACCTATACTTTGTTTCGGTCGAGTTCCCCATTCAAATGCATGTAACAGTGAGAAACGCACTGTCTTGGCGAAAGAAAGCGTTTTTGTACAACTTCATATAAATAGCTGTAACTTTTGATAGAAGACTCGGATACACATGTTTATGGCTTTATCTTATAGAACTCAAGGTTCCCGTGCTGGGCAAACAGGTTTTGCAGCTGTTTGAGCTAAGATTTCCAAGTTATTCACATAATGAAAACCTATACTTTGTTTCGGTCGAGTTCCCCATTCAAATGCATGTAACAGTGAGAAACGCACTGTCTTGGCGAAAGAAAGCGTTTTTGTACAACTTCATATGAATAGCTGTAACTTTTGATAGAAGACTCGGATACACATGTTTATGGCTTTATCTTATAGAACTCAAGGTTCCCGTGCTGGGAAAACAGGTTTTGCAGCTGTTTGAGCTAAGATTTCCAAGTTATTCACATAATGAAAACCTATACTTTGTTTCGGTCGAGTTCCCCATTCAAATGCATGTAACAGTGAGAAACGCACTGTCTTGGCGAAAGAAAGCGTTTTTGTACAACTTCATATAAATAGCTGTAACTTTTGATAGAAGACTCAGACAAACATGTTTATGGCTTTATCTTATAGAACTCAAGGTTCCCGTGCTGGGAAAACAGGTTTTGCAGCTGTTTGAGCTAAGATTTCCAAGTTATTCACATAATGAAAACCTATACTTTGTTTCGGTCGAGTTCCCCATTCAAATGCATGTAACAGTGAGAAACGCACTGTCTTGGCGAAAGAAAGCGTTTTTGTATAACTTCATATAAATAGCTGTAACTTTTGATAGAAGACTCAGACAAACATGTTTATGGCTTTATCTTATAGAACTCAAGGTCTCCGTGCTGGGAAAACAGGTTTTGCAGCTGTTTGAGCTAAGATTTCCAAGTTATTCACATAATGAAAACCTATACTTTGTTTCGGTCGAGTTCCCCATTCAAATGCATGTAACAGTGAGAAACGCACTGTCTTGGCGAAAGAAAGCTATTCTGTACAACTTCATATAAATAGCTGTAACTTTTGATAGAAGACTCGGATACACATGTTTATGGCTTTATCTTATAGAACTCAAGGTCTCCGTGCTGGGCAAACAGGCTTTGTAGCTGTTTGAGCTAAGATTTCCAAGTTATTCACATAATGAAAACCTATACTTTGTTTCGGTCGACTTCCCCATTCAAAATGCATGTAACAGTGAGAAACGCACTGTCTTGGCGAAAGATAACGTTTTTGTACAACTTCATAGAAATAGCTGTAACTTTTGATAGAAGACTCAGACAAACATGTTTATGGCCTTATATTATAGAACTCAAGGTCTCCGTGCTGGGAAAACAGGTTTTGCAGCTGTTTGAGCTAAGATTTCCAAGTTATTCACATAATGAAAACTTATACTTTGTTTCGGTGGAGTTCCCCATTCAAATGCATGTAACAGTGAGAAACGCACTGTCTTGGCGAAAGAAAGCTATTCTGTACAACTTCATATAAATAGCTGTAACTTTTGATAGAAGACTCGGATACACATGTTTATGGCTTTATCTTATAGAACTCAAGGTCTCCGTGCTGGGCAAACAGGCTTTGTAGCTGTTTGAGCTAAGATTTCCAAGTTATTCACATAATGAAAACCTATACTTTGTTTCGGTCGACTTCCCCATTCAAAATGCATGTAACAGTGAGAAACGCACTGTCTTGGCGAAAGATAACGTTTTTGTACAACTTCATAGAAATAGCTGTAACTTTTGATAGAAGACTCAGACAAACATGTTTATGGCCTTATATTATAGAACTCAAGGTCTCCGTGCTGGGAAAACAGGTTTTGCAGCTGTTTGAGCTAAGATTTCCAAGTTATTCACATAATGAAAACTTATACTTTGTTTCGGTGGAGTTCCCCATTCAAATGCATGTAACAGTGAGAAACGCACTGTCTTGGCGAAAGAAAGCGTTTTTGTACAACTTCATATGAATAGCTGTAACTTTTGATAGAAGACTCGGATACACATGTTTATGGCTTTATCTTATAGAACTCAAGGTCTCCGTGCTGGGCAAACAGGTTTTGCAGCTGTTTGAGCTAAGATTTCCAAGTTATTCACATAATGAAAACCTATACTTTGTTTCGGTCGAGTTCCCCATTCAAATGCATGTAACAGTGAGAAACGCACTGTCTTGGCGAAAGAAAGCGTTTTTGTACAACTTCATATAAATAGCTGTAACTTTTGATAGAAGACTCGGATACACATGTTTATGGCTTTATCTTATAGAACTCAAGGTTCCCGTGCTGGGCAAACAGGTTTTGCAGCTGTTTGAGCTAAGATTTCCAAGTTATTCACATAATGAAAACCTATACTTTGTTTCGGTCGAGTTCCCCATTCAAATGCATGTAACAGTGAGAAACGCACTGTCTTGGCGAAAGAAAGCGTTTTTGTACAACTTCATATAAATAGCTGTAACTTTTGATAGAAGACTCGGATACACATGTTTATGGCTTTATCTTATAGAACTCAAGGTTCCCGTGCTGGGAAAACAGGTTTTGCAGCTGTTTGAGCTAAGATTTCCAAGTTATTCACATAATGAAAACCTATACTTTGTTTCGGTCGAGTTCCCCATTCAAATGCATGTAACAGTGAGAAACGCACTGTCTTGGCGAAAGAAAGCGTTTTTGTACAACTTCATATAAATAGCTGTAACTTTTGATAGAAGACTCAGACAAACATGTTTATGGCTTTATCTTATAGAACTCAAGGTTCCCGTGCTGGGAAAACAGGTTTTGCAGCTGTTTGAGCTAAGATTTCCAAGTTATTCACATAATGAAAACCTATACTTTGTTTCGGTCGAGTTCCCCATTCAAATGCATGTAACAGTGAGAAACGCACTGTCTTGGCGAAAGAAAGCGTTTTTGTATAACTTCATATAAATAGCTGTAACTTTTGATAGAAGACTCAGACAAACATGTTTATGGCTTTATCTTATAGAACTCAAGGTCTCCGTGCTGGGAAAACAGGTTTTGCAGCTGTTTGAGCTAAGATTTCCAAGTTATTCACATAATGAAAACCTATACTTTGTTTCGGTCGAGTTCCCCATTCAAATGCATGTAACAGTGAGAAACGCACTGTCTTGGCGAAAGAAAGCTATTCTGTACAACTTCATATAAATAGCTGTAACTTTTGATAGAAGACTCGGATACACATGTTTATGGCTTTATCTTATAGAACTCAAGGTCTCCGTGCTGGGCAAACAGGCTTTGTAGCTGTTTGAGCTAAGATTTCCAAGTTATTCACATAATGAAAACCTATACTTTGTTTCGGTCGACTTCCCCATTCAGAATGCATGTAACAGTGAGAAACGCACTGTCTTGGCGAAAGATAACGTTTTTGTACAACTTCATAGAAATAGCTGTAACTTTTGATAGAAGACTCAGACAAACATGTTTATGGCCTTATATTATAGAACTCAAGGTCTCCGTGCTGGGAAAACAGGTTTTGCAGCTGTTTGAGCTAAGATTTCCAAGTTATTCACATAATGAAAACTTATACTTTGTTTCGGTGGAGTTCCCCATTCAAATGCATGTAACAGTGAGAAACGCACTGTCTTGGCGAAAGAAAGCGTTTTTGTACAACTTCATATGAATAGCTGTAACTTTTGATAGAAGACTCGGATACACATGTTTATGGCTTTATCTTATAGAACTCAAGGTTCCCGTGCTGGGAAAACAGGTTTTGCAGCTGTTTGAGCTAAGATTTCCAAGTTATTCACATAATGAAAACCTATACTTTGTTTCGGTCGAGTTCCCCATTCAAATGCATGTAACAGTGAGAAACGCACTGTCTTGGCGAAAGAAAGCGTTTTTGTACAACTTCATATAAATAGCTGTAACTTTTGATAGAAGACTCAGACAAACATGTTTATGGCTTTATCTTATAGAACTCAAGGTTCCCGTGCTGGGAAAACAGGTTTTGCAGCTGTTTGAGCTAAGATTTCCAAGTTATTCACATAATGAAAACCTATACTTTGTTTCGGTCGAGTTCCCCATTCAAATGCATGTAACAGTGAGAAACGCACTGTCTTGGCGAAAGAAAGCGTTTTTGTATAACTTCATATAAATAGCTGTAACTTTTGATAGAAGACTCAGACAAACATGTTTATGGCTTTATCTTATAGAACTCAAGGTCTCCGTGCTGGGAAAACAGGTTTTGCAGCTGTTTGAGCTAAGATTTCCAAGTTATTCACATAATGAAAACCTATACTTTGTTTCGGTCGAGTTCCCCATTCAAATGCATGTAACAGTGAGAAACGCACTGTCTTGGCGAAAGAAAGCTATTCTGTACAACTTCATATAAATAGCTGTAACTTTTGATAGAAGACTCGGATACACATGTTTATGGCTTTATCTTATAGAACTCAAGGTCTCCGTGCTGGGCAAACAGGCTTTGTAGCTGTTTGAGCTAAGATTTCCAAGTTATTCACATAATGAAAACCTATACTTTGTTTCGGTCGACTTCCCCATTCAAAATGCATGTAACAGTGAGAAACGCACTGTCTTGGCGAAAGATAACGTTTTTGTACAACTTCATAGAAATAGCTGTAACTTTTGATAGAAGACTCAGACAAACATGTTTATGGCCTTATATTATAGAACTCAAGGTCTCCGTGCTGGGAAAACAGGTTTTGCAGCTGTTTGAGCTAAGATTTCCAAGTTATTCACATAATGAAAACTTATACTTTGTTTCGGTGGAGTTCCCCATTCAAATGCATGTAACAGTGAGAAACGCACTGTCTTGGCGAAAGAAAGCTATTCTGTACAACTTCATATAAATAGCTGTAACTTTTGATAGAAGACTCGGATACACATGTTTATGGCTTTATCTTATAGAACTCAAGGTCTCCGTGCTGGGCAAACAGGCTTTGTAGCTGTTTGAGCTAAGATTTCCAAGTTATTCACATAATGAAAACCTATACTTTGTTTCGGTCGACTTCCCCATTCAAAATGCATGTAACAGTGAGAAACGCACTGTCTTGGCGAAAGATAACGTTTTTGTACAACTTCATAGAAATAGCTGTAACTTTTGATAGAAGACTCAGACAAACATGTTTATGGCCTTATATTATAGAACTCAAGGTCTCCGTGCTGGGAAAACAGGTTTTGCAGCTGTTTGAGCTAAGATTTCCAAGTTATTCACATAATGAAAACTTATACTTTGTTTCGGTGGAGTTCCCCATTCAAATGCATGTAACAGTGAGAAACGCACTGTCTTGGCGAAAGAAAGCGTTTTTGTACAACTTCATATGAATAGCTGTAACTTTTGATAGAAGACTCGGATACACATGTTTATGGCTTTATCTTATAGAACTCAAGGTCTCCGTGCTGGGCAAACAGGTTTTGCAGCTGTTTGAGCTAAGATTTCCAAGTTATTCACATAATGAAAACCTATACTTTGTTTCGGTCGAGTTCCCCATTCAAATGCATGTAACAGTGAGAAACGCACTGTCTTGGCGAAAGAAAGCGTTTTTGTACAACTTCATATAAATAGCTGTAACTTTTGATAGAAGACTCGGATACACATGTTTATGGCTTTATCTTATAGAACTCAAGGTTCCCGTGCTGGGCAAACAGGTTTTGCAGCTGTTTGAGCTAAGATTTCCAAGTTATTCACATAATGAAAACCTATACTTTGTTTCGGTCGAGTTCCCCATTCAAATGCATGTAACAGTGAGAAACGCACTGTCTTGGCGAAAGAAAGCGTTTTTGTACAACTTCATATAAATAGCTGTAACTTTTGATAGAAGACTCGGATACACATGTTTATGGCTTTATCTTATAGAACTCAAGGTTCCCGTGCTGGGAAAACAGGTTTTGCAGCTGTTTGAGCTAAGATTTCCAAGTTATTCACATAATGAAAACCTATACTTTGTTTCGGTCGAGTTCCCCATTCAAATGCATGTAACAGTGAGAAACGCACTGTCTTGGCGAAAGAAAGCGTTTTTGTACAACTTCATATAAATAGCTGTAACTTTTGATAGAAGACTCAGACAAACATGTTTATGGCTTTATCTTATAGAACTCAAGGTTCCCGTGCTGGGAAAACAGGTTTTGCAGCTGTTTGAGCTAAGATTTCCAAGTTATTCACATAATGAAAACCTATACTTTGTTTCGGTCGAGTTCCCCATTCAAATGCATGTAACAGTGAGAAACGCACTGTCTTGGCGAAAGAAAGCGTTTTTGTATAACTTCATATAAATAGCTGTAACTTTTGATAGAAGACTCAGACAAACATGTTTATGGCTTTATCTTATAGAACTCAAGGTCTCCGTGCTGGGAAAACAGGTTTTGCAGCTGTTTGAGCTAAGATTTCCAAGTTATTCACATAATGAAAACCTATACTTTGTTTCGGTCGAGTTCCCCATTCAAATGCATGTAACAGTGAGAAACGCACTGTCTTGGCGAAAGAAAGCTATTCTGTACAACTTCATATAAATAGCTGTAACTTTTGATAGAAGACTCGGATACACATGTTTATGGCTTTATCTTATAGAACTCAAGGTCTCCGTGCTGGGCAAACAGGCTTTGTAGCTGTTTGAGCTAAGATTTCCAAGTTATTCACATAATGAAAACCTATACTTTGTTTCGGTCGACTTCCCCATTCAGAATGCATGTAACAGTGAGAAACGCACTGTCTTGGCGAAAGATAACGTTTTTGTACAACTTCATAGAAATAGCTGTAACTTTTGATAGAAGACTCAGACAAACATGTTTATGGCCTTATATTATAGAACTCAAGGTCTCCGTGCTGGGAAAACAGGTTTTGCAGCTGTTTGAGCTAAGATTTCCAAGTTATTCACATAATGAAAACTTATACTTTGTTTCGGTGGAGTTCCCCATTCAAATGCATGTAACAGTGAGAAACGCACTGTCTTGGCGAAAGAAAGCGTTTTTGTACAACTTCATATGAATAGCTGTAACTTTTGATAGAAGACTCGGATACACATGTTTATGGCTTTATCTTATAGAACTCAAGGTTCCCGTGCTGGGAAAACAGGTTTTGCAGCTGTTTGAGCTAAGATTTCCAAGTTATTCACATAATGAAAACCTATACTTTGTTTCGGTCGAGTTCCCCATTCAAATGCATGTAACAGTGAGAAACGCACTGTCTTGGCGAAAGAAAGCGTTTTCGTACAACTTCATATAAATAGCTGTAACTTTTGATAGAAGACTCAGACAAACATGTTTATGGCTTTATCTTATAGAACTCAAGGTTCCCGTGCTGGGCAAACAGGTTTTGCAGCTGTTTGAGCTAAGATTTCCAAGTTATTCACATAATGAAAACCTATACTTTGTTTCGGTCGAGTTCCCCATTCAAATGCATGTAACAGTGAGAAACGCACTGTCTTGGCGAAAGAAAGCGATTTTGTACAACTTCATATAAATAGCTGTAACTTTTGATAGAAGACTCGGATACACATGTTTATGGCTTTATCTTATAGAACTCAAGGTCCCCGTGCTGGGCAAACAGGTTTTGCAGCTGTTTGAGCTAAGATTTCCAAGTTATTCACATAATGAAAACCTATACTTTGTTTCGGTCGAGTTCCCCATTCAAAATGCATGTAACAGTGAGAAACGCACTGTCTTGGCGAAAGATAACGTTTTTGTACAACTTCATAGAAATAGCTGTAACTTTTGATAGAAGACTCAGACAAACATGTTTATGGCCTTATATTATAGAACTCAAGGTCTCCGTGCTGGGAAAACAGGTTTTGCAGCTGTTTGAGCTAAGATTTCCAAGTTATTCACATAATGAAAACCTATACTTTGTTTCGGTGGAGTTCCCCATTCAAATGCATGTAACAGTGAGAAACGCACTGTCTTGGCGAAAGAAAGCGTTTTTGTACAACTTCATATGAATAGCTGTAACTTTTGATAGAAGACTCGGATACACATGTTTATGGCTTTATCTTATAGAACTCAAGGTTCCCGTGCTGGGCAAACAGGTTTTGCAGCTGTTTGAGCTAAGATTTCCAAGTTATTCACATAATGAAAACCTATACTTTGTTTCGGTCGAGTTCCCCATTCAAATGCATGTAACAGTGAGAAACGCACTGTCTTGGCGAAAGAAAGCGTTTTTGTACAACTTCATATAAATAGCTGTAACTTTTGATAGAAGACTCAGACAAACATGTTTATGGCTTTATCTTATAGAACTCAAGGTTCCCGTGCTGGGAAAACAGGTTTTGCAGCTGTTTGAGCTAAGATTTCCAAGTTATTCACATAATGAAAACCTATACTTTGTTTCGGTCGAGTTCCCCATTCAAATGCATGTAACAGTGAGAAACGCACTGTCTTGGCGAAAGAAAGCTATTCTGTACAACTTCATATAAATAGCTGTAACTTTTGATAGAAGACTCGGATACACATGTTTATGGCTTTATCTTATAGAACTCAAGGTCTCCGTGCTGGGCAAACAGGCTTTGTAGCTGTTTGAGCTAAGATTTCCAAGTTATTCACATAATGAAAACCTATACTTTGTTTCGGTCGACTTCCCCATTCAAAATGCATGTAACAGTGAGAAACGCACTGTCTTGGCGAAAGATAACGTTTTTGTACAACTTCATAGAAATAGCTGTAACTTTTGATAAAAGACTCAGACAAACATGTTTATGGCCTTATATTATAGAACTCAAGGTCTCCGTGCTGGGAAAACAGGTTTTGCAGCTGTTTGAGCTAAGATTTCCAAGTTATTCACATAATGAAAACTTATACTTTGTTTCGGTCGAGTTCCCCATTCAAATGCATGTAACAGTGAGAAACGCACTGTCTTGGCGAAAGAAAGCGTTTTTGTACAACTTCATATGAATAGCTGTAACTTTTGATAGAAGACTCGGATACACATGTTTATGGCTTTATCTTATAGAACTCAAGGTTCCCGTGCTGGGAAAACAGGTTTTGCAGCTGTTTGAGCTAAGATTTCCAAGTTATTCACATAATGAAAACCTATACTTTGTTTCGGTCGAGTTCCCCATTCAAATGCATGTAACAGTGAGAAACGCACTGTCTTGGCGAAAGAAAGCGTTTTTGTACAACTTCATATGAATAGCTGTAACTTTTGATAGAAGACTCGGATACACATGTTTATGGCTTTATCTTATAGAACTCAAGGTTCCCGTGCTGGGCAAACAGGTTTTGCAGCTGTTTGAGCTAAGATTTCCAAGTTATTCACATAATGAAAACCTATACTTTGTTTCGGTCGAGTTCCCCATTCAAATGCATGTAACAGTGAGAAACGCACTGTCTTGGCGAAAGAAAGCGTTTTTGTACAACTTCATAGAAATAGCTGTAACTTTTGATAGAAGACTCAGACAAACATGTTTATGGCCTTATATTATAGAACTCAAGGTCTCCGTGCTGGGAAAACAGGTTTTGCAGCTGTTTGAGCTAAGATTTCCAAGTTATTCACATAATGAAAACCTATACTTTGTTTCGGTCGAGTTCCCCATTCAAATGCATGTAACAGTGAGAAACGCACTGTCTTGGCGAAATTAAGCGTTTTTGTACAACTTCATATAAATAGCTGTAACTTTTGATAGAAGACTCAGACAAACATGTTTATGGCCTTATATTATAGAACTCAAGGTCCCCGTGCTGGGAAAACAGGTTTTGCAGCTGTTTGAGCTAAGATTTCCAAGTTATTCACATAATGAAAACCTATACTTTGTTTCGGTCGAGTTCCCCATTCAAATGCATGTAACAGTGAGAAACGCACTGTCTTGGCGAAAGAAAGCTATTCTGTACAACTTCATATAAATAGCTGTAACTTTTGATAGAAGACTCGGATACACATGTTTATGGCTTTATCTTATAAAACTCAAGGTCTCCGTGCTGGGCAAACAGGTTTTGCAGCTGTTTGAGCTAAGATTTCCAAGTTATTCACATAATGAAAACCTATACTTTGTTTCGGTCGAGTTCCCCATTCAAAATGCATGTAACAGTGAGAAACGCACTGTCTTGGCGAAAGATAACGTTTTTGTACAACTTCATAGAAATAGCTGTAACTTTTGATAGAAGACTCAGACAAACATGTTTATGGCCTTATATTATAGAACTCAAGGTCTCCGTGCTGGGAAAACAGGTTTTGCAGCTGTTTGAGCTAAGATTTCCAAGTTATTCACATAATGAAAACCTATACTTTGTTTCGGTGGAGTTCCCCATTCAAATGCATGTAACAGTGAGAAACGCACTGTCTTGGCGAAAGAAAGCGTTTTTGTACAACTTCATATGAATAGCTGTAACTTTTGATAGAAGACTCGGATACACATGTTTATGGCTTTATCTTATAGAACTCAAGGTTCCCGTGCTGGGCAAACAGGTTTTGCAGCTGTTTGAGCTAAGATTTCCAAGTTATTCACATAATGAAAACCTATACTTTGTTTCGGTCGAGTTCCCCATTCAAATGCATGTAACAGTGAGAAACGCACTGTCTTGGCGAAAGAAAGCGTTTTTGTACAACTTCATATAAATAGCTGTAACTTTTGATAGAAGACTCAGACAAACATGTTTATGGCTTTATCTTATAGAACTCAAGGTTCCCGTGCTGGGAAAACAGGTTTTGCAGCTGTTTGAGCTAAGATTTCCAAGTTATTCACATAATGAAAACCTATACTTTGTTTCGGTCGAGTTCCCCATTCAAATGCATGTAACAGTGAGAAACGCACTGTCTTGGCGAAAGAAAGCTATTCTGTACAACTTCATATAAATAGCTGTAACTTTTGATAGAAGACTCGGATACACATGTTTATGGCTTTATCTTATAGAACTCAAGGTCTCCGTGCTGGGCAAACAGGCTTTGTAGCTGTTTGAGCTAAGATTTCCAAGTTATTCACATAATGAAAACCTATACTTTGTTTCGGTCGACTTCCCCATTCAAAATGCATGTAACAGTGAGAAACGCACTGTCTTGGCGAAAGATAACGTTTTTGTACAACTTCATAGAAATAGCTGTAACTTTTGATAAAAGACTCAGACAAACATGTTTATGGCCTTATATTATAGAACTCAAGGTCTCCGTGCTGGGAAAACAGGTTTTGCAGCTGTTTGAGCTAAGATTTCCAAGTTATTCACATAATGAAAACTTATACTTTGTTTCGGTCGAGTTCCCCATTCAAATGCATGTAACAGTGAGAAACGCACTGTCTTGGCGAAAGAAAGCGTTTTTGTACAACTTCATATGAATAGCTGTAACTTTTGATAGAAGACTCGGATACACATGTTTATGGCTTTATCTTATAGAACTCAAGGTTCCCGTGCTGGGAAAACAGGTTTTGCAGCTGTTTGAGCTAAGATTTCCAAGTTATTCACATAATGAAAACCTATACTTTGTTTCGGTCGAGTTCCCCATTCAAATGCATGTAACAGTGAGAAACGCACTGTCTTGGCGAAAGAAAGCGTTTTTGTACAACTTCATATAAATAGCTGTAACTTTTGATAGAAGACTCAGACAAACATGTTTATGGCTTTATCTTATAGAACTCAAGGTTCCCGTGCTGGGAAAACAGGTTTTGCAGCTGTTTGAGCTAAGATTTCCAAGTTATTCACATAATGAAAACCTATACTTTGTTTCGGTCGAGTTCCCCATTCAAATGCATGTAACAGTGAGAAACGCACTGTCTTGGCGAAAGAAAGCGTTTTTGTATAACTTCATATAAATAGCTGTAACTTTTGATAGAAGACTCAGACAAACATGTTTATGGCTTTATCTTATAGAACTCAAGGTCTCCGTGCTGGGAAAACAGGTTTTGCAGCTGTTTGAGCTAAGATTTCCAAGTTATTCACATAATGAAAACCTATACTTTGTTTCGGTCGAGTTCCCCATTCAAATGCATGTAACAGTGAGAAACGCACTGTCTTGGCGAAAGAAAGCTATTTTGTACAACTTCATATAAATAGCTGTAACTTTTGATAGAAGACTCGGATACACATGTTTATGGCTTTATCTTATAGAACTCAAGGTCCCCGTGCTGGGCAAACAGGTTTTGCAGCTGTTTGAGCTAAGATTTCCAAGTTATTCACATAATGAAAACCTATACTTTGTTTCGGTGGAGTTCCCCATTCAAATGCATGTAACAGTGAGAAACGCACTGTCTTGGCGAAAGAAAGCGTTTTTGTACAACTTCATATAAATAGCTGTAACTTTTGATAGAAGACTCGGATACACATGTTTATGGCTTTATCTTATAGAACTCAAGGTCTCCGTGCTGGGCAAACAGGTTTTGCAGCTGTTTGAGCTAAGATTTCCAAGTTATTCACATAATGAAAACCTATACTTTGTTTCGGTGGCGTTCCCCATTCAAATGCATGTAACAGTGAGAAACGCACTGTCTTGGCGAAAGAAAGCGTTTTTGTACAACTTCATATGAATAGCTGTAACTTTTGATAGAAGACTCGGATACACATGTTTATGGCTTTATCTTATAGAACTCAAGGTTCCCGTGCTGGGAAAACAGGTTTTGCAGCTGTTTGAGCTAAGATTTCCAAGTTATTCACATAATGAAAACCTATACTTTGTTTCGGTCGAGTTCCCCATTCAAATGCATGTAACAGTGAGAAACGCACTGTCTTGGCGAAAGAAAGCGTTTTTGTATAACTTCATAGAAATAGCTGTAACTTTTGATAGAAGACTCGGATACACATGTTTATGGCTTTATCTTATAGAACTCAAGGTCTCCGTGCTGGGCAAACAGGTTTTGCAGCTGTTTGAGCTAAGATTTCCAAGTTATTCACATAATGAAAACCTATACTTTGTTTCGGTCGAGTTCCCCATTCAAATGCATGTAACAGTGAGAAACGCACTGTCTTGGCGAAAGAAAGCTATTCTGTACAACTTCATATAAATAGCTGTAACTTTTGATAGAAGACTCGGATACACATGTTTATGGCTTTATCTTATAGAACTCAAGGTCTCCGTGCTGGGCAAACAGGCTTTGTAGCTGTTTGAGCTAAGATTTCCAAGTTATTCACATAATGAAAACCTATACTTTGTTTCGGTCGACTTCCCCATTCAAAATGCATGTAACAGTGAGAAACGCACTGTCTTGGCGAAAGATAACGTTTTTGTACAACTTCATAGAAATAGCTGTAACTTTTGATAGAAGAGTCAGACAAACATGTTTATGGCCTTATATTATAGAACTCAAGGTCTCCGTGCTGGGAAAACAGGTTTTGCAGCTGTTTGAGCTAAGATTTCCAAGTTATTCACATAATGAAAACTTATACTTTGTTTCGGTGGAGTTCCCCATTCAAATGCATGTAACAGTGAGAAACGCACTGTCTTGGCGAAAGAAAGCGTTTTTGTACAACTTCATATGAATAGCTGTAACTTTTGATAGAAGACTCGGATACACATGTTTATGGCTTTATCTTATAGAACTCAAGGTTCCCGTGCTGGGAAAACAGGTTTTGCAGCTGTTTGAGCTAAGATTTCCAAGTTATTCACATAATGAAAACCTATACTTTGTTTCGGTCGAGTTCCCCATTCAAATGCATGTAACAGTGAGAAACGCACTGTCTTGGCGAAAGAAAGCGATTTTGTACAACTTCATATAAATAGCTGTAACTTTTGATAGAAGACTCGGATACACATGTTTATGGCTTTATCTTATAGAACTCAAGGTCCCCGTGCTGGGCAAACAGGTTTTGCAGCTGTTTGAGCTAAGATTTCCAAGTTATTCACATAATGAAAACCTATACTTTGTTTCGGTGGAGTTCCCCATTCAAATGCATGTAACAGTGAGAAACGCACTGTCTTGGCGAAAGAAAGCGTTTTTGTACAACTTCATATAAATAGCTGTAACTTTTGATAGAAGACTCGGATACACATGTTTATGGCTTTATCTTATAGAACTCAAGGTCTCCGTGCTGGGCAAACAGGTTTTGCAGCTGTTTGAGCTAAGATTTCCAAGTTATTCACATAATGAAAACCTATACTTTGTTTCGGTCGAGTTCCCCATTCAAAATGCATGTAACAGTGAGAAACGCACTGTCTTGGCGAAAGATAACGTTTTTGTACAACTTCATAGAAATAGCTGTAACTTTTGATAGAAGACTCAGACAAACATGTTTATGGCCTTATATTATAGAACTCAAGGTTTCCGTGCTGGGAAAACAGGTTTTGCAGTTGTTTGAGCTAAGATTTCCAAGTTATTCACATAATGAAAACTTATACTTTGTTTCGGTCGAGTTCCCCATTCAAATGCATGTAACAGTGAGAAACGCACTGTCTTGGCGAAAGAAAGCGTTTTTGTACAACTTCATATAAATAGCTGTAACTTTTGATAGAAGACTCAGACAAACATGTTTATGGCCTTATATTATAGAACTCAAGGTCTCCGTGCTGGGAAAACAGGTTTTGCAGCTGTTTGAGCTAAGATTTCCAAGTTATTCACATAATGAAAACTTATACTTTGTTTCGGTGGAGTTCCCCATTCAAATGCATGTAACAGTGAGAAACGCACTGTCTTGGCGAAAGAAAGCGTTTTTGTACAACTTCATATGAATAGCTGTAACTTTTGATAGAAGACTCGGATACACATGTTTATGGCTTTATCTTATAGAACTCAAGGTTCCCGTGCTGGGAAAACAGGTTTTGCAGCTGTTTGAGCTAAGATTTCCAAGTTATTCACATAATGAAAACCTATACTTTGTTTCGGTCGAGTTCCCCATTCAAATGCATGTAACAGTGAGAAACGCACTGTCTTGGCGAAAGAAAGCGATTTTGTACAACTTCATATAAATAGCTGTAACTTTTGATAGAAGACTCGGATACACATGTTTATGGCTTTATCTTATAGAACTCAAGGTTCCCGTGCTGGGCAAACAGGTTTTGCAGCTGTTTGAGCTAAGATTTCCAAGTTATTCACATAATGAAAACTTATACTTTGTTTCGGTCAAGTTCCCCATTCAAATGCATGTAACAGTGAGAAACGCACTGTCTTGGCGAAAGAAAGCGTTTTTGTACAACTTCATATAAATAGCTGTAACTTTTGATAGAAGACTCGGATACACATGTTTATGGCTTTATCTTATAGAACTCAAGGTCTCCGTGCTGGGCAAACAGGTTTTGCAGCTGTTTGAGCTAAGATTTCCAAGTTATTCACATAATGAAAACCTATACTTTGTTTCGGTCGAGTTCCCCATTCAAAATGCATGTAACAGTGAGAAACGCACTGTCTTGGCGAAAGATAACGTTTTTGTACAACTTCATATAAATAGCTGTAACTTTTGATAGAAGACTCAGACAAACATGTTTATGGCCTTATATTATAGAACTCAAGGTCTCCGTGCTGGGAAAACAGGTTTTGCAGCTGTTTGAGCTAAGATTTCCAAGTTATTCACATAATGAAAACTTATACTTTGTTTCGGTGGAGTTCCCCATTCAAATGCATGTAACAGTGAGAAACGCACTGTCTTGGCGAAAGAAAGCGTTTTTGTACAACTTCATATGAATAGCTGTAACTTTTGATAGAAGACTCGGATACACATGTTTATGGCTTTATCTTATAGAACTCAAGGTTCCCGTGCTGGGAAAACAGGTTTTGCAGCTGTTTGAGCTAAGATTTCCAAGTTATTCACATAATGAAAACCTATACTTTGTTTCGGTGGAGTTCCCCATTCAAATGCATGTAACAGTGAGAAACGCACTGTCTTGGCGAAAGAAAGCGTTTTTGTACAACTTCATATGAATAGCTGTAACTTTTGATAGAAGACTCGGATACACATGTTTATGGCTTTATCTTATAGAACTCAAGGTTCCCGTGCTGGGAAAACAGGTTTTGCAGCTGTTTGAGCTAAGATTTCCAAGTTATTCACATAATGAAAACCTATACTTTGTTTCGGTCGAGTTCCCCATTCAAATGCATGTAACAGTGAGAAACGCACTGTCTTGGCGAAAGAAAGCGATTTTGTACAACTTCATATAAATAGCTGTAACTTTTGATAGAAGACTCGGATACACATGTTTATGGCTTTATCTTATAGAACTCAAGGTTCCCGTGCTGGGCAAACAGGTTTTGCAGCTGTTTGAGCTAAGATTTCCAAGTTATTCACATAATGAAAACTTATACTTTGTTTCGGTCAAGTTCCCCATTCAAATGCATGTAACAGTGAGAAACGCACTGTCTTGGCGAAAGAAAGCGTTTTTGTACAACTTCATATAAATAGCTGTAACTTTTGATAGAAGACTCGGATACACATGTTTATGGCTTTATCTTATAGAACTCAAGGTCTCCGTGCTGGGCAAACAGGTTTTGCAGCTGTTTGAGCTAAGATTTCCAAGTTATTCACATAATGAAAACCTATACTTTGTTTCGGTCGAGTTCCCCATTCAAAATGCATGTAACAGTGAGAAACGCACTGTCTTGGCGAAAGATAACGTTTTTGTACAACTTCATATAAATAGCTGTAACTTTTGATAGAAGACTCAGACAAACATGTTTATGGCCTTATATTATAGAACTCAAGGTCTCCGTGCTGGGAAAACAGGTTTTGCAGCTGTTTGAGCTAAGATTTCCAAGTTATTCACATAATGAAAACTTATACTTTGTTTCGGTGGAGTTCCCCATTCAAATGCATGTAACAGTGAGAAACGCACTGTCTTGGCGAAAGAAAGCGTTTTTGTACAACTTCATATGAATAGCTGTAACTTTTGATAGAAGACTCGGATACACATGTTTATGGCTTTATCTTATAGAACTCAAGGTTCCCGTGCTGGGAAAACAGGTTTTGCAGCTGTTTGAGCTAAGATTTCCAAGTTATTCACATAATGAAAACCTATACTTTGTTTCGGTCGAGTTCCCCATTCAAATGCATGTAACAGTGAGAAACGCACTGTCTTGGCGAAAGAAAGCGATTTTGTACAACTTCATATAAATAGCTGTAACTTTTGATAGAAGACTCGGATACACATGTTTATGGCTTTATCTTATAGAACTCAAGGTTCCCGTGCTGGGCAAACAGGTTTTGCAGCTGTTTGAGCTAAGATTTCCAAGTTATTCACATAATGAAAACTTATACTTTGTTTCGGTCAAGTTCCCCATTCAAATGCATGTAACAGTGAGAAACGCACTGTCTTGGCGAAAGAAAGCGTTTTTGTACAACTTCATATAAATAGCTGTAACTTTTGATAGAAGACTCAGACAAACATGTTTATGGCTTTATCTTATAGAACTCAAGGTCTCCGTGCTGGGAAAACAGGTTTTGCAGCTGTTTGAGCTAAGATTTCCAAGTTATTCACATAATGAAAACCTATACTTTGTTTCGGTCGAGTTCCCCATTCAAATGCATGTAACAGTGAGAAACGCACTGTCTTGGCGAAAGAAAGCGTTTTTGTACAACTTCATATAAATAGCTGTAACTTTTGATAGAAGACTCAGACAAACATGTTTATGGCTTTATCTTATAGAACTCAAGGTTCCCGTGCTGGGAAAACAGGTTTTGCAGCTGTTTGAGCTAAGATTTCCAAGTTATTCACATAATGAAAACCTATACTTTGTTTCGGTCGAGTTCCCCATTCAAATGCATGTAACAGTGAGAAACGCACTGTCTTGGCGAAAGAAAGCTATTCTGTACAACTTCATATAAATAGCTGTAACTTTTGATAGAAGACTCGGATACACATGTTTATGGCTTTATCTTATAGAACTCAAGGTCTCCGTGCTGGGCAAACAGGCTTTGTAGCTGTTTGAGCTAAGATTTCCAAGTTATTCACATAATGAAAACCTATACTTTGTTTCGGTCGACTTCCCCATTCAAAATGCATGTAACAGTGAGAAACGCACTGTCTTGGCGAAAGATAACGTTTTTGTACAACTTCATAGAAATAGCTGTAACTTTTGATAAAAGACTCAGACAAACATGTTTATGGCCTTATATTATAGAACTCAAGGTCTCCGTGCTGGGAAAACAGGTTTTGCAGCTGTTTGAGCTAAGATTTCCAAGTTATTCACATAATGAAAACCTATACTTTGTTTCGGTCGAGTTCCCCATTCAAATGCATGTAACAGTGAGAAACGCACTGTCTTGGCGAAAGAAAGCGTTTTTGTACAACTTCATATGAATAGCTGTAACTTTTGATAGAAGACTCGGATACACATGTTTATGGCTTTATCTTATAGAACTCAAGGTTCCCGTGCTGGGAAAACAGGTTTTGCAGCTGTTTGAGCTAAGATTTCCAAGTTATTCACATAATGAAAACCTATACTTTGTTTCGGTCGAGTTCCCCATTCAAATGCATGTAACAGTGAGAAACGCACTGTCTTGGCGAAAGAAAGCGTTTTTGTACAACTTCATATGAATAGCTGTAACTTTTGATAGAAGACTCGGATACACATGTTTATGGCTTTATCTTATAGAACTCAAGGTTCCCGTGCTGGGCAAACAGGTTTTGCAGCTGTTTGAGCTAAGATTTCCAAGTTATTCACATAATGAAAACCTATACTTTGTTTCGGTCGAGTTCCCCATTCAAATGCATGTAACAGTGAGAAACGCACTGTCTTGGCGAAAGAAAGCGTTTTTGTACAACTTCATAGAAATAGCTGTAACTTTTGATAGAAGACTCAGACAAACATGTTTATGGCCTTATATTATAGAACTCAAGGTCTCCGTGCTGGGAAAACAGGTTTTGCAGCTGTTTGAGCTAAGATTTCCAAGTTATTCACATAATGAAAACCTATACTTTGTTTCGGTCGAGTTCCCCATTCAAATGCATGTAACAGTGAGAAACGCACTGTCTTGGCGAAATTAAGCGTTTTTGTACAACTTCATATAAATAGCTGTAACTTTTGATAGAAGACTCAGACAAACATGTTTATGGCCTTATATTATAGAACTCAAGGTCCCCGTGCTGGGAAAACAGGTTTTGCAGCTGTTTGAGCTAAGATTTCCAAGTTATTCACATAATGAAAACCTATACTTTGTTTCGGTCGAGTTCCCCATTCAAATGCATGTAACAGTGAGAAACGCACTGTCTTGGCGAAAGAAAGCTATTCTGTACAACTTCATATAAATAGCTGTAACTTTTGATAGAAGACTCGGATACACATGTTTATGGCTTTATCTTATAAAACTCAAGGTCTCCGTGCTGGGCAAACAGGTTTTGCAGCTGTTTGAGCTAAGATTTCCAAGTTATTCACATAATGAAAACCTATACTTTGTTTCGGTCGAGTTCCCCATTCAAAATGCATGTAACAGTGAGAAACGCACTGTCTTGGCGAAAGATAACGTTTTTGTACAACTTCATAGAAATAGCTGTAACTTTTGATAGAAGACTCAGACAAACATGTTTATGGCCTTATATTATAGAACTCAAGGTCTCCGTGCTGGGAAAACAGGTTTTGCAGCTGTTTGAGCTAAGATTTCCAAGTTATTCACATAATGAAAACCTATACTTTGTTTCGGTGGAGTTCCCCATTCAAATGCATGTAACAGTGAGAAACGCACTGTCTTGGCGAAAGAAAGCGTTTTTGTACAACTTCATATGAATAGCTGTAACTTTTGATAGAAGACTCGGATACACATGTTTATGGCTTTATCTTATAGAACTCAAGGTTCCCGTGCTGGGCAAACAGGTTTTGCAGCTGTTTGAGCTAAGATTTCCAAGTTATTCACATAATGAAAACCTATACTTTGTTTCGGTCGAGTTCCCCATTCAAATGCATGTAACAGTGAGAAACGCACTGTCTTGGCGAAAGAAAGCGTTTTTGTACAACTTCATATAAATAGCTGTAACTTTTGATAGAAGACTCAGACAAACATGTTTATGGCTTTATCTTATAGAACTCAAGGTTCCCGTGCTGGGAAAACAGGTTTTGCAGCTGTTTGAGCTAAGATTTCCAAGTTATTCACATAATGAAAACCTATACTTTGTTTCGGTCGAGTTCCCCATTCAAATGCATGTAACAGTGAGAAACGCACTGTCTTGGCGAAAGAAAGCTATTCTGTACAACTTCATATAAATAGCTGTAACTTTTGATAGAAGACTCGGATACACATGTTTATGGCTTTATCTTATAGAACTCAAGGTCTCCGTGCTGGGCAAACAGGCTTTGTAGCTGTTTGAGCTAAGATTTCCAAGTTATTCACATAATGAAAACCTATACTTTGTTTCGGTCGACTTCCCCATTCAAAATGCATGTAACAGTGAGAAACGCACTGTCTTGGCGAAAGATAACGTTTTTGTACAACTTCATAGAAATAGCTGTAACTTTTGATAAAAGACTCAGACAAACATGTTTATGGCCTTATATTATAGAACTCAAGGTCTCCGTGCTGGGAAAACAGGTTTTGCAGCTGTTTGAGCTAAGATTTCCAAGTTATTCACATAATGAAAACTTATACTTTGTTTCGGTCGAGTTCCCCATTCAAATGCATGTAACAGTGAGAAACGCACTGTCTTGGCGAAAGAAAGCGTTTTTGTACAACTTCATATGAATAGCTGTAACTTTTGATAGAAGACTCGGATACACATGTTTATGGCTTTATCTTATAGAACTCAAGGTTCCCGTGCTGGGAAAACAGGTTTTGCAGCTGTTTGAGCTAAGATTTCCAAGTTATTCACATAATGAAAACCTATACTTTGTTTCGGTCGAGTTCCCCATTCAAATGCATGTAACAGTGAGAAACGCACTGTCTTGGCGAAAGAAAGCGTTTTTGTACAACTTCATATAAATAGCTGTAACTTTTGATAGAAGACTCAGACAAACATGTTTATGGCTTTATCTTATAGAACTCAAGGTTCCCGTGCTGGGAAAACAGGTTTTGCAGCTGTTTGAGCTAAGATTTCCAAGTTATTCACATAATGAAAACCTATACTTTGTTTCGGTCGAGTTCCCCATTCAAATGCATGTAACAGTGAGAAACGCACTGTCTTGGCGAAAGAAAGCGTTTTTGTATAACTTCATATAAATAGCTGTAACTTTTGATAGAAGACTCAGACAAACATGTTTATGGCTTTATCTTATAGAACTCAAGGTCTCCGTGCTGGGAAAACAGGTTTTGCAGCTGTTTGAGCTAAGATTTCCAAGTTATTCACATAATGAAAACCTATACTTTGTTTCGGTCGAGTTCCCCATTCAAATGCATGTAACAGTGAGAAACGCACTGTCTTGGCGAAAGAAAGCTATTTTGTACAACTTCATATAAATAGCTGTAACTTTTGATAGAAGACTCGGATACACATGTTTATGGCTTTATCTTATAGAACTCAAGGTCCCCGTGCTGGGCAAACAGGTTTTGCAGCTGTTTGAGCTAAGATTTCCAAGTTATTCACATAATGAAAACCTATACTTTGTTTCGGTGGAGTTCCCCATTCAAATGCATGTAACAGTGAGAAACGCACTGTCTTGGCGAAAGAAAGCGTTTTTGTACAACTTCATATAAATAGCTGTAACTTTTGATAGAAGACTCGGATACACATGTTTATGGCTTTATCTTATAGAACTCAAGGTCTCCGTGCTGGGCAAACAGGTTTTGCAGCTGTTTGAGCTAAGATTTCCAAGTTATTCACATAATGAAAACCTATACTTTGTTTCGGTGGCGTTCCCCATTCAAATGCATGTAACAGTGAGAAACGCACTGTCTTGGCGAAAGAAAGCGTTTTTGTACAACTTCATATGAATAGCTGTAACTTTTGATAGAAGACTCGGATACACATGTTTATGGCTTTATCTTATAGAACTCAAGGTTCCCGTGCTGGGAAAACAGGTTTTGCAGCTGTTTGAGCTAAGATTTCCAAGTTATTCACATAATGAAAACCTATACTTTGTTTCGGTCGAGTTCCCCATTCAAATGCATGTAACAGTGAGAAACGCACTGTCTTGGCGAAAGAAAGCGTTTTTGTATAACTTCATAGAAATAGCTGTAACTTTTGATAGAAGACTCGGATACACATGTTTATGGCTTTATCTTATAGAACTCAAGGTCTCCGTGCTGGGCAAACAGGTTTTGCAGCTGTTTGAGCTAAGATTTCCAAGTTATTCACATAATAAAAACCTATACTTTGTTTCGGTCGAGTTCCCCATTCAAATGCATGTAACAGTGAGAAACGCACTGTCTTGGCGAAAGAAAGCTATTCTGTACAACTTCATATAAATAGCTGTAACTTTTGATAGAAGACTCGGATACACATGTTTATGGCTTTATCTTATAGAACTCAAGGTCTCCGTGCTGGGCAAACAGGCTTTGTAGCTGTTTGAGCTAAGATTTCCAAGTTATTCACATAATGAAAACCTATACTTTGTTTCGGTCGACTTCCCCATTCAAAATGCATGTAACAGTGAGAAACGCACTGTCTTGGCGAAAGATAACGTTTTTGTACAACTTCATAGAAATAGCTGTAACTTTTGATAGAAGAGTCAGACAAACATGTTTATGGCCTTATATTATAGAACTCAAGGTCTCCGTGCTGGGAAAACAGGTTTTGCAGCTGTTTGAGCTAAGATTTCCAAGTTATTCACATAATGAAAACTTATACTTTGTTTCGGTGGAGTTCCCCATTCAAATGCATGTAACAGTGAGAAACGCACTGTCTTGGCGAAAGAAAGCGTTTTTGTACAACTTCATATGAATAGCTGTAACTTTTGATAGAAGACTCGGATACACATGTTTATGGCTTTATCTTATAGAACTCAAGGTTCCCGTGCTGGGAAAACAGGTTTTGCAGCTGTTTGAGCTAAGATTTCCAAGTTATTCACATAATGAAAACCTATACTTTGTTTCGGTCGAGTTCCCCATTCAAATGCATGTAACAGTGAGAAACGCACTGTCTTGGCGAAAGAAAGCGATTTTGTACAACTTCATATAAATAGCTGTAACTTTTGATAGAAGACTCGGATACACATGTTTATGGCTTTATCTTATAGAACTCAAGGTCCCCGTGCTGGGCAAACAGGTTTTGCAGCTGTTTGAGCTAAGATTTCCAAGTTATTCACATAATGAAAACCTATACTTTGTTTCGGTGGAGTTCCCCATTCAAATGCATGTAACAGTGAGAAACGCACTGTCTTGGCGAAAGAAAGCGTTTTTGTACAACTTCATATAAATAGCTGTAACTTTTGATAGAAGACTCGGATACACATGTTTATGGCTTTATCTTATAGAACTCAAGGTCTCCGTGCTGGGCAAACAGGTTTTGCAGCTGTTTGAGCTAAGATTTCCAAGTTATTCACATAATGAAAACCTATACTTTGTTTCGGTCGAGTTCCCCATTCAAAATGCATGTAACAGTGAGAAACGCACTGTCTTGGCGAAAGATAACGTTTTTGTACAACTTCATAGAAATAGCTGTAACTTTTGATAGAAGACTCAGACAAACATGTTTATGGCCTTATATTATAGAACTCAAGGTTTCCGTGCTGGGAAAACAGGTTTTGCAGTTGTTTGAGCTAAGATTTCCAAGTTATTCACATAATGAAAACTTATACTTTGTTTCGGTCGAGTTCCCCATTCAAATGCATGTAACAGTGAGAAACGCACTGTCTTGGCGAAAGAAAGCGTTTTTGTACAACTTCATATAAATAGCTGTAACTTTTGATAGAAGACTCAGACAAACATGTTTATGGCCTTATATTATAGAACTCAAGGTCTCCGTGCTGGGAAAACAGGTTTTGCAGCTGTTTGAGCTAAGATTTCCAAGTTATTCACATAATGAAAACTTATACTTTGTTTCGGTGGAGTTCCCCATTCAAATGCATGTAACAGTGAGAAACGCACTGTCTTGGCGAAAGAAAGCGTTTTTGTACAACTTCATATGAATAGCTGTAACTTTTGATAGAAGACTCGGATACACATGTTTATGGCTTTATCTTATAGAACTCAAGGTTCCCGTGCTGGGAAAACAGGTTTTGCAGCTGTTTGAGCTAAGATTTCCAAGTTATTCACATAATGAAAACCTATACTTTGTTTCGGTCGAGTTCCCCATTCAAATGCATGTAACAGTGAGAAACGCACTGTCTTGGCGAAAGAAAGCGATTTTGTACAACTTCATATAAATAGCTGTAACTTTTGATAGAAGACTCGGATACACATGTTTATGGCTTTATCTTATAGAACTCAAGGTTCCCGTGCTGGGCAAACAGGTTTTGCAGCTGTTTGAGCTAAGATTTCCAAGTTATTCACATAATGAAAACTTATACTTTGTTTCGGTCAAGTTCCCCATTCAAATGCATGTAACAGTGAGAAACGCACTGTCTTGGCGAAAGAAAGCGTTTTTGTACAACTTCATATAAATAGCTGTAACTTTTGATAGAAGACTCGGATACACATGTTTATGGCTTTATCTTATAGAACTCAAGGTCTCCGTGCTGGGCAAACAGGTTTTGCAGCTGTTTGAGCTAAGATTTCCAAGTTATTCACATAATGAAAACCTATACTTTGTTTCGGTCGAGTTCCCCATTCAAAATGCATGTAACAGTGAGAAACGCACTGTCTTGGCGAAAGATAACGTTTTTGTACAACTTCATATAAATAGCTGTAACTTTTGATAGAAGACTCAGACAAACATGTTTATGGCCTTATATTATAGAACTCAAGGTCTCCGTGCTGGGAAAACAGGTTTTGCAGCTGTTTGAGCTAAGATTTCCAAGTTATTCACATAATGAAAACTTATACTTTGTTTCGGTGGAGTTCCCCATTCAAATGCATGTAACAGTGAGAAACGCACTGTCTTGGCGAAAGAAAGCGTTTTTGTACAACTTCATATGAATAGCTGTAACTTTTGATAGAAGACTCGGATACACATGTTTATGGCTTTATCTTATAGAACTCAAGGTTCCCGTGCTGGGAAAACAGGTTTTGCAGCTGTTTGAGCTAAGATTTCCAAGTTATTCACATAATGAAAACCTATACTTTGTTTCGGTCGAGTTCCCCATTCAAATGCATGTAACAGTGAGAAACGCACTGTCTTGGCGAAAGAAAGCGATTTTGTACAACTTCATATAAATAGCTGTAACTTTTGATAGAAGACTCGGATACACATGTTTATGGCTTTATCTTATAGAACTCAAGGTTCCCGTGCTGGGCAAACAGGTTTTGCAGCTGTTTGAGCTAAGATTTCCAAGTTATTCACATAATGAAAACTTATACTTTGTTTCGGTCAAGTTCCCCATTCAAATGCATGTAACAGTGAGAAACGCACTGTCTTGGCGAAAGAAAGCGTTTTTGTACAACTTCATATAAATAGCTGTAACTTTTGATAGAAGACTCAGACAAACATGTTTATGGCTTTATCTTATAGAACTCAAGGTCTCCGTGCTGGGAAAACAGGTTTTGCAGCTGTTTGAGCTAAGATTTCCAAGTTATTCACATAATGAAAACCTATACTTTGTTTCGGTCGAGTTCCCCATTCAAATGCATGTAACAGTGAGAAACACACTGTCTTGGCGAAAGAAAGCGTTTTTGTACAACTTCATATAAATAGCTGTAACTTTTGATAGAAGACTCGGATACACATGTTTATGGCTTTATCTTATAGAACTCAAGGTCTCCGTGCTGGGCAAACAGGTTTTGCAGCTGTTTGAGCTAAGATTTCCAAGTTATTCACATAATGAAAACCTATACTTTGTTTCGGTCGAGTTCCCCATTCAAATGCATGTAACAGTGAGAAACGCACTGTCTTGGCGAAAGAAAGCGTTTTTGTACAACTTCATATAAATAGCTGTAACTTTTGATAGAAGACTCGGATACACATGTTTATGGCTTTATCTTATAGAACTCAAGGTTCCCGTGCTGGGCAAACAGGTTTTGCAGCTGTTTGAGCTAAGATTTCCAAGTTATTCACATAATGAAAACCTATACTTTGTTTCGGTCGAGTTCCCCATTCAAATGCATGTAACAGTGAGAAACGCACTGTCTTGGCGAAAGAAAGCGTTTTTGTACAACTTCATATGAATAGCTGTAACTTTTGATAGAAGACTCGGATACACATGTTTATGGCTTTATCTTATAGAACTCAAGGTTCCCGTGCTGGGCAAACAGGTTTTGCAGCTGTTTGAGCTAAGATTTCCAAGTTATTCACATAATGAAAACCTATACTTTGTTTCGGTCGAGTTCCCCATTCAAATGCATGTAACAGTGAGAAACGCACTGTCTTGGCGAAAGAAAGCGTTTTTGTACAACTTCATAGAAATAGCTGTAACTTTTGATAGAAGACTCAGACAAACATGTTTATGGCCTTATATTATAGAACTCAAGGTCTCCGTGCTGGGAAAACAGGTTTTGCAGCTGTTTGAGCTAAGATTTCCAAGTTATTCACATAATGAAAACCTATACTTTGTTTCGGTCGAGTTCCCCATTCAAATGCATGTAACAGTGAGAAACGCACTGTCTTGGCGAAATTAAGCGTTTTTGTACAACTTCATAGAAATAGCTGTAACTTTTGATAGAAGACTCAGACAAACATGTTTATGGCCTTATATTATAGAACTCAAGGTCCCCGTGCTGGGAAAACAGGTTTTGCAGCTGTTTGAGCTAAGATTTCCAAGTTATTCACATAATGAAAACCTATACTTTGTTTCGGTCGAGTTCCCCATTCAAATGCATGTAACAGTGAGAAACGCACTGTCTTGGCGAAAGAAAGCTATTCTGTACAACTTCATATAAATAGCTGTAACTTTTGATAGAAGACTCGGATACACATGTTTATGGCTTTATCTTATAAAACTCAAGGTCTCCGTGCTGGGCAAACAGGTTTTGCAGCTGTTTGAGCTAAGATTTCCAAGTTATTCACATAATGAAAACCTATACTTTGTTTCGGTCGAGTTCCCCATTCAAAATGCATGTAACAGTGAGAAACGCACTGTCTTGGCGAAAGATAACGTTTTTGTACAACTTCATAGAAATAGCTGTAACTTTTGATAGAAGACTCAGACAAACATGTTTATGGCCTTATATTATAGAACTCAAGGTCTCCGTGCTGGGAAAACAGGTTTTGCAGCTGTTTGAGCTAAGATTTCCAAGTTATTCACATAATGAAAACCTATACTTTGTTTCGGTGGAGTTCCCCATTCAAATGCATGTAACAGTGAGAAACGCACTGTCTTGGCGAAAGAAAGCGTTTTTGTACAACTTCATATGAATAGCTGTAACTTTTGATAGAAGACTCGGATACACATGTTTATGGCTTTATCTTATAGAACTCAAGGTTCCCGTGCTGGGCAAACAGGTTTTGCAGCTGTTTGAGCTAAGATTTCCAAGTTATTCACATAATGAAAACCTATACTTTGTTTCGGTCGAGTTCCCCATTCAAATGCATGTAACAGTGAGAAACGCACTGTCTTGGCGAAAGAAAGCGTTTTTGTACAACTTCATATAAATAGCTGTAACTTTTGATAGAAGACTCAGACAAACATGTTTATGGCTTTATCTTATAGAACTCAAGGTTCCCGTGCTGGGAAAACAGGTTTTGCAGCTGTTTGAGCTAAGATTTCCAAGTTATTCACATAATGAAAACCTATACTTTGTTTCGGTCGAGTTCCCCATTCAAATGCATGTAACAGTGAGAAACGCACTGTCTTGGCGAAAGAAAGCTATTCTGTACAACTTCATATAAATAGCTGTAACTTTTGATAGAAGACTCGGATACACATGTTTATGGCTTTATCTTATAGAACTCAAGGTCTCCGTGCTGGGCAAACAGGCTTTGTAGCTGTTTGAGCTAAGATTTCCAAGTTATTCACATAATGAAAACCTATACTTTGTTTCGGTCGACTTCCCCATTCAAAATGCATGTAACAGTGAGAAACGCACTGTCTTGGCGAAAGATAACGTTTTTGTACAACTTCATATGAATAGCTGTAACTTTTGATAGAAGACTCGGATACACATGTTTATGGCTTTATCTTATAGAACTCAAGGTTCCCGTGCTGGGAAAACAGGTTTTGCAGCTGTTTGAGCTAAGATTTCCAAGTTATTCACATAATGAAAACCTATACTTTGTTTCGGTCGAGTTCCCCATTCAAATGCATGTAACAGTGAGAAACGCACTGTCTTGGCGAAAGAAAGCGTTTTTGTACAACTTCATATAAATAGCTGTAACTTTTGATAGAAGACTCAGACAAACATGTTTATGGCTTTATCTTATAGAACTCAAGGTTCCCGTGCTGGGAAAACAGGTTTTGCAGCTGTTTGAGCTAAGATTTCCAAGTTATTCACATAATGAAAACCTATACTTTGTTTCGGTCGAGTTCCCCATTCAAATGCATGTAACAGTGAGAAACGCACTGTCTTGGCGAAAGAAAGCGTTTTTGTATAACTTCATATAAATAGCTGTAACTTTTGATAGAAGACTCAGACAAACATGTTTATGGCTTTATCTTATAGAACTCAAGGTCTCCGTGCTGGGAAAACAGGTTTTGCAGCTGTTTGAGCTAAGATTTCCAAGTTATTCACATAATGAAAACCTATACTTTGTTTCGGTCGAGTTCCCCATTCAAATGCATGTAACAGTGAGAAACGCACTGTCTTGGCGAAAGAAAGCTATTTTGTACAACTTCATATAAATAGCTGTAACTTTTGATAGAAGACTCGGATACACATGTTTATGGCTTTATCTTATAGAACTCAAGGTCCCCGTGCTGGGCAAACAGGTTTTGCAGCTGTTTGAGCTAAGATTTCCAAGTTATTCACATAATGAAAACCTATACTTTGTTTCGGTGGAGTTCCCCATTCAAATGCATGTAACAGTGAGAAACGCACTGTCTTGGCGAAAGAAAGCGTTTTTGTACAACTTCATATAAATAGCTGTAACTTTTGATAGAAGACTCGGATACACATGTTTATGGCTTTATCTTATAGAACTCAAGGTCTCCGTGCTGGGCAAACAGGTTTTGCAGCTGTTTGAGCTAAGATTTCCAAGTTATTCACATAATGAAAACCTATACTTTGTTTCGGTGGCGTTCCCCATTCAAATGCATGTAACAGTGAGAAACGCACTGTCTTGGCGAAAGAAAGCGTTTTTGTACAACTTCATATGAATAGCTGTAACTTTTGATAGAAGACTCGGATACACATGTTTATGGCTTTATCTTATAGAACTCAAGGTTCCCGTGCTGGGAAAACAGGTTTTGCAGCTGTTTGAGCTAAGATTTCCAAGTTATTCACATAATGAAAACCTATACTTTGTTTCGGTCGAGTTCCCCATTCAAATGCATGTAACAGTGAGAAACGCACTGTCTTGGCGAAAGAAAGCGTTTTTGTATAACTTCATAGAAATAGCTGTAACTTTTGATAGAAGACTCGGATACACATGTTTATGGCTTTATCTTATAGAACTCAAGGTCTCCGTGCTGGGCAAACAGGTTTTGCAGCTGTTTGAGCTAAGATTTCCAAGTTATTCACATAATAAAAACCTATACTTTGTTTCGGTCGAGTTCCCCATTCAAATGCATGTAACAGTGAGAAACGCACTGTCTTGGCGAAAGAAAGCTATTCTGTACAACTTCATATAAATAGCTGTAACTTTTGATAGAAGACTCGGATACACATGTTTATGGCTTTATCTTATAGAACTCAAGGTCTCCGTGCTGGGCAAACAGGCTTTGTAGCTGTTTGAGCTAAGATTTCCAAGTTATTCACATAATGAAAACCTATACTTTGTTTCGGTCGACTTCCCCATTCAAAATGCATGTAACAGTGAGAAACGCACTGTCTTGGCGAAAGATAACGTTTTTGTACAACTTCATAGAAATAGCTGTAACTTTTGATAGAAGAGTCAGACAAACATGTTTATGGCCTTATATTATAGAACTCAAGGTCTCCGTGCTGGGAAAACAGGTTTTGCAGCTGTTTGAGCTAAGATTTCCAAGTTATTCACATAATGAAAACTTATACTTTGTTTCGGTGGAGTTCCCCATTCAAATGCATGTAACAGTGAGAAACGCACTGTCTTGGCGAAAGAAAGCGTTTTTGTACAACTTCATATGAATAGCTGTAACTTTTGATAGAAGACTCGGATACACATGTTTATGGCTTTATCTTATAGAACTCAAGGTTCCCGTGCTGGGAAAACAGGTTTTGCAGCTGTTTGAGCTAAGATTTCCAAGTTATTCACATAATGAAAACCTATACTTTGTTTCGGTCGAGTTCCCCATTCAAATGCATGTAACAGTGAGAAACGCACTGTCTTGGCGAAAGAAAGCGATTTTGTACAACTTCATATAAATAGCTGTAACTTTTGATAGAAGACTCGGATACACATGTTTATGGCTTTATCTTATAGAACTCAAGGTCCCCGTGCTGGGCAAACAGGTTTTGCAGCTGTTTGAGCTAAGATTTCCAAGTTATTCACATAATGAAAACCTATACTTTGTTTCGGTGGAGTTCCCCATTCAAATGCATGTAACAGTGAGAAACGCACTGTCTTGGCGAAAGAAAGCGTTTTTGTACAACTTCATATAAATAGCTGTAACTTTTGATAGAAGACTCGGATACACATGTTTATGGCTTTATCTTATAGAACTCAAGGTCTCCGTGCTGGGCAAACAGGTTTTGCAGCTGTTTGAGCTAAGATTTCCAAGTTATTCACATAATGAAAACCTATACTTTGTTTCGGTCGAGTTCCCCATTCAAAATGCATGTAACAGTGAGAAACGCACTGTCTTGGCGAAAGATAACGTTTTTGTACAACTTCATAGAAATAGCTGTAACTTTTGATAGAAGACTCAGACAAACATGTTTATGGCCTTATATTATAGAACTCAAGGTTTCCGTGCTGGGAAAACAGGTTTTGCAGTTGTTTGAGCTAAGATTTCCAAGTTATTCACATAATGAAAACTTATACTTTGTTTCGGTCGAGTTCCCCATTCAAATGCATGTAACAGTGAGAAACGCACTGTCTTGGCGAAAGAAAGCGTTTTTGTACAACTTCATATAAATAGCTGTAACTTTTGATAGAAGACTCAGACAAACATGTTTATGGCCTTATATTATAGAACTCAAGGTCTCCGTGCTGGGAAAACAGGTTTTGCAGCTGTTTGAGCTAAGATTTCCAAGTTATTCACATAATGAAAACTTATACTTTGTTTCGGTGGAGTTCCCCATTCAAATGCATGTAACAGTGAGAAACGCACTGTCTTGGCGAAAGAAAGCGTTTTTGTACAACTTCATATGAATAGCTGTAACTTTTGATAGAAGACTCGGATACACATGTTTATGGCTTTATCTTATAGAACTCAAGGTTCCCGTGCTGGGAAAACAGGTTTTGCAGCTGTTTGAGCTAAGATTTCCAAGTTATTCACATAATGAAAACCTATACTTTGTTTCGGTCGAGTTCCCCATTCAAATGCATGTAACAGTGAGAAACGCACTGTCTTGGCGAAAGAAAGCGATTTTGTACAACTTCATATAAATAGCTGTAACTTTTGATAGAAGACTCGGATACACATGTTTATGGCTTTATCTTATAGAACTCAAGGTTCCCGTGCTGGGCAAACAGGTTTTGCAGCTGTTTGAGCTAAGATTTCCAAGTTATTCACATAATGAAAACTTATACTTTGTTTCGGTCAAGTTCCCCATTCAAATGCATGTAACAGTGAGAAACGCACTGTCTTGGCGAAAGAAAGCGTTTTTGTACAACTTCATATAAATAGCTGTAACTTTTGATAGAAGACTCGGATACACATGTTTATGGCTTTATCTTATAGAACTCAAGGTCTCCGTGCTGGGCAAACAGGTTTTGCAGCTGTTTGAGCTAAGATTTCCAAGTTATTCACATAATGAAAACCTATACTTTGTTTCGGTCGAGTTCCCCATTCAAAATGCATGTAACAGTGAGAAACGCACTGTCTTGGCGAAAGATAACGTTTTTGTACAACTTCATATAAATAGCTGTAACTTTTGATAGAAGACTCAGACAAACATGTTTATGGCCTTATATTATAGAACTCAAGGTCTCCGTGCTGGGAAAACAGGTTTTGCAGCTGTTTGAGCTAAGATTTCCAAGTTATTCACATAATGAAAACTTATACTTTGTTTCGGTGGAGTTCCCCATTCAAATGCATGTAACAGTGAGAAACGCACTGTCTTGGCGAAAGAAAGCGTTTTTGTACAACTTCATATGAATAGCTGTAACTTTTGATAGAAGACTCGGATACACATGTTTATGGCTTTATCTTATAGAACTCAAGGTTCCCGTGCTGGGAAAACAGGTTTTGCAGCTGTTTGAGCTAAGATTTCCAAGTTATTCACATAATGAAAACCTATACTTTGTTTCGGTCGAGTTCCCCATTCAAATGCATGTAACAGTGAGAAACGCACTGTCTTGGCGAAAGAAAGCGATTTTGTACAACTTCATATAAATAGCTGTAACTTTTGATAGAAGACTCGGATACACATGTTTATGGCTTTATCTTATAGAACTCAAGGTTCCCGTGCTGGGCAAACAGGTTTTGCAGCTGTTTGAGCTAAGATTTCCAAGTTATTCACATAATGAAAACTTATACTTTGTTTCGGTCAAGTTCCCCATTCAAATGCATGTAACAGTGAGAAACGCACTGTCTTGGCGAAAGAAAGCGTTTTTGTACAACTTCATATAAATAGCTGTAACTTTTGATAGAAGACTCAGACAAACATGTTTATGGCTTTATCTTATAGAACTCAAGGTCTCCGTGCTGGGAAAACAGGTTTTGCAGCTGTTTGAGCTAAGATTTCCAAGTTATTCACATAATGAAAACCTATACTTTGTTTCGGTCGAGTTCCCCATTCAAATGCATGTAACAGTGAGAAACACACTGTCTTGGCGAAAGAAAGCGTTTTTGTACAACTTCATATAAATAGCTGTAACTTTTGATAGAAGACTCGGATACACATGTTTATGGCTTTATCTTATAGAACTCAAGGTCTCCGTGCTGGGCAAACAGGTTTTGCAGCTGTTTGAGCTAAGATTTCCAAGTTATTCACATAATGAAAACCTATACTTTGTTTCGGTCGAGTTCCCCATTCAAATGCATGTAACAGTGAGAAACGCACTGTCTTGGCGAAAGAAAGCGTTTTTGTACAACTTCATATAAATAGCTGTAACTTTTGATAGAAGACTCGGATACACATGTTTATGGCTTTATCTTATAGAACTCAAGGTTCCCGTGCTGGGCAAACAGGTTTTGCAGCTGTTTGAGCTAAGATTTCCAAGTTATTCACATAATGAAAACCTATACTTTGTTTCGGTCGAGTTCCCCATTCAAATGCATGTAACAGTGAGAAACGCACTGTCTTGGCGAAAGAAAGCGTTTTTGTACAACTTCATATGAATAGCTGTAACTTTTGATAGAAGACTCGGATACACATGTTTATGGCTTTATCTTATAGAACTCAAGGTTCCCGTGCTGGGCAAACAGGTTTTGCAGCTGTTTGAGCTAAGATTTCCAAGTTATTCACATAATGAAAACCTATACTTTGTTTCGGTCGAGTTCCCCATTCAAATGCATGTAACAGTGAGAAACGCACTGTCTTGGCGAAAGAAAGCGTTTTTGTACAACTTCATAGAAATAGCTGTAACTTTTGATAGAAGACTCAGACAAACATGTTTATGGCCTTATATTATAGAACTCAAGGTCTCCGTGCTGGGAAAACAGGTTTTGCAGCTGTTTGAGCTAAGATTTCCAAGTTATTCACATAATGAAAACCTATACTTTGTTTCGGTCGAGTTCCCCATTCAAATGCATGTAACAGTGAGAAACGCACTGTCTTGGCGAAATTAAGCGTTTTTGTACAACTTCATAGAAATAGCTGTAACTTTTGATAGAAGACTCAGACAAACATGTTTATGGCCTTATATTATAGAACTCAAGGTCCCCGTGCTGGGAAAACAGGTTTTGCAGCTGTTTGAGCTAAGATTTCCAAGTTATTCACATAATGAAAACCTATACTTTGTTTCGGTCGAGTTCCCCATTCAAATGCATGTAACAGTGAGAAACGCACTGTCTTGGCGAAAGAAAGCTATTCTGTACAACTTCATATAAATAGCTGTAACTTTTGATAGAAGACTCGGATACACATGTTTATGGCTTTATCTTATAAAACTCAAGGTCTCCGTGCTGGGCAAACAGGTTTTGCAGCTGTTTGAGCTAAGATTTCCAAGTTATTCACATAATGAAAACCTATACTTTGTTTCGGTCGAGTTCCCCATTCAAAATGCATGTAACAGTGAGAAACGCACTGTCTTGGCGAAAGATAACGTTTTTGTACAACTTCATAGAAATAGCTGTAACTTTTGATAGAAGACTCAGACAAACATGTTTATGGCCTTATATTATAGAACTCAAGGTCTCCGTGCTGGGAAAACAGGTTTTGCAGCTGTTTGAGCTAAGATTTCCAAGTTATTCACATAATGAAAACCTATACTTTGTTTCGGTGGAGTTCCCCATTCAAATGCATGTAACAGTGAGAAACGCACTGTCTTGGCGAAAGAAAGCGTTTTTGTACAACTTCATATGAATAGCTGTAACTTTTGATAGAAGACTCGGATACACATGTTTATGGCTTTATCTTATAGAACTCAAGGTTCCCGTGCTGGGCAAACAGGTTTTGCAGCTGTTTGAGCTAAGATTTCCAAGTTATTCACATAATGAAAACCTATACTTTGTTTCGGTCGAGTTCCCCATTCAAATGCATGTAACAGTGAGAAACGCACTGTCTTGGCGAAAGAAAGCGTTTTTGTACAACTTCATATAAATAGCTGTAACTTTTGATAGAAGACTCAGACAAACATGTTTATGGCTTTATCTTATAGAACTCAAGGTTCCCGTGCTGGGAAAACAGGTTTTGCAGCTGTTTGAGCTAAGATTTCCAAGTTATTCACATAATGAAAACCTATACTTTGTTTCGGTCGAGTTCCCCATTCAAATGCATGTAACAGTGAGAAACGCACTGTCTTGGCGAAAGAAAGCTATTCTGTACAACTTCATATAAATAGCTGTAACTTTTGATAGAAGACTCGGATACACATGTTTATGGCTTTATCTTATAGAACTCAAGGTCTCCGTGCTGGGCAAACAGGCTTTGTAGCTGTTTGAGCTAAGATTTCCAAGTTATTCACATAATGAAAACCTATACTTTGTTTCGGTCGACTTCCCCATTCAAAATGCATGTAACAGTGAGAAACGCACTGTCTTGGCGAAAGATAACGTTTTTGTACAACTTCATAGAAATAGCTGTAACTTTTGATAAAAGACTCAGACAAACATGTTTATGGCTTTATATTATAGAACTCAAGGTTCCCGTGCTGGGAAAACAGGTTTTGCAGCTGTTTGAGCTAAGATTTCCAAGTTATTCACATAATGAAAACCTATACTTTGTTTCGGTCGAGTTCCCCATTCAAATGCATGTAACAGTGAGAAACGCACTGTCTTGGCGAAAGAAAGCGTTTTTGTATAACTTCATATAAATAGCTGTAACTTTTGATAGAAGACTCAGACAAACATGTTTATGGCTTTATCTTATAGAACTCAAGGTCTCCGTGCTGGGCAAACAGGTTTTGCAGCTGTTTGAGCTAAGATTTCCAAGTTATTCACATAATGAAAACCTATACTTTGTTTCGGTGGAGTTCCCCATTCAAATGCATGTAACAGTGAGAAACGCACTGTCTTGGCGAAAGAAAGCGTTTTTGTACAACTTCATATAAATAGCTGTAACTTTTGATAGAAGACTCGGATACACATGTTTATGGCTTTATCTTATAGAACTCAAGGTCTCCGTGCTGGGCAAACAGGTTTTGCAGCTGTTTGAGCTAAGATTTCCAAGTTATTCACATAATGAAAACCTATACTTTGTTTCGGTGGCGTTCCCCATTCAAATGCATGTAACAGTGAGAAACGCACTGTCTTGGCGAAAGAAAGCGTTTTTGTACAACTTCATATGAATAGCTGTAACTTTTGATAGAAGACTCGGATACACATGTTTATGGCTTTATCTTATAGAACTCAAGGTTCCCGTGCTGGGAAAACAGGTTTTGCAGCTGTTTGAGCTAAGATTTCCAAGTTATTCACATAATGAAAACCTATACTTTGTTTCGGTCGAGTTCCCCATTCAAATGCATGTAACAGTGAGAAACGCACTGTCTTGGCGAAAGAAAGCGTTTTTGTATAACTTCATAGAAATAGCTGTAACTTTTGATAGAAGACTCGGATACACATGTTTATGGCTTTATCTTATAGAACTCAAGGTCTCCGTGCTGGGCAAACAGGTTTTGCAGCTGTTTGAGCTAAGATTTCCAAGTTATTCACATAATGAAAACCTATACTTTGTTTCGGTCGAGTTCCCCATTCAAATGCATGTAACAGTGAGAAACGCACTGTCTTGGCGAAAGAAAGCTATTCTGTACAACTTCATATAAATAGCTGTAACTTTTGATAGAAGACTCGGATACACATGTTTATGGCTTTATCTTATAGAACTCAAGGTCTCCGTGCTGGGCAAACAGGCTTTGTAGCTGTTTGAGCTAAGATTTCCAAGTTATTCACATAATGAAAACCTATACTTTGTTTCGGTCGACTTCCCCATTCAAAATGCATGTAACAGTGAGAAACGCACTGTCTTGGCGAAAGATAACGTTTTTGTACAACTTCATAGAAATAGCTGTAACTTTTGATAGAAGAGTCAGACAAACATGTTTATGGCCTTATATTATAGAACTCAAGGTCTCCGTGCTGGGAAAACAGGTTTTGCAGCTGTTTGAGCTAAGATTTCCAAGTTATTCACATAATGAAAACTTATACTTTGTTTCGGTGGAGTTCCCCATTCAAATGCATGTAACAGTGAGAAACGCACTGTCTTGGCGAAAGAAAGCGTTTTTGTACAACTTCATATGAATAGCTGTAACTTTTGATAGAAGACTCGGATACACATGTTTATGGCTTTATCTTATAGAACTCAAGGTTCCCGTGCTGGGAAAACAGGTTTTGCAGCTGTTTGAGCTAAGATTTCCAAGTTATTCACATAATGAAAACCTATACTTTGTTTCGGTGGAGTTCCCCATTCAAATGCATGTAACAGTGAGAAACGCACTGTCTTGGCGAAAGAAAGCGTTTTTGTACAACTTCATATAAATAGCTGTAACTTTTGATAGAAGACTCGGATACACATGTTTATGGCTTTATCTTATAGAACTCAAGGTCTCCGTGCTGGGCAAACAGGTTTTGCAGCTGTTTGAGCTAAGATTTCCAAGTTATTCACATAATGAAAACCTATACTTTGTTTCGGTCGAGTTCCCCATTCAAAATGCATGTAACAGTGAGAAACGCACTGTCTTGGCGAAAGATAACGTTTTTGTACAACTTCATAGAAATAGCTGTAACTTTTGATAGAAGACTCAGACAAACATGTTTATGGCCTTATATTATAGAACTCAAGGTTTCCGTGCTGGGAAAACAGGTTTTGCAGTTGTTTGAGCTAAGATTTCCAAGTTATTCACATAATGAAAACTTATACTTTGTTTCGGTCGAGTTCCCCATTCAAATGCATGTAACAGTGAGAAACGCACTGTCTTGGCGAAAGAAAGCGTTTTTGTACAACTTCATATAAATAGCTGTAACTTTTGATAGAAGACTCAGACAAACATGTTTATGGCCTTATATTATAGAACTCAAGGTCTCCGTGCTGGGAAAACAGGTTTTGCAGCTGTTTGAGCTAAGATTTCCAAGTTATTCACATAATGAAAACTTATACTTTGTTTCGGTGGAGTTCCCCATTCAAATGCATGTAACAGTGAGAAACGCACTGTCTTGGCGAAAGAAAGCGTTTTTGTACAACTTCATATGAATAGCTGTAACTTTTGATAGAAGACTCGGATACACATGTTTATGGCTTTATCTTATAGAACTCAAGGTTCCCGTGCTGGGAAAACAGGTTTTGCAGCTGTTTGAGCTAAGATTTCCAAGTTATTCACATAATGAAAACCTATACTTTGTTTCGGTCGAGTTCCCCATTCAAATGCATGTAACAGTGAGAAACGCACTGTCTTGGCGAAAGAAAGCGATTTTGTACAACTTCATATAAATAGCTGTAACTTTTGATAGAAGACTCGGATACACATGTTTATGGCTTTATCTTATAGAACTCAAGGTTCCCGTGCTGGGCAAACAGGTTTTGCAGCTGTTTGAGCTAAGATTTCCAAGTTATTCACATAATGAAAACTTATACTTTGTTTCGGTCAAGTTCCCCATTCAAATGCATGTAACAGTGAGAAACGCACTGTCTTGGCGAAAGAAAGCGTTTTTGTACAACTTCATATAAATAGCTGTAACTTTTGATAGAAGACTCGGATACACATGTTTATGGCTTTATCTTATAGAACTCAAGGTCTCCGTGCTGGGCAAACAGGTTTTGCAGCTGTTTGAGCTAAGATTTCCAAGTTATTCACATAATGAAAACCTATACTTTGTTTCGGTCGAGTTCCCCATTCAAAATGCATGTAACAGTGAGAAACGCACTGTCTTGGCGAAAGATAACGTTTTTGTACAACTTCATATAAATAGCTGTAACTTTTGATAGAAGACTCAGACAAACATGTTTATGGCCTTATATTATAGAACTCAAGGTCTCCGTGCTGGGAAAACAGGTTTTGCAGCTGTTTGAGCTAAGATTTCCAAGTTATTCACATAATGAAAACTTATACTTTGTTTCGGTGGAGTTCCCCATTCAAATGCATGTAACAGTGAGAAACGCACTGTCTTGGCGAAAGAAAGCGTTTTTGTACAACTTCATATGAATAGCTGTAACTTTTGATAGAAGACTCGGATACACATGTTTATGGCTTTATCTTATAGAACTCAAGGTTCCCGTGCTGGGAAAACAGGTTTTGCAGCTGTTTGAGCTAAGATTTCCAAGTTATTCACATAATGAAAACCTATACTTTGTTTCGGTCGAGTTCCCCATTCAAATGCATGTAACAGTGAGAAACGCACTGTCTTGGCGAAAGAAAGCGATTTTGTACAACTTCATATAAATAGCTGTAACTTTTGATAGAAGACTCGGATACACATGTTTATGGCTTTATCTTATAGAACTCAAGGTTCCCGTGCTGGGCAAACAGGTTTTGCAGCTGTTTGAGCTAAGATTTCCAAGTTATTCACATAATGAAAACTTATACTTTGTTTCGGTCAAGTTCCCCATTCAAATGCATGTAACAGTGAGAAACGCACTGTCTTGGCGAAAGAAAGCGTTTTTGTACAACTTCATATAAATAGCTGTAACTTTTGATAGAAGACTCAGACAAACATGTTTATGGCTTTATCTTATAGAACTCAAGGTCTCCGTGCTGGGAAAACAGGTTTTGCAGCTGTTTGAGCTAAGATTTCCAAGTTATTCACATAATGAAAACCTATACTTTGTTTCGGTCGAGTTCCCCATTCAAATGCATGTAACAGTGAGAAACACACTGTCTTGGCGAAAGAAAGCGTTTTTGTACAACTTCATATAAATAGCTGTAACTTTTGATAGAAGACTCGGATACACATGTTTATGGCTTTATCTTATAGAACTCAAGGTCTCCGTGCTGGGCAAACAGGTTTTGCAGCTGTTTGAGCTAAGATTTCCAAGTTATTCACATAATGAAAACCTATACTTTGTTTCGGTCGAGTTCCCCATTCAAATGCATGTAACAGTGAGAAACGCACTGTCTTGGCGAAAGAAAGCGTTTTTGTACAACTTCATATAAATAGCTGTAACTTTTGATAGAAGACTCGGATACACATGTTTATGGCTTTATCTTATAGAACTCAAGGTTCCCGTGCTGGGCAAACAGGTTTTGCAGCTGTTTGAGCTAAGATTTCCAAGTTATTCACATAATGAAAACCTATACTTTGTTTCGGTCGAGTTCCCCATTCAAATGCATGTAACAGTGAGAAACGCACTGTCTTGGCGAAAGAAAGCGTTTTTGTACAACTTCATATGAATAGCTGTAACTTTTGATAGAAGACTCGGATACACATGTTTATGGCTTTATCTTATAGAACTCAAGGTTCCCGTGCTGGGAAAACAGGTTTTGCAGCTGTTTGAGCTAAGATTTCCAAGTTATTCACATAATGAAAACCTATACTTTGTTTCGGTCGAGTTCCCCATTCAAATGCATGTAACAGTGAGAAACGCACTGTCTTGGCGAAAGAAAGCGTTTTTGTACAACTTCATATAAATAGCTGTAACTTTTGATAGAAGACTCAGACAAACATGTTTATGGCTTTATCTTATAGAACTCAAGGTTCCCGTGCTGGGAAAACAGGTTTTGCAGCTGTTTGAGCTAAGATTTCCAAGTTATTCACATAATGAAAACCTATACTTTGTTTCGGTCGAGTTCCCCATTCAAATGCATGTAACAGTGAGAAACGCACTGTCTTGGCGAAAGAAAGCGTTTTTGTATAACTTCATATAAATAGCTGTAACTTTTGATAGAAGACTCGGATACACATGTTTATGGCTTTATCTTATAGAACTCAAGGTCTCCGTGCTGGGCAAACAGGCTTTGTAGCTGTTTGAGCTAAGATTTCCAAGTTATTCACATAATGAAAACCTATACTTTGTTTCGGTCGACTTCCCCATTCAAAATGCATGTAACAGTGAGAAACGCACTGTCTTGGCGAAAGATAACGTTTTTGTACAACTTCATAGAAATAGCTGTAACTTTTGATAGAAGACTCAGACAAACATGTTTATGGCCTTATATTATAGAACTCAAGGTCTCCGTGCTGGGAAAACAGGTTTTGCAGCTGTTTGAGCTAAGATTTCCAAGTTATTCACATAATGAAAACTTATACTTTGTTTCGGTGGAGTTCCCCATTCAAATGCATGTAACAGTGAGAAACGCACTGTCTTGGCGAAAGAAAGCTATTCTGTACAACTTCATATAAATAGCTGTAACTTTTGATAGAAGACTCGGATACACATGTTTATGGCTTTATCTTATAGAACTCAAGGTCTCCGTGCTGGGCAAACAGGCTTTGTAGCTGTTTGAGCTAAGATTTCCAAGTTATTCACATAATGAAAACCTATACTTTGTTTCGGTCGACTTCCCCATTCAAAATGCATGTAACAGTGAGAAACGCACTGTCTTGGCGAAAGATAACGTTTTTGTACAACTTCATAGAAATAGCTGTAACTTTTGATAGAAGACTCAGACAAACATGTTTATGGCCTTATATTATAGAACTCAAGGTCTCCGTGCTGGGAAAACAGGTTTTGCAGCTGTTTGAGCTAAGATTTCCAAGTTATTCACATAATGAAAACCTATACTTTGTTTCGGTCGAGTTCCCCATTCAAATGCATGTAACAGTGAGAAACGCACTGTCTTGGCGAAAGAAAGCTATTCTGTACAACTTCATATAAATAGCTGTAACTTTTGATAGAAGACTCGGATACACATGTTTATGGCTTTATCTTATAGAACTCAAGGTCTCCGTGCTGGGCAAACAGGCTTTGTAGCTGTTTGAGCTAAGATTTCCAAGTTATTCACATAATGAAAACCTATACTTTGTTTCGGTCGACTTCCCCATTCAAAATGCATGTAACAGTGAGAAACGCACTGTCTTGGCGAAAGATAACGTTTTTGTACAACTTCATAGAAATAGCTGTAACTTTTGATAGAAGACTCAGACAAACATGTTTATGGCCTTATATTATAGAACTCAAGGTCTCCGTGCTGGGAAAACAGGTTTTGCAGCTGTTTGAGCTAAGATTTCCAAGTTATTCACATAATGAAAACTTATACTTTGTTTCGGTGGAGTTCCCCATTCAAATGCATGTAACAGTGAGAAACGCACTGTCTTGGCGAAAGAAAGCGTTTTTGTACAACTTCATATGAATAGCTGTAACTTTTGATAGAAGACTCGGATACACATGTTTATGGCTTTATCTTATAGAACTCAAGGTTCCCGTGCTGGGAAAACAGGTTTTGCAGCTGTTTGAGCTAAGATTTCCAAGTTATTCACATAATGAAAACCTATACTTTGTTTCGGTCGAGTTCCCCATTCAAATGCATGTAACAGTGAGAAACGCACTGTCTTGGCGAAAGAAAGCGATTTTGTACAACTTCATATAAATAGCTGTAACTTTTGATAGAAGACTCGGATACACATGTTTATGGCTTTATCTTATAGAACTCAAGGTTCCCGTGCTGGGCAAACAGGTTTTGCAGCTGTTTGAGCTAAGATTTCCAAGTTATTCACATAATGAAAACTTATACTTTGTTTCGGTCAAGTTCCCCATTCAAATGCATGTAACAGTGAGAAACGCACTGTCTTGGCGAAAGAAAGCGTTTTTGTACAACTTCATATAAATAGCTGTAACTTTTGATAGAAGACTCGGATACACATGTTTATGGCTTTATCTTATAGAACTCAAGGTCTCCGTGCTGGGCAAACAGGTTTTGCAGCTGTTTGAGCTAAGATTTCCAAGTTATTCACATAATGAAAACCTATACTTTGTTTCGGTCGAGTTCCCCATTCAAAATGCATGTAACAGTGAGAAACGCACTGTCTTGGCGAAAGATAACGTTTTTGTACAACTTCATATAAATAGCTGTAACTTTTGATAGAAGACTCAGACAAACATGTTTATGGCCTTATATTATAGAACTCAAGGTCTCCGTGCTGGGAAAACAGGTTTTGCAGCTGTTTGAGCTAAGATTTCCAAGTTATTCACATAATGAAAACTTATACTTTGTTTCGGTGGAGTTCCCCATTCAAATGCATGTAACAGTGAGAAACGCACTGTCTTGGCGAAAGAAAGCGTTTTTGTACAACTTCATATGAATAGCTGTAACTTTTGATAGAAGACTCGGATACACATGTTTATGGCTTTATCTTATAGAACTCAAGGTTCCCGTGCTGGGAAAACAGGTTTTGCAGCTGTTTGAGCTAAGATTTCCAAGTTATTCACATAATGAAAACCTATACTTTGTTTCGGTCGAGTTCCCCATTCAAATGCATGTAACAGTGAGAAACGCACTGTCTTGGCGAAAGAAAGCGATTTTGTACAACTTCATATAAATAGCTGTAACTTTTGATAGAAGACTCGGATACACATGTTTATGGCTTTATCTTATAGAACTCAAGGTTCCCGTGCTGGGCAAACAGGTTTTGCAGCTGTTTGAGCTAAGATTTCCAAGTTATTCACATAATGAAAACTTATACTTTGTTTCGGTCAAGTTCCCCATTCAAATGCATGTAACAGTGAGAAACGCACTGTCTTGGCGAAAGAAAGCGTTTTTGTACAACTTCATATAAATAGCTGTAACTTTTGATAGAAGACTCAGACAAACATGTTTATGGCTTTATCTTATAGAACTCAAGGTCTCCGTGCTGGGAAAACAGGTTTTGCAGCTGTTTGAGCTAAGATTTCCAAGTTATTCACATAATGAAAACCTATACTTTGTTTCGGTCGAGTTCCCCATTCAAATGCATGTAACAGTGAGAAACACACTGTCTTGGCGAAAGAAAGCGTTTTTGTACAACTTCATATAAATAGCTGTAACTTTTGATAGAAGACTCGGATACACATGTTTATGGCTTTATCTTATAGAACTCAAGGTCTCCGTGCTGGGCAAACAGGTTTTGCAGCTGTTTGAGCTAAGATTTCCAAGTTATTCACATAATGAAAACCTATACTTTGTTTCGGTCGAGTTCCCCATTCAAATGCATGTAACAGTGAGAAACGCACTGTCTTGGCGAAAGAAAGCGTTTTTGTACAACTTCATATAAATAGCTGTAACTTTTGATAGAAGACTCGGATACACATGTTTATGGCTTTATCTTATAGAACTCAAGGTTCCCGTGCTGGGCAAACAGGTTTTGCAGCTGTTTGAGCTAAGATTTCCAAGTTATTCACATAATGAAAACCTATACTTTGTTTCGGTCGAGTTCCCCATTCAAATGCATGTAACAGTGAGAAACGCACTGTCTTGGCGAAAGAAAGCGTTTTTGTACAACTTCATATGAATAGCTGTAACTTTTGATAGAAGACTCGGATACACATGTTTATGGCTTTATCTTATAGAACTCAAGGTTCCCGTGCTGGGAAAACAGGTTTTGCAGCTGTTTGAGCTAAGATTTCCAAGTTATTCACATAATGAAAACCTATACTTTGTTTCGGTCGAGTTCCCCATTCAAATGCATGTAACAGTGAGAAACGCACTGTCTTGGCGAAAGAAAGCGTTTTTGTACAACTTCATATAAATAGCTGTAACTTTTGATAGAAGACTCAGACAAACATGTTTATGGCTTTATCTTATAGAACTCAAGGTCTCCGTGCTGGGAAAACAGGTTTTGCAGCTGTTTGAGCTAAGATTTCCAAGTTATTCACATAATGAAAACCTATACTTTGTTTCGGTCGAGTTCCCCATTCAAATGCATGTAACAGTGAGAAACGCACTGTCTTGGCGAAAGAAAGCTATTCTGTACAACTTCATATAAATAGCTGTAACTTTTGATAGAAGACTCGGATACACATGTTTATGGCTTTATCTTATAGAACTCAAGGTCTCCGTGCTGGGCAAACAGGCTTTGTAGCTGTTTGAGCTAAGATTTCCAAGTTATTCACATAATGAAAACCTATACTTTGTTTCGGTCGACTTCCCCATTCAAAATGCATGTAACAGTGAGAAACGCACTGTCTTGGCGAAAGATAACGTTTTTGTACAACTTCATAGAAATAGCTGTAACTTTTGATAGAAGACTCAGACAAACATGTTTATGGCCTTATATTATAGAACTCAAGGTCTCCGTGCTGGGAAAACAGGTTTTGCAGCTGTTTGAGCTAAGATTTCCAAGTTATTCACATAATGAAAACTTATACTTTGTTTCGGTGGAGTTCCCCATTCAAATGCATGTAACAGTGAGAAACGCACTGTCTTGGCGAAAGAAAGCTATTCTGTACAACTTCATATAAATAGCTGTAACTTTTGATAGAAGACTCGGATACACATGTTTATGGCTTTATCTTATAGAACTCAAGGTCTCCGTGCTGGGCAAACAGGCTTTGTAGCTGTTTGAGCTAAGATTTCCAAGTTATTCACATAATGAAAACCTATACTTTGTTTCGGTCGACTTCCCCATTCAAAATGCATGTAACAGTGAGAAACGCACTGTCTTGGCGAAAGATAACGTTTTTGTACAACTTCATAGAAATAGCTGTAACTTTTGATAGAAGACTCAGACAAACATGTTTATGGCCTTATATTATAGAACTCAAGGTCTCCGTGCTGGGAAAACAGGTTTTGCAGCTGTTTGAGCTAAGATTTCCAAGTTATTCACATAATGAAAACCTATACTTTGTTTCGGTCGAGTTCCCCATTCAAATGCATGTAACAGTGAGAAACGCACTGTCTTGGCGAAAGAAAGCTATTCTGTACAACTTCATATAAATAGCTGTAACTTTTGATAGAAGACTCGGATACACATGTTTATGGCTTTATCTTATAGAACTCAAGGTCTCCGTGCTGGGCAAACAGGCTTTGTAGCTGTTTGAGCTAAGATTTCCAAGTTATTCACATAATGAAAACCTATACTTTGTTTCGGTCGACTTCCCCATTCAAAATGCATGTAACAGTGAGAAACGCACTGTCTTGGCGAAAGATAACGTTTTTGTACAACTTCATAGAAATAGCTGTAACTTTTGATAGAAGACTCAGACAAACATGTTTATGGCCTTATATTATAGAACTCAAGGTCTCCGTGCTGGGAAAACAGGTTTTGCAGCTGTTTGAGCTAAGATTTCCAAGTTATTCACATAATGAAAACTTATACTTTGTTTCGGTCGAGTTCCCCATTCAAATGCATGTAACAGTGAGAAACGCACTGTCTTGGCGAAAGAAAGCGTTTTTGTACAACTTCATATGAATAGCTGTAACTTTTGATAGAAGACTCGGATACACATGTTTATGGCTTTATCTTATAGAACTCAAGGTTCCCGTGCTGGGAAAACAGGTTTTGCAGCTGTTTGAGCTAAGATTTCCAAGTTATTCACATAATGAAAACCTATACTTTGTTTCGGTCGAGTTCCCCATTCAAATGCATGTAACAGTGAGAAACGCACTGTCTTGGCGAAAGAAAGCGTTTTTGTACAACTTCATATAAATAGCTGTAACTTTTGATAGAAGACTCAGACAAACATGTTTATGGCTTTATCTTATAGAACTCAAGGTTCCCGTGCTGGGCAAACAGGTTTTGCAGCTGTTTGAGCTAAGATTTCCAAGTTATTCACATAATGAAAACCTATACTTTGTTTCGGTCGAGTTCCCCATTCAAATGCATGTAACAGTGAGAAACGCACTGTCTTGGCGAAAGAAAGCGATTTTGTACAACTTCATATAAATAGCTGTAACTTTTGATAGAAGACTCGGATACACATGTTTATGGCTTTATCTTATAGAACTCAAGGTCCCCGTGCTGGGCAAACAGGTTTTGCAGCTGTTTGAGCTAAGATTTCCAAGTTATTCACATAATGAAAACCTATACTTTGTTTCGGTGGAGTTCCCCATTCAAATGCATGTAACAGTGAGAAACGCACTGTCTTGGCGAAAGAAAGCGTTTTTGTACAACTTCATATAAATAGCTGTAACTTTTGATAGAAGACTCGGATACACATGTTTATGGCTTTATCTTATAGAACTCAAGGTCTCCGTGCTGGGCAAACAGGTTTTGCAGCTGTTTGAGCTAAGATTTCCAAGTTATTCACATAATGAAAACCTATACTTTGTTTCGGTCGAGTTCCCCATTCAAATGCATGTAACAGTGAGAAACGCACTGTCTTGGCGAAAGAAAGCGTTTTTGTACAACTTCATATAAATAGCTGTAACTTTTGATAGAAGACTCAGACAAACATGTTTATGGCTTTATCTTATAGAACTCAAGGTCCCCGTGCTGGGCAAACAGGTTTTGCAGCTGTTTGAGCTAAGATTTCCAAGTTATTCACATAATGAAAACCTATACTTTGTTTCGGTCGAGTTCCCCATTCAAATGCATGTAACAGTGAGAAACGCACTGTCTTGGCGAAAGAAAGCGTTTTTGTACAACTTCATATAAATAGCTGTAACTTTTGATAGAAGACTCGGATACACATGTTTATGGCTTTATCTTATAGAACTCAAGGTCTCCGTGCTGGGAAAACAGGTTTTGCAGCTGTTTGAGCTAAGATTTCCAAGTTATTCACATAATGAAAACCTATACTTTGTTTCGGTCGAGTTCCCCATTCAAAATGCATGTAACAGTGAGAAACGCACTGTCTTGGCGAAAGATAACGTTTTTGTACAACTTCATAGAAATAGCTGTAACTTTTGATAGAAGACTCAGACAAACATGTTTATGGCCTTATATTATAGAACTCAAGGTTTCCGTGCTGGGAAAACAGGTTTTGCAGTTGTTTGAGCTAAGATTTCCAAGTTATTCACATAATGAAAACTTATACTTTGTTTCGGTCGAGTTCCCCATTCAAATGCATGTAACAGTGAGAAACGCACTGTCTTGGCGAAAGAAAGCGTTTTTGTACAACTTCATATAAATAGCTGTAACTTTTGATAGAAGACTCGGATACACATGTTTATGGCTTTATCTTATAGAACTCAAGGTCTCCGTGCTGGGCAAACAGGTTTTGCAGCTGTTTGAGCTAAGATTTCCAAGTTATTCACATAATGAAAACCTATACTTTGTTTCGGTCGAGTTCCCCATTCAAATGCATGTAACAGTGAGAAACGCACTGTCTTGGCGAAAGAAAGCGTTTTTGTACAACTTCATATGAATAGCTGTAACTTTTGATAGAAGACTCGGATACACATGTTTATGGCTTTATCTTATAGAACTCAAGGTTCCCGTGCTGGGAAAACAGGTTTTGCAGCTGTTTGAGCTAAGATTTCCAAGTTATTCACATAATGAAAACCTATACTTTGTTTCGGTCGAGTTCCCCATTCAAATGCATGTAACAGTGAGAAACGCACTGTCTTGGCGAAAGAAAGCGATTTTGTACAACTTCATATAAATAGCTGTAACTTTTGATAGAAGACTCGGATACACATGTTTATGGCTTTATCTTATAGAACTCAAGGTTCCCGTGCTGGGCAAACAGGTTTTGCAGCTGTTTGAGCTAAGATTTCCAAGTTATTCACATAATGAAAACATATACTTTGTTTCGGTCAAGTTCCCCATTCAAATGCATGTAACAGTGAGAAACGCACTGTCTTGGCGAAAGAAAGCGTTTTTGTACAACTTCATATAAATAGCTGTAACTTTTGATAGAAGACTCAGACAAACATGTTTATGGCTTTATCTTATAGAACTCAAGGTCTCCGTGCTGGGAAAACAGGTTTTGCAGCTGTTTGAGCTAAGATTTCCAAGTTATTCACATAATGAAAACCTATACTTTGTTTCGGTCGAGTTCCCCATTCAAATGCATGTAACAGTGAGAAACACACTGTCTTGGCGAAAGAAAGCGTTTTTGTACAACTTCATATAAATAGCTGTAACTTTTGATAGAAGACTCGGATACACATGTTTATGGCTTTATCTTATAGAACTCAAGGTCTCCGTGCTGGGAAAACAGGTTTTGCAGCTGTTTGAGCTAAGATTTCCAAGTTATTCACATAATGAAAACCTATACTTTGTTTCGGTCGAGTTCCCCATTCAAATGCATGTAACAGTGAGAAACGCACTGTCTTGGCGAAAGAAAGCGTTTTTGTACAACTTCATATAAATAGCTGTAACTTTTGATAGAAGACTCGGATACACATGTTTATGGCTTTATCTTATAGAACTCAAGGTTCCCGTGCTGGGCAAACAGGTTTTGCAGCTGTTTGAGCTAAGATTTCCAAGTTATTCACATAATGAAAACCTATACTTTGTTTCGGTCGAGTTCCCCATTCAAATGCATGTAACAGTGAGAAACGCACTGTCTTGGCGAAAGAAAGCTATTTTGTACAACTTCATATAAATAGCTGTAATTTTTGATAGAAGACTCAGACAAACATGTTTATGGCTTTATCTTATAGAACTCAAGGTCTCCGTGCTGGGAAAACAGGTTTTGCAGCTGTTTGAGCTAAGATTTCCAAGTTATTCACATAATGAAAACTTATACTTTGTTTCGGTGGAGTTCCCCATTCAAATGCATGTAACAGTGAGAAACGCACTGTCTTGGCGAAAGAAAGCGTTTTTGTACAACTTCATATGAATAGCTGTAACTTTTGATAGAAGACTCGGATACACATGTTTATGGCTTTATCTTATAGAACTCAAGGTTCCCGTGCTGGGAAAACAGGTTTTGCAGCTGTTTGAGCTAAGATTTCCAAGTTATTCACATAATGAAAACCTATACTTTGTTTCGGTCGAGTTCCCCATTCAAATGCATGTAACAGTGAGAAACGCACTGTCTTGGCGAAAGAAAGCGTTTTTGTACAACTTCATATAAATAGCTGTAACTTTTGATAGAAGACTCAGACAAACATGTTTATGGCTTTATCTTATAGAACTCAAGGTCTCCGTGCTGGGAAAACAGGTTTTGCAGCTGTTTGAGCTAAGATTTCCAAGTTATTCACATAATGAAAACCTATACTTTGTTTCGGTCGAGTTCCCCATTCAAATGCATGTAACAGTGAGAAACACACTGTCTTGGCGAAAGAAAGCTATTTTGTACAACTTCATATAAATAGCTGTAACTTTTGATAGAAGACTCGGATACACATGTTTATGGCTTTATCTTATAGAACTCAAGGTCTCCGTGCTGGGCAAACAGGTTTTGCAGCTGTTTGAGCTAAGATTTCCAAGTTATTCACATAATGAAAACCTATACTTTGTTTCGGTGGAGTTCCCCATTCAAATGCATGTAACAGTGAGAAACGCACTGTCTTGGCGAAAGAAAGCGTTTTTGTACAACTTCATATGAATAGCTGTAACTTTTGATAGAAGACTCGGATACACATGTTTATGGCTTTATCTTATAGAACTCAAGGTTCCCGTGCTGGGAAAACAGGTTTTGCAGCTGTTTGAGCTAAGATTTCCAAGTTATTCACATAATGAAAACCTATACTTTGTTTCGGTCGAGTTCCCCATTCAAATGCATGTAACAGTGAGAAACGCACTGTCTTGGCGAAAGAAAGCGTTTTTGTACAACTTCATATAAATAGCTGTAACTTTTGATAGAAGACTCAGACAAACATGTTTATGGCTTTATCTTATAGAACTCAAGGTTCCCGTGCTGGGAAAACAGGTTTTGCAGCTGTTTGAGCTAAGATTTCCAAGTTATTCACATAATGAAAACCTATACTTTGTTTCGGTCGAGTTCCCCATTCAAATGCATGTAACAGTGAGAAACGCACTGTCTTGGCGAAAGAAAGCGATTTTGTACAACTTCATATAAATAGCTGTAACTTTTGATAGAAGACTCGGATACACATGTTTATGGCTTTATCTTATAGAACTCAAGGTCCCCGTGCTGGGCAAACAGGTTTTGCAGCTGTTTGAGCTAAGATTTCCAAGTTATTCACATAATGAAAACCTATACTTTGTTTCGGTCGAGTTCCCCATTCAAATGCATGTAACAGTGAGAAACGCACTGTCTTGGCGAAAGAAAGCGTTTTTGTACAACTTCATATAAATAGCTGTAACTTTTGATAGAAGACTCGGATACACATGTTTATGGCTTTATCTTATAGAACTCAAGGTTCCCGTGCTGGGCAAACAGGTTTTGCAGCTGTTTGAGCTAAGATTTCCAAGTTATTCACATAATGAAAACCTATACTTTGTTTCGGTGGAGTTCCCCATTCAAATGCATGTAACAGTGAGAAACGCACTGTCTTGGCGAAAGAAAGCTATTTTGTACAACTTCATATAAATAGCTGTAACTTTTGATAGAAGACTCAGATACACATGTTTATGGCTTTATCTTATAGAACTCAAGGTCTCCGTGCTGGGCAAACAGGTTTTGCAGCTGTTTGAGCTAAGATTTCCAAGTTATTCACATAATGAAAACCTATACTTTGTTTCGGTCGAGTTCCCCATTCAAATGCATGTAACAGTGAGAAACGCACTGTCTTGGCGAAAGAAAGCGTTTTTGTACAACTTCATATAAATAGCTGTAACTTTTGATAGAAGACTCAGACAAACATGTTTATGGCTTTATCTTATAGAACTCAAGGTCTCCGTGCTGGGAAAACAGGTTTTGCAGCTGTTTGAGCTAAGATTTCCAAGTTATTCACATAATGAAAACTTATACTTTGTTTCGGTCGAGTTCCCCATTCAAATGCATGTAACAGTGAGAAACGCACTGTCTTGGCGAAAGAAAGCGTTTTTGTACAACTTCATATAAATAGCTGTAACTTTTGATAGAAGACTCGGATACACATGTTTATGGCTTTATCTTATAGAACTCAAGGTCTCCGTGCTGGGAAAACAGGTTTTGCAGCTGTTTGAGCTAAGATTTCCAAGTTATTCACATAATGAAAACTTATACTTTGTTTCGGTCGAGTTCCCCATTCAAATGCATGTAACAGTGAGAAACGCACTGTCTTGGCGAAAGAAAGCGTTTTTGTACAACTTCATATAAATAGCTGTAACTTTTGATAGAAGACTCGGATACACATGTTTATGGCTTTATCTTATAGAACTCAAGGTCTCCGTGCTGGGCAAACAGGTTTTGCAGCTGTTTGAGCTAAGATTTCCAAGTTATTCACATAATGAAAACCTATACTTTGTTTCGGTCGAGTTCCCCATTCAAATGCATGTAACAGTGAGAAACGCACTGTCTTGGCGAAAGAAAGCGTTTTTGTACAACTTCATATAAATAGCTGTAACTTTTGATAGAAGACTCAGACAAACATGTTTATGGCTTTATCTTATAGAACTCAAGGTCTCCGTGCTGGGAAAACAGGTTTTGCAGCTGTTTGAGCTAAGATTTCCAAGTTATTCACATAATGAAAACTTATACTTTGTTTCGGTCGAGTTCCCCATTCAAATGCATGTAACAGTGAGAAACGCACTGTCTTGGCGAAAGAAAGCGTTTTTGTACAACTTCATATAAATAGCTGTAACTTTTGATAGAAGACTCGGATACACATGTTTATGGCTTTATCTTACAGAACTCAAGGTCTCCGTGCTGGGAAAACAGGTTTTGCAGCTGTTTGAGCTAAGATTTCCAAGTTATTCACATAATGAAAACTTATACTTTGTTTCGGTCGAGTTCCCCATTCAAATGCATGTAACAGTGAGAAACGCACTGTCTTGGCGAAAGAAAGCGTTTTTGTACAACTTCATATAAATAGCTGTAACTTTTGATAGAAGACTCGGATACACATGTTTATGGCTTTATCTTATAGAACTCAAGGTTCCCGTGCTGGGCAAACAGGTTTTGCAGCTGTTTGAGCTAAGATTTCCAAGTTATTCACATAATGAAAACCTATACTTTGTTTCGGTCGAGTTCCCCATTCAAATGCATGTAACAGTGAGAAACGCACTGTCTTGGCGAAAGAAAGCTATTCTGTACAACTTCATATAAATAGCTGTAACTTTTGATAGAAGACTCAGACAAACATGTTTATGGCATTATATTATAGAACTCAAGGTCTCCGTGCTGGGAAAACAGGTTTTGCAGCTGTTTGATCTAAGATTTCCAAGTTATTCACATAATGAAAACTTATACTTTGTTTCGGTGGAGTTCCCCATTCAAATGCATGTAACAGTGAGAAACGCACTGTCTTGGCGAAAGAAAGCGTTTTTGTACAACTTCATATGAATAGCTGTAACTTTTGATAGAAGACTCGGATACACATGTTTATGGCTTTATCTTATAGAACTCAAGGTTCCCGTGCTGGGAAAACAGGTTTTGCAGCTGTTTGAGCTAAGATTTCCAAGTTATTCACATAATGAAAACCTATACTTTGTTTCGGTCGAGTTCCCCATTCAAATGCATGTAACAGTGAGAAACGCACTGTCTTGGCGAAAGAAAGCTATTTTGTACAACTTCATATAAATAGCTGTAACTTTTGATAGAAGACTCGGATAAACATGTTTATGGCTTTATCTTATAAAACTCAAGGTTCCCGTGCTGGGCAAACAGGTTTTGCAGCTGTTTGAGCTAAGATTTCCAAGTTATTCACATAATGAAAACCTATACTTTGTTTCGGTCGAGTTCCCCATTCAAATGCATGTAACAGTGAGAAACGCACTGTCTTGGCGAAAGAAAGCGTTTTTGTACAACTTCATATAAATAGCTGTAACTTTTGATAGAAGACTCGGATACACATGTTCATGGCTTTATCTTATAGAACTCAAGGTCTCCGTGCTGGGCAAACAGGTTTTGCAGCTGTTTGAGCTAAGATTTCCAAGTTATTCACATAATGAAAACCTATACTTTGTTTCGGTCGAGTTCCCCATTCAAATGCATGTAACAGTGAGAAACGCACTGTCTTGGCGAAAGAAAGCTATTCTGTACAACTTCATATAAATAGCTGTAACTTTTGATAGAAGACTCAGACAAACATGTTTATGGCCTTATATTATAGAACTCAAGGTCTCCGTGCTGGGAAAACAGGTTTTGCAGCTGTTTGAGCTAAGATTTCCAAGTTATTCACATAATGAAAACTTATACTTTGTTTCGGTGGAGTTCCCCATTCAAATGCATGTAACAGTGAGAAACGCACTGTCTTGGCGAAAGAAAGCGTTTTTGTACAACTTCATATGAATAGCTGTAACTTTTGATAGAAGACTCGGATACACATGTTTATGGCTTTATCTTATAGAACTCAAGGTTCCCGTGCTGGGAAAACAGGTTTTGCAGCTGTTTGAGCTAAGATTTCCAAGTTATTCACATAATGAAAACCTATACTTTGTTTCGGTCGAGTTCCCCATTCAAATGCATGTAACAGTGAGAAACGCACTGTCTTGGCGAAAGAAAGCTATTTTGTACAACTTCATATAAATAGCTGTAACTTTTGATAGAAGACTCGGATAAACATGTTTATGGCTTTATCTTATAAAACTCAAGGTTCCCGTGCTGGGCAAACAGGTTTTGCAGCTGTTTGAGCTAAGATTTCCAAGTTATTCACATAATGAAAACCTATACTTTGTTTCGGTCGAGTTCCCCATTCAAATGCATGTAACAGTGAGAAACGCACTGTCTTGGCGAAAGAAAGCGTTTTTGTACAACTTCATATAAATAGCTGTAACTTTTGATAGAAGACTCGGATACACATGTTCATGGCTTTATCTTATAGAACTCAAGGTCTCCGTGCTGGGCAAACAGGTTTTGCAGCTGTTTGAGCTAAGATTTCCAAGTTATTCACATAATGAAAACCTATACTTTGTTTCGGTCGAGTTCCCCATTCAAATGCATGTAACAGTGAGAAACGCACTGTCTTGGCGAAATAAAGCGTTTTTGTACAACTTCATATAAATAGCTGTAACTTTTGATAGAAGACTCGGATACACATGTTTATGGCTTTATCTTATAGAACTCAAGGTTCCCGTGCTGGGCAAACAGGTTTTGCAGCTGTTTGAGCTAAGATTTCCAAGTTATTCACATAATGAAAACCTATACTTTGTTTCGGTCGAGTTCCCCATTCAAATGCATGTAACAGTGAGAAACGCACTGTCTTGGCGAAAGAAAGCTATTTTGTACAACTTCATATAAATAGCTGTAATTTTTGATAGAAGACTCAGACAAACATGTTTATGGCTTTATCTTATAGAACTCAAGGTCTCCGTGCTGGGAAAACAGGTTTTGCAGCTGTTTGAGCTAAGATTTCCAAGTTATTCACATAATGAAAACTTATACTTTGTTTCGGTGGAGTTCCCCATTCAAATGCATGTAACAGTGAGAAACGCACTGTCTTGGCGAAAGAAAGCGTTTTTGTACAACTTCATATGAATAGCTGTAACTTTTGATAGAAGACTCGGATACACATGTTTATGGCTTTATCTTATAGAACTCAAGGTTCCCGTGCTGGGAAAACAGGTTTTGCAGCTGTTTGAGCTAAGATTTCCAAGTTATTCACATAATGAAAACCTATACTTTGTTTCGGTCGAGTTCCCCATTCAAATGCATGTAACAGTGAGAAACGCACTGTCTTGGCGAAAGAAAGCGTTTTTGTACAACTTCATATAAATAGCTGTAACTTTTGATAGAAGACTCAGACAAACATGTTTATGGCTTTATCTTATAGAACTCAAGGTCTCCGTGCTGGGAAAACAGGTTTTGCAGCTGTTTGAGCTAAGATTTCCAAGTTATTCACATAATGAAAACCTATACTTTGTTTCGGTCGAGTTCCCCATTCAAATGCATGTAACAGTGAGAAACACACTGTCTTGGCGAAAGAAAGCTATTTTGTACAACTTCATATAAATAGCTGTAACTTTTGATAGAAGACTCGGATACACATGTTTATGGCTTTATCTTATAGAACTCAAGGTCTCCGTGCTGGGCAAACAGGTTTTGCAGCTGTTTGAGCTAAGATTTCCAAGTTATTCACATAATGAAAACCTATACTTTGTTTCGGTGGAGTTCCCCATTCAAATGCATGTAACAGTGAGAAACGCACTGTCTTGGCGAAAGAAAGCGTTTTTGTACAACTTCATATGAATAGCTGTAACTTTTGATAGAAGACTCGGATACACATGTTTATGGCTTTATCTTATAGAACTCAAGGTTCCCGTGCTGGGAAAACAGGTTTTGCAGCTGTTTGAGCTAAGATTTCCAAGTTATTCACATAATGAAAACCTATACTTTGTTTCGGTCGAGTTCCCCATTCAAATGCATGTAACAGTGAGAAACGCACTGTCTTGGCGAAAGAAAGCGTTTTTGTACAACTTCATATAAATAGCTGTAACTTTTGATAGAAGACTCAGACAAACATGTTTATGGCTTTATCTTATAGAACTCAAGGTTCCCGTGCTGGGAAAACAGGTTTTGCAGCTGTTTGAGCTAAGATTTCCAAGTTATTCACATAATGAAAACCTATACTTTGTTTCGGTCGAGTTCCCCATTCAAATGCATGTAACAGTGAGAAACGCACTGTCTTGGCGAAAGAAAGCGATTTTGTACAACTTCATATAAATAGCTGTAACTTTTGATAGAAGACTCGGATACACATGTTTATGGCTTTATCTTATAGAACTCAAGGTCCCCGTGCTGGGCAAACAGGTTTTGCAGCTGTTTGAGCTAAGATTTCCAAGTTATTCACATAATGAAAACCTATACTTTGTTTCGGTCGAGTTCCCCATTCAAATGCATGTAACAGTGAGAAACGCACTGTCTTGGCGAAAGAAAGCGTTTTTGTACAACTTCATATAAATAGCTGTAACTTTTGATAGAAGACTCGGATACACATGTTTATGGCTTTATCTTATAGAACTCAAGGTTCCCGTGCTGGGCAAACAGGTTTTGCAGCTGTTTGAGCTAAGATTTCCAAGTTATTCACATAATGAAAACCTATACTTTGTTTCGGTGGAGTTCCCCATTCAAATGCATGTAACAGTGAGAAACGCACTGTCTTGGCGAAAGAAAGCTATTTTGTACAACTTCATATAAATAGCTGTAACTTTTGATAGAAGACTCGGATAAACATGTTTATGGCTTTATCTTATAAAACTCAAGGTTCCCGTGCTGGGCAAACAGGTTTTGCAGCTGTTTGAGCTAAGATTTCCAAGTTATTCACATAATGAAAACCTATACTTTGTTTCGGTCGAGTTCCCCATTCAAATGCATGTAACAGTGAGAAACGCACTGTCTTGGCGAAAGAAAGCGTTTTTGTACAACTTCATATAAATAGCTGTAACTTTTGATAGAAGACTCGGATACACATGTTCATGGCTTTATCTTATAGAACTCAAGGTCTCCGTGCTGGGCAAACAGGTTTTGCAGCTGTTTGAGCTAAGATTTCCAAGTTATTCACATAATGAAAACCTATACTTTGTTTCGGTCGAGTTCCCCATTCAAATGCATGTAACAGTGAGAAACGCACTGTCTTGGCGAAATAAAGCGTTTTTGTACAACTTCATATAAATAGCTGTAACTTTTGATAGAAGACTCGGATACACATGTTTATGGCTTTATCTTATAGAACTCAAGGTTCCCGTGCTGGGCAAACAGGTTTTGCAGCTGTTTGAGCTAAGATTTCCAAGTTATTCACATAATGAAAACCTATACTTTGTTTCGGTCGAGTTCCCCATTCAAATGCATGTAACAGTGAGAAACGCACTGTCTTGGCGAAAGAAAGCGTTTTTGTACAACTTCATAGACATAGCTGTAACTTTTGATAGAAGACTCAGACAAACATGTTTATGGCCTTATATTATAGAACTCAAGGTCTCCGTGCTGGGAAAACAGGTTTTGCAGCTGTTTGAGCTAAGATTTCCAAGTTATTCACATAATGAAAACCTATACTTTGTTTCAGTCGAGTTCCCCATTCAAATGCATGTAACAGTGAGAAACGCACTGTCTTGGCGAAATTAAGCGTTTTTGTACAACTTCATAGAAATAGCTGTAACTTTTGATAGAAGACTCAGACAAACATGTTTATGGCCTTATATTATAGAACTCAAGGTCTCCGTGCTGGGAAAACAGGTTTTGCAGCTTTTTGAGCTAAGATTTCCAAGTTATTCACATAATGAAAACCTATACTTTGTTTCGGTCGAGTTCCCCATTCAAATGCATGTAACAGTGAGAAACGCACTGTCTTGGCGAAAGAAAGCGTTTTTGTACAACTTCATAGAAATAGCTGTAACTTTTGATAGAAGACTCAGACAAACATGTTTATGGCCTTATATTATAGAACTCAAGGTCTCCGTGCTGGGAAAACAGGTTTTGCAGCTGTTTGAGCTAAGATTTCCAAGTTATTCACATAATGAAAACCTATACTTTGTTTCGGTCGAGTTCCCCATTCAAATGCATGTAACAGTGAGAAACGCACTGTCTTGGCGAAATTAAGCGTTTTTGTACAACTTCATAGAAATAGCTGTAACTTTTGATAGAAGACTCAGACAAACATGTTTATGGCCTTATATTATAGAACTCAAGGTCCCCGTGCTGGGAAAACAGGTTTTGCAGCTGTTTGAGCTAAGATTTCCAAGTTATTCACATAATGAAAACCTATACTTTGTTTCAGTCGAGTTCCCCATTCAAATGCATGTAACAGTGAGAAACGCACTGTCTTGGCGAAAGAAAGCGTTTTTGTACAACTTCATAGAAATAGCTGTAACTTTTGATAGAAGACTCAGACAAACATGTTTATGGCCTTGTATTATAGAACTCAAGGTCTCCGTGCTGGGAAAACAGGTTTTGCAGCTGTTTGAGCTAAGATTTCCAAGTTATTCACATAATGAAAACCTATACTTTGTTTCGGTCGAGTTCCCCATTCAAATGCATGTAACAGTGAGAAACGCACTGTCTTGGCGAAAGAAAGCGTTTTTGTACAACTTCATATGAATAGCTGTAACTTTTGATAGAAGACTCGGATACACATGTTTATGGCTTTATCTTATAGAACTCAAGGTCTCCGTGCTGGGAAAACAGGTTTTGCAGCTGTTTGAGCTAAGATTTCCAAGTTATTCACATAATGAAAACCTATACTTTGTTTCAGTCGAGTTCCCCATTCAAATGCATGTAATAGTGAGAAACGCACTGTCTTGGCGAAATTAAGCGTTTTTGTACAACTTCATAGAAATAGCTGTAACTTTTGATAGAAGACTCAGACAAACATGTTTATGGCCTTATATTATAGAACTCAAGGTCTCCGTGCTGGGAAAACAGGTTTTGCAGCTGTTTGAGCTAAGATTTCCAAGTTATTCACATAATGAAAACCTATACTTTGTTTCAGTCGAGTTCCCCATTCAAATGCATGTAACAGTGAGAAACGCACTGTCTTGGCGAAAGAAAGCGTTTTTGTACAACTTCATAGAAATAGCTGTAACTTTTGATAGAAGACTCAGACAAACATGTTTATGGCCTTATATTATAGAACTCAAGGTCTCCGTGCTGGGAAAACAGGTTTTGCAGCTGTTTGAGCTAAGATTTCCAAGTTATTCACATAATGAAAACCTATACTTTGTTTCGGTCGAGTTCCCCATTCAAATGCATGTAACAGTGAGAAACGCACTGTCTTGGCGAAAGAAAGCGTTTTTGTACAACTTCATAGAAATAGCTGTAACTTTTGATAGAAGACTCAGACAAACATGTTTATGGCCTTATATTATAGAACTCAAGGTCCCCGTGCTGGGAAAACAGGTTTTGCAGCTGTTTGAGCTAAGATTTCCAAGTTATTCACATAATGAAAACCTATACTTTGTTTCAGTCGAGTTCCCCATTCAAATGCATGTAACAGTGAGAAACGCACTGTCTTGGCAAAAGAAAGCGTTTTTGTACAACTTCATATGAATAGCTGTAACTTTTGATAGAAGACTCGGATACACATGTTTATGGCTTTATCTTATAGAACTCAAGGTTCCCGTGCTGGGAAAACAGGTTTTGCAGCTGTTTGAGCTAAGATTTCCAAGTTATTCACATAATGAAAACCTATACTTTATTTCAGTCGAGTTCCCCATTCAAATGCATGTAACAGTGAGAAACGCACTGTCTTGGCGAAATTAAGCGTTTTTGTACAACTTCATAGAAATAGCTGTAACTTTTGATAGAAGACTCAGACAAACATGTTTATGGCCTTATATTATAGAACTCAAGGTCCCCGTGCTGGGAAAACAGGTTTTGCAGCTGTTTGAGCTAAGATTTCCAAGTTATTCACATAATGAAAACCTATACTTTGTTTCAGTCGAGTTCCCCATTCAAATGCATGTAACAGTGAGAAACGCACTGTCTTGGCGAAAGAAAGCGTTTTTGTACAACTTCATAGAAATAGCTGTAACTTTTGATAGAAGACTCAGACAAACATGTTTATGGCCTTATATTATAGAACTCAAGGTCTCCGTGCTGGGAAAACAGGTTTTGCAGCTGTTTGAGCTAAGATTTCCAAGTTATTCACATAATGAAAACCTATACTTTGTTTCGGTCGAGTTCCCCATTCAAATGCATGTAACAGTGAGAAATGCACTGTCTTGGCGAAAGAAAGCGTTTTTGTACAACTTCATAGACATAGCTGTAACTTTTGATAGAAGACTCAGACAAACATGTTTATGGCCTTATATTATAGAACTCAAGGTCTCCGTGCTGGGAAAACAGGTTTTGCAGCTGTTTGAGCTAAGATTTCCAAGTTATTCACATAATGAAAACCTATACTTTGTTTCAGTCGAGTTCCCCATTCAAATGCATGTAACAGTGAGAAACGCACTGTCTTGGCGAAATTAAGCGTTTTTGTACAACTTCATAGAAATAGCTGTAACTTTTGATAGAAGACTCAGACAAACATGTTTATGGCCTTATATTATAGAACTCAAGGTCTCCGTGCTGGGAAAACAGGTTTTGCAGCTTTTTGAGCTAAGATTTCCAAGTTATTCACATAATGAAAACCTATACTTTGTTTCGGTCGAGTTCCCCATTCAAATGCATGTAACAGTGAGAAACGCACTGTCTTGGCGAAAGAAAGCGTTTTTGTACAACTTCATATGAATAGCTGTAACTTTTGATAGAAGACTCGGATACACATGTTTATGGCTTTATCTTATAGAACTCAAGGTCTCCGTGCTGGGAAAACAGGTTTTGCAGCTGTTTGAGCTAAGATTTCCAAGTTATTCACATAATGAAAACCTATACTTTGTTTCAGTCGAGTTCCCCATTCAAATGCATGTAACAGTGAGAAACGCACTGTCTTGGCGAAATTAAGCGTTTTTGTACAACTTCATAGAAATAGCTGTAACTTTTGATAGAAGACTCAGACAAACATGTTTATGGCCTTATATTATAGAACTCAAGGTCTCCGTGCTGGGAAAACAGGTTTTGCAGCTGTTTGAGCTAAGATTTCCAAGTTATTCACATAATGAAAACCTATACTTTGTTTCAGTCGAGTTCCCCATTCAAATGCATGTAACAGTGAGAAACGCACTGTCTTGGCGAAAGAAAGCGTTTTTGTACAACTTCATAGAAATAGCTGTAACTTTTGATAGAAGACTCAGACAAACATGTTTATGGCCTTATATTATAGAACTCAAGGTCTCCGTGCTGGGAAAACAGGTTTTGCAGCTGTTTGAGCTAAGATTTCCAAGTTATTCACATAATGAAAACCTATACTTTGTTTCGGTCGAGTTCCCCATTCAAATGCATGTAACAGTGAGAAACGCACTGTCTTGGCGAAAGAAAGCGTTTTTGTACAACTTCATATGAATAGCTGTAACTTTTGATAGAAGACTCGGATACACATGTTTATGGCTTTATCTTATAGAACTCAAGGTTCCCGTGCTGGGAAAACAGGTTTTGCAGCTGTTTGAGCTAAGATTTCCAAGTTATTCACATAATGAAAACCTATACTTTGTTTCAGTCGAGTTCCCCATTCAAATGCATGTAACAGTGAGAAACGCACTGTCTTGGCGAAAGAAAGCGTTTTTGTACAACTTCATAGAAATAGCTGTAACTTTTGATAGAAGACTCAGACAAACATGTTTATGGCCTTATATTATAGAACTCAAGGTCTCCGTGCTGGGAAAACAGGTTTTGCAGCTGTTTGAGCTAAGATTTCCAAGTTATTCACATAATGAAAACCTATACTTTGTTTCAGTCGAGTTCCCCATTCAAATGCATGTAACAGTGAGAAACGCACTGTCTTGGCGAAATTAAGCGTTTTTGTACAACTTCATAGAAATAGCTGTAACTTTTGATAGAAGACTCAGACAAACATGTTTATGGCCTTATATTATAGAACTCAAGGTCTCCGTGCTGGGAAAACAGGTTTTGCAGCTGTTTGAGCTAAGATTTCCAAGTTATTCACATAATGAAAACCTATACTTTGTTTCGGTCGAGTTCCCCATTCAAATGCATGTAACAGTGAGAAACGCACTGTCTTGGCGAAAGAAAGCGTTTTTGTACAACTTCATATGAATAGCTGTAACTTTTGATAGAAGACTCGGATACACATGTTTATGGCTTTATCTTATAGAACTCAAGGTTCCCGTGCTGGGAAAACAGGTTTTGCAGCTGTTTGAGCTAAGATTTCCAAGTTATTCACATAATGAAAACCTATACTTTGTTTCAGTCGAGTTCCCCATTCAAATGCATGTAACAGTGAGAAACGCACTGTCTTGGCGAAAGAAAGCGTTTTTGTACAACTTCATATGAATAGCTGTAACTTTTGATAGAAGACTCGGATACACATGTTTATGGCTTTATCTTATAGAACTCAAGGTTCCCGTGCTGGGAAAACAGGTTTTGCAGCTGTTTGAGCTAAGATTTCCAAGTTATTCACATAATGAAAACCTATACTTTGTTTCAGTCGAGTTCCCCATTCAAATGCATGTAACAGTGAGAAACGCACTGTCTTGGCGAAATTAAGCGTTTTTGTACAACTTCATAGAAATAGCTGTAACTTTTGATAGAAGACTCAGACAAACATGTTTATGGCCTTATATTATAGAACTCAAGGTCCCCGTGCTGGGAAAACAGGTTTTGCAGCTGTTTGAGCTAAGATTTCCAAGTTATTCACATAATGAAAACCTATACTTTGTTTCAGTCGAGTTCCCCATTCAAATGCATGTAACAGTGAGAAACGCACTGTCTTGGCGAAAGAAAGCGTTTTTGTACAACTTCATAGAAATAGCTGTAACTTTTGATAGAAGACTCAGACAAACATGTTTATGGCCTTATATTATAGAACTCAAGGTCTCCGTGCTGGGAAAACAGGTTTTGCAGCTGTTTGAGCTAGGATTTCCAAGTTATTCACATAATGAAAACCTATACTTTGTTTCAGTCGAGTTCCCCATTCAAATGCATGTAACAGTGAGAAACGCACTGTCTTGGCGAAATTAAGCGTTTTTGTACAACTTCATAGAAATAGCTGTAACTTTTGATAGAAGACTCAGACAAACATGTTTATGGCCTTATATTATAGAACTCAAGGTCTCCGTGCTGGGAAAACAGGTTTTGCAGCTGTTTGAGCTAAGATTTCCAAGTTATTCACATAATGAAAACCTATACTTTGTTTCAGTCGAGTTCCCCATTCAAATGCATGTAACAGTGAGAAACGCACTGTCTTGGCGAAAGAAAGCGTTTTTGTACAACTTCATATGAATAGCTGTAACTTTTGATAGAAGACTCGGATACACATGTTTATGGCTTTATCTTATAGAACTCAAGGTTCCCGTGCTGGGAAAACAGGTTTTGCAGCTGTTTGAGCTAAGATTTCCAAGTTATTCACATAATGAAAACCTATACTTTGTTTCAGTCGAGTTCCCCATTCAAATGCATGTAACAGTGAGAAACGCACTGTCTTGGCGAAATTAAGCGTTTTTGTACAACTTCATAGAAATAGCTGTAACTTTTGATAGAAGACTCAGACAAACATGTTTATGGCCTTATATTATAGAACTCAAGGTCCCCGTGCTGGGAAAACAGGTTTTGCAGCTGTTTGAGCTAAGATTTCCAAGTTATTCACATAATGAAAACCTATACTTTGTTTCAGTCGAGTTCCCCATTCAAATGCATGTAACAGTGAGAAACGCACTGTCTTGGCGAAATTAAGCGTTTTTGTACAACTTCATAGAAATAGCTGTAACTTTTGATAGAAGACTCAGACAAACATGTTTATGGCCTTATATTATAGAACTCAAGGTCCCCGTGCTGGGAAAACAGGTTTTGCAGCTGTTTGAGCTAAGATTTCCAAGTTATTCACATAATGAAAACCTATACTTTGTTTCAGTCGAGTTCCCCATTCAAATGCATGTAACAGTGAGAAACGCACTGTCTTGGCGAAAGAAAGCGTTTTTGTACAACTTCATATGAATAGCTGTAACTTTTGATAGAAGACTCGGATACACATGTTTATGGCTTTATCTTATAGAACTCAAGGTCTCCGTGCTGGGAAAACAGGTTTTGCAGCTGTTTGAGCTAAGATTTCCAAGTTATTCACATAATGAAAACCTATACTTTGTTTCAGTCGAGTTCCCCATTCAAATGCATGTAACAGTGAGAAACGCACTGTCTTGGCGAAATTAAGCGTTTTTGTACAACTTCATAGAAATAGCTGTAACTTTTGATAGAAGACTCGGATACACATGTTTATGGCTTTATCTTATAGAACTCAAGGTCTCCGTGCTGGGAAAACAGGTTTTGCAGCTGTTTGAGCTAAGATTTCCAAGTTATTCACATAATGAAAACCTATACTTTGTTTCAGTCGAGTTCCCCATTCAAATGCATGTAACAGTGAGAAACGCACTGTCTTGGCGAAATTAAGCGTTTTTGTACAACTTCATAGAAATAGCTGTAACTTTTGATAGAAGACTCAGACAAACATGTTTATGGCCTTATATTATAGAACTCAAGGTCTCCGTGCTGGGAAAACAGGTTTTGCAGCTGTTTGAGCTAAGATTTCCAAGTTATTCACATAATGAAAACCTATACTTTGTTTCGGTCGAGTTCCCCATTCAAATGCATGTAACAGTGAGAAACGCACTGTCTTGGCGAAAGAAAGCGTTTTTGTACAACTTCATATGAATAGCTGTAACTTTTGATAGAAGACTCGGATACACATGTTTATGGCTTTATCTTATAGAACTCAAGGTTCCCGTGCTGGGAAAACAGGTTTTGCAGCTGTTTGAGCTAAGATTTCCAAGTTATTCACATAATGAAAACCTATACTTTGTTTCAGTCGAGTTCCCCATTCAAATGCATGTAACAGTGAGAAACGCACTGTCTTGGCGAAAGAAAGCGTTTTTGTACAACTTCATATGAATAGCTGTAACTTTTGATAGAAGACTCGGATACACATGTTTATGGCTTTATCTTATAGAACTCAAGGTTCCCGTGCTGGGAAAACAGGTTTTGCAGCTGTTTGAGCTAAGATTTCCAAGTTATTCACATAATGAAAACCTATACTTTGTTTCAGTCGAGTTCCCCATTCAAATGCATGTAACAGTGAGAAACGCACTGTCTTGGCGAAATTAAGCGTTTTTGTACAACTTCATAGAAATAGCTGTAACTTTTGATAGAAGACTCAGACAAACATGTTTATGGCCTTATATTATAGAACTCAAGGTCCCCGTGCTGGGAAAACAGGTTTTGCAGCTGTTTGAGCTAAGATTTCCAAGTTATTCACATAATGAAAACCTATACTTTGTTTCAGTCGAGTTCCCCATTCAAATGCATGTAACAGTGAGAAACGCACTGTCTTGGCGAAAGAAAGCGTTTTTGTACAACTTCATAGAAATAGCTGTAACTTTTGATAGAAGACTCAGACAAACATGTTTATGGCCTTATATTATAGAACTCAAGGTCTCCGTGCTGGGAAAACAGGTTTTGCAGCTGTTTGAGCTAGGATTTCCAAGTTATTCACATAATGAAAACCTATACTTTGTTTCAGTCGAGTTCCCCATTCAAATGCATGTAACAGTGAGAAACGCACTGTCTTGGCGAAATTAAGCGTTTTTGTACACCTTCATAGAAATAGCTGTAACTTTTGATAGAAGACTCAGACAAACATGTTTATGGCCTTATATTATAGAACTCAAGGTCTCCGTGCTGGGAAAACAGGTTTTGCAGCTGTTTGAGCTAAGATTTCCAAGTTATTCACATAATGAAAACCTATACTTTGTTTCGGTCGAGTTCCCCATTCAAATGCATGTAACAGTGAGAAACGCACTGTCTTGGCGAAAGAAAGCGTTTTTGTACAACTTCATATGAATAGCTGTAACTTTTGATAGAAGACTCGGATACACATGTTTATGGCTTTATCTTATAGAACTCAAGGTTCCCGTGCTGGGAAAACAGGTTTTGCAGCTGTTTGAGCTAAGATTTCCAAGTTATTCACATAATGAAAACCTATACTTTGTTTCAGTCGAGTTCCCCATTCAAATGCATGTAACAGTGAGAAACGCACTGTCTTGGCGAAAGAAAGCGTTTTTGTACAACTTCATAGAAATAGCTGTAACTTTTGATAGAAGACTCAGACAAACATGTTTATGGCCTTATATTATAGAACTCAAGGTCTCCGTGCTGGGAAAACAGGTTTTGCAGCTGTTTGAGCTAAGATTTCCAAGTTATTCACATAATGAAAACCTATACTTTGTTTCGGTCGAGTTCCCCATTCAAATGCATGTAACAGTGAGAAACGCACTGTCTTGGCGAAAGAAAGCGTTTTTGTACAACTTCATATGAATAGCTGTAACTTTTGATAGAAGACTCGGATACACATGTTTATGGCTTTATCTTATAGAACTCAAGGTTCCCGTGCTGGGAAAACAGGTTTTGCAGCTGTTTGAGCTAAGATTTCCAAGTTATTCACATAATGAAAACCTATACTTTGTTTCAGTCGAGTTCCCCATTCAAATGCATGTAACAGTGAGAAACGCACTGTCTTGGCGAAATTAAGCGTTTTTGTACAACTTCATAGAAATAGCTGTAACTTTTGATAGAAGACTCAGACAAACATGTTTATGGCCTTATATTATAGAACTCAAGGTCCCCGTGCTGGGAAAACAGGTTTTGCAGCTGTTTGAGCTAAGATTTCCAAGTTATTCACATAATGAAAACCTATACTTTGTTTCAGTCGAGTTCCCCATTCAAATGCATGTAACAGTGAGAAACGCACTGTCTTGGCGAAATTAAGCGTTTTTGTACAACTTCATAGAAATAGCTGTAACTTTTGATAGAAGACTCAGACAAACATGTTTATGGCCTTATATTATAGAACTCAAGGTCCCCGTGCTGGGAAAACAGGTTTTGCAGCTGTTTGAGCTAAGATTTCCAAGTTATTCACATAATGAAAACCTATACTTTGTTTCAGTCGAGTTCCCCATTCAAATGCATGTAACAGTGAGAAACGCACTGTCTTGGCGAAAGAAAGCGTTTTTGTACAACTTCATATGAATAGCTGTAACTTTTGATAGAAGACTCGGATACACATGTTTATGGCTTTATCTTATAGAACTCAAGGTCTCCGTGCTGGGAAAACAGGTTTTGCAGCTGTTTGAGCTAAGATTTCCAAGTTATTCACATAATGAAAACCTATACTTTGTTTCAGTCGAGTTCCCCATTCAAATGCATGTAACAGTGAGAAACGCACTGTCTTGGCGAAATTAAGCGTTTTTGTACAACTTCATAGAAATAGCTGTAACTTTTGATAGAAGACTCGGATACACATGTTTATGGCTTTATCTTATAGAACTCAAGGTCTCCGTGCTGGGAAAACAGGTTTTGCAGCTGTTTGAGCTAAGATTTCCAAGTTATTCACATAATGAAAACCTATACTTTGTTTCGGTCGAGTTCCCCATTCAAATGCATGTAACAGTGAGAAACGCACTGTCTTGGCGAAAGAAAGCGTTTTTGTACAACTTCATATGAATAGCTGTAACTTTTGATAGAAGACTCGGATACACATGTTTATGGCTTTATCTTATAGAACTCAAGGTTCCCGTGCTGGGAAAACAGGTTTTGCAGCTGTTTGAGCTAAGATTTCCAAGTTATTCACATAATGAAAACCTATACTTTGTTTCAGTCGAGTTCCCCATTCAAATGCATGTAACAGTGAGAAACGCACTGTCTTGGCGAAAGAAAGCGTTTTTGTACAACTTCATATGAATAGCTGTAACTTTTGATAGAAGACTCGGATACACATGTTTATGGCTTTATCTTATAGAACTCAAGGTTCCCGTGCTGGGAAAACAGGTTTTGCAGCTGTTTGAGCTAAGATTTCCAAGTTATTCACATAATGAAAACCTATACTTTGTTTCAGTCGAGTTCCCCATTCAAATGCATGTAACAGTGAGAAACGCACTGTCTTGGCGAAATTAAGCGTTTTTGTACAACTTCATAGAAATAGCTGTAACTTTTGATAGAAGACTCAGACAAACATGTTTATGGCCTTATATTATAGAACTCAAGGTCCCCGTGCTGGGAAAACAGGTTTTGCAGCTGTTTGAGCTAAGATTTCCAAGTTATTCACATAATGAAAACCTATACTTTGTTTCAGTCGAGTTCCCCATTCAAATGCATGTAACAGTGAGAAACGCACTGTCTTGGCGAAAGAAAGCGTTTTTGTACAACTTCATAGAAATAGCTGTAACTTTTGATAGAAGACTCAGACAAACATGTTTATGGCCTTATATTATAGAACTCAAGGTCTCCGTGCTGGGAAAACAGGTTTTGCAGCTGTTTGAGCTAGGATTTCCAAGTTATTCACATAATGAAAACCTATACTTTGTTTCAGTCGAGTTCCCCATTCAAATGCATGTAACAGTGAGAAACGCACTGTCTTGGCGAAATTAAGCGTTTTTGTACACCTTCATAGAAATAGCTGTAACTTTTGATAGAAGACTCAGACAAACATGTTTATGGCCTTATATTATAGAACTCAAGGTCTCCGTGCTGGGAAAACAGGTTTTGCAGCTGTTTGAGCTAAGATTTCCAAGTTATTCACATAATGAAAACCTATACTTTGTTTCGGTCGAGTTCCCCATTCAAATGCATGTAACAGTGAGAAACGCACTGTCTTGGCGAAAGAAAGCGTTTTTGTACAACTTCATATGAATAGCTGTAACTTTTGATAGAAGACTCGGATACACATGTTTATGGCTTTATCTTATAGAACTCAAGGTTCCCGTGCTGGGAAAACAGGTTTTGCAGCTGTTTGAGCTAAGATTTCCAAGTTATTCACATAATGAAAACCTATACTTTGTTTCAGTCGAGTTCCCCATTCAAATGCATGTAACAGTGAGAAACGCACTGTCTTGGCGAAAGAAAGCGTTTTTGTACAACTTCATAGAAATAGCTGTAACTTTTGATAGAAGACTCAGACAAACATGTTTATGGCCTTATATTATAGAACTCAAGGTCTCCGTGCTGGGAAAACAGGTTTTGCAGCTGTTTGAGCTAAGATTTCCAAGTTATTCACATAATGAAAACCTATACTTTGTTTCGGTCGAGTTCCCCATTCAAATGCATGTAACAGTGAGAAACGCACTGTCTTGGCGAAAGAAAGCGTTTTTGTACAACTTCATAGAAATAGCTGTAACTTTTGATAGAAGACTCAGACAAACATGTTTATGGCCTTATATTATAGAACTCAAGGTCTCCGTGCTGGGAAAACAGGTTTTGCAGCTGTTTGAGCTAAGATTTCCAAGTTATTCACATAATGAAAACCTATACTTTGTTTCGGTCGAGTTCCCCATTCAAATGCATGTAACAGTGAGAAACGCACTGTCTTGGCGAAAGAAAGCGTTTTTGTACAACTTCATATGAATAGCTGTAACTTTTGATAGAAGACTCGGATACACATGTTTATGGCTTTATCTTATAGAACTCAAGGTTCCCGTGCTGGGAAAACAGGTTTTGCAGCTGTTTGAGCTAAGATTTCCAAGTTATTCACATAATGAAAACCTATACTTTGTTTCAGTCGAGTTCCCCATTCAAATGCATGTAACAGTGAGAAACGCACTGTCTTGGCGAAAGAAAGCGTTTTTGTACAACTTCATAGAAATAGCTGTAACTTTTGATAGAAGACTCAGACAAACATGTTTATGGCCTTATATTATAGAACTCAAGGTCTCCGTGCTGGGAAAACAGGTTTTGCAGCTGTTTGAGCTAAGATTTCCAAGTTATTCACATAATGAAAACCTATACTTTGTTTCGGTCGAGTTCCCCATTCAAATGCATGTAACAGTGAGAAACGCACTGTCTTGGCGAAAGAAAGCGTTTTTGTACAACTTCATATGAATAGCTGTAACTTTTGATAGAAGACTCGGATACACATGTTTATGGCTTTATCTTATAGAACTCAAGGTTCCCGTGCTGGGAAAACAGGTTTTGCAGCTGTTTGAGCTAAGATTTCCAAGTTATTCACATAATGAAAACCTATACTTTGTTTCAGTCGAGTTCCCCATTCAAATGCATGTAACAGTGAGAAACGCACTGTCTTGGCGAAATTAAGCGTTTTTGTACAACTTCATAGAAATAGCTGTAACTTTTGATAGAAGACTCAGACAAACATGTTTATGGCCTTATATTATAGAACTCAAGGTCTCCGTGCTGGGAAAACAGGTTTTGCAGCTGTTTGAGCTAAGATTTCCAAGTTATTCACATAATGAAAACCTATACTTTGTTTCAGTCGAGTTCCCCATTCAAATGCATGTAACAGTGAGAAACGCACTGTCTTGGCGAAAGAAAGCGTTTTTGTACAACTTCATATGAATAGCTGTAACTTTTGATAGAAGACTCGGATACACATGTTTATGGCTTTATCTTATAGAACTCAAGGTTCCCGTGCTGGGAAAACAGGTTTTGCAGCTGTTTGAGCTAAGATTTCCAAGTTATTCACATAATGAAAACCTATACTTTGTTTCAGTCGAGTTCCCCATTCAAATGCATGTAACAGTGAGAAACGCACTGTCTTGGCGAAATTAAGCGTTTTTGTACAACTTCATAGAAATAGCTGTAACTTTTGATAGAAGACTCAGACAAACATGTTTATGGCCTTATATTATAGAACTCAAGGTCTCCGTGCTGGGAAAACAGGTTTTGCAGCTGTTTGAGCTAAGATTTCCAAGTTATTCACATAATGAAAACCTATACTTTGTTTCAGTCGAGTTCCCCATTCAAATGCATGTAACAGTGAGAAACGCACTGTCTTGGCGAAATTAAGCGTTTTTGTACAACTTTATAGAAATAGCTGTAACTTTTGATAGAAGACTCAGACAAACATGTTTATGGCCTCATATTATAGAACTCAAGGTCCCCGTGCTGGGAAAACAGGTTTTGCAGCTGTTTGAGCTAAGATTTCCAAGTTATTCGCATAATGAAAACCTATACTTTGTTTCGGTCGAGTTCCCCATTCAAATGCATGTAACAGTGAGAAACGCACTGTCTTGGCGAAAGAAAGCGTTTTTGTACAACTTCATATGAATAGCTGTAACTTTTGATAGAAGACTCGGATACACATGTTTATGGCTTTATCTTATAGAACTCAAGGTCTCCGTGCTGGGAAAACAGGTTTTGCAGCTGTTTGAGCTAAGATTTCCAAGTTATTCACATAATGAAAACCTATACTTTGTTTCGGTCGAGTTCCCCATTCAAATGCATGTAACAGTGAGAAACGCACTGTCTTGGCGAAAGAAAGCGTTTTTGTACAACTTCATAGAAATAGCTGTAACTTTTGATAGAAGACTCAGACAAACATGTTTATGGCCTTATATTATAGAACTCAAGGTCCCCGTGCTGGGAAAACAGGTTTTGCAGCTGTTTGAGCTAAGATTTCCAAGTTATTCACATAATGAAAACCTATACTTTGTTTCGGTCGAGTTCCCCATTCAAATGCATGTAACAGTGAGAAACGCACTGTCTTGGCGAAAGAAAGCGTTTTTGTACAACTTCATATGAATAGCTGTAACTTTTGATAGAAGACTCGGATACACATGTTTATGGCTTTATCTTATAGAACTCAAGGTTCCCTTGCTGGGAAAACAGGTTTTGCAGCTGTTTGAGCTAAGATTTCCAAGTTATTCACATAATGAAAACCTATACTTTGTTTCAGTCGAGTTCCCCATTCAAATGCATGTAACAGTGAGAAACGCACTGTCTTGGCGAAAGAAAGCGTTTTTGTACAACTTCATAGAAATAGCTGTAACTTTTGATAGAAGACTCAGACAAACATGTTTATGGCCTTATATTATAGAACTCAAGGTCTCCGTGCTGGGAAAACAGGTTTTGCAGCTGTTTGAGCTAAGATTTCCAAGTTATTCACATAATGAAAACCTATACTTTGTTTCGGTCGAGTTCCCCATTCAAATGCATGTAACAGTGAGAAACGCACTGTCTTGGCGAAAGAAAGCGTTTTTGTACAACTTCATAGAAATAGCTGTAACTTTTGATAGAAGACTCAGACAAACATGTTTATGGCCTTATATTATAGAACTCAAGGTCTCCGTGCTGGGAAAACAGGTTTTGCAGCTGTTTGAGCTAAGATTTCCAAGTTATTCACATAATGAAAACCTATACTTTGTTTCGGTCGAGTTCCCCATTCAAATGCATGTAACAGTGAGAAACGCACTGTCTTGGCGAAAGAAAGCGTTTTTGTACAACTTCATAGAAATAGCTGTAACTTTTGATAGAAGACTCGGATACACATGTTTATGGCTTTATCTTATAGAACTCAAGGTTCCCGTGCTGGGAAAACAGGTTTTGCAGCTGTTTGAGCTAAGATTTCCAAGTTATTCACATAATGAAAACCTATACTTTGTTTCAGTCGAGTTCCCCATTCAAATGCATGTAACAGTGAGAAACGCACTGTCTTGGCGAAAGAAAGCGTTTTTGTACAACTTCATAGAAATAGCTGTAACTTTTGATAGAAGACTCAGACAAACATGTTTATGGCCTTATATTATAGAACTCAAGGTCTCCGTGCTGGGAAAACAGGTTTTGCAGCTGTTTGAGCTAAGATTTCCAAGTTATTCACATAATGAAAACCTATACTTTGTTTCGGTCGAGTTCCCCATTCAAATGCATGTAACAGTGAGAAACGCACTGTCTTGGCGAAAGAAAGCGTTTTTGTACAACTTCATAGAAATAGCTGTAACTTTTGATAGAAGACTCGGATACACATGTTTATGGCTTTATCTTATAGAACTCAAGGTTCCCGTGCTGGGAAAACAGGTTTTGCAGCTGTTTGAGCTAAGATTTCCAAGTTATTCACATAATGAAAACCTATACTTTGTTTCAGTCGAGTTCCCCATTCAAATGCATGTAACAGTGAGAAACGCACTGTCTTGGCGAAAGAAAGCGTTTTTGTACAACTTCATAGAAATAGCTGTAACTTTTGATAGAAGACTCAGACAAACATGTTTATGGCCTTATATTATAGAACTCAAGGTCTCCGTGCTGGGAAAACAGGTTTTGCAGCTGTTTGAGCTAAGATTTCCAAGTTATTCACATAATGAAAACCTATACTTTGTTTCGGTCGAGTTCCCCATTCAAATGCATGTAACAGTGAGAAACGCACTGTCTTGGCGAAAGAAAGCGTTTTTGTACAACTTCATATGAATAGCTGTAACTTTTGATAGAAGACTCGGATACACATGTTTATGGCTTTATCTTATAGAACTCAAGGTTCCCGTGCTGGGAAAACAGGTTTTGCAGCTGTTTGAGCTAAGATTTCCAAGTTATTCACATAATGAAAACCTATACTTTGTTTCAGTCGAGTTCCCCATTCAAATGCATGTAACAGTGAGAAACGCACTGTCTTGGCGAAAGAAAGCGTTTTTGTACAACTTCATATGAATAGCTGTAACTTTTGATAGAAGACTCGGATACACATGTTTATGGCTTTATCTTATAGAACTCAAGGTTCCCGTGCTGGGAAAACAGGTTTTGCAGCTGTTTGAGCTAAGATTTCCAAGTTATTCACATAATGAAAACCTATACTTTATTTCAGTCGAGTTCCCCATTCAAATGCATGTAACAGTGAGAAACGCACTGTCTTGGCGAAATTAAGCGTTTTTGTACAACTTCATAGAAATAGCTGTAACTTTTGATAGAAGACTCAGACAAACATGTTTATGGCCTTATATTATAGAACTCAAGGTCCCCGTGCTGGGAAAACAGGTTTTGCAGCTGTTTGAGCTAAGATTTCCAAGTTATTCACATAATGAAAACCTATACTTTGTTTCAGTCGAGTTCCCCATTCAAATGCATGTAACAGTGAGAAACGCACTGTCTTGGCGAAAGAAAGCGTTTTTGTACAACTTCATAGAAATAGCTGTAACTTTTGATAGAAGACTCAGACAAACATGTTTATGGCCTTATATTATAGAACTCAAGGTCTCCGTGCTGGGAAAACAGGTTTTGCAGCTGTTTGAGCTAAGATTTCCAAGTTATTCACATAATGAAAACCTATACTTTGTTTCGGTCGAGTTCCCCATTCAAATGCATGTAACAGTGAGAAACGCACTGTCTTGGCGAAAGAAAGCGTTTTTGTACAACTTCATAGAAATAGCTGTAACTTTTGATAGAAGACTCAGACAAACATGTTTATGGCCTTATATTATAGAACTCAAGGTCTCCGTGCTGGGAAAACAGGTTTTGCAGCTGTTTGAGCTAAGATTTCCAAGTTATTCACATAATGAAAACCTATACTTTGTTTCGGTCGAGTTCCCCATTCAAATGCATGTAACAGTGAGAAACGCACTGTCTTGGCGAAAGAAAGCGTTTTTGTACAACTTCATAGAAATAGCTGTAACTTTTGATAGAAGACTCAGACAAACATGTTTATGGCCTTATATTATAGAACTCAAGGTCTCCGTGCTGGGAAAACAGGTTTTGCAGCTGTTTGAGCTAAGATTTCCAAGTTATTCACATAATGAAAACCTATACTTTGTTTCGGTCGAGTTCCCCATTCAAATGCATGTAACAGTGAGAAACGCACTGTCTTGGCGAAAGAAAGCGTTTTTGTACAACTTCATATGAATAGCTGTAACTTTTGATAGAAGACTCGGATACACATGTTTATGGCTTTATCTTATAGAACTCAAGGTTCCCGTGCTGGGAAAACAGGTTTTGCAGCTGTTTGAGCTAAGATTTCCAAGTTATTCACATAATGAAAACCTATACTTTATTTCAGTCGAGTTCCCCATTCAAATGCATGTAACAGTGAGAAACGCACTGTCTTGGCGAAATTAAGCGTTTTTGTACAACTTCATAGAAATAGCTGTAACTTTTGATAGAAGACTCAGACAAACATGTTTATGGCCTTATATTATAGAACTCAAGGTCTCCGTGCTGGGAAAACAGGTTTTGCAGCTGTTTGAGCTAAGATTTCCAAGTTATTCACATAATGAAAACCTATACTTTGTTTCGGTCGAGTTCCCCATTCAAATGCATGTAACAGTGAGAAACGCACTGTCTTGGCGAAAGAAAGCGTTTTTGTACAACTTCATAGAAATAGCTGTAACTTTTGATAGAAGACTCAGACAAACATGTTTATGGCCTTATATTATAGAACTCAAGGTCTCCGTGCTGGGAAAACAGGTTTTGCAGCTGTTTGAGCTAAGATTTCCAAGTTATTCACATAATGAAAACCTATACTTTGTTTCGGTCGAGTTCCCCATTCAAATGCATGTAACAGTGAGAAACGCACTGTCTTGGCGAAAGAAAGCGTTTTTGTACAACTTCATAGAAATAGCTGTAACTTTTGATAGAAGACTCAGACAAACATGTTTATGGCCTTATATTATAGAACTCAAGGTCTCCGTGCTGGGAAAACAGGTTTTGCAGCTGTTTGAGCTAAGATTTCCAAGTTATTCACATAATGAAAACCTATACTTTGTTTCGGTCGAGTTCCCCATTCAAATGCATGTAACAGTGAGAAACGCACTGTCTTGGCGAAATTAAGCGTTTTTGTACAACTTCATAGAAATAGCTGTAACTTTTGATAGAAGACTCAGACAAACATGTTTATGGCTTTATCTTATAGAACTCAAGGTTCCCGTGCTGGGAAAACAGGTTTTGCAGCTGTTTGAGCTAAGATTTCCAAGTTATTCACATAATGAAAACCTATACTTTGTTTCAGTCGAGTTCCCCATTCAAATGCATGTAACAGTGAGAAACGCACTGTCTTGGCGAAATTAAGCGTTTTTGTACAACTTCATAGAAATAGCTGTAACTTTTGATAGAAGACTCAGACAAACATGTTTATGGCCTTATATTATAGAACTCAAGGTCCCCGTGCTGGGAAAACAGGTTTTGCAGCTGTTTGAGCTAAGATTTCCAAGTTATTCACATAATGAAAACCTATACTTTGTTTCAGTCGAGTTCCCCATTCAAATGCATGTAACAGTGAGAAACGCACTGTCTTGGCGAAAGAAAGCGTTTTTGTACAACTTCATATGAATAGCTGTAACTTTTGATAGAAGACTCGGATACACATGTTTATGGCTTTATCTTATAGAACTCAAGATTCCCGTGCTGGGAAAACAGGTTTTGCAGCTGTTTGAGCTAAGATTTCCAAGTTATTCACATAATGAAAACCTATACTTTATTTCAGTCGAGTTCCCCATTCAAATGCATGTAACAGTGAGAAACGCACTGTCTTGGCGAAATTAAGCGTTTTTGTACAACTTCATAGAAATAGCTGTAACTTTTGATAGAAGACTCAGACAAACATGTTTATGGCCTTATATTATAGAACTCAAGGTCCCCGTGCTGGGAAAACAGGTTTTGCAGCTGTTTGAGCTAAGATTTCCAAGTTATTCACATAATGAAAACCTATACTTTGTTTCAGTCGAGTTCCCCATTCAAATGCATGTAACAGTGAGAAACGCACTGTCTTGGCGAAAGAAAGCGTTTTTGTACAACTTCATAGAAATAGCTGTAACTTTTGATAGAAGACTCAGACAAACATGTTTATGGCCTTATATTATAGAACTCAAGGTCTCCGTGCTGGGAAAACAGGTTTTGCAGCTGTTTGAGCTAAGATTTCCAAGTTATTCACATAATGAAAACCTATACTTTGTTTCGGTCGAGTTCCCCATTCAAATGCATGTAACAGTGAGAAACGCACTGTCTTGGCGAAAGAAAGCGTTTTTGTACAACTTCATAGAAATAGCTGTAACTTTTGATAGAAGACTCAGACAAACATGTTTATGGCCTTATATTATAGAACTCAAGGTCTCCGTGCTGGGAAAACGGGTTTTGCAGCTGTTTGAGCTAAGATTTCCAAGTTATTCACATAATGAAAACCTATACTTTGTTTCGGTCGAGTTCCCCATTCAAATGCATGTAACAGTGAGAAACGCACTGTCTTGGCGAAAGAAAGCGTTTTTGTACAACTTCATATGAATAGCTGTAACTTTTGATAGAAGACTCGGATACACATGTTTATGGCTTTATCTTATAGAACTCAAGGTTCCCGTGCTGGGAAAACAGGTTTTGCAGCTGTTTGAGCTAAGATTTCCAAGTTATTCACATAATGAAAACCTATACTTTATTTCAGTCGAGTTCCCCATTCAAATGCATGTAACAGTGAGAAACGCACTGTCTTGGCGAAATTAAGCGTTTTTGTACAACTTCATAGAAATAGCTGTAACTTTTGATAGAAGACTCAGACAAACATGTTTATGGCCTTATATTATAGAACTCAAGGTCCCCGTGCTGGGAAAACAGGTTTTGCAGCTGTTTGAGCTAAGATTTCCAAGTTATTCACATAATGAAAACCTATACTTTGTTTCAGTCGAGTTCCCCATTCAAATGCATGTAACAGTGAGAAACGCACTGTCTTGGCGAAAGAAAGCGTTTTTGTACAACTTCATATGAATAGCTGTAACTTTTGATAGAAGACTCGGATACACATGTTTATGGCTTTATCTTATAGAACTCAAGGTTCCCGTGCTGGGAAAACAGGTTTTGCAGCTGTTTGAGCTAAGATTTCCAAGTTATTCACATAATGAAAACCTATACTTTATTTCAGTCGAGTTCCCCATTCAAATGCATGTAACAGTGAGAAACGCACTGTCTTGGCGAAATTAAGCGTTTTTGTACAACTTCATAGAAATAGCTGTAACTTTTGATAGAAGACTCAGACAAACATGTTTATGGCCTTATATTATAGAACTCAAGGTCCCCGTGCTGGGAAAACAGGTTTTGCAGCTGTTTGAGCTAAGATTTCCAAGTTATTCACATAATGAAAACCTATACTTTGTTTCAGTCGAGTTCCCCATTCAAATGCATGTAACAGTGAGAAACGCACTGTCTTGGCGAAAGAAAGCGTTTTTGTACAACTTCATAGAAATAGCTGTAACTTTTGATAGAAGACTCAGACAAACATGTTTATGGCCTTATATTATAGAACTCAAGGTCTCCGTGCTGGGAAAACAGGTTTTGCAGCTGTTTGAGCTAAGATTTCCAAGTTATTCACATAATGAAAACCTATACTTTGTTTCGGTCGAGTTCCCCATTCAAATGCATGTAACAGTGAGAAACGCACTGTCTTGGCGAAAGAAAGCGTTTTTGTACAACTTCATAGAAATAGCTGTAACTTTTGATAGAAGACTCAGACAAACATGTTTATGGCCTTATATTATAGAACTCAAGGTCTCCGTGCTGGGAAAACAGGTTTTGCAGCTGTTTGAGCTAAGATTTCCAAGTTATTCACATAATGAAAACCTATACTTTGTTTCGGTCGAGTTCCCCATTCAAATGCATGTAACAGTGAGAAACGCACTGTCTTGGCGAAAGAAAGCGTTTTTGTACAACTTCATAGAAATAGCTGTAACTTTTGATAGAAGACTCAGACAAACATGTTTATGGCCTTATATTATAGAACTCAAGGTCTCCGTGCTGGGAAAACAGGTTTTGCAGCTGTTTGAGCTAAGATTTCCAAGTTATTCACATAATGAAAACCTATACTTTGTTTCGGTCGAGTTCCCCATTCAAATGCATGTAACAGTGAGAAACGCACTGTCTTGGCGAAAGAAAGCGTTTTTGTACAACTTCATATGAATAGCTGTAACTTTTGATAGAAGACTCGGATACACATGTTTATGGCTTTATCTTATAGAACTCAAGGTTCCCGTGCTGGGAAAACAGGTTTTGCAGCTGTTTGAGCTAAGATTTCCAAGTTATTCACATAATGAAAACCTATACTTTATTTCAGTCGAGTTCCCCATTCAAATGCATGTAACAGTGAGAAACGCACTGTCTTGGCGAAATTAAGCGTTTTTGTACAACTTCATAGAAATAGCTGTAACTTTTGATAGAAGACTCAGACAAACATGTTTATGGCCTTATATTATAGAACTCAAGGTCCCCGTGCTGGGAAAACAGGTTTTGCAGCTGTTTGAGCTAAGATTTCCAAGTTATTCACATAATGAAAACCTATACTTTGTTTCAGTCGAGTTCCCCATTCAAATGCATGTAACAGTGAGAAACGCACTGTCTTGGCGAAAGAAAGCGTTTTTGTACAACTTCATAGAAATAGCTGTAACTTTTGATAGAAGACTCAGACAAACATGTTTATGGCCTTATATTATAGAACTCAAGGTCTCCGTGCTGGGAAAACAGGTTTTGCAGCTGTTTGAGCTAAGATTTCCAAGTTATTCACATAATGAAAACCTATACTTTGTTTCGGTCGAGTTCCCCATTCAAATGCATGTAACAGTGAGAAACGCACTGTCTTGGCGAAAGAAAGCGTTTTTGTACAACTTCATATGAATAGCTGTAACTTTTGATAGAAGACTCGGATACACATGTTTATGGCTTTATCTTATAGAACTCAAGGTTCCCGTGCTGGGAAAACAGGTTTTGCAGCTGTTTGAGCTAAGATTTCCAAGTTATTCACATAATGAAAACCTATACTTTATTTCAGTCGAGTTCCCCATTCAAATGCATGTAACAGTGAGAAACGCACTGTCTTGGCGAAATTAAGCGTTTTTGTACAACTTCATAGAAATAGCTGTAACTTTTGATAGAAGACTCAGACAAACATGTTTATGGCCTTATATTATAGAACTCAAGGTCCCCGTGCTGGGAAAACAGGTTTTGCAGCTGTTTGAGCTAAGATTTCCAAGTTATTCACATAATGAAAACCTATACTTTGTTTCAGTCGAGTTCCCCATTCAAATGCATGTAACAGTGAGAAACGCACTGTCTTGGCGAAAGAAAGCGTTTTTGTACAACTTCATATGAATAGCTGTAACTTTTGATAGAAGACTCGGATACACATGTTTATGGCTTTATCTTATAGAACTCAAGGTTCCCGTGCTGGGAAAACAGGTTTTGCAGCTGTTTGAGCTAAGATTTCCAAGTTATTCACATAATGAAAACCTATACTTTATTTCAGTCGAGTTCCCCATTCAAATGCATGTAACAGTGAGAAACGCACTGTCTTGGCGAAATTAAGCGTTTTTGTACAACTTCATAGAAATAGCTGTAACTTTTGATAGAAGACTCAGACAAACATGTTTATGGCCTTATATTATAGAACTCAAGGTCCCCGTGCTGGGAAAACAGGTTTTGCAGCTGTTTGAGCTAAGATTTCCAAGTTATTCACATAATGAAAACCTATACTTTGTTTCAGTCGAGTTCCCCATTCAAATGCATGTAACAGTGAGAAACGCACTGTCTTGGCGAAAGAAAGCGTTTTTGTACAACTTCATAGAAATAGCTGTAACTTTTGATAGAAGACTCAGACAAACATGTTTATGGCCTTATATTATAGAACTCAAGGTCTCCGTGCTGGGAAAACAGGTTTTGCAGCTGTTTGAGCTAAGATTTCCAAGTTATTCACATAATGAAAACCTATACTTTGTTTCGGTCGAGTTCCCCATTCAAATGCATGTAACAGTGAGAAACGCACTGTCTTGGCGAAAGAAAGCGTTTTTGTACAACTTCATAGAAATAGCTGTAACTTTTGATAGAAGACTCAGACAAACATGTTTATGGCCTTATATTATAGAACTCAAGGTCTCCGTGCTGGGAAAACAGGTTTTGCAGCTGTTTGAGCTAAGATTTCCAAGTTATTCACATAATGAAAACCTATACTTTGTTTCGGTCGAGTTCCCCATTCAAATGCATGTAACAGTGAGAAACGCACTGTCTTGGCGAAAGAAAGCGTTTTTGTACAACTTCATAGAAATAGCTGTAACTTTTGATAGAAGACTCAGACAAACATGTTTATGGCCTTATATTATAGAACTCAAGGTCTCCGTGCTGGGAAAACGGGTTTTGCAGCTGTTTGAGCTAAGATTTCCAAGTTATTCACATAATGAAAACCTATACTTTGTTTCGGTCGAGTTCCCCATTCAAATGCATGTAACAGTGAGAAACGCACTGTCTTGGCGAAAGAAAGCGTTTTTGTACAACTTCATATGAATAGCTGTAACTTTTGATAGAAGACTCGGATACACATGTTTATGGCTTTATCTTATAGAACTCAAGGTTCCCGTGCTGGGAAAACAGGTTTTGCAGCTGTTTGAGCTAAGATTTCCAAGTTATTCACATAATGAAAACCTATACTTTATTTCAGTCGAGTTCCCCATTCAAATGCATGTAACAGTGAGAAACGCACTGTCTTGGCGAAATTAAGCGTTTTTGTACAACTTCATAGAAATAGCTGTAACTTTTGATAGAAGACTCAGACAAACATGTTTATGGCCTTATATTATAGAACTCAAGGTCCCCGTGCTGGGAAAACAGGTTTTGCAGCTGTTTGAGCTAAGATTTCCAAGTTATTCACATAATGAAAACCTATACTTTGTTTCAGTCGAGTTCCCCATTCAAATGCATGTAACAGTGAGAAACGCACTGTCTTGGCGAAAGAAAGCGTTTTTGTACAACTTCATATGAATAGCTGTAACTTTTGATAGAAGACTCGGATACACATGTTTATGGCTTTATCTTATAGAACTCAAGGTTCCCGTGCTGGGAAAACAGGTTTTGCAGCTGTTTGAGCTAAGATTTCCAAGTTATTCACATAATGAAAACCTATACTTTATTTCAGTCGAGTTCCCCATTCAAATGCATGTAACAGTGAGAAACGCACTGTCTTGGCGAAATTAAGCGTTTTTGTACAACTTCATAGAAATAGCTGTAACTTTTGATAGAAGACTCAGACAAACATGTTTATGGCCTTATATTATAGAACTCAAGGTCCCCGTGCTGGGAAAACAGGTTTTGCAGCTGTTTGAGCTAAGATTTCCAAGTTATTCACATAATGAAAACCTATACTTTGTTTCAGTCGAGTTCCCCATTCAAATGCATGTAACAGTGAGAAACGCACTGTCTTGGCGAAAGAAAGCGTTTTTGTACAACTTCATAGAAATAGCTGTAACTTTTGATAGAAGACTCAGACAAACATGTTTATGGCCTTATATTATAGAACTCAAGGTCTCCGTGCTGGGAAAACAGGTTTTGCAGCTGTTTGAGCTAAGATTTCCAAGTTATTCACATAATGAAAACCTATACTTTGTTTCGGTCGAGTTCCCCATTCAAATGCATGTAACAGTGAGAAACGCACTGTCTTGGCGAAAGAAAGCGTTTTTGTACAACTTCATAGAAATAGCTGTAACTTTTGATAGAAGACTCAGACAAACATGTTTATGGCCTTATATTATAGAACTCAAGGTCTCCGTGCTGGGAAAACAGGTTTTGCAGCTGTTTGAGCTAAGATTTCCAAGTTATTCACATAATGAAAACCTATACTTTGTTTCGGTCGAGTTCCCCATTCAAATGCATGTAACAGTGAGAAACGCACTGTCTTGGCGAAAGAAAGCGTTTTTGTACAACTTCATAGAAATAGCTGTAACTTTTGATAGAAGACTCAGACAAACATGTTTATGGCCTTATATTATAGAACTCAAGGTCTCCGTGCTGGGAAAACAGGTTTTGCAGCTGTTTGAGCTAAGATTTCCAAGTTATTCACATAATGAAAACCTATACTTTGTTTCGGTCGAGTTCCCCATTCAAATGCATGTAACAGTGAGAAACGCACTGTCTTGGCGAAAGAAAGCGTTTTTGTACAACTTCATATGAATAGCTGTAACTTTTGATAGAAGACTCGGATACACATGTTTATGGCTTTATCTTATAGAACTCAAGGTTCCCGTGCTGGGAAAACAGGTTTTGCAGCTGTTTGAGCTAAGATTTCCAAGTTATTCACATAATGAAAACCTATACTTTATTTCAGTCGAGTTCCCCATTCAAATGCATGTAACAGTGAGAAACGCACTGTCTTGGCGAAATTAAGCGTTTTTGTACAACTTCATAGAAATAGCTGTAACTTTTGATAGAAGACTCAGACAAACATGTTTATGGCCTTATATTATAGAACTCAAGGTCCCCGTGCTGGGAAAACAGGTTTTGCAGCTGTTTGAGCTAAGATTTCCAAGTTATTCACATAATGAAAACCTATACTTTGTTTCAGTCGAGTTCCCCATTCAAATGCATGTAACAGTGAGAAACGCACTGTCTTGGCGAAAGAAAGCGTTTTTGTACAACTTCATATGAATAGCTGTAACTTTTGATAGAAGACTCGGATACACATGTTTATGGCTTTATCTTATAGAACTCAAGGTTCCCGTGCTGGGAAAACAGGTTTTGCAGCTGTTTGAGCTAAGATTTCCAAGTTATTCACATAATGAAAACCTATACTTTATTTCAGTCGAGTTCCCCATTCAAATGCATGTAACAGTGAGAAACGCACTGTCTTGGCGAAATTAAGCGTTTTTGTACAACTTCATAGAAATAGCTGTAACTTTTGATAGAAGACTCAGACAAACATGTTTATGGCCTTATATTATAGAACTCAAGGTCCCCGTGCTGGGAAAACAGGTTTTGCAGCTGTTTGAGCTAAGATTTCCAAGTTATTCACATAATGAAAACCTATACTTTGTTTCAGTCGAGTTCCCCATTCAAATGCATGTAACAGTGAGAAACGCACTGTCTTGGCGAAAGAAAGCGTTTTTGTACAACTTCATAGAAATAGCTGTAACTTTTGATAGAAGACTCAGACAAACATGTTTATGGCCTTATATTATAGAACTCAAGGTCTCCGTGCTGGGAAAACAGGTTTTGCAGCTGTTTGAGCTAAGATTTCCAAGTTATTCACATAATGAAAACCTATACTTTGTTTCGGTCGAGTTCCCCATTCAAATGCATGTAACAGTGAGAAACGCACTGTCTTGGCGAAAGAAAGCGTTTTTGTACAACTTCATATGAATAGCTGTAACTTTTGATAGAAGACTCGGATACACATGTTTATGGCTTTATCTTATAGAACTCAAGGTTCCCGTGCTGGGAAAACAGGTTTTGCAGCTGTTTGAGCTAAGATTTCCAAGTTATTCACATAATGAAAACCTATACTTTGTTTCGGTCGAGTTCCCCATTCAAATGCATGTAACAGTGAGAAACGCACTGTCTTGGCGAAAGAAAGCGTTTTTGTACAACTTCATATGAATAGCTGTAACTTTTGATAGAAGACTCGGATACACATGTTTATGGCTTTATCTTATAGAACTCAAGGTTCCCGTGCTGGGAAAACAGGTTTTGCAGCTGTTTGAGCTAAGATTTCCAAGTTATTCACATAATGAAAACCTATACTTTATTTCAGTCGAGTTCCCCATTCAAATGCATGTAACAGTGAGAAACGCACTGTCTTGGCGAAATTAAGCGTTTTTGTACAACTTCATAGAAATAGCTGTAACTTTTGATAGAAGACTCAGACAAACATGTTTATGGCCTTATATTATAGAACTCAAGGTCCCCGTGCTGGGAAAACAGGTTTTGCAGCTGTTTGAGCTAAGATTTCCAAGTTATTCACATAATGAAAACCTATACTTTGTTTCAGTCGAGTTCCCCATTCAAATGCATGTAACAGTGAGAAACGCACTGTCTTGGCGAAAGAAAGCGTTTTTGTACAACTTCATATGAATAGCTGTAACTTTTGATAGAAGACTCGGATACACATGTTTATGGCTTTATCTTATAGAACTCAAGGTTCCCGTGCTGGGAAAACAGGTTTTGCAGCTGTTTGAGCTAAGATTTCCAAGTTATTCACATAATGAAAACCTATACTTTATTTCAGTCGAGTTCCCCATTCAAATGCATGTAACAGTGAGAAACGCACTGTCTTGGCGAAATTAAGCGTTTTTGTACAACTTCATAGAAATAGCTGTAACTTTTGATAGAAGACTCAGACAAACATGTTTATGGCCTTATATTATAGAACTCAAGGTCCCCGTGCTGGGAAAACAGGTTTTGCAGCTGTTTGAGCTAAGATTTCCAAGTTATTCACATAATGAAAACCTATACTTTGTTTCAGTCGAGTTCCCCATTCAAATGCATGTAACAGTGAGAAACGCACTGTCTTGGCGAAAGAAAGCGTTTTTGTACAACTTCATAGAAATAGCTGTAACTTTTGATAGAAGACTCAGACAAACATGTTTATGGCCTTATATTATAGAACTCAAGGTCTCCGTGCTGGGAAAACAGGTTTTGCAGCTGTTTGAGCTAAGATTTCCAAGTTATTCACATAATGAAAACCTATACTTTGTTTCGGTCGAGTTCCCCATTCAAATGCATGTAACAGTGAGAAACGCACTGTCTTGGCGAAATTAAGCGTTTTTGTACAACTTCATAGAAATAGCTGTAACTTTTGATAGAAGACTCAGACAAACATGTTTATGGCCTTATATTATAGAACTCAAGGTCCCCGTGCTGGGAAAACAGGTTTTGCAGCTGTTTGAGCTAAGATTTCCAAGTTATTCACATAATGAAAACCTATACTTTGTTTCAGTCGAGTTCCCCATTCAAATGCATGTAACAGTGAGAAACGCACTGTCTTGGCGAAAGAAAGCGTTTTTGTACAACTTCATATGAATAGCTGTAACTTTTGATAGAAGACTCGGATACACATGTTTATGGCTTTATCTTATAGAACTCAAGGTTCCCGTGCTGGGAAAACAGGTTTTGCAGCTGTTTGAGCTAAGATTTCCAAGTTATTCACATAATGAAAACCTATACTTTGTTTCAGTCGAGTTCCCCATTCAAATGCATGTAACAGTGAGAAACGCACTGTCTTGGCGAAAGAAAGCGTTTTTGTACAACTTCATAGAAATAGCTGTAACTTTTGATAGAAGACTCAGACAAACATGTTTATGGCCTTATATTATAGAACTCAAGGTCTCCGTGCTGGGAAAACAGGTTTTGCAGCTGTTTGAGCTAAGATTTCCAAGTTATTCACATAATGAAAACCTATACTTTGTTTCGGTCGAGTTCCCCATTCAAATGCATGTAACAGTGAGAAACGCACTGTCTTGGCGAAAGAAAGCGTTTTTGTACAACTTCATAGAAATAGCTGTAACTTTTGATAGAAGACTCAGACAAACATGTTTATGGCCTTATATTATAGAACTCAAGGTCTCCGTGCTGGGAAAACAGGTTTTGCAGCTGTTTGAGCTAAGATTTCCAAGTTATTCACATAATGAAAACCTATACTTTGTTTCGGTCGAGTTCCCCATTCAAATGCATGTAACAGTGAGAAACGCACTGTCTTGGCGAAAGAAAGCGTTTTTGTACAACTTCATATGAATAGCTGTAACTTTTGATAGAAGACTCGGATACACATGTTTATGGCTTTATCTTATAGAACTCAAGGTTCCCGTGCTGGGAAAACAGGTTTTGCAGCTGTTTGAGCTAAGATTTCCAAGTTATTCACATAATGAAAACCTATACTTTATTTCAGTCGAGTTCCCCATTCAAATGCATGTAACAGTGAGAAACGCACTGTCTTGGCGAAATTAAGCGTTTTTGTACAACTTCATAGAAATAGCTGTAACTTTTGATAGAAGACTCAGACAAACATGTTTATGGCCTTATATTATAGAACTCAAGGTCCCCGTGCTGGGAAAACAGGTTTTGCAGCTGTTTGAGCTAAGATTTCCAAGTTATTCACATAATGAAAACCTATACTTTGTTTCAGTCGAGTTCCCCATTCAAATGCATGTAACAGTGAGAAACGCACTGTCTTGGCGAAAGAAAGCGTTTTTGTACAACTTCATATGAATAGCTGTAACTTTTGATAGAAGACTCGGATACACATGTTTATGGCTTTATCTTATAGAACTCAAGGTTCCCGTGCTGGGAAAACAGGTTTTGCAGCTGTTTGAGCTAAGATTTCCAAGTTATTCACATAATGAAAACCTATACTTTATTTCAGTCGAGTTCCCCATTCAAATGCATGTAACAGTGAGAAACGCACTGTCTTGGCGAAATTAAGCGTTTTTGTACAACTTCATAGAAATAGCTGTAACTTTTGATAGAAGACTCAGACAAACATGTTTATGGCCTTATATTATAGAACTCAAGGTCCCCGTGCTGGGAAAACAGGTTTTGCAGCTGTTTGAGCTAAGATTTCCAAGTTATTCACATAATGAAAACCTATACTTTGTTTCAGTCGAGTTCCCCATTCAAATGCATGTAACAGTGAGAAACGCACTGTCTTGGCGAAAGAAAGCGTTTTTGTACAACTTCATAGAAATAGCTGTAACTTTTGATAGAAGACTCAGACAAACATGTTTATGGCTTTATCTTATAGAACTCAAGGTCTCCGTGCTGGGAAAACAGGTTTTGCAGCTGTTTGAGCTAAGATTTCCAAGTTATTCACATAATGAAAACCTATACTTTGTTTCGGTCGAGTTCCCCATTCAAATGCATGTAACAGTGAGAAACGCACTGTCTTGGCGAAAGAAAGCGTTTTTGTACAACTTCATAGAAATAGCTGTAACTTTTGATAGAAGACTCAGACAAACATGTTTATGGCCTTATATTATAGAACTCAAGGTCCCCGTGCTGGGAAAACAGGTTTTGCAGCTGTTTGAGCTAAGATTTCCAAGTTATTCACATAATGAAAACCTATACTTTGTTTCAGTCGAGTTCCCCATTCAAATGCATGTAACAGTGAGAAACGCACTGTCTTGGCGAAAGAAAGCGTTTTTGTACAACTTCATATGAATAGCTGTAACTTTTGATAGAAGACTCGGATACACATGTTTATGGCTTTATCTTATAGAACTCAAGGTTCCCGTGCTGGGAAAACAGGTTTTGCAGCTGTTTGAGCTAAGATTTCCAAGTTATTCACATAATGAAAACCTATACTTTGTTTCAGTCGAGTTCCCCATTCAAATGCATGTAACAGTGAGAAACGCACTGTCTTGGCGAAAGAAAGCGTTTTTGTACAACTTCATAGAAATAGCTGTAACTTTTGATAGAAGACTCAGACAAACATGTTTATGGCCTTATATTATAGAACTCAAGGTCTCCGTGCTGGGAAAACAGGTTTTGCAGCTGTTTGAGCTAAGATTTCCAAGTTATTCACATAATGAAAACCTATACTTTGTTTCGGTCGAGTTCCCCATTCAAATGCATGTAACAGTGAGAAACGCACTGTCTTGGCGAAAGAAAGCGTTTTTGTACAACTTCATAGAAATAGCTGTAACTTTTGATAGAAGACTCAGACAAACATGTTTATGGCCTTATATTATAGAACTCAAGGTCTCCGTGCTGGGAAAACAGGTTTTGCAGCTGTTTGAGCTAAGATTTCCAAGTTATTCACATAATGAAAACCTATACTTTGTTTCGGTCGAGTTCCCCATTCAAATGCATGTAACAGTGAGAAACGCACTGTCTTGGCGAAATTAAGCGTTTTTGTACAACTTCATAGAAATAGCTGTAACTTTTGATAGAAGACTCAGACAAACATGTTTATGGCTTTATCTTATAGAACTCAAGGTTCCCGTGCTGGGAAAACAGGTTTTGCAGCTGTTTGAGCTAAGATTTCCAAGTTATTCACATAATGAAAACCTATACTTTGTTTCAGTCGAGTTCCCCATTCAAATGCATGTAACAGTGAGAAACGCACTGTCTTGGCGAAATTAAGCGTTTTTGTACAACTTCATATGAATAGCTGTAACTTTTGATAGAAGACTCAGACAAACATGTTTATGGCTTTATCTTATAGAACTCAAGGTTCCCGTGCTGGGAAAACAGGTTTTGCAGCTGTTTGAGCTAAGATTTCCAAGTTATTCACATAATGAAAACCTATACTTTGTTTCGGTCGAGTTCCCCATTCAAATGCATGTAACAGTGAGAAACGCACTGTCTTGGCGAAAGAAAGCGTTTTTGTACAACTTCATAGAAATAGCTGTAACTTTTGATAGAAGACTCAGACAAACATGTTTATGGCCTTATATTATAGAACTCAAGGTCTCCGTGCTGGGAAAACAGGTTTTGCAGCTGTTTGAGCTAAGATTTCCAAGTTATTCACATAATGAAAACCTATACTTTGTTTCGGTCGAGTTCCCCATTCAAATGCATGTAACAGTGAGAAACGCACTGTCTTGGCGAAAGAAAGCGTTTTTGTACAACTTCATAGAAATAGCTGTAACTTTTGATAGAAGACTCAGACAAACATGTTTATGGCCTTATATTATAGAACTCAAGGTCTCCGTGCTGGGAAAACAGGTTTTGCAGCTGTTTGAGCTAAGATTTCCAAGTTATTCACATAATGAAAACCTATACTTTGTTTCGGTCGAGTTCCCCATTCAAATGCATGTAACAGTGAGAAACGCACTGTCTTGGCGAAAGAAAGCGTTTTTGTACAACTTCATAGAAATAGCTGTAACTTTTGATAGAAGACTCAGACAAACATGTTTATGGCCTTATATTATAGAACTCAAGGTCTCCGTGCTGGGAAAACAGGTTTTGCAGCTGTTTGAGCTAAGATTTCCAAGTTATTCACATAATGAAAACCTATACTTTGTTTCGGTCGAGTTCCCCATTCAAATGCATGTAACAGTGAGAAACGCACTGTCTTGGCGAAATTAAGCGTTTTTGTACAACTTCATAGAAATAGCTGTAACTTTTGATAGAAGACTCAGACAAACATGTTTATGGCTTTATCTTATAGAACTCAAGGTTCCCGTGCTGGGAAAACAGGTTTTGCAGCTGTTTGAGCTAAGATTTCCAAGTTATTCACATAATGAAAACCTATACTTTGTTTCAGTCGAGTTCCCCATTCAAATGCATGTAACAGTGAGAAACGCACTGTCTTGGCGAAATTAAGCGTTTTTGTACAACTTCATAGAAATAGCTGTAACTTTTGATAGAAGACTCAGACAAACATGTTTATGGCCTTATATTATAGAACTCAAGGTCCCCGTGCTGGGAAAACAGGTTTTGCAGCTGTTTGAGCTAAGATTTCCAAGTTATTCACATAATGAAAACCTATACTTTGTTTCAGTCGAGTTCCCCATTCAAATGCATGTAACAGTGAGAAACGCACTGTCTTGGCGAAAGAAAGCGTTTTTGTACAACTTCATATGAATAGCTGTAACTTTTGATAGAAGACTCGGATACACATGTTTATGGCTTTATCTTATAGAACTCAAGGTTCCCGTGCTGGGAAAACAGGTTTTGCAGCTGTTTGAGCTAAGATTTCCAAGTTATTCACATAATGAAAACCTATACTTTATTTCAGTCGAGTTCCCCATTCAAATGCATGTAACAGTGAGAAACGCACTGTCTTGGCGAAATTAAGCGTTTTTGTACAACTTCATAGAAATAGCTGTAACTTTTGATAGAAGACTCAGACAAACATGTTTATGGCCTTATATTATAGAACTCAAGGTCCCCGTGCTGGGAAAACAGGTTTTGCAGCTGTTTGAGCTAAGATTTCCAAGTTATTCACATAATGAAAACCTATACTTTGTTTCAGTCGAGTTCCCCATTCAAATGCATGTAACAGTGAGAAACGCACTGTCTTGGCGAAAGAAAGCGTTTTTGTACAACTTCATAGAAATAGCTGTAACTTTTGATAGAAGACTCAGACAAACATGTTTATGGCCTTATATTATAGAACTCAAGGTCTCCGTGCTGGGAAAACAGGTTTTGCAGCTGTTTGAGCTAAGATTTCCAAGTTATTCACATAATGAAAACCTATACTTTGTTTCGGTCGAGTTCCCCATTCAAATGCATGTAACAGTGAGAAACGCACTGTCTTGGCGAAAGAAAGCGTTTTTGTACAACTTCATAGAAATAGCTGTAACTTTTGATAGAAGACTCAGACAAACATGTTTATGGCCTTATATTATAGAACTCAAGGTCTCCGTGCTGGGAAAACAGGTTTTGCAGCTGTTTGAGCTAAGATTTCCAAGTTATTCACATAATGAAAACCTATACTTTGTTTCGGTCGAGTTCCCCATTCAAATGCATGTAACAGTGAGAAACGCACTGTCTTGGCGAAAGAAAGCGTTTTTGTACAACTTCATATGAATAGCTGTAACTTTTGATAGAAGACTCAGACAAACATGTTTATGGCCTTATATTATAGAACTCAAGGTCTCCGTGCTGGGAAAACAGGTTTTGCAGCTGTTTGAGCTAAGATTTCCAAGTTATTCACATAATGAAAACCTATACTTTGTTTCGGTCGAGTTCCCCATTCAAATGCATGTAACAGTGAGAAACGCACTGTCTTGGCGAAATTAAGCGTTTTTGTACAACTTCATAGAAATAGCTGTAACTTTTGATAGAAGACTCAGACAAACATGTTTATGGCCTTATATTATAGAACTCAAGGTCCCCGTGCTGGGAAAACAGGTTTTGCAGCTGTTTGAGCTAAGATTTCCAAGTTATTCACATAATGAAAACCTATACTTTGTTTCAGTCGAGTTCCCCATTCAAATGCATGTAACAGTGAGAAACGCACTGTCTTGGCGAAAGAAAGCGTTTTTGTACAACTTCATATGAATAGCTGTAACTTTTGATAGAAGACTCGGATACACATGTTTATGGCTTTATCTTATAGAACTCAAGGTTCCCGTGCTGGGAAAACAGGTTTTGCAGCTGTTTGAGCTAAGATTTCCAAGTTATTCACATAATGAAAACCTATACTTTGTTTCGGTCGAGTTCCCCATTCAAATGCATGTAACAGTGAGAAACGCACTGTCTTGGCGAAAGAAAGCGTTTTTGTACAACTTCATAGAAATAGCTGTAACTTTTGATAGAAGACTCAGACAAACATGTTTATGGCCTTATATTATAGAACTCAAGGTCTCCGTGCTGGGAAAACAGGTTTTGCAGCTGTTTGAGCTAAGATTTCCAAGTTATTCACATAATGAAAACCTATACTTTGTTTCGGTCGAGTTCCCCATTCAAATGCATGTAACAGTGAGAAACGCACTGTCTTGGCGAAAGAAAGCGTTTTTGTACAACTTCATATGAATAGCTGTAACTTTTGATAGAAGACTCGGATACACATGTTTATGGCTTTATCTTATAGAACTCAAGGTTCCCGTGCTGGGAAAACAGGTTTTGCAGCTGTTTGAGCTAAGATTTCCAAGTTATTCACATAATGAAAACCTATACTTTATTTCAGTCGAGTTCCCCATTCAAATGCATGTAACAGTGAGAAACGCACTGTCTTGGCGAAATTAAGCGTTTTTGTACAACTTCATAGAAATAGCTGTAACTTTTGATAGAAGACTCAGACAAACATGTTTATGGCCTTATATTATAGAACTCAAGGTCCCCGTGCTGGGAAAACAGGTTTTGCAGCTGTTTGAGCTAAGATTTCCAAGTTATTCACATAATGAAAACCTATACTTTGTTTCAGTCGAGTTCCCCATTCAAATGCATGTAACAGTGAGAAACGCACTGTCTTGGCGAAAGAAAGCGTTTTTGTACAACTTCATATGAATAGCTGTAACTTTTGATAGAAGACTCGGATACACATGTTTATGGCTTTATCTTATAGAACTCAAGGTTCCCGTGCTGGGAAAACAGGTTTTGCAGCTGTTTGAGCTAAGATTTCCAAGTTATTCACATAATGAAAACCTATACTTTATTTCAGTCGAGTTCCCCATTCAAATGCATGTAACAGTGAGAAACGCACTGTCTTGGCGAAATTAAGCGTTTTTGTACAACTTCATAGAAATAGCTGTAACTTTTGATAGAAGACTCAGACAAACATGTTTATGGCCTTATATTATAGAACTCAAGGTCCCCGTGCTGGGAAAACAGGTTTTGCAGCTGTTTGAGCTAAGATTTCCAAGTTATTCACATAATGAAAACCTATACTTTGTTTCAGTCGAGTTCCCCATTCAAATGCATGTAACAGTGAGAAACGCACTGTCTTGGCGAAAGAAAGCGTTTTTGTACAACTTCATAGAAATAGCTGTAACTTTTGATAGAAGACTCAGACAAACATGTTTATGGCCTTATATTATAGAACTCAAGGTCTCCGTGCTGGGAAAACAGGTTTTGCAGCTGTTTGAGCTAAGATTTCCAAGTTATTCACATAATGAAAACCTATACTTTGTTTCGGTCGAGTTCCCCATTCAAATGCATGTAACAGTGAGAAACGCACTGTCTTGGCGAAAGAAAGCGTTTTTGTACAACTTCATAGAAATAGCTGTAACTTTTGATAGAAGACTCAGACAAACATGTTTATGGCTTTATCTTATAGAACTCAAGGTCTCCGTGCTGGGAAAACAGGTTTTGCAGCTGTTTGAGCTAAGATTTCCAAGTTATTCACATAATGAAAACCTATACTTTGTTTCGGTCGAGTTCCCCATTCAAATGCATGTAACAGTGAGAAACGCACTGTCTTGGCGAAAGAAAGCGTTTTTGTACAACTTCATATGAATAGCTGTAACTTTTGATAGAAGACTCAGACAAACATGTTTATGGCCTTATATTATAGAACTCAAGGTCTCCGTGCTGGGAAAACAGGTTTTGCAGCTGTTTGAGCTAAGATTTCCAAGTTATTCACATAATGAAAACCTATACTTTGTTTCGGTCGAGTTCCCCATTCAAATGCATGTAACAGTGAGAAACGCACTGTCTTGGCGAAATTAAGCGTTTTTGTACAACTTCATAGAAATAGCTGTAACTTTTGATAGAAGACTCAGACAAACATGTTTATGGCCTTATATTATAGAACTCAAGGTCCCCGTGCTGGGAAAACAGGTTTTGCAGCTGTTTGAGCTAAGATTTCCAAGTTATTCACATAATGAAAACCTATACTTTGTTTCAGTCGAGTTCCCCATTCAAATGCATGTAACAGTGAGAAACGCACTGTCTTGGCGAAAGAAAGCGTTTTTGTACAACTTCATATGAATAGCTGTAACTTTTGATAGAAGACTCGGATACACATGTTTATGGCTTTATCTTATAGAACTCAAGGTTCCCGTGCTGGGAAAACAGGTTTTGCAGCTGTTTGAGCTAAGATTTCCAAGTTATTCACATAATGAAAACCTATACTTTGTTTCAGTCGAGTTCCCCATTCAAATGCATGTAACAGTGAGAAACGCACTGTCTTGGCGAAAGAAAGCGTTTTTGTACAACTTCATAGAAATAGCTGTAACTTTTGATAGAAGACTCAGACAAACATGTTTATGGCCTTATATTATAGAACTCAAGGTCTCCGTGCTGGGAAAACAGGTTTTGCAGCTGTTTGAGCTAAGATTTCCAAGTTATTCACATAATGAAAATCTATACTTTGTTTCGGTCGAGTTCCCCATTCAAATGCATGTAACAGTGAGAAACGCACTGTCTTGGCGAAAGAAAGCGTTTTTGTACAACTTCATAGAAATAGCTGTAACTTTTGATAGAAGACTCAGACAAACATGTTTATGGCCTTATATTATAGAACTCAAGGTCTCCGTGCTGGGAAAACAGGTTTTGCAGCTGTTTGAGCTAAGATTTCCAAGTTATTCACATAATGAAAACCTATACTTTGTTTCGGTCGAGTTCCCCATTCAAATGCATGTAACAGTGAGAAACGCACTGTCTTGGCGAAAGAAAGCGTTTTTGTACAACTTCATAGAAATAGCTGTAACTTTTGATAGAAGACTCAGACAAACATGTTTATGGCCTTATATTATAGAACTCAAGGTCTCCGTGCTGGGAAAACAGGTTTTGCAGCTGTTTGAGCTAAGATTTCCAAGTTATTCACATAATGAAAACCTATACTTTGTTTCGGTCGAGTTCCCCATTCAAATGCATGTAACAGTGAGAAACGCACTGTCTTGGCGAAATTAAGCGTTTTTGTACAACTTCATAGAAATAGCTGTAACTTTTGATAGAAGACTCAGACAAACATGTTTATGGCTTTATCTTATAGAACTCAAGGTTCCCGTGCTGGGAAAACAGGTTTTGCAGCTGTTTGAGCTAAGATTTCCAAGTTATTCACATAATGAAAACCTATACTTTGTTTCAGTCGAGTTCCCCATTCAAATGCATGTAACAGTGAGAAACGCACTGTCTTGGCGAAATTAAGCGTTTTTGTACAACTTCATATGAATAGCTGTAACTTTTGATAGAAGACTCAGACAAACATGTTTATGGCTTTATCTTATAGAACTCAAGGTTCCCGTGCTGGGAAAACAGGTTTTGCAGCTGTTTGAGCTAAGATTTCCAAGTTATTCACATAATGAAAACCTATACTTTGTTTCAGTCGAGTTCCCCATTCAAATGCATGTAACAGTGAGAAACGCACTGTCTTGGCGAAAGAAAGCGTTTTTGTACAACTTCATAGAAATAGCTGTAACTTTTGATAGAAGACTCAGACAAACATGTTTATGGCCTTATATTATAGAACTCAAGGTCTCCGTGCTGGGAAAACAGGTTTTGCAGCTGTTTGAGCTAAGATTTCCAAGTTATTCACATAATGAAAACCTATACTTTGTTTCGGTCGAGTTCCCCATTCAAATGCATGTAACAGTGAGAAACGCACTGTCTTGGCGAAAGAAAGCGTTTTTGTACAACTTCATAGAAATAGCTGTAACTTTTGATAGAAGACTCAGACAAACATGTTTATGGCCTTATATTATAGAACTCAAGGTCTCCGTGCTGGGAAAACAGGTTTTGCAGCTGTTTGAGCTAAGATTTCCAAGTTATTCACATAATGAAAACCTATACTTTGTTTCGGTCGAGTTCCCCATTCAAATGCATGTAACAGTGAGAAACGCACTGTCTTGGCGAAAGAAAGCGTTTTTGTACAACTTCATAGAAATAGCTGTAACTTTTGATAGAAGACTCAGACAAACATGTTTATGGCCTTATATTATAGAACTCAAGGTCTCCGTGCTGGGAAAACAGGTTTTGCAGCTGTTTGAGCTAAGATTTCCAAGTTATTCACATAATGAAAACCTATACTTTGTTTCGGTCGAGTTCCCCATTCAAATGCATGTAACAGTGAGAAACGCACTGTCTTGGCGAAAGAAAGCGTTTTTGTACAACTTCATAGAAATAGCTGTAACTTTTGATAGAAGACTCAGACAAACATGTTTATGGCCTTATATTATAGAACTCAAGGTCTCCGTGCTGGGAAAACAGGTTTTGCAGCTGTTTGAGCTAAGATTTCCAAGTTATTCACATAATGAAAACCTATACTTTGTTTCGGTCGAGTTCCCCATTCAAATGCATGTAACAGTGAGAAACGCACTGTCTTGGCGAAATTAAGCGTTTTTGTACAACTTCATAGAAATAGCTGTAACTTTTGATAGAAGACTCAGACAAACATGTTTATGGCTTTATCTTATAGAACTCAAGGTTCCCGTGCTGGGAAAACAGGTTTTGCAGCTGTTTGAGCTAAGATTTCCAAGTTATTCACATAATGAAAACCTATACTTTGTTTCAGTCGAGTTCCCCATTCAAATGCATGTAACAGTGAGAAACGCACTGTCTTGGCGAAATTAAGCGTTTTTGTACAACTTCATAGAAATAGCTGTAACTTTTGATAGAAGACTCAGACAAACATGTTTATGGCCTTATATTATAGAACTCAAGGTCCCCGTGCTGGGAAAACAGGTTTTGCAGCTGTTTGAGCTAAGATTTCCAAGTTATTCACATAATGAAAACCTATACTTTGTTTCAGTCGAGTTCCCCATTCAAATGCATGTAACAGTGAGAAACGCACTGTCTTGGCGAAAGAAAGCGTTTTTGTACAACTTCATATGAATAGCTGTAACTTTTGATAGAAGACTCGGATACACATGTTTATGGCTTTATCTTATAGAACTCAAGGTTCCCGTGCTGGGAAAACAGGTTTTGCAGCTGTTTGAGCTAAGATTTCCAAGTTATTCACATAATGAAAACCTATACTTTATTTCAGTCGAGTTCCCCATTCAAATGCATGTAACAGTGAGAAACGCACTGTCTTGGCGAAATTAAGCGTTTTTGTACAACTTCATAGAAATAGCTGTAACTTTTGATAGAAGACTCAGACAAACATGTTTATGGCCTTATATTATAGAACTCAAGGTCCCCGTGCTGGGAAAACAGGTTTTGCAGCTGTTTGAGCTAAGATTTCCAAGTTATTCACATAATGAAAACCTATACTTTGTTTCAGTCGAGTTCCCCATTCAAATGCATGTAACAGTGAGAAACGCACTGTCTTGGCGAAAGAAAGCGTTTTTGTACAACTTCATAGAAATAGCTGTAACTTTTGATAGAAGACTCAGACAAACATGTTTATGGCCTTATATTATAGAACTCAAGGTCTCCGTGCTGGGAAAACAGGTTTTGCAGCTGTTTGAGCTAAGATTTCCAAGTTATTCACATAATGAAAACCTATACTTTGTTTCGGTCGAGTTCCCCATTCAAATGCATGTAACAGTGAGAAACGCACTGTCTTGGCGAAAGAAAGCGTTTTTGTACAACTTCATAGAAATAGCTGTAACTTTTGATAGAAGACTCAGACAAACATGTTTATGGCCTTATATTATAGAACTCAAGGTCTCCGTGCTGGGAAAACAGGTTTTGCAGCTGTTTGAGCTAAGATTTCCAAGTTATTCACATAATGAAAACCTATACTTTGTTTCGGTCGAGTTCCCCATTCAAATGCATGTAACAGTGAGAAACGCACTGTCTTGGCGAAAGAAAGCGTTTTTGTACAACTTCATAGAAATAGCTGTAACTTTTGATAGAAGACTCAGACAAACATGTTTATGGCCTTATATTATAGAACTCAAGGTCTCCGTGCTGGGAAAACAGGTTTTGCAGCTGTTTGAGCTAAGATTTCCAAGTTATTCACATAATGAAAACCTATACTTTGTTTCGGTCGAGTTCCCCATTCAAATGCATGTAACAGTGAGAAACGCACTGTCTTGGCGAAATTAAGCGTTTTTGTACAACTTCATAGAAATAGCTGTAACTTTTGATAGAAGACTCAGACAAACATGTTTATGGCTTTATCTTATAGAACTCAAGGTTCCCGTGCTGGGAAAACAGGTTTTGCAGCTGTTTGAGCTAAGATTTCCAAGTTATTCACATAATGAAAACCTATACTTTGTTTCAGTCGAGTTCCCCATTCAAATGCATGTAACAGTGAGAAACGCACTGTCTTGGCGAAATTAAGCGTTTTTGTACAACTTCATAGAAATAGCTGTAACTTTTGATAGAAGACTCAGACAAACATGTTTATGGCCTTATATTATAGAACTCAAGGTCTCCGTGCTGGGAAAACAGGTTTTGCAGCTGTTTGAGCTAAGATTTCCAAGTTATTCACATAATGAAAACCTATACTTTGTTTCGGTCGAGTTCCCCATTCAAATGCATGTAACAGTGAGAAACGCACTGTCTTGGCGAAAGAAAGCGTTTTTGTACAACTTCATAGAAATAGCTGTAACTTTTGATAGAAGACTCAGACAAACATGTTTATGGCCTTATATTATAGAACTCAAGGTCCCCGTGCTGGGAAAACAGGTTTTGCAGCTGTTTGAGCTAAGATTTCCAAGTTATTCACATAATGAAAACCTATACTTTGTTTCAGTCGAGTTCCCCATTCAAATGCATGTAACAGTGAGAAACGCACTGTCTTGGCGAAATTAAGCGTTTTTGTACAACTTCATAGAAATAGCTGTAACTTTTGATAGAAGACTCAGACAAACATGTTTATGGCCTTATATTATAGAACTCAAGGTCCCCGTGCTGGGAAAACAGGTTTTGCAGCTGTTTGAGCTAAGATTTCCAAGTTATTCACATAATGAAAACCTATACTTTGTTTCAGTCGAGTTCCCCATTCAAATGCATGTAACAGTGAGAAACGCACTGTCTTGGCGAAAGAAAGCGTTTTTGTACAACTTCATATGAATAGCTGTAACTTTTGATAGAAGACTCGGATACACATGTTTATGGCTTTATCTTATAGAACTCAAGGTTCCCGTGCTGGGAAAACAGGTTTTGCAGCTGTTTGAGCTAAGATTTCCAAGTTATTCACATAATGAAAACCTATACTTTATTTCAGTCGAGTTCCCCATTCAAATGCATGTAACAGTGAGAAACGCACTGTCTTGGCGAAATTAAGCGTTTTTGTACAACTTCATAGAAATAGCTGTAACTTTTGATAGAAGACTCAGACAAACATGTTTATGGCCTTATATTATAGAACTCAAGGTCCCCGTGCTGGGAAAACAGGTTTTGCAGCTGTTTGAGCTAAGATTTCCAAGTTATTCACATAATGAAAACCTATACTTTGTTTCAGTCGAGTTCCCCATTCAAATGCATGTAACAGTGAGAAACGCACTGTCTTGGCGAAAGAAAGCGTTTTTGTACAACTTCATAGAAATAGCTGTAACTTTTGATAGAAGACTCAGACAAACATGTTTATGGCCTTATATTATAGAACTCAAGGTCTCCGTGCTGGGAAAACAGGTTTTGCAGCTGTTTGAGCTAAGATTTCCAAGTTATTCACATAATGAAAACCTATACTTTGTTTCGGTCGAGTTCCCCATTCAAATGCATGTAACAGTGAGAAACGCACTGTCTTGGCGAAAGAAAGCGTTTTTGTACAACTTCATATGAATAGCTGTAACTTTTGATAGAAGACTCGGATACACATGTTTATGGCTTTATCTTATAGAACTCAAGGTTCCCGTGCTGGGAAAACAGGTTTTGCAGCTGTTTGAGCTAAGATTTCCAAGTTATTCACATAATGAAAACCTATACTTTATTACAGTCGAGTTCCCCATTCAAATGCATGTAACAGTGAGAAACGCACTGTCTTGGCGAAATTAAGCGTTTTTGTACAACTTCATAGAAATAGCTGTAACTTTTGATAGAAGACTCAGACAAACATGTTTATGGCCTTATATTATAGAACTCAAGGTCCCCGTGCTGGGAAAACAGGTTTTGCAGCTGTTTGAGCTAAGATTTCCAAGTTATTCACATAATGAAAACCTATACTTTGTTTCAGTCGAGTTCCCCATTCAAATGCATGTAACAGTGAGAAACGCACTGTCTTGGCGAAAGAAAGCGTTTTTGTACAACTTCATATGAATAGCTGTAACTTTTGATAGAAGACTCGGATACACATGTTTATGGCTTTATCTTATAGAACTCAAGGTTCCCGTGCTGGGAAAACAGGTTTTGCAGCTGTTTGAGCTAAGATTTCCAAGTTATTCACATAATGAAAACCTATACTTTATTTCAGTCAAGTTCCCCATTCAAATGCATGTAACAGTGAGAAACGCACTGTCTTGGCGAAATTAAGCGTTTTTGTACAACTTCATAGAAATAGCTGTAACTTTTGATAGAAGACTCAGACAAACATGTTTATGGCCTTATATTATAGAACTCAAGGTCCCCGTGCTGGGAAAACAGGTTTTGCAGCTGTTTGAGCTAAGATTTCCAAGTTATTCACATAATGAAAACCTATACTTTGTTTCAGTCGAGTTCCCCATTCAAATGCATGTAACAGTGAGAAACGCACTGTCTTGGCGAAAGAAAGCGTTTTTGTACAACTTCATAGAAATAGCTGTAACTTTTGATAGAAGACTCAGACAAACATGTTTATGGCCTTATATTATAGAACTCAAGGTCTCCGTGCTGGGAAAACAGGTTTTGCAGCTGTTTGAGCTAAGATTTCCAAGTTATTCACATAATGAAAACCTATACTTTGTCTCGGTCGAGTTCCCCATTCAAATGCATGTAACAGTGAGAAACGCACTGTCTTGGCGAAAGAAAGCGTTTTTGTACAACTTCATATGAATAGCTGTAACTTTTGATAGAAGACTCGGATACACATGTTTATGGCTTTTTCTCTTAGAACTCAAGGTTCCCGTGCTGGGAAAACAGGTTTTGCAGCTGTTTGAGCTAAGATTTCCAAGTTATTCACATAATGAAAACCTATACTTTATTTCAGTCGAGTTCCCCATTCAAATGCATGTAACAGTGAGAAACGCACTGTCTTGGCGAAATTAAGCGTTTTTGTACAACTTCATAGAAATAGCTGTAACTTTTGATAGAAGACTCAGACAAACATGTTTATGGCCTTATATTATAGAACTCAAGGTCCCCGTGCTGGGAAAACAGGTTTTGCAGCTGTTTGAGCTAAGATTTCCAAGTTATTCACATAATGAAAACCTATACTTTGTTTCAGTCGAGTTCCCCATTCAAATGCATGTAACAGTGAGAAACGCACTGTCTTGGCGAAAGAAAGCGTTTTTGTACAACTTCATATGAATAGCTGTAACTTTTGATAGAAGACTCGGATACACATGTTTATGGCTTTATCTTATAGAACTCAAGGTTCCCGTGCTGGGAAAACAGGTTTTGCAGCTGTTTGAGCTAAGATTTCCAAGTTATTCACATAATGAAAACCTATACTTTATTTCAGTCGAGTTCCCCATTCAAATGCATGTAACAGTGAGAAACGCACTGTCTTGGCGAAATTAAGCGTTTTTGTACAACTTCATAGAAATAGCTGTAACTTTTGATAGAAGACTCAGACAAACATGTTTATGGCCTTATATTATAGAACTCAAGGTCCCCGTGCTGGGAAAACAGGTTTTGCAGCTGTTTGAGCTAAGATTTCCAAGTTATTCACATAATGAAAACCTATACTTTGTTTCAGTCGAGTTCCCCATTCAAATGCATGTAACAGTGAGAAACGCACTGTCTTGGCGAAAGAAAGCGTTTTTGTACAACTTCATAGAAATAGCTGTAACTTTTGATAGAAGACTCAGACAAACATGTTTATGGCCTTATATTATAGAACTCAAGGTCTCCGTGCTGGGAAAACAGGTTTTGCAGCTGTTTGAGCTAAGATTTCCAAGTTATTCACATAATGAAAACCTATACTTTGTTTCGGTCGAGTTCCCCATTCAAATGCATGTAACAGTGAGAAACGCACTGTCTTGGCGAAAGAAAGCGTTTTTGTACAACTTCATAGAAATAGCTGTAACTTTTGATAGAAGACTCAGACAAACATGTTTATGGCTTTATCTTATAGAACTCAAGGTCTCCGTGCTGGGAAAACAGGTTTTGCAGCTGTTTGAGCTAAGATTTCCAAGTTATTCACATAATGAAAACCTATACTTTGTTTCGGTCGAGTTCCCCATTCAAATGCATGTAACAGTGAGAAACGCACTGTCTTGGCGAAAGAAAGCGTTTTTGTACAACTTCATATGAATAGCTGTAACTTTTGATAGAAGACTCAGACAAACATGTTTATGGCCTTATATTATAGAACTCAAGGTCTCCGTGCTGGGAAAACAGGTTTTGCAGCTGTTTGAGCTAAGATTTCCAAGTTATTCACATAATGAAAACCTATACTTTGTTTCGGTCGAGTTCCCCATTCAAATGCATGTCACAGTGAGAAACGCACTGTCTTGGCGAAATTAAGCGTTTTTGTACAACTTCATAGAAATAGCTGTAACTTTTGATAGAAGACTCAGACAAACATGTTTATGGCCTTATATTATAGAACTCAAGGTCCCCGTGCTGGGAAAACAGGTTTTGCAGCTGTTTGAGCTAAGATTTCCAAGTTATTCACATAATGAAAACCTATACTTTGTTTCAGTCGAGTTCCCCATTCAAATGCATGTAACAGTGAGAAACGCACTGTCTTGGCGAAAGAAAGCGTTTTTGTACAACTTCATATGAATAGCTGTAACTTTTGATAGAAGACTCGGATACACATGTTTATGGCTTTATCTTATAGAACTCAAGGTTCCCGTGCTGGGAAAACAGGTTTTGCAGCTGTTTGAGCTAAGATTTCCAAGTTATTCACATAATGAAAACCTATACTTTATTTCAGTCGAGTTCCCCATTCAAATGCATGTAACAGTGAGAAACGCACTGTCTTGGCGAAATTAAGCGTTTTTGTACAACTTCATAGAAATAGCTGTAACTTTTGATAGAAGACTCAGACAAACATGTTTATGGCCTTATATTATAGAACTCAAGGTCCCCGTGCTGGGAAAACAGGTTTTGCAGCTGTTTGAGCTAAGATTTCCAAGTTATTCACATAATGAAAACCTATACTTTGTTTCAGTCGAGTTCCCCATTCAAATGCATGTAACAGTGAGAAACGCACTGTCTTGGCGAAAGAAAGCGTTTTTGTACAACTTCATATGAATAGCTGTAACTTTTGATAGAAGACTCGGATACACATGTTTATGGCTTTATCTTATAGAACTCAAGGTTCCCGTGCTGGGAAAACAGGTTTTGCAGCTGTTTGAGCTAAGATTTCCAAGTTATTCACATAATGAAAACCTATACTTTATTTCAGTCGAGTTCCCCATTCAAATGCATGTAACAGTGAGAAACGCACTGTCTTGGCGAAATTAAGCGTTTTTGTACAACTTCATAGAAATAGCTGTAACTTTTGATAGAAGACTCAGACAAACATGTTTATGGCCTTATATTATAGAACTCAAGGTCCCCGTGCTGGGAAAACAGGTTTTGCAGCTGTTTGAGCTAAGATTTCCAAGTTATTCACATAATGAAAACCTATACTTTGTTTCAGTCGAGTTCCCCATTCAAATGCATGTAACAGTGAGAAACGCACTGTCTTGGCGAAAGAAAGCGTTTTTGTACAACTTCATATGAATAGCTGTAACTTTTGATAGAAGCCTCGGATACACATGTTTATGGCTTTATCTTATAGAACTCAAGGTCTCCGTGCTGGGAAAACAGGTTTTGCAGCTGTTTGAGCTAAGATTTCCAAGTTATTCACATAATGAAAACCTATACTTTGTTTCAGTCGAGTTCCCCATTCAAATGCATGTAACAGTGAGAAACGCACTGTCTTGGCGAAATTAAGCGTTTTTGTACAACTTCATAGAAATAGCTGTAACTTTTGATAGAAGACTCAGACAAACATGTTTATGGCCTTATATTATAGAACTCAAGGTCCCCGTGCTGGGAAAACAGGTTTTGCAGCTGTTTGAGCTAAGATTTCCAAGTTATTCACATAATGAAAACCTATACTTTGTTTCAGTCGAGTTCCCCATTCAAATGCATGTAACAGTGAGAAACGCACTGTCTTGGCGAAAGAAAGCGTTTTTGTACAACTTCATATGAATAGCTGTAACTTTTGATAGAAGACTCGGATACACATGTTTATGGCTTTATCTTATAGAACTCAAGGTTCCCGTGCTGGGAAAACAGGTTTTGCAGCTGTTTGAGCTAAGATTTCCAAGTTATTCACATAATGAAAACCTATACTTTGTTTCAGTCGAGTTCCCCATTCAAATGCATGTAACAGTGAGAAACGCACTGTCTTGGCGAAATTAAGCGTTTTTGTACAACTTCATAGAAATAGCTGTACCTTTTGATAGAAGACTCAGACAAACATGTTTATAGCCTTATATTATAGAACTCAAGGTCCCCGTGCTGGGAAAACAGGTTTTGCAGCTGTTTGAGCTAAGATTTCCAAGTTATTCACATAATGAAAACCTATACTTTGTTTCAGTCGAGTTCCCCATTCAAATGCATGTAACAGTGAGAAACGCACTGTCTTGGCGAAAGAAAGCGTTTTTGTACAACTTCATAGAAATAGCTGTAACTTTTGATAGAAGACTCAGACAAACATGTTTATGGCCTTATATTATAGAACTCAAGGTCTCCGTGCTGGGAAAACAGGTTTTGCAGCTGTTTGAGCTAAGATTTCCAAGTTATTCACATAATGAAAACCTATACTTTGTTTCAGTCGAGTTCCCCATTCAAATGCATGTAACAGTGAGAAACGCACTGTCTTGGCGAAATTAAGCGTTTTTGTACAACTTCATAGAAATAGCTGTAACTTTTGATAGAAGACTCAGACAAACATGTTTATGGCCTTATATTATAGAACTCAAGGTCCCCGTGCTGGGAAAACAGGTTTTGCAGCTGTTTGAGCTAAGATTTCCAAGTTATTCACATAATGAAAACCTATACTTTGTTTCAGTCGAGTTCCCCATTCAAATGCATGTAACAGTGAGAAACGCACTGTCTTGGCGAAAGAAAGCGTTTTTGTACAACTTCATATGAATAGCTGTAACTTTTGATAGAAGACTCGGATACACATGTTTATGGCTTTATCTTATAGAACTCAAGGTTCCCGTGCTGGGAAAACAGGTTTTGCAGCTGTTTGAGCTAAGATTTCCAAGTTATTCACATAATGAAAACCTATACTTTGTTTCAGTCGAGTTCCCCATTCAAATGCATGTAACAGTGAGAAACGCACTGTCTTGGCGAAATTAAGCGTTTTTGTACAACTTCATAGAAATAGCTGTAACTTTTGATAGAAGACTCAGACAAACATGTTTATGGCCTTATATTATAGAACTCAAGGTCCCCGTGCTGGGAAAACAGGTTTTGCAGCTGTTTGAGCTAAGATTTCCAAGTTATTCACATAATGAAAACCTATACTTTGTTTCAGTCGAGTTCCCCATTCAAATGCATGTAACAGTGAGAAACGCACTGTCTTGGCGAAAGAAAGCGTTTTTGTACAACTTCATAGAAATAGCTGTAACTTTTGATAGAAGACTCAGACAAACATGTTTATGGCCTTATATTATAGAACTCAAGGTCTCCGTGCTGGGAAAACAGGTTTTGCAGCTGTTTGAGCTAAGATTTCCAAGTTATTCACATAATGAAAACCTATACTTTGTTTCGGTCGAGTTCCCCATTCAAATGCATGTAACAGTGAGAAACGCACTGTCTTGGCGAAATTAAGCGTTTTTGTACAACTTCATAGAAATAGCTGTAACTTTTGATAGAAGACTCAGACAAACATGTTTATGGCTTTATCTTATAGAACTCAAGGTTCCCGTGCTGGGAAAACAGGTTTTGCAGCTGTTTGAGCTAAGATTTCCAAGTTATTCACATAATGAAAACCTATACTTTGTTTCAGTCGAGTTCCCCATTCAAATGCATGTAACAGTGAGAAACGCACTGTCTTGGCGAAATTAAGCGTTTTTGTACAACTTCATAGAAATAGCTGTAACTTTTGATAGAAGACTCAGACAAACATGTTTATGGCCTTATATTATAGAACTCAAGGTCCCCGTGCTGGGAAAACAGGTTTTGCAGCTGTTTGAGCTAAGATTTCCAAGTTATTCACATAATGAAAACCTATACTTTGTTTCAGTCGAGTTCCCCATTCAAATGCATGTAACAGTGAGAAACGCACTGTCTTGGCGAAAGAAAGCGTTTTTGTACAACTTCATATGAATAGCTGTAACTTTTGATAGAAGACTCGGATACACATGTTTATGGCTTTATCTTATAGAACTCAAGGTTCCCGTGCTGGGAAAACAGGTTTTGCAGCTGTTTGAGCTAAGATTTCCAAGTTATTCACATAATGAAAACCTATACTTTATTTCAGTCGAGTTCCCCATTCAAATGCATGTAACAGTGAGAAACGCACTGTCTTGGCGAAATTAAGCGTTTTTGTACAACTTCATAGAAATAGCTGTAACTTTTGATAGAAGACTCAGACAAACATGTTTATGGCCTTATATTATAGAACTCAAGGTCCCCGTGCTGGGAAAACAGGTTTTGCAGCTGTTTGAGCTAAGATTTCCAAGTTATTCACATAATGAAAACCTATACTTTGTTTCAGTCGAGTTCCCCATTCAAATGCATGTAACAGTGAGAAACGCACTGTCTTGGCGAAAGAAAGCGTTTTTGTACAACTTCATAGAAATAGCTGTAACTTTTGATAGAAGACTCAGACAAACATGTTTATGGCCTTATATTATAGAACTCAAGGTCTCCGTGCTGGGAAAACAGGTTTTGCAGCTGTTTGAGCTAAGATTTCCAAGTTATTCACATAATGAAAACCTATACTTTGTTTCGGTCGAGTTCCCCATTCAAATGCATGTAACAGTGAGAAACGCACTGTCTTGGCGAAAGAAAGCGTTTTTGTACAACTTCATAGAAATAGCTGTAACTTTTGATAGAAGACTCAGACAAACATGTTTATGGCCTTATATTATAGAACTCAAGGTCTCCGTGCTGGGAAAACAGGTTTTGCAGCTGTTTGAGCTAAGATTTCCAAGTTATTCACATAATGAAAACCTATACTTTGTTTCGGTCGAGTTCCCCATTCAAATGCATGTAACAGTGAGAAACGCACTGTCTTGGCGAAAGAAAGCGTTTTTGTACAACTTCATAGAAATAGCTGTAACTTTTGATAGAAGACTCAGACAAACATGTTTATGGCCTTATATTATAGAACTCAAGGTCTCCGTGCTGGGAAAACAGGTTTTGCAGCTGTTTGAGCTAAGATTTCCAAGTTATTCACATAATGAAAACCTATACTTTGTTTCGGTCGAGTTCCCCATTCAAATGCATGTAACAGTGAGAAACGCACTGTCTTGGCGAAATTAAGCGTTTTTGTACAACTTCATAGAAATAGCTGTAACTTTTGATAGAAGACTCAGACAAACATGTTTATGGCTTTATCTTATAGAACTCAAGGTTCCCGTGCTGGGAAAACAGGTTTTGCAGCTGTTTGAGCTAAGATTTCCAAGTTATTCACATAATGAAAACCTATACTTTGTTTCAGTCGAGTTCCCCATTCAAATGCATGTAACAGTGAGAAACGCACTGTCTTGGCGAAATTAAGCGTTTTTGTACAACTTCATAGAAATAGCTGTAACTTTTGATAGAAGACTCAGACAAACATGTTTATGGCCTTATATTATAGAACTCAAGGTCTCCGTGCTGGGAAAACAGGTTTTGCAGCTGTTTGAGCTAAGATTTCCAAGTTATTCACATAATGAAAACCTATACTTTGTTTCGGTCGAGTTCCCCATTCAAATGCATGTAACAGTGAGAAACGCACTGTCTTGGCGAAAGAAAGCGTTTTTGTACAACTTCATAGAAATAGCTGTAACTTTTGATAGAAGACTCAGACAAACATGTTTATGGCCTTATATTATAGAACTCAAGGTCCCCGTGCTGGGAAAACAGGTTTTGCAGCTGTTTGAGCTAAGATTTCCAAGTTATTCACATAATGAAAACCTATACTTTGTTTCAGTCGAGTTCCCCATTCAAATGCATGTAACAGTGAGAAACGCACTGTCTTGGCGAAATTAAGCGTTTTTGTACAACTTCATAGAAATAGCTGTAACTTTTGATAGAAGACTCAGACAAACATGTTTATGGCCTTATATTATAGAACTCAAGGTCCCCGTGCTGGGAAAACAGGTTTTGCAGCTGTTTGAGCTAAGATTTCCAAGTTATTCACATAATGAAAACCTATACTTTGTTTCAGTCGAGTTCCCCATTCAAATGCATGTAACAGTGAGAAACGCACTGTCTTGGCGAAAGAAAGCGTTTTTGTACAACTTCATATGAATAGCTGTAACTTTTGATAGAAGACTCGGATACACATGTTTATGGCTTTATCTTATAGAACTCAAGGTTCCCGTGCTGGGAAAACAGGTTTTGCAGCTGTTTGAGCTAAGATTTCCAAGTTATTCACATAATGAAAACCTATACTTTATTTCAGTCGAGTTCCCCATTCAAATGCATGTAACAGTGAGAAACGCACTGTCTTGGCGAAATTAAGCGTTTTTGTACAACTTCATAGAAATAGCTGTAACTTTTGATAGAAGACTCAGACAAACATGTTTATGGCCTTATATTATAGAACTCAAGGTCCCCGTGCTGGGAAAACAGGTTTTGCAGCTGTTTGAGCTAAGATTTCCAAGTTATTCACATAATGAAAACCTATACTTTGTTTCAGTCGAGTTCCCCATTCAAATGCATGTAACAGTGAGAAACGCACTGTCTTGGCGAAAGAAAGCGTTTTTGTACAACTTCATAGAAATAGCTGTAACTTTTGATAGAAGACTCAGACAAACATGTTTATGGCCTTATATTATAGAACTCAAGGTCTCCGTGCTGGGAAAACAGGTTTTGCAGCTGTTTGAGCTAAGATTTCCAAGTTATTCACATAATGAAAACCTATACTTTGTTTCGGTCGAGTTCCCCATTCAAATGCATGTAACAGTGAGAAACGCACTGTCTTGGCGAAAGAAAGCGTTTTTGTACAACTTCATATGAATAGCTGTAACTTTTGATAGAAGACTCGGATACACATGTTTATGGCTTTATCTTATAGAACTCAAGGTTCCCGTGCTGGGAAAACAGGTTTTGCAGCTGTTTGAGCTAAGATTTCCAAGTTATTCACATAATGAAAACCTATACTTTATTACAGTCGAGTTCCCCATTCAAATGCATGTAACAGTGAGAAACGCACTGTCTTGGCGAAATTAAGCGTTTTTGTACAACTTCATAGAAATAGCTGTAACTTTTGATAGAAGACTCAGACAAACATGTTTATGGCCTTATATTATAGAACTCAAGGTCCCCGTGCTGGGAAAACAGGTTTTGCAGCTGTTTGAGCTAAGATTTCCAAGTTATTCACATAATGAAAACCTATACTTTGTTTCAGTCGAGTTCCCCATTCAAATGCATGTAACAGTGAGAAACGCACTGTCTTGGCGAAAGAAAGCGTTTTTGTACAACTTCATATGAATAGCTGTAACTTTTGATAGAAGACTCGGATACACATGTTTATGGCTTTATCTTATAGAACTCAAGGTTCCCGTGCTGGGAAAACAGGTTTTGCAGCTGTTTGAGCTAAGATTTCCAAGTTATTCACATAATGAAAACCTATACTTTATTTCAGTCAAGTTCCCCATTCAAATGCATGTAACAGTGAGAAACGCACTGTCTTGGCGAAATTAAGCGTTTTTGTACAACTTCATAGAAATAGCTGTAACTTTTGATAGAAGACTCAGACAAACATGTTTATGGCCTTATATTATAGAACTCAAGGTCCCCGTGCTGGGAAAACAGGTTTTGCAGCTGTTTGAGCTAAGATTTCCAAGTTATTCACATAATGAAAACCTATACTTTGTTTCAGTCGAGTTCCCCATTCAAATGCATGTAACAGTGAGAAACGCACTGTCTTGGCGAAAGAAAGCGTTTTTGTACAACTTCATAGAAATAGCTGTAACTTTTGATAGAAGACTCAGACAAACATGTTTATGGCCTTATATTATAGAACTCAAGGTCTCCGTGCTGGGAAAACAGGTTTTGCAGCTGTTTGAGCTAAGATTTCCAAGTTATTCACATAATGAAAACCTATACTTTGTCTCGGTCGAGTTCCCCATTCAAATGCATGTAACAGTGAGAAACGCACTGTCTTGGCGAAAGAAAGCGTTTTTGTACAACTTCATATGAATAGCTGTAACTTTTGATAGAAGACTCGGATACACATGTTTATGGCTTTTTCTCTTAGAACTCAAGGTTCCCGTGCTGGGAAAACAGGTTTTGCAGCTGTTTGAGCTAAGATTTCCAAGTTATTCACATAATGAAAACCTATACTTTATTTCAGTCGAGTTCCCCATTCAAATGCATGTAACAGTGAGAAACGCACTGTCTTGGCGAAATTAAGCGTTTTTGTACAACTTCATAGAAATAGCTGTAACTTTTGATAGAAGACTCAGACAAACATGTTTATGGCCTTATATTATAGAACTCAAGGTCCCCGTGCTGGGAAAACAGGTTTTGCAGCTGTTTGAGCTAAGATTTCCAAGTTATTCACATAATGAAAACCTATACTTTGTTTCAGTCGAGTTCCCCATTCAAATGCATGTAACAGTGAGAAACGCACTGTCTTGGCGAAAGAAAGCGTTTTTGTACAACTTCATATGAATAGCTGTAACTTTTGATAGAAGACTCGGATACACATGTTTATGGCTTTATCTTATAGAACTCAAGGTTCCCGTGCTGGGAAAACAGGTTTTGCAGCTGTTTGAGCTAAGATTTCCAAGTTATTCACATAATGAAAACCTATACTTTATTTCAGTCGAGTTCCCCATTCAAATGCATGTAACAGTGAGAAACGCACTGTCTTGGCGAAATTAAGCGTTTTTGTACAACTTCATAGAAATAGCTGTAACTTTTGATAGAAGACTCAGACAAACATGTTTATGGCCTTATATTATAGAACTCAAGGTCCCCGTGCTGGGAAAACAGGTTTTGCAGCTGTTTGAGCTAAGATTTCCAAGTTATTCACATAATGAAAACCTATACTTTGTTTCAGTCGAGTTCCCCATTCAAATGCATGTAACAGTGAGAAACGCACTGTCTTGGCGAAAGAAAGCGTTTTTGTACAACTTCATAGAAATAGCTGTAACTTTTGATAGAAGACTCAGACAAACATGTTTATGGCCTTATATTATAGAACTCAAGGTCTCCGTGCTGGGAAAACAGGTTTTGCAGCTGTTTGAGCTAAGATTTCCAAGTTATTCACATAATGAAAACCTATACTTTGTTTCGGTCGAGTTCCCCATTCAAATGCATGTAACAGTGAGAAACGCACTGTCTTGGCGAAAGAAAGCGTTTTTGTACAACTTCATAGAAATAGCTGTAACTTTTGATAGAAGACTCAGACAAACATGTTTATGGCTTTATCTTATAGAACTCAAGGTCTCCGTGCTGGGAAAACAGGTTTTGCAGCTGTTTGAGCTAAGATTTCCAAGTTATTCACATAATGAAAACCTATACTTTGTTTCGGTCGAGTTCCCCATTCAAATGCATGTAACAGTGAGAAACGCACTGTCTTGGCGAAAGAAAGCGTTTTTGTACAACTTCATATGAATAGCTGTAACTTTTGATAGAAGACTCAGACAAACATGTTTATGGCCTTATATTATAGAACTCAAGGTCTCCGTGCTGGGAAAACAGGTTTTGCAGCTGTTTGAGCTAAGATTTCCAAGTTATTCACATAATGAAAACCTATACTTTGTTTCGGTCGAGTTCCCCATTCAAATGCATGTCACAGTGAGAAACGCACTGTCTTGGCGAAATTAAGCGTTTTTGTACAACTTCATAGAAATAGCTGTAACTTTTGATAGAAGACTCAGACAAACATGTTTATGGCCTTATATTATAGAACTCAAGGTCCCCGTGCTGGGAAAACAGGTTTTGCAGCTGTTTGAGCTAAGATTTCCAAGTTATTCACATAATGAAAACCTATACTTTGTTTCAGTCGAGTTCCCCATTCAAATGCATGTAACAGTGAGAAACGCACTGTCTTGGCGAAAGAAAGCGTTTTTGTACAACTTCATATGAATAGCTGTAACTTTTGATAGAAGACTCGGATACACATGTTTATGGCTTTATCTTATAGAACTCAAGGTTCCCGTGCTGGGAAAACAGGTTTTGCAGCTGTTTGAGCTAAGATTTCCAAGTTATTCACATAATGAAAACCTATACTTTATTTCAGTCGAGTTCCCCATTCAAATGCATGTAACAGTGAGAAACGCACTGTCTTGGCGAAATTAAGCGTTTTTGTACAACTTCATAGAAATAGCTGTAACTTTTGATAGAAGACTCAGACAAACATGTTTATGGCCTTATATTATAGAACTCAAGGTCCCCGTGCTGGGAAAACAGGTTTTGCAGCTGTTTGAGCTAAGATTTCCAAGTTATTCACATAATGAAAACCTATACTTTGTTTCAGTCGAGTTCCCCATTCAAATGCATGTAACAGTGAGAAACGCACTGTCTTGGCGAAAGAAAGCGTTTTTGTACAACTTCATATGAATAGCTGTAACTTTTGATAGAAGACTCGGATACACATGTTTATGGCTTTATCTTATAGAACTCAAGGTTCCCGTGCTGGGAAAACAGGTTTTGCAGCTGTTTGAGCTAAGATTTCCAAGTTATTCACATAATGAAAACCTATACTTTATTTCAGTCGAGTTCCCCATTCAAATGCATGTAACAGTGAGAAACGCACTGTCTTGGCGAAATTAAGCGTTTTTGTACAACTTCATAGAAATAGCTGTAACTTTTGATAGAAGACTCAGACAAACATGTTTATGGCCTTATATTATAGAACTCAAGGTCCCCGTGCTGGGAAAACAGGTTTTGCAGCTGTTTGAGCTAAGATTTCCAAGTTATTCACATAATGAAAACCTATACTTTGTTTCAGTCGAGTTCCCCATTCAAATGCATGTAACAGTGAGAAACGCACTGTCTTGGCGAAAGAAAGCGTTTTTGTACAACTTCATATGAATAGCTGTAACTTTTGATAGAAGCCTCGGATACACATGTTTATGGCTTTATCTTATAGAACTCAAGGTCTCCGTGCTGGGAAAACAGGTTTTGCAGCTGTTTGAGCTAAGATTTCCAAGTTATTCACATAATGAAAACCTATACTTTGTTTCAGTCGAGTTCCCCATTCAAATGCATGTAACAGTGAGAAACGCACTGTCTTGGCGAAATTAAGCGTTTTTGTACAACTTCATAGAAATAGCTGTAACTTTTGATAGAAGACTCAGACAAACATGTTTATGGCCTTATATTATAGAACTCAAGGTCCCCGTGCTGGGAAAACAGGTTTTGCAGCTGTTTGAGCTAAGATTTCCAAGTTATTCACATAATGAAAACCTATACTTTGTTTCAGTCGAGTTCCCCATTCAAATGCATGTAACAGTGAGAAACGCACTGTCTTGGCGAAAGAAAGCGTTTTTGTACAACTTCATATGAATAGCTGTAACTTTTGATAGAAGACTCGGATACACATGTTTATGGCTTTATCTTATAGAACTCAAGGTTCCCGTGCTGGGAAAACAGGTTTTGCAGCTGTTTGAGCTAAGATTTCCAAGTTATTCACATAATGAAAACCTATACTTTGTTTCAGTCGAGTTCCCCATTCAAATGCATGTAACAGTGAGAAACGCACTGTCTTGGCGAAATTAAGCGTTTTTGTACAACTTCATAGAAATAGCTGTACCTTTTGATAGAAGACTCAGACAAACATGTTTATAGCCTTATATTATAGAACTCAAGGTCCCCGTGCTGGGAAAACAGGTTTTGCAGCTGTTTGAGCTAAGATTTCCAAGTTATTCACATAATGAAAACCTATACTTTGTTTCAGTCGAGTTCCCCATTCAAATGCATGTAACAGTGAGAAACGCACTGTCTTGGCGAAAGAAAGCGTTTTTGTACAACTTCATAGAAATAGCTGTAACTTTTGATAGAAGACTCAGACAAACATGTTTATGGCCTTATATTATAGAACTCAAGGTCTCCGTGCTGGGAAAACAGGTTTTGCAGCTGTTTGAGCTAAGATTTCCAAGTTATTCACATAATGAAAACCTATACTTTGTTTCAGTCGAGTTCCCCATTCAAATGCATGTAACAGTGAGAAACGCACTGTCTTGGCGAAATTAAGCGTTTTTGTACAACTTCATAGAAATAGCTGTAACTTTTGATAGAAGACTCAGACAAACATGTTTATGGCCTTATATTATAGAACTCAAGGTCCCCGTGCTGGGAAAACAGGTTTTGCAGCTGTTTGAGCTAAGATTTCCAAGTTATTCACATAATGAAAACCTATACTTTGTTTCAGTCGAGTTCCCCATTCAAATGCATGTAACAGTGAGAAACGCACTGTCTTGGCGAAAGAAAGCGTTTTTGTACAACTTCATATGAATAGCTGTAACTTTTGATAGAAGACTCGGATACACATGTTTATGGCTTTATCTTATAGAACTCAAGGTTCCCGTGCTGGGAAAACAGGTTTTGCAGCTGTTTGAGCTAAGATTTCCAAGTTATTCACATAATGAAAACCTATACTTTGTTTCAGTCGAGTTCCCCATTCAAATGCATGTAACAGTGAGAAACGCACTGTCTTGGCGAAATTAAGCGTTTTTGTACAACTTCATAGAAATAGCTGTAACTTTTGATAGAAGACTCAGACAAACATGTTTATGGCCTTATATTATAGAACTCAAGGTCCCCGTGCTGGGAAAACAGGTTTTGCAGCTGTTTGAGCTAAGATTTCCAAGTTATTCACATAATGAAAACCTATACTTTGTTTCAGTCGAGTTCCCCATTCAAATGCATGTAACAGTGAGAAACGCACTGTCTTGGCGAAAGAAAGCGTTTTTGTACAACTTCATAGAAATAGCTGTAACTTTTGATAGAAGACTCAGACAAACATGTTTATGGCCTTATATTATAGAACTCAAGGTCTCCGTGCTGGGAAAACAGGTTTTGCAGCTGTTTGAGCTAAGATTTCCAAGTTATTCACATAATGAAAACCTATACTTTGTTTCGGTCGAGTTCCCCATTCAAATGCATGTAACAGTGAGAAACGCACTGTCTTGGCGAAAGAAAGCGTTTTTGTACAACTTCATAGAAATAGCTGTAACTTTTGATAGAAGACTCAGACAAACATGTTTATGGCTTTATCTTATAGAACTCAAGGTCTCCGTGCTGGGAAAACAGGTTTTGCAGCTGTTTGAGCTAAGATTTCCAAGTTATTCACATAATGAAAACCTATACTTTGTTTCGGTCGAGTTCCCCATTCAAATGCATGTAACAGTGAGAAACGCACTGTCTTGGCGAAAGAAAGCGTTTTTGTACAACTTCATATGAATAGCTGTAACTTTTGATAGAAGACTCAGACAAACATGTTTATGGCCTTATATTATAGAACTCAAGGTCTCCGTGCTGGGAAAACAGGTTTTGCAGCTGTTTGAGCTAAGATTTCCAAGTTATTCACATAATGAAAACCTATACTTTGTTTCGGTCGAGTTCCCCATTCAAATGCATGTCACAGTGAGAAACGCACTGTCTTGGCGAAATTAAGCGTTTTTGTACAACTTCATAGAAATAGCTGTAACTTTTGATAGAAGACTCAGACAAACATGTTTATGGCCTTATATTATAGAACTCAAGGTCCCCGTGCTGGGAAAACAGGTTTTGCAGCTGTTTGAGCTAAGATTTCCAAGTTATTCACATAATGAAAACCTATACTTTGTTTCAGTCGAGTTCCCCATTCAAATGCATGTAACAGTGAGAAACGCACTGTCTTGGCGAAAGAAAGCGTTTTTGTACAACTTCATATGAATAGCTGTAACTTTTGATAGAAGACTCGGATACACATGTTTATGGCTTTATCTTATAGAACTCAAGGTTCCCGTGCTGGGAAAACAGGTTTTGCAGCTGTTTGAGCTAAGATTTCCAAGTTATTCACATAATGAAAACCTATACTTTATTTCAGTCGAGTTCCCCATTCAAATGCATGTAACAGTGAGAAACGCACTGTCTTGGCGAAATTAAGCGTTTTTGTACAACTTCATAGAAATAGCTGTAACTTTTGATAGAAGACTCAGACAAACATGTTTATGGCCTTATATTATAGAACTCAAGGTCCCCGTGCTGGGAAAACAGGTTTTGCAGCTGTTTGAGCTAAGATTTCCAAGTTATTCACATAATGAAAACCTATACTTTGTTTCAGTCGAGTTCCCCATTCAAATGCATGTAACAGTGAGAAACGCACTGTCTTGGCGAAAGAAAGCGTTTTTGTACAACTTCATATGAATAGCTGTAACTTTTGATAGAAGACTCGGATACACATGTTTATGGCTTTATCTTATAGAACTCAAGGTTCCCGTGCTGGGAAAACAGGTTTTGCAGCTGTTTGAGCTAAGATTTCCAAGTTATTCACATAATGAAAACCTATACTTTATTTCAGTCGAGTTCCCCATTCAAATGCATGTAACAGTGAGAAACGCACTGTCTTGGCGAAATTAAGCGTTTTTGTACAACTTCATAGAAATAGCTGTAACTTTTGATAGAAGACTCAGACAAACATGTTTATGGCCTTATATTATAGAACTCAAGGTCCCCGTGCTGGGAAAACAGGTTTTGCAGCTGTTTGAGCTAAGATTTCCAAGTTATTCACATAATGAAAACCTATACTTTGTTTCAGTCGAGTTCCCCATTCAAATGCATGTAACAGTGAGAAACGCACTGTCTTGGCGAAAGAAAGCGTTTTTGTACAACTTCATATGAATAGCTGTAACTTTTGATAGAAGCCTCGGATACACATGTTTATGGCTTTATCTTATAGAACTCAAGGTCTCCGTGCTGGGAAAACAGGTTTTGCAGCTGTTTGAGCTAAGATTTCCAAGTTATTCACATAATGAAAACCTATACTTTGTTTCAGTCGAGTTCCCCATTCAAATGCATGTAACAGTGAGAAACGCACTGTCTTGGCGAAATTAAGCGTTTTTGTACAACTTCATAGAAATAGCTGTAACTTTTGATAGAAGACTCAGACAAACATGTTTATGGCCTTATATTATAGAACTCAAGGTCCCCGTGCTGGGAAAACAGGTTTTGCAGCTGTTTGAGCTAAGATTTCCAAGTTATTCACATAATGAAAACCTATACTTTGTTTCAGTCGAGTTCCCCATTCAAATGCATGTAACAGTGAGAAACGCACTGTCTTGGCGAAAGAAAGCGTTTTTGTACAACTTCATATGAATAGCTGTAACTTTTGATAGAAGACTCGGATACACATGTTTATGGCTTTATCTTATAGAACTCAAGGTTCCCGTGCTGGGAAAACAGGTTTTGCAGCTGTTTGAGCTAAGATTTCCAAGTTATTCACATAATGAAAACCTATACTTTGTTTCAGTCGAGTTCCCCATTCAAATGCATGTAACAGTGAGAAACGCACTGTCTTGGCGAAATTAAGCGTTTTTGTACAACTTCATAGAAATAGCTGTACCTTTTGATAGAAGACTCAGACAAACATGTTTATAGCCTTATATTATAGAACTCAAGGTCCCCGTGCTGGGAAAACAGGTTTTGCAGCTGTTTGAGCTAAGATTTCCAAGTTATTCACATAATGAAAACCTATACTTTGTTTCAGTCGAGTTCCCCATTCAAATGCATGTAACAGTGAGAAACGCACTGTCTTGGCGAAAGAAAGCGTTTTTGTACAACTTCATAGAAATAGCTGTAACTTTTGATAGAAGACTCAGACAAACATGTTTATGGCCTTATATTATAGAACTCAAGGTCTCCGTGCTGGGAAAACAGGTTTTGCAGCTGTTTGAGCTAAGATTTCCAAGTTATTCACATAATGAAAACCTATACTTTGTTTCAGTCGAGTTCCCCATTCAAATGCATGTAACAGTGAGAAACGCACTGTCTTGGCGAAATTAAGCGTTTTTGTACAACTTCATAGAAATAGCTGTAACTTTTGATAGAAGACTCAGACAAACATGTTTATGGCCTTATATTATAGAACTCAAGGTCCCCGTGCTGGGAAAACAGGTTTTGCAGCTGTTTGAGCTAAGATTTCCAAGTTATTCACATAATGAAAACCTATACTTTGTTTCAGTCGAGTTCCCCATTCAAATGCATGTAACAGTGAGAAACGCACTGTCTTGGCGAAAGAAAGCGTTTTTGTACAACTTCATATGAATAGCTGTAACTTTTGATAGAAGACTCGGATACACATGTTTATGGCTTTATCTTATAGAACTCAAGGTTCCCGTGCTGGGAAAACAGGTTTTGCAGCTGTTTGAGCTAAGATTTCCAAGTTATTCACATAATGAAAACCTATACTTTGTTTCAGTCGAGTTCCCCATTCAAATGCATGTAACAGTGAGAAACGCACTGTCTTGGCGAAATTAAGCGTTTTTGTACAACTTCATAGAAATAGCTGTAACTTTTGATAGAAGACTCAGACAAACATGTTTATGGCCTTATATTATAGAACTCAAGGTCCCCGTGCTGGGAAAACAGGTTTTGCAGCTGTTTGAGCTAAGATTTCCAAGTTATTCACATAATGAAAACCTATACTTTGTTTCAGTCGAGTTCCCCATTCAAATGCATGTAACAGTGAGAAACGCACTGTCTTGGCGAAAGAAAGCGTTTTTGTACAACTTCATAGAAATAGCTGTAACTTTTGATAGAAGACTCAGACAAACATGTTTATGGCCTTATATTATAGAACTCAAGGTCTCCGTGCTGGGAAAACAGGTTTTGCAGCTGTTTGAGCTAAGATTTCCAAGTTATTCACATAATGAAAACCTATACTTTGTTTCGGTCGAGTTCCCCATTCAAATGCATGTAACAGTGAGAAACGCACTGTCTTGGCGAAAGAAAGCGTTTTTGTACAACTTCATAGAAATAGCTGTAACTTTTGATAGAAGACTCAGACAAACATGTTTATGGCCTTATATTATAGAACTCAAGGTCTCCGTGCTGGGAAAACAGGTTTTGCAGCTGTTTGAGCTAAGATTTCCAAGTTATTCACATAATGAAAACCTATACTTTGTTTCGGTCGAGTTCCCCATTCAAATGCATGTAACAGTGAGAAACGCACTGTCTTGGCGAAAGAAAGCGTTTTTGTACAACTTCATAGAAATAGCTGTAACTTTTGATAGAAGACTCAGACAAACATGTTTATGGCCTTATATTATAGAACTCAAGGTCTCCGTGCTGGGAAAACAGGTTTTGCAGCTGTTTGAGCTAAGATTTCCAAGTTATTCACATAATGAAAACCTATACTTTGTTTCGGTCGAGTTCCCCATTCAAATGCATGTAACAGTGAGAAACGCACTGTCTTGGCGAAAGAAAGCGTTTTTGTACAACTTCATATGAATAGCTGTAACTTTTGATAGAAGACTCGGATACACATGTTTATGGCTTTATCTTATAGAACTCAAGGTTCCCGTGCTGGGAAAACAGGTTTTGCAGCTGTTTGAGCTAAGATTTCCAAGTTATTCACATAATGAAAACCTATACTTTGTTTCCGTCGAGTTCCCCATTCAAATGCATGTAACAGTGAGAAACGCACTGTCTTGGCGAAAGAAAGCGTTTTTGTACAACTTCATAGAAATAGCTGTAACTTTTGATAGAAGACTCAGACAAACATGTTTATGGCCTTATATTATAGAACTCAAGGTCTCCGTGCTGGGAAAACAGGTTTTGCAGCTGTTTGAGCTAAGATTTCCAAGTTATTCACATAATGAAAACCTATACTTTGTTTCGGTCGAGTTCCCCATTCAAATGCATGTAACAGTGAGAAACGCACTGACTTGGCGAAAGAAAGCGTTTTTGTACAACTTCATATGAATAGCTGTAACTTTTGATAGAAGACTCGGATACACATGTTTATGGCTTTATCTTATAGAACTCAAGGTTCCCGTGCTGGGAAAACAGGTTTTGCAGCTGTTTGAGCTAAGATTTCCAAGTTATTCACATAATGAAAACCTATACTTTGTTTCAGTCGAGTTCCCCATTCAAATGCATGTAACAGTGAGAAACGCACTGTCTTGGCGAAATTAAGCGTTTTTGTACAACTTCATAGAAATAGCTGTAACTTTTGATAGAAGACTCAGACAAACATGTTTATGGCCTTATATTATAGAACTCAAGGTCCCCGTGCTGGGAAAACAGGTTTTGCAGCTGTTTGAGCTAAGATTTCCAAGTTATTCACATAATGAAAACCTATACTTTGTTTCGGTCGAGTTCCCCATTCAAATGCATGTAACAGTGAGAAACGCACTGTCTTGGCGAAAGAAAGCGTTTTTGTACAACTTCATATGAATAGCTGTAACTTTTGATAGAAGACTCGGATACACATGTTTATGGCTTTATCTTATAGAACTCAAGGTTCCCGTGCTGGGAAAACAGGTTTTGCAGCTGTTTGAGCTAAGATTTCCAAGTTATTCACATAATGAAAACCTATACTTTGTTTCAGTCGAGTTCCCCATTCAAATGCATGTAACAGTGAGAAACGCACTGTCTTGGCGAAATTAAGCGTTTTTGTACAACTTCATAGAAATAGCTGTAACTTTTGATAGAAGACTCAGACAAACATGTTTATGGCCTTATATTATAGAACTCAAGGTCCCCGTGCTGGGAAAACAGGTTTTGCAGCTGTTTGAGCTAAGATTTCCAAGTTATTCACATAATGAAAACCTATACTTTGTTTCAGTCGAGTTCCCCATTCAAATGCATGTAACAGTGAGAAACGCACTGTCTTGGCGAAAGAAAGCGTTTTTGTACAACTTCATATGAATAGCTGTAACTTTTGATAGAAGACTCGGATACACATGTTTATGGCTTTATCTTATAGAACTCAAGGTTCCCGTGCTGGGAAAACAGGTTTTGCAGCTGTTTGAGCTAAGATTTCCAAGTTATTCACATAATGAAAACCTATACTTTATTTCAGTCGAGTTCCCCATTCAAATGCATGTAACAGTGAGAAACGCACTGTCTTGGCGAAATTAAGCGTTTTTGTACAACTTCATAGAAATAGCTGTAACTTTTGATAGAAGACTCAGACAAACATGTTTATGGCCTTATATTATAGAACTCAAGGTCCCCGTGCTGGGAAAACAGGTTTTGCAGCTGTTTGAGCTAAGATTTCCAAGTTATTCACATAATGAAAACCTATACTTTGTTTCAGTCGAGTTCCCCATTCAAATGCATGTAACAGTGAGAAACGCACTGTCTTGGCGAAAGAAAGCGTTTTTGTACAACTTCATAGAAATAGCTGTAACTTTTGATAGAAGACTCAGACAAACATGTTTATGGCCTTATATTATAGAACTCAAGGTCTCCGTGCTGGGAAAACAGGTTTTGCAGCTGTTTGAGCTAAGATTTCCAAGTTATTCACATAATGAAAACCTATACTTTGTTTCGGTCGAGTTCCCCATTCAAATGCATGTAACAGTGAGAAACGCACTGTCTTGGCGAAAGAAAGCGTTTTTGTACAACTTCATATGAATAGCTGTAACTTTTGATAGAAGACTCGGATACACATGTTTATGGCTTTATCTTATAGAACTCAAGGTTCCCGTGCTGGGAAAACAGGTTTTGCAGCTGTTTGAGCTAAGATTTCCAAGTTATTCACATAATGAAAACCTATACTTTATTTCAGTCGAGTTCCCCATTCAAATGCATGTAACAGTGAGAAACGCACTGTCTTGGCGAAATTAAGCGTTTTTGTACAACTTCATAGAAATAGCTGTAACTTTTGATAGAAGACTCAGACAAACATGTTTATGGCCTTATATTATAGAACTCAAGGTCCCCGTGCTGGGAAAACAGGTTTTGCAGCTGTTTGAGCTAAGATTTCCAAGTTATTCACATAATGAAAACCTATACTTTGTTTCAGTCGAGTTCCCCATTCAAATGCATGTAACAGTGAGAAACGCACTGTCTTGGCGAAAGAAAGCGTTTTTGTACAACTTCATATGAATAGCTGTAACTTTTGATAGAAGACTCAGACAAACATGTTTATGGCCTTATATTATAGAACTCAAGGTCTCCGTGCTGGGAAAACAGGTTTTGCAGCTGTTTGAGCTAAGATTTCCAAGTTATTCACATAATGAAAACCTATACTTTGTTTCAGTCGAGTTCCCCATTCAAATGCATGTAACAGTGAGAAACGCACTGTCTTGGCGAAATTAAGTGTTTTTGTACAACTTCATAGAAATAGCTGTAACTTTTGATAGAAGACTCAGACAAACATGTTTATGGCCTTATATTATAGAACTCAAGGTCCCCGTGCTGGGAAAACAGGTTTTGCAGCTGTTTGAGCTAAGATTTCCAAGTTATTCACATAATGAAAACCTATACTTTGTTTCAGTCGAGTTCCCCATTCAAATGCATGTAACAGTGAGAAACGCACTGTCTTGGCGAAAGAAAGCGTTTTTGTACAACTTCATATGAATAGCTGTAACTTTTGATAGAAGACTCGGATACACATGTTTATGGCTTTATCTTATAGAACTCAAGGTTCCCGTGCTGGGAAAACAGGTTTTGCAGCTGTTTGAGCTAAGATTTCCAAGTTATTCACATAATGAAAACCTATACTTTGTTTCAGTCGAGTTCCCCATTCAAATGCATGTAACAGTGAGAAACGCACTGTCTTGGCGAAATTAAGCGTTTTTGTACAACTTCATAGAAATAGCTGTAACTTTTGATAGAAGACTCAGACAAACATGTTTATGGCCTTATATTATAGAACTCAAGGTCCCCGTGCTGGGAAAACAGGTTTTGCAGCTGTTTGAGCTAAGATTTCCAAGTTATTCACATAATGAAAACCTATACTTTGTTTCAGTCGAGTTCCCCATTCAAATGCATGTAACAGTGAGAAACGCACTGTCTTGGCGAAAGAAAGCGTTTTTGTACAACTTCATAGAAATAGCTGTAACTTTTGATAGAAGACTCAGACAAACATGTTTATGGCCTTATATTATAGAACTCAAGGTCTCCGTGCTGGGAAAACAGGTTTTGCAGCTGTTTGAGCTAAGATTTCCAAGTTATTCACATAATGAAAACCTATACTTTGTTTCGGTCGAGTTCCCCATTCAAATGCATGTAACAGTGAGAAACGCACTGTCTTGGCGAAAGAAAGCGTTTTTGTACAACTTCATAGAAATAGCTGTAACTTTTGATAGAAGACTCAGACAAACATGTTTATGGCCTTATATTATAGAACTCAAGGTCTCCGTGCTGGGAAAACAGGTTTTGCAGCTGTTTGAGCTAAGATTTCCAAGTTATTCACATAATGAAAACCTATACTTTGTTTCGGTCGAGTTCCCCATTCAAATGCATGTAACAGTGAGAAACGCACTGTCTTGGCGAAAGAAAGCGTTTTTGTACAACTTCATATGAATAGCTGTAACTTTTGATAGAAGACTCGGATACACATGTTTATGGCTTTATCTTATAGAACTCAAGGTTCCCGTGCTGGGAAAACAGGTTTTGCAGCTGTTTGAGCTAAGATTTCCAAGTTATTCACATAATGAAAACCTATACTTTGTTTCGGTCGAGTTCCCCATTCAAATGCATGTAACAGTGAGAAACGCACTGTCTTGGCGAAAGAAAGCGTTTTTGTACAACTTCATAGAAATAGCTGTAACTTTTGATAGAAGACTCAGACAAACATGTTTATGGCCTTATATTATAGAACTCAAGGTCTCCGTGCTGGGAAAACAGGTTTTGCAGCTGTTTGAGCTAAGATTTCCAAGTTATTCACATAATGAAAACCTATACTTTGTTTCGGTCGAGTTCCCCATTCAAATGCATGTAACAGTGAGAAACGCACTGACTTGGCGAAAGAAAGCGTTTTTTTACAACTTCATATGAATAGCTGTAACTTTTGATAGAAGACTCGGATACACATGTTTATGGCTTTATCTTATAGAACTCAAGGTTCCCGTGCTGGGAAAACAGGTTTTGCAGCTGTTTGAGCTAAGATTTCCAAGTTATTCACATAATGAAAACCTATACTTTGTTTCAGTCGAGTTCCCCATTCAAATGCATGTAACAGTGAGAAACGCACTGTCTTGGCGAAATTAAGCGTTTTTGTACAACTTCATAGAAATAGCTGTAACTTTTGATAGAAGACTCAGACAAACATGTTTATGGCCTTATATTATAGAACTCAAGGTCCCCGTGCTGGGAAAACAGGTTTTGCAGCTGTTTGAGCTAAGATTTCCAAGTTATTCACATAATGAAAACCTATACTTTGTTTCGGTCGAGTTCCCCATTCAAATGCATGTAACAGTGAGAAACGCACTGTCTTGGCGAAAGAAAGCGTTTTTGTACAACTTCATATGAATAGCTGTAACTTTTGATAGAAGACTCGGATACACATGTTTATGGCTTTATCTTATAGAACTCAAGGTTCCCGTGCTGGGAAAACAGGTTTTGCAGCTGTTTGAGCTAAGATTTCCAAGTTATTCACATAATGAAAACCTATACTTTATTTCAGTCGAGTTCCCCATTCAAATGCATGTAACAGTGAGAAACGCACTGTCTTGGCGAAATTAAGCGTTTTTGTACAACTTCATAGAAATAGCTGTAACTTTTGATAGAAGACTCAGACAAACATGTTTATGGCCTTATATTATAGAACTCAAGGTCCCCGTGCTGGGAAAACAGGTTTTGCAGCTGTTTGAGCTAAGATTTCCAAGTTATTCACATAATGAAAACCTATACTTTGTTTCAGTCGAGTTCCCCATTCAAATGCATGTAACAGTGAGAAACGCACTGTCTTGGCGAAAGAAAGCGTTTTTGTACAACTTCATAGAAATAGCTGTAACTTTTGATAGAAGACTCAGACAAACATGTTTATGGCCTTATATTATAGAACTCAAGGTCTCCGTGCTGGGAAAACAGGTTTTGCAGCTGTTTGAGCTAAGATTTCCAAGTTATTCACATAATGAAAACCTATACTTTGTTTCGGTCGAGTTCCCCATTCAAATGCATGTAACAGTGAGAAACGCACTGTCTTGGCGAAAGAAAGCGTTTTTGTACAACTTCATATGAATAGCTGTAACTTTTGATAGAAGACTCGGATACACATGTTTATGGCTTTATCTTATAGAACTCAAGGTTCCCGTGCTGGGAAAACAGGTTTTGCAGCTGTTTGAGCTAAGATTTCCAAGTTATTCACATAATGAAAACCTATACTTTATTTCAGTCGAGTTCCCCATTCAAATGCATGTAACAGTGAGAAACGCACTGTCTTGGCGAAATTAAGCGTTTTTGTACAACTTCATAGAAATAGCTGTAACTTTTGATAGAAGACTCAGACAAACATGTTTATGGCCTTATATTATAGAACTCAAGGTCCCCGTGCTGGGAAAACAGGTTTTGCAGCTGTTTGAGCTAAGATTTCCAAGTTATTCACATAATGAAAACCTATACTTTGTTTCAGTCGAGTTCCCCATTCAAATGCATGTAACAGTGAGAAACGCACTGTCTTGGCGAAAGAAAGCGTTTTTGTACAACTTCATATGAATAGCTGTAACTTTTGATAGAAGCCTCGGATACACATGTTTATGGCTTTATCTTATAGAACTCAAGGTCTCCGTGCTGGGAAAACAGGTTTTGCAGCTGTTTGAGCTAAGATTTCCAAGTTATTCACATAATGAAAACCTATACTTTGTTTCAGTCGAGTTCCCCATTCAAATGCATGTAACAGTGAGAAACGCACTGTCTTGGCGAAAGAAAGCGTTTTTGTACAACTTCATAGAAATAGCTGTAACTTTTGATAGAAGACTCAGACAAACATGTTTATGGCCTTATATTATAGAACTCAAGGTCTCCGTGCTGGGAAAACAGGTTTTGCAGCTGTTTGAGCTAAGATTTCCAAGTTATTCACATAATGAAAACCTATACTTTGTTTCGGTCGAGTTCCCCATTCAAATGCATGTAACAGTGAGAAACGCACTGTCTTGGCGAAAGAAAGCGTTTTTGTACAACTTCATATGAATAGCTGTAACTTTTGATAGAAGACTCGGATACACATGTTTATGGCTTTATCTTATAGAACTCAAGGTTCCCGTGCTGGGAAAACAGGTTTTGCAGCTGTTTGAGCTAAGATTTCCAAGTTATTCACATAATGAAAACCTATACTTTATTTCAGTCGAGTTCCCCATTCAAATGCATGTAACAGTGAGAAACGCACTGTCTTGGCGAAATTAAGCGTTTTTGTACAACTTCATAGAAATAGCTGTAACTTTTGATAGAAGACTCAGACAAACATGTTTATGGCCTTATATTATAGAACTCAAGGTCCCCGTGCTGGGAAAACAGGTTTTGCAGCTGTTTGAGCTAAGATTTCCAAGTTATTCACATAATGAAAACCTATACTTTGTTTCAGTCGAGTTCCCCATTCAAATGCATGTAACAGTGAGAAACGCACTGTCTTGGCGAAAGAAAGCGTTTTTGTACAACTTCATATGAATAGCTGTAACTTTTGATAGAAGCCTCGGATACACATGTTTATGGCTTTATCTTATAGAACTCAAGGTCTCCGTGCTGGGAAAACAGGTTTTGCAGCTGTTTGAGCTAAGATTTCCAAGTTATTCACATAATGAAAACCTATACTTTGTTTCGGTCGAGTTCCCCATTCAAATGCATGTAACAGTGAGAAACGCACTGTCTTGGCGAAAGAAAGCGTTTTTGTACAACTTCATATGAATAGCTGTAACTTTTGATAGAAGACTCGGATACACATGTTTATGGCTTTATCTTATAGAACTCAAGGTTCCCGTGCTGGGAAAACAGGTTTTGCAGCTGTTTGAGCTAAGATTTCCAAGTTATTCACATAATGAAAACCTATACTTTGTTTCAGTCGAGTTCCCCATTCAAATGCATGTAACAGTGAGAAACGCACTGTCTTGGCGAAATTAAGCGTTTTTGTACAACTTCATAGAAATAGCTGTAACTTTTGATAGAAGACTCAGACAAACATGTTTATGGCCTTATATTATAGAACTCAAGGTCCCCGTGCTGGGAAAACAGGTTTTGCAGCTGTTTGAGCTAAGATTTCCAAGTTATTCACATAATGAAAACCTATACTTTGTTTCGGTCGAGTTCCCCATTCAAATGCATGTAACAGTGAGAAACGCACTGTCTTGGCGAAAGAAAGCGTTTTTGTACAACTTCATATGAATAGCTGTAACTTTTGATAGAAGACTCGGATACACATGTTTATGGCTTTATCTTATAGAACTCAAGGTTCCCGTGCTGGGAAAACAGGTTTTGCAGCTGTTTGAGCTAAGATTTCCAAGTTATTCACGTAATGAAAACCTATACTTTGTTTCAGTCGAGTTCCCCATTCAAATGCATGTAACAGTGAGAAACGCACTGTCTTGGCGAAATTAAGCGTTTTTGTACAACTTCATAGAAATAGCTGTAACTTTTGATAGAAGACTCAGACAAACATGTTTATGGCCTTATATTATAGAACTCAAGGTCCCCGTGCTGGGAAAACAGGTTTTGCAGCTGTTTGAGCTAAGATTTCCAAGTTATTCACATAATGAAAACCTATACTTTGTTTCAGTCGAGTTCCCCATTCAAATGCATGTAACAGTGAGAAACGCACTGTCTTGGCGAAAGAAAGCGTTTTTGTACAACTTCATATGAATAGCTGTAACTTTTGATAGAAGACTCAGACAAACATGTTTATGGCCTTATATTATAGAACTCAAGGTCTCCGTGCTGGGAAAACAGGTTTTGCAGCTGTTTGAGCTAAGATTTCCAAGTTATTCACATAATGAAAACCTATACTTTGTTTCAGTCGAGTTCCCCATTCAAATGCATGTAACAGTGAGAAACGCACTGTCTTGGCGAAAGAAAGCGTTTTTGTACAACTTCATATGAATAGCTGTAACTTTTGATAGAAGACTCGGATACACATGTTTATGGCTTTATCTTATAGAACTCAAGGTTCCCGTGCTGGGAAAACAGGTTTTGCAGCTGTTTGAGCTAAGATTTCCAAGTTATTCACATAATGAAAACCTATACTTTATTTCAGTCGAGTTCCCCATTCAAATGCATGTAACAGTGAGAAACGCACTGTCTTGGCGAAATTAAGCGTTTTTGTACAACTTCATAGAAATAGCTGTAACTTTTGATAGAAGACTCAGACAAACATGTTTATGGCCTTATATTATAGAACTCAAGGTCCCCGTGCTGGGAAAACAGGTTTTGCAGCTGTTTGAGCTAAGATTTCCAAGTTATTCACATAATGAAAACCTATACTTTGTTTCAGTCGAGTTCCCCATTCAAATGCATGTAACAGTGAGAAACGCACTGTCTTGGCGAAAGAAAGCGTTTTTGTACAACTTCATATGAATAGCTGTAACTTTTGATAGAAGACTCAGACAAACATGTTTATGGCCTTATATTATAGAACTCAAGGTCTCCGTGCTGGGAAAACAGGTTTTGCAGCTGTTTGAGCTAAGATTTCCAAGTTATTCACATAATGAAAACCTATACTTTGTTTCAGTCGAGTTCCCCATTCAAATGCATGTAACAGTGAGAAACGCACTGTCTTGGCGAAAGAAAGCGTTTTTGTACAACTTCATAGAAATAGCTGTAACTTTTGATAGAAGACTCAGACAAACATGTTTATGGCCTTATATTATAGAACTCAAGGTCCCCGTGCTGGGAAAACAGGTTTTGCAGCTGTTTGAGCTAAGATTTCCAAGTTATTCACATAATGAAAACCTATACTTTGTTTCAGTCGAGTTCCCCATTCAAATGCATGTAACAGTGAGAAACGCACTGTCTTGGCGAAATTAAGCGTTTTTGTACAACTTCATAGAAATAGCTGTAACTTTTGATAGAAGACTCAGACAAACATGTTTATGGCCTTATATTATAGAACTCAAGGTCCCCGTGCTGGGAAAACAGGTTTTGCAGCTGTTTGAGCTAAGATTTCCAAGTTATTCACATAATGAAAACCTATACTTTGTTTCAGTCGAGTTCCCCATTCAAATGCATGTAACAGTGAGAAACGCACTGTCTTGGCGAAAGAAAGCGTTTTTGTACAACTTCATAGAAATAGCTGTAACTTTTGATAGAAGACTCAGACAAACATGTTTATGGCCTTATATTATAGAACTCAAGGTCTCCGTGCTGGGAAAACAGGTTTTGCAGCTGTTTGAGCTAAGATTTCCAAGTTATTCACATAATGAAAACCTATACTTTGTTTCGGTCGAGTTCCCCATTCAAATGCATGTAACAGTGAGAAACGCACTGTCTTGGCGAAAGAAAGCGTTTTTGTACAACTTCATATGAATAGCTGTAACTTTTGATAGAAGACTCGGATACACATGTTTATGGCTTTATCTTATAGAACTCAAGGTTCCCGTGCTGGGAAAACAGGTTTTGCAGCTGTTTGAGCTAAGATTTCCAAGTTATTCACATAATGAAAACCTATACTTTATTTCAGTCGAGTTCCCCATTCAAATGCATGTAACAGTGAGAAACGCACTGTCTTGGCGAAATTAAGCGTTTTTGTACAACTTCATAGAAATAGCTGTAACTTTTGATAGAAGACTCAGACAAACATGTTTATGGCCTTATATTATAGAACTCAAGGTCCCCGTGCTGGGAAAACAGGTTTTGCAGCTGTTTGAGCTAAGATTTCCAAGTTATTCACATAATGAAAACCTATACTTTGTTTCAGTCGAGTTCCCCATTCAAATGCATGTAACAGTGAGAAACGCACTGTCTTGGCGAAAGAAAGCGTTTTTGTACAACTTCATATGAATAGCTGTAACTTTTGATAGAAGCCTCGGATACACATGTTTATGGCTTTATCTTATAGAACTCAAGGTCTCCGTGCTGGGAAAACAGGTTTTGCAGCTGTTTGAGCTAAGATTTCCAAGTTATTCACATAATGAAAACCTATACTTTGTTTCGGTCGAGTTCCCCATTCAAATGCATGTAACAGTGAGAAACGCACTGTCTTGGCGAAAGAAAGCGTTTTTGTACAACTTCATATGAATAGCTGTAACTTTTGATAGAAGACTCGGATACACATGTTTATGGCTTTATCTTATAGAACTCAAGGTTCCCGTGCTGGGAAAACAGGTTTTGCAGCTGTTTGAGCTAAGATTTCCAAGTTATTCACATAATGAAAACCTATACTTTGTTTCAGTCGAGTTCCCCATTCAAATGCATGTAACAGTGAGAAACGCACTGTCTTGGCGAAATTAAGCGTTTTTGTACAACTTCATAGAAATAGCTGTAACTTTTGATAGAAGACTCAGACAAACATGTTTATGGCCTTATATTATAGAACTCAAGGTCCCCGTGCTGGGAAAACAGGTTTTGCAGCTGTTTGAGCTAAGATTTCCAAGTTATTCACATAATGAAAACCTATACTTTGTTTCGGTCGAGTTCCCCATTCAAATGCATGTAACAGTGAGAAACGCACTGTCTTGGCGAAAGAAAGCGTTTTTGTACAACTTCATATGAATAGCTGTAACTTTTGATAGAAGACTCGGATACACATGTTTATGGCTTTATCTTATAGAACTCAAGGTTCCCGTGCTGGGAAAACAGGTTTTGCAGCTGTTTGAGCTAAGATTTCCAAGTTATTCACATAATGAAAACCTATACTTTGTTTCAGTCGAGTTCCCCATTCAAATGCATGTAACAGTGAGAAACGCACTGTCTTGGCGAAATTAAACGTTTTTGTACAACTTCATAGAAATAGCTGTAACTTTTGATAGAAGACTCAGACAAACATGTTTATGGCCTTATATTATAGAACTCAAGGTCCCCGTGCTGGGAAAACAGGTTTTGCAGCTGTTTGAGCTAAGATTTCCAAGTTATTCACATAATGAAAACCTATACTTTGTTTCAGTCGAGTTCCCCATTCAAATGCATGTAACAGTGAGAAACGCACTGTCTTGGCGAAAGAAAGCGTTTTTGTACAACTTCATATGAATAGCTGTAACTTTTGATAGAAGACTCGGATACACATGTTTATGGCTTTATCTTATAGAACTCAAGGTTCCCGTGCTGGGAAAACAGGTTTTGCAGCTGTTTGAGCTAAGATTTCCAAGTTATTCACATAATGAAAACCTATACTTTATTTCAGTCGAGTTCCCCATTCAAATGCATGTAACAGTGAGAAACGCACTGTCTTGGCGAAATTAAGCGTTTTTGTACAACTTCATAGAAATAGCTGTAACTTTTGATAGAAGACTCAGACAAACATGTTTATGGCCTTATATTATAGAACTCAAGGTCTCCGTGCTGGGAAAACAGGTTTTGCAGCTGTTTGAGCTAAGATTTCCAAGTTATTCACATAATGAAAACCTATACTTTGTTTCGGTCGAGTTCCCCATTCAAATGCATGTAACAGTGAGAAACGCACTGTCTTGGCGAAAGAAAGCGTTTTTGTACAACTTCATAGAAATAGCTGTAACTTTTGATAGAAGACTCAGACAAACATGTTTATGGCCTTATATTATAGAACTCAAGGTCTCCGTGCTGGGAAAACAGGTTTTGCAGCTGTTTGAGCTAAGATTTCCAAGTTATTCACATAATGAAAACCTATACTTTGTTTCGGTCGAGTTCCCCATTCAAATGCATGTAACAGTGAGAAACGCACTGTCTTGGCGAAAGAAAGCGTTTTTGTACAACTTCATATGAATAGCTGTAACTTTTGATAGAAGCCTCGGATACACATGTTTATGGCTTTATCTTATAGAACTCAAGGTCTCCGTGCTGGGAAAACAGGTTTTGCAGCTGTTTGAGCTAAGATTTCCAAGTTATTCACATAATGAAAACCTATACTTTGTTTCGGTCGAGTTCCCCATTCAAATGCATGTAACAGTGAGAAACGCACTGTCTTGGCGAAAGAAAGCGTTTTTGTACAACTTCATAGAAATAGCTGTAACTTTTGATAGAAGACTCAGACAAACATGTTTATGGCCTTATATTATAGAACTCAAGGTCTCCGTGCTGGGAAAACAGGTTTTGCAGCTGTTTGAGCTAAGATTTCCAAGTTATTCACATAATGAAAACCTATACTTTGTTTCGGTCGAGTTCCCCATTCAAATGCATGTAACAGTGAGAAACGCACTGTCTTGGCGAAAGAAAGCGTTTTTGTACAACTTCATATGAATAGCTGTAACTTTTGATAGAAGACTCGGATACACATGTTTATGGCTTTATCTTATAGAACTCAAGGTTCCCGTGCTGGGAAAACAGGTTTTGCAGCTGTTTGAGCTAAGATTTCCAAGTTATTCACATAATGAAAACCTATACTTTATTTCAGTCGAGTTCCCCATTCAAATGCATGTAACAGTGAGAAACGCACTGTCTTGGCGAAATTAAGCGTTTTTGTACAACTTCATAGAAATAGCTGTAACTTTTGATAGAAGACTCAGACAAACATGTTTATGGCCTTATATTATAGAACTCAAGGTCTCCGTGCTGGGAAAACAGGTTTTGCAGCTGTTTGAGCTAAGATTTCCAAGTTATTCACATAATGAAAACCTATACTTTGTTTCGGTCGAGTTCCCCATTCAAATGCATGTAACAGTGAGAAACGCACTGTCTTGGCGAAAGAAAGCGTTTTTGTACAACTTCATAGAAATAGCTGTAACTTTTGATAGAAGACTCAGACAAACATGTTTATGGCCTTATATTATAGAACTCAAGGTCTCCGTGCTGGGAAAACAGGTTTTGCAGCTGTTTGAGCTAAGATTTCCAAGTTATTCACATAATGAAAACCTATACTTTGTTTCAGTCGAGTTCCCCATTGAAATGCATGTAACAGTGAGAAACGCACTGTCTTGGCGAAAGAAAGCGTTTTTGTACAACTTCATATGAATAGCTGTAACTTTTGATAGAAGACTCGGATACACATGTTTATGGCTTTATCTTATAGAACTCAAGGTTCCCGTGCTGGGAAAACAGGTTTTGCAGCTGTTTGAGCTAAGATTTCCAAGTTATTCACATAATGAAAACCTATACTTTATTTCAGTCGAGTTCCCCATTCAAATGCATGTAACAGTGAGAAACGCACTGTCTTGGCGAAATTAAGCGTTTTTGTACAACTTCATAGAAATAGCTGTAACTTTTGATAGAAGACTCAGACAAACATGTTTATGGCCTTATATTATAGAACTCAAGGTCCCCGTGCTGGGAAAACAGGTTTTGCAGCTGTTTGAGCTAAGATTTCCAAGTTATTCACATAATGAAAACCTATACTTTGTTTCAGTCGAGTTCCCCATTCAAATGCATGTAACAGTGAGAAACGCACTGTCTTGGCGAAAGAAAGCGTTTTTGTACAACTTCATATGAATAGCTGTAACTTTTGATAGAAGACTCGGATACACATGTTTATGGCTTTATCTTATAGAACTCAAGGTTCCCGTGCTGGGAAAACAGGTTTTGCAGCTGTTTGAGCTAAGATTTCCAAGTTATTCACATAATGAAAACCTATACTTTATTTCAGTCGAGTTCCCCATTCAAATGCATGTAACAGTGAGAAACGCACTGTCTTGGCGAAATTAAGCGTTTTTGTACAACTTCATAGAAATAGCTGTAACTTTTGATAGAAGACTCAGACAAACATGTTTATGGCCTTATATTATAGAACTCAAGGTCTCCGTGCTGGGAAAACAGGTTTTGCAGCTGTTTGAGCTAAGATTTCCAAGTTATTCACATAATGAAAACCTATACTTTGTTTCGGTCGAGTTCCCCATTCAAATGCATGTAACAGTGAGAAACGCACTGTCTTGGCGAAAGAAAGCGTTTTTGTACAACTTCATATGAATAGCTGTAACTTTTAATAGAAGACTCGGATACACATGTTTATGGCTTTATCTTATAGAACTCAAGGTTCCCGTGCTGGGAAAACAGGTTTTGCAGCTGTTTGAGCTAAGATTTCCAAGTTATTCACATAATGAAAACCTATACTTTATTTCAGTCGAGTTCCCCATTCAAATGCATGTAACAGTGAGAAACGCACTGTCTTGGCGAAAGAAAGCGTTTTTGTACAACTTCATAGAAATAGCTGTAACTTTTGATAGAAGACTCAGACAAACATGTTTATGGCCTTATATTATAGAACTCAAGGTCTCCGTGCTGGGAAAACAGGTTTTGCAGCTGTTTGAGCTAAGATTTCCAAGTTATTCACATAATGAAAACCTATACTTTGTTTCGGTCGAGTTCCCCATTCAAATGCATGTAACAGTGAGAAACGCACTGTCTTGGCGAAAGAAAGCGTTTTTGTACAACTTCATATGAATAGCTGTAACTTTTGATAGAAGACTCGGATACACATGTTTATGGCTTTATCTTATAGAACTCAAGGTTCCCGTGCTGGGAAAACAGGTTTTGCAGCTGTTTGAGCTAAGATTTCCAAGTTATTCACATAATGAAAACCTATACTTTATTTCAGTCGAGTTCCCCATTCAAATGCATGTAACAGTGAGAAACGCACTGTCTTGGCGAAATTAAGCGTTTTTGTACAACTTCATAGAAATAGCTGTAACTTTTGATAGAAGACTCAGACAAACATGTTTATGGCCTTATATTATAGAACTCAAGGTCTCCGTGCTGGGAAAACAGGTTTTGCAGCTGTTTGAGCTAAGATTTCCAAGTTATTCACATAATGAAAACCTATACTTTGTTTCGGTCGAGTTCCCCATTCAAATGCATGTAACAGTGAGAAACGCACTGTCTTGGCGAAAGAAAGCGTTTTTGTACAACTTCATAGAAATAGCTGTAACTTTTGATAGAAGACTCAGACAAACATGTTTATGGCCTTATATTATAGAACTCAAGGTCTCCGTGCTGGGAAAACAGGTTTTGCAGCTGTTTGAGCTAAGATTTCCAAGTTATTCACATAATGAAAACCTATACTTTGTTTCAGTCGAGTTCCCCATTCAAATGCATGTAACAGTGAGAAACGCACTGTCTTGGCGAAAGAAAGCGTTTTTGTACAACTTCATATGAATAGCTGTAACTTTTAATAGAAGACTCGGATACACATGTTTATGGCTTTATCTTATAGAACTCAAGGTTCCCGTGCTGGGAAAACAGGTTTTGCAGCTGTTTGAGCTAAGATTTCCAAGTTATTCACATAATGAAAACCTATACTTTATTTCAGTCGAGTTCCCCATTCAAATGCATGTAACAGTGAGAAACGCACTGTCTTGGCGAAAGAAAGCGTTTTTGTACAACTTCATAGAAATAGCTGTAACTTTTGATAGAAGACTCAGACAAACATGTTTATGGCCTTATATTATAGAACTCAAGGTCTCCGTGCTGGGAAAACAGGTTTTGCAGCTGTTTGAGCTAAGATTTCCAAGTTATTCACATAATGAAAACCTATACTTTGTTTCGGTCGAGTTCCCCATTCAAATGCATGTAACAGTGAGAAACGCACTGTCTTGGCGAAAGAAAGCGTTTTTGTACAACTTCATATGAATAGCTGTAACTTTTGATAGAAGACTCGGATACACATGTTTATGGCTTTATCTTATAGAACTCAAGGTTCCCGTGCTGGGAAAACAGGTTTTGCAGCTGTTTGAGCTAAGATTTCCAAGTTATTCACATAATGAAAACCTATACTTTGTTTCAGTCGAGTTCCCCATTCAAATGCATGTAACAGTGAGAAACGCACTGTCTTGGCGAAATTAAGCGTTTTTGTACAACTTCATAGAAATAGCTGTAACTTTTGATAGAAGACTCAGACAAACATGTTTATGGCCTTATATTATAGAACTCAAGGTCCCCGTGCTGGGAAAACAGGTTTTGCAGCTGTTTGAGCTAAGATTTCCAAGTTATTCACATAATGAAAACCTATACTTTGTTTCGGTCGAGTTCCCCATTCAAATGCATGTAACAGTGAGAAACGCACTGTCTTGGCGAAAGAAAGCGTTTTTGTACAACTTCATATGAATAGCTGTAACTTTTGATAGAAGACTCGGATACACATGTTTATGGCTTTATCTTATAGAACTCAAGGTTCCCGTGCTGGGAAAACAGGTTTTGCAGCTGTTTGAGCTAAGATTTCCAAGTTATTCACATAATGAAAACCTATACTTTGTTTCAGTCGAGTTCCCCATTCAAATGCATGTAACAGTGAGAAACGCACTGTCTTGGCGAAATTAAACGTTTTTGTACAACTTCATAGAAATAGCTGTAACTTTTGATAGAAGACTCAGACAAACATGTTTATGGCCTTATATTATAGAACTCAAGGTCCCCGTGCTGGGAAAACAGGTTTTGCAGCTGTTTGAGCTAAGATTTCCAAGTTATTCACATAATGAAAACCTATACTTTGTTTCAGTCGAGTTCCCCATTCAAATGCATGTAACAGTGAGAAACGCACTGTCTTGGCGAAAGAAAGCGTTTTTGTACAACTTCATATGAATAGCTGTAACTTTTGATAGAAGACTCGGATACACATGTTTATGGCTTTATCTTATAGAACTCAAGGTTCCCGTGCTGGGAAAACAGGTTTTGCAGCTGTTTGAGCTAAGATTTCCAAGTTATTCACATAATGAAAACCTATACTTTATTTCAGTCGAGTTCCCCATTCAAATGCATGTAACAGTGAGAAACGCACTGTCTTGGCGAAATTAAGCGTTTTTGTACAACTTCATAGAAATAGCTGTAACTTTTGATAGAAGACTCAGACAAACATGTTTATGGCCTTATATTATAGAACTCAAGGTCTCCGTGCTGGGAAAACAGGTTTTGCAGCTGTTTGAGCTAAGATTTCCAAGTTATTCACATAATGAAAACCTATACTTTGTTTCGGTCGAGTTCCCCATTCAAATGCATGTAACAGTGAGAAACGCACTGTCTTGGCGAAAGAAAGCGTTTTTGTACAACTTCATAGAAATAGCTGTAACTTTTGATAGAAGACTCAGACAAACATGTTTATGGCCTTATATTATAGAACTCAAGGTCTCCGTGCTGGGAAAACAGGTTTTGCAGCTGTTTGAGCTAAGATTTCCAAGTTATTCACATAATGAAAACCTATACTTTGTTTCAGTCGAGTTCCCCATTCAAATGCATGTAACAGTGAGAAACGCACTGTCTTGGCGAAAGAAAGCGTTTTTGTACAACTTCATATGAATAGCTGTAACTTTTGATAGAAGACTCGGATACACATGTTTATGGCTTTATCTTATAGAACTCAAGGTTCCCGTGCTGGGAAAACAGGTTTTGCAGCTGTTTGAGCTAAGATTTCCAAGTTATTCACATAATGAAAACCTATACTTTATTTCAGTCGAGTTCCCCATTCAAATGCATGTAACAGTGAGAAACGCACTGTCTTGGCGAAATTAAGCGTTTTTGTACAACTTCATAGAAATAGCTGTAACTTTTGATAGAAGACTCAGACAAACATGTTTATGGCCTTATATTATAGAACTCAAGGTCCCCGTGCTGGGAAAACAGGTTTTGCAGCTGTTTGAGCTAAGATTTCCAAGTTATTCACATAATGAAAACCTATACTTTGTTTCAGTCGAGTTCCCCATTCAAATGCATGTAACAGTGAGAAACGCACTGTCTTGGCGAAAGAAAGCGTTTTTGTACAACTTCATAGAAATAGCTGTAACTTTTGATAGAAGACTCAGACAAACATGTTTATGGCCTTATATTATAGAACTCAAGGTCTCCGTGCTGGGAAAACAGGTTTTGCAGCTGTTTGAGCTAAGATTTCCAAGTTATTCACATAATGAAAACCTATACTTTGTTTCGGTCGAGTTCCCCATTCAAATGCATGTAACAGTGAGAAACGCACTGTCTTGGCGAAAGAAAGCGTTTTTGTACAACTTCATAGAAATAGCTGTAACTTTTGATAGAAGACTCAGACAAACATGTTTATGGCCTTATATTATAGAACTCAAGGTCTCCGTGCTGGGAAAACAGGTTTTGCAGCTGTTTGAGCTAAGATTTCCAAGTTATTCACATAATGAAAACCTATACTTTGTTTCGGTCGAGTTCCCCATTCAAATGCATGTAACAGTGAGAAACGCACTGTCTTGGCGAAAGAAAGCGTTTTTGTACAACTTCATATGAATAGCTGTAACTTTTGATAGAAGACTCGGATACACATGTTTATGGCTTTATCTTATAGAACTCAAGGTTCCCGTGCTGGGAAAACAGGTTTTGCAGCTGTTTGAGCTAAGATTTCCAAGTTATTCACATAATGAAAACCTATACTTTGTTTCAGTCGAGTTCCCCATTCAAATGCATGTAACAGTGAGAAACGCACTGTCTTGGCGAAATTAAGCGTTTTTGTACAACTTCATAGAAATAGCTGTAACTTTTGATAGAAGACTCAGACAAACATGTTTATGGCCTTATATTATAGAACTCAAGGTCCCCGTGCTGGGAAAACAGGTTTTGCAGCTGTTTGAGCTAAGATTTCCAAGTTATTCACATAATGAAAACCTATACTTTGTTTCAGTCGAGTTCCCCATTCAAATGCATGTAACAGTGAGAAACGCACTGTCTTGGCGAAAGAAAGCGTTTTTGTAGAACTTCATAGAAATAGCTGTAACTTTTGATAGAAGACTCAGACAAACATGTTTATGGCCTTATATTATAGAACTCAAGGTCTCCGTGCTGGGAAAACAGGTTTTGCAGCTGTTTGAGCTAAGATTTCCAAGTTATTCACATAATGAAAACCTATACTTTGTTTCGGTCGAGTTCCCCATTCAAATGCATGTAACAGTGAGAAACGCACTGTCTTGGCGAAAGAAAGCGTTTTTGTACAACTTCATATGAATAGCTGTAACTTTTGATAGAAGACTCGGATACACATGTTTATGGCTTTATCTTATAGAACTCAAGGTTCCCGTGCTGGGAAAACAGGTTTTGCAGCTGTTTGAGCTAAGATTTCCAAGTTATTCACATAATGAAAACCTATACTTTGTTTCAGTCGAGTTCCCCATTCAAATGCATGTAACAGTGAGAAACGCACTGTCTTGGCGAAATTAAGCGTTTTTGTACAACTTCATAGAAATAGCTGTAACTTTTGATAGAAGACTCAGACAAACATGTTTATGGCCTTATATTATAGAACTCAAGGTCCCCGTGCTGGGAAAACAGGTTTTGCAGCTGTTTGAGCTAAGATTTCCAAGTTATTCACATAATGAAAACCTATACTTTGTTTCAGTCGAGTTCCCCATTCAAATGCATGTAACAGTGAGAAACGCACTGTCTTGGCGAAAGAAAGCGTTTTTGTACAACTTCATATGAATAGCTGTAACTTTTGATAGAAGACTCGGATACACATGTTTATGGCTTTATCTTATAGAACTCAAGGTTCCCGTGCTGGGAAAACAGGTTTTGCAGCTGTTTGAGCTAAGATTTCCAAGTTATTCACATAATGAAAACCTATACTTTGTTTCAGTCGAGTTCCCCATTCAAATGCATGTAACAGTGAGAAACGCACTGTCTTGGCGAAAGAAAGCGTTTTTGTACAACTTCATAGAAATAGCTGTAACTTTTGATAGAAGACTCAGACAAACATGTTTATGGCCTTATATTATAGAACTCAAGGTCTCCGTGCTGGGAAAACAGGTTTTGCAGCTGTTTGAGCTAAGATTTCCAAGTTATTCACATAATGAAAACCTATACTTTGTTTCGGTCGAGTTCCCCATTCAAATGCATGTAACAGTGAGAAACGCACTGTCTTGGCGAAATTAAGCGTTTTTGTACAACTTCATAGAAATAGCTGTAACTTTTGATAGAAGACTCAGACAAACATGTTTATGGCCTTATATTATAGAACTCAAGGTCCCCGTGCTGGGAAAACAGGTTTTGCAGCTGTTTGAGCTAAGATTTCCAAGTTATTCACATAATGAAAACCTATACTTTGTTTCGGTCGAGTTCCCCATTCAAATGCATGTAACAGTGAGAAACGCACTGTCTTGGCGAAATTAAACGTTTTTGTACAACTTCATAGAAATAGCTGTAACTTTTGATAGAAGACTCAGACAAACATGTTTATGGCCTTATATTATAGAACTCAAGGTCCCCGTGCTGGGAAAACAGGTTTTGCAGCTGTTTGAGCTAAGATTTCCAAGTTATTCACATAATGAAAACCTATACTTTGTTTCAGTCGAGTTCCCCATTCAAATGCATGTAACAGTGAGAAACGCACTGTCTTGGCGAAAGAAAGCGTTTTTGTACAACTTCATATGAATAGCTGTAACTTTTGATAGAAGACTCGGATACACATGTTTATGGCTTTATCTTATAGAACTCAAGGTTCCCGTGCTGGGAAAACAGGTTTTGCAGCTGTTTGAGCTAAGATTTCCAAGTTATTCACATAATGAAAACCTATACTTTATTTCAGTCGAGTTCCCCATTCAAATGCATGTAACAGTGAGAAACGCACTGTCTTGGCGAAATTAAGCGTTTTTGTACAACTTCATAGAAATAGCTGTAACTTTTGATAGAAGACTCAGACAAACATGTTTATGGCCTTATATTATAGAACTCAAGGTCTCCGTGCTGGGAAAACAGGTTTTGCAGCTGTTTGAGCTAAGATTTCCAAGTTATTCACATAATGAAAACCTATACTTTGTTTCGGTCGAGTTCCCCATTCAAATGCATGTAACAGTGAGAAACGCACTGTCTTGGCGAAAGAAAGCGTTTTTGTACAACTTCATAGAAATAGCTGTAACTTTTGATAGAAGACTCAGACAAACATGTTTATGGCCTTATATTATAGAACTCAAGGTCTCCGTGCTGGGAAAACAGGTTTTGCAGCTGTTTGAGCTAAGATTTCCAAGTTATTCACATAATGAAAACCTATACTTTGTTTCAGTCGAGTTCCCCATTCAAATGCATGTAACAGTGAGAAACGCACTGTCTTGGCGAAAGAAAGCGTTTTTGTACAACTTCATATGAATAGCTGTAACTTTTGATAGAAGACTCGGATACACATGTTTATGGCTTTATCTTATAGAACTCAAGGTTCCCGTGCTGGGAAAACAGGTTTTGCAGCTGTTTGAGCTAAGATTTCCAAGTTATTCACATAATGAAAACCTATACTTTATTTCAGTCGAGTTCCCCATTCAAATGCATGTAACAGTGAGAAACGCACTGTCTTGGCGAAATTAAGCGTTTTTGTACAACTTCATAGAAATAGCTGTAACTTTTGATAGAAGACTCAGACAAACATGTTTATGGCCTTATATTATAGAACTCAAGGTCCCCGTGCTGGGAAAACAGGTTTTGCAGCTGTTTGAGCTAAGATTTCCAAGTTATTCACATAATGAAAACCTATACTTTGTTTCAGTCGAGTTCCCCATTCAAATGCATGTAACAGTGAGAAACGCACTGTCTTGGCGAAAGAAAGCGTTTTTGTACAACTTCATAGAAATAGCTGTAACTTTTGATAGAAGACTCAGACAAACATGTTTATGGCCTTATATTATAGAACTCAAGGTCTCCGTGCTGGGAAAACAGGTTTTGCAGCTGTTTGAGCTAAGATTTCCAAGTTATTCACATAATGAAAACCTATACTTTGTTTCAGTCGAGTTCCCCATTCAAATGCATGTAACAGTGAGAAACGCACTGTCTTGGCGAAATTAAGCGTTTTTGTACAACTTCATAGAAATAGCTGTAACTTTTGATAGAAGACTCAGACAAACATGTTTATGGCCTTATATTATAGAACTCAAGGTCCCCGTGCTGGGAAAACAGGTTTTGCAGCTGTTTGAGCTAAGATTTCCAAGTTATTCACATAATGAAAACCTATACTTTGTTTCAGTCGAGTTCCCCATTCAAATGCATGTAACAGTGAGAAACGCACTGTCTTGGCGAAAGAAAGCGTTTTTGTAGAACTTCATAGAAATAGCTGTAACTTTTGATAGAAGACTCAGACAAACATGTTTATGGCCTTATATTATAGAACTCAAGGTCTCCGTGCTGGGAAAACAGGTTTTGCAGCTGTTTGAGCTAAGATTTCCAAGTTATTCACATAATGAAAACCTATACTTTGTTTCGGTCGAGTTCCCCATTCAAATGCATGTAACAGTGAGAAACGCACTGTCTTGGCGAAAGAAAGCGTTTTTGTACAACTTCATATGAATAGCTGTAACTTTTGATAGAAGACTCGGATACACATGTTTATGGCTTTATCTTATAGAACTCAAGGTTCCCGTGCTGGGAAAACAGGTTTTGCAGCTGTTTGAGCTAAGATTTCCAAGTTATTCACATAATGAAAACCTATACTTTGTTTCAGTCGAGTTCCCCATTCAAATGCATGTAACAGTGAGAAACGCACTGTCTTGGCGAAATTAAGCGTTTTTGTACAACTTCATAGAAATAGCTGTAACTTTTGATAGAAGACTCAGACAAACATGTTTATGGCCTTATATTATAGAACTCAAGGTCCCCGTGCTGGGAAAACAGGTTTTGCAGCTGTTTGAGCTAAGATTTCCAAGTTATTCACATAATGAAAACCTATACTTTGTTTCAGTCGAGTTCCCCATTCAAATGCATGTAACAGTGAGAAACGCACTGTCTTGGCGAAAGAAAGCGTTTTTGTACAACTTCATATGAATAGCTGTAACTTTTGATAGAAGACTCGGATACACATGTTTATGGCTTTATCTTATAGAACTCAAGGTTCCCGTGCTGGGAAAACAGGTTTTGCAGCTGTTTGAGCTAAGATTTCCAAGTTATTCACATAATGAAAACCTATACTTTGTTTCAGTCGAGTTCCCCATTCAAATGCATGTAACAGTGAGAAACGCACTGTCTTGGCGAAAGAAAGCGTTTTTGTACAACTTCATAGAAATAGCTGTAACTTTTGATAGAAGACTCAGACAAACATGTTTATGGCCTTATATTATAGAACTCAAGGTCTCCGTGCTGGGAAAACAGGTTTTGCAGCTGTTTGAGCTAAGATTTCCAAGTTATTCACATAATGAAAACCTATACTTTGTTTCGGTCGAGTTCCCCATTCAAATGCATGTAACAGTGAGAAACGCACTGTCTTGGCGAAATTAAGCGTTTTTGTACAACTTCATAGAAATAGCTGTAACTTTTGATAGAAGACTCAGACAAACATGTTTATGGCCTTATATTATAGAACTCAAGGTCCCCGTGCTGGGAAAACAGGTTTTGCAGCTGTTTGAGCTAAGATTTCCAAGTTATTCACATAATGAAAACCTATACTTTGTTTCGGTCGAGTTCCCCATTCAAATGCATGTAACAGTGAGAAACGCACTGTCTTGGCGAAATTAAACGTTTTTGTACAACTTCATAGAAATAGCTGTAACTTTTGATAGAAGACTCAGACAAACATGTTTATGGCCTTATATTATAGAACTCAAGGTCCCCGTGCTGGGAAAACAGGTTTTGCAGCTGTTTGAGCTAAGATTTCCAAGTTATTCACATAATGAAAACCTATACTTTGTTTCAGTCGAGTTCCCCATTCAAATGCATGTAACAGTGAGAAACGCACTGTCTTGGCGAAAGAAAGCGTTTTTGTACAACTTCATATGAATAGCTGTAACTTTTGATAGAAGACTCGGATACACATGTTTATGGCTTTATCTTATAGAACTCAAGGTTCCCGTGCTGGGAAAACAGGTTTTGCAGCTGTTTGAGCTAAGATTTCCAAGTTATTCACATAATGAAAACCTATACTTTATTTCAGTCGAGTTCCCCATTCAAATGCATGTAACAGTGAGAAACGCACTGTCTTGGCGAAATTAAGCGTTTTTGTACAACTTCATAGAAATAGCTGTAACTTTTGATAGAAGACTCAGACAAACATGTTTATGGCCTTATATTATAGAACTCAAGGTCTCCGTGCTGGGAAAACAGGTTTTGCAGCTGTTTGAGCTAAGATTTCCAAGTTATTCACATAATGAAAACCTATACTTTGTTTCGGTCGAGTTCCCCATTCAAATGCATGTAACAGTGAGAAACGCACTGTCTTGGCGAAAGAAAGCGTTTTTGTACAACTTCATAGAAATAGCTGTAACTTTTGATAGAAGACTCAGACAAACATGTTTATGGCCTTATATTATAGAACTCAAGGTCTCCGTGCTGGGAAAACAGGTTTTGCAGCTGTTTGAGCTAAGATTTCCAAGTTATTCACATAATGAAAACCTATACTTTGTTTCAGTCGAGTTCCCCATTCAAATGCATGTAACAGTGAGAAACGCACTGTCTTGGCGAAAGAAAGCGTTTTTGTACAACTTCATATGAATAGCTGTAACTTTTGATAGAAGACTCGGATACACATGTTTATGGCTTTATCTTATAGAACTCAAGGTTCCCGTGCTGGGAAAACAGGTTTTGCAGCTGTTTGAGCTAAGATTTCCAAGTTATTCACATAATGAAAACCTATACTTTATTTCAGTCGAGTTCCCCATTCAAATGCATGTAACAGTGAGAAACGCACTGTCTTGGCGAAATTAAGCGTTTTTGTACAACTTCATAGAAATAGCTGTAACTTTTGATAGAAGACTCAGACAAACATGTTTATGGCCTTATATTATAGAACTCAAGGTCCCCGTGCTGGGAAAACAGGTTTTGCAGCTGTTTGAGCTAAGATTTCCAAGTTATTCACATAATGAAAACCTATACTTTGTTTCAGTCGAGTTCCCCATTCAAATGCATGTAACAGTGAGAAACGCACTGTCTTGGCGAAAGAAAGCGTTTTTGTACAACTTCATAGAAATAGCTGTAACTTTTGATAGAAGACTCAGACAAACATGTTTATGGCCTTATATTATAGAACTCAAGGTCTCCGTGCTGGGAAAACAGGTTTTGCAGCTGTTTGAGCTAAGATTTCCAAGTTATTCACATAATGAAAACCTATACTTTGTTTCGGTCGAGTTCCCCATTCAAATGCATGTAACAGTGAGAAACGCACTGTCTTGGCGAAAGAAAGCGTTTTTGTACAACTTCATAGAAATAGCTGTAACTTTTGATAGAAGACTCAGACAAACATGTTTATGGCCTTATATTATAGAACTCAAGGTCTCCGTGCTGGGAAAACAGGTTTTGCAGCTGTTTGAGCTAAGATTTCCAAGTTATTCACATAATGAAAACCTATACTTTGTTTCGGTCGAGTTCCCCATTCAAATGCATGTAACAGTGAGAAACGCACTGTCTTGGCGAAAGAAAGCGTTTTTGTACAACTTCATATGAATAGCTGTAACTTTTGATAGAAGACTCGGATACACATGTTTATGGCTTTATCTTATAGAACTCAAGGTTCCCGTGCTGGGAAAACAGGTTTTGCAGCTGTTTGAGCTAAGATTTCCAAGTTATTCACATAATGAAAACCTATACTTTGTTTCAGTCGAGTTCCCCATTCAAATGCATGTAACAGTGAGAAACGCACTGTCTTGGCGAAATTAAGCGTTTTTGTACAACTTCATAGAAATAGCTGTAACTTTTGATAGAAGACTCAGACAAACATGTTTATGGCCTTATATTATAGAACTCAAGGTCCCCGTGCTGGGAAAACAGGTTTTGCAGCTGTTTGAGCTAAGATTTCCAAGTTATTCACATAATGAAAACCTATACTTTGTTTCAGTCGAGTTCCCCATTCAAATGCATGTAACAGTGAGAAACGCACTGTCTTGGCGAAAGAAAGCGTTTTTGTAGAACTTCATAGAAATAGCTGTAACTTTTGATAGAAGACTCAGACAAACATGTTTATGGCCTTATATTATAGAACTCAAGGTCTCCGTGCTGGGAAAACAGGTTTTGCAGCTGTTTGAGCTAAGATTTCCAAGTTATTCACATAATGAAAACCTATACTTTGTTTCGGTCGAGTTCCCCATTCAAATGCATGTAACAGTGAGAAACGCACTGTCTTGGCGAAAGAAAGCGTTTTTGTACAACTTCATATGAATAGCTGTAACTTTTGATAGAAGACTCGGATACACATGTTTATGGCTTTATCTTATAGAACTCAAGGTTCCCGTGCTGGGAAAACAGGTTTTGCAGCTGTTTGAGCTAAGATTTCCAAGTTATTCACATAATGAAAACCTATACTTTGTTTCAGTCGAGTTCCCCATTCAAATGCATGTAACAGTGAGAAACGCACTGTCTTGGCGAAATTAAGCGTTTTTGTACAACTTCATAGAAATAGCTGTAACTTTTGATAGAAGACTCAGACAAACATGTTTATGGCCTTATATTATAGAACTCAAGGTCCCCGTGCTGGGAAAACAGGTTTTGCAGCTGTTTGAGCTAAGATTTCCAAGTTATTCACATAATGAAAACCTATACTTTGTTTCAGTCGAGTTCCCCATTCAAATGCATGTAACAGTGAGAAACGCACTGTCTTGGCGAAAGAAAGCGTTTTTGTACAACTTCATATGAATAGCTGTAACTTTTGATAGAAGACTCGGATACACATGTTTATGGCTTTATCTTATAGAACTCAAGGTTCCCGTGCTGGGAAAACAGGTTTTGCAGCTGTTTGAGCTAAGATTTCCAAGTTATTCACATAATGAAAACCTATACTTTGTTTCAGTCGAGTTCCCCATTCAAATGCATGTAACAGTGAGAAACGCACTGTCTTGGCGAAAGAAAGCGTTTTTGTACAACTTCATAGAAATAGCTGTAACTTTTGATAGAAGACTCAGACAAACATGTTTATGGCCTTATATTATAGAACTCAAGGTCTCCGTGCTGGGAAAACAGGTTTTGCAGCTGTTTGAGCTAAGATTTCCAAGTTATTCACATAATGAAAACCTATACTTTGTTTCGGTCGAGTTCCCCATTCAAATGCATGTAACAGTGAGAAACGCACTGTCTTGGCGAAAGAAAGCGTTTTTGTACAACTTCATAGAAATAGCTGTAACTTTTGATAGAAGACTCAGACAAACATGTTTATGGCCTTATATTATAGAACTCAAGGTCTCCGTGCTGGGAAAACAGGTTTTGCAGCTGTTTGAGCTAAGATTTCCAAGTTATTCACATAATGAAAACCTATACTTTGTTTCGGTCGAGTTCCCCATTCAAATGCATGTAACAGTGAGAAACGCACTGTCTTGGCGAAAGAAAGCGTTTTTGTACAACTTCATATGAATAGCTGTAACTTTTGATAGAAGACTCGGATACACATGTTTATGGCTTTATCTTATAGAACTCAAGGTTCCCGTGCTGGGAAAACAGGTTTTGCAGCTGTTTGAGCTAAGATTTCCAAGTTATTCACATAATGAAAACCTATACTTTGTTTCAGTCGAGTTCCCCATTCAAATGCATGTAACAGTGAGAAACGCACTGTCTTGGCGAAATTAAGCGTTTTTGTACAACTTCATAGAAATAGCTGTAACTTTTGATAGAAGACTCAGACAAACATGTTTATGGCCTTATATTATAGAACTCAAGGTCCCCGTGCTGGGAAAACAGGTTTTGCAGCTGTTTGAGCTAAGATTTCCAAGTTATTCACATAATGAAAACCTATACTTTGTTTCAGTCGAGTTCCCCATTCAAATGCATGTAACAGTGAGAAACGCACTGTCTTGGCGAAAGAAAGCGTTTTTGTACAACTTCATATGAATAGCTGTAACTTTTGATAGAAGACTCGGATACACATGTTTATGGCTTTATCTTATAGAACTCAAGGTTCCCGTGCTGGGAAAACAGGTTTTGCAGCTGTTTGAGCTAAGATTTCCAAGTTATTCACATAATGAAAACCTATACTTTGTTTCAGTCGAGTTCCCCATTCAAATGCATGTAACAGTGAGAAACGCACTGTCTTGGCGAAATTAAGCGTTTTTGTACAACTTCATAGAAATAGCTGTAACTTTTGATAGAAGACTCAGACAAACATGTTTATGGCCTTATATTATAGAACTCAAGGTCCCCGTGCTGGGAAAACAGGTTTTGCAGCTGTTTGAGCTAAGATTTCCAAGTTATTCACATAATGAAAACCTATACTTTGTTTCAGTCGAGTTCCCCATTCAAATGCATGTAACAGTGAGAAACGCACTGTCTTGGCGAAAGAAAGCGTTTTTGTACAACTTCATAGAAATAGCTGTAACTTTTGATAGAAGACTCAGACAAACATGTTTATGGCCTTATATTATAGAACTCAAGGTCTCCGTGCTGGGAAAACAGGTTTTGCAGCTGTTTGAGCTAAGATTTCCAAGTTATTCACATAATGAAAACCTATACTTTGTTTCGGTCGAGTTCCCCATTCAAATGCATGTAACAGTGAGAAACGCACTGTCTTGGCGAAAGAAAGCGTTTTTGTAGAACTTCATAGAAATAGCTGTAACTTTTGATAGAAGACTCAGACAAACATGTTTATGGCCTTATATTATAGAACTCAAGGTCTCCGTGCTGGGAAAACAGGTTTTGCAGCTGTTTGAGCTAAGATTTCCAAGTTATTCACATAATGAAAACCTATACTTTGTTTCGGTCGAGTTCCCCATTCAAATGCATGTAACAGTGAGAAACGCACTGTCTTGGCGAAAGAAAGCGTTTTTGTACAACTTCATATGAATAGCTGTAACTTTTGATAGAAGACTCGGATACACATGTTTATGGCTTTATCTTATAGAACTCAAGGTTCCCGTGCTGGGAAAACAGGTTTTGCAGCTGTTTGAGCTAAGATTTCCAAGTTATTCACATAATGAAAACCTATACTTTGTTTCAGTCGAGTTCCCCATTCAAATGCATGTAACAGTGAGAAACGCACTGTCTTGGCGAAATTAAGCGTTTTTGTACAACTTCATAGAAATAGCTGTAACTTTTGATAGAAGACTCAGACAAACATGTTTATGGCCTTATATTATAGAACTCAAGGTCCCTGTGCTGGGAAAACAGGTTTTGCAGCTGTTTGAGCTAAGATTTCCAAGTTATTCACATAATGAAAACCTATACTTTGTTTCAGTCGAGTTCCCCATTCAAATGCATGTAACAGTGAGAAACGCACTGTCTTGGCGAAAGAAAGCGTTTTTGTACAACTTCATATGAATAGCTGTAACTTTTGATAGAAGACTCGGATACACATGTTTATGGCTTTATCTTATAGAACTCAAGGTTCCCGTGCTGGGAAAACAGGTTTTGCAGCTGTTTGAGCTAAGATTTCCAAGTTATTCACATAATGAAAACCTATACTTTATTTCAGTCGAGTTCCCCATTCAAATGCATGTAACAGTGAGAAACGCACTGTCTTGGCGAAATTAAGCGTTTTTGTACAACTTCATAGAAATAGCTGTAACTTTTGATAGAAGACTCAGACAAACATGTTTATGGCCTTATATTATAGAACTCAAGGTCCCCGTGCTGGGAAAACAGGTTTTGCAGCTGTTTGAGCTAAGATTTCCAAGTTATTCACATAATGAAAACCTATACTTTGTTTCAGTCGAGTTCCCCATTCAAATGCATGTAACAGTGAGAAACGCACTGTCTTGGCGAAAGAAAGCGTTTTTGTACAACTTCATAGAAATAGCTGTAACTTTTGATAGAAGACTCAGACAAACATGTTTATGGCCTTATATTATAGAACTCAAGGTCTCCGTGCTGGGAAAACAGGTTTTGCAGCTGTTTGAGCTAAGATTTCCAAGTTATTCACATAATGAAAACCTATACTTTGTTTCGGTCGAGTTCCCCATTCAAATGCATGTAACAGTGAGAAACGCACTGTCTTGGCGAAAGAAAGCGTTTTTGTACAACTTCATAGAAATAGCTGTAACTTTTGATAGAAGACTCAGACAAACATGTTTATGGCCTTATATTATAGAACTCAAGGTCTCCGTGCTGGGAAAACAGGTTTTGCAGCTGTTTGAGCTAAGATTTCCAAGTTATTCACATAATGAAAACCTATACTTTGTTTCGGTCGAGTTCCCCATTCAAATGCATGTAACAGTGAGAAACGCACTGTCTTGGCGAAAGAAAGCGTTTTTGTACAACTTCATATGAATAGCTGTAACTTTTGATAGAAGACTCGGATACACATGTTTATGGCTTTATCTTATAGAACTCAAGGTTCCCGTGCTGGGAAAACAGGTTTTGCAGCTGTTTGAGCTAAGATTTCCAAGTTATTCACATAATGAAAACCTATACTTTGTTTCAGTCGAGTTCCCCATTCAAATGCATGTAACAGTGAGAAACGCACTGTCTTGGCGAAATTAAGCGTTTTTGTACAACTTCATAGAAATAGCTGTAACTTTTGATAGAAGACTCAGACAAACATGTTTATGGCCTTATATTATAGAACTCAAGGTCCCCGTGCTGGGAAAACAGGTTTTGCAGCTGTTTGAGCTAAGATTTCCAAGTTATTCACATAATGAAAACCTATACTTTGTTTCAGTCGAGTTCCCCATTCAAATGCATGTAACAGTGAGAAACGCACTGTCTTGGCGAAAGAAAGCGTTTTTGTACAACTTCATATGAATAGCTGTAACTTTTGATAGAAGACTCGGATACACATGTTTATGGCTTTATCTTATAGAACTCAAGGTTCCCGTGCTGGGAAAACAGGTTTTGCAGCTGTTTGAGCTAAGATTTCCAAGTTATTCACATAATGAAAACCTATACTTTGTTTCAGTCGAGTTCCCCATTCAAATGCATGTAACAGTGAGAAACGCACTGTCTTGGCGAAATTAAGCGTTTTTGTACAACTTCATAGAAATAGCTGTAACTTTTGATAGAAGACTCAGACAAACATGTTTATGGCCTTATATTATAGAACTCAAGGTCCCCGTGCTGGGAAAACAGGTTTTGCAGCTGTTTGAGCTAAGATTTCCAAGTTATTCACATAATGAAAACCTATACTTTGTTTCAGTCGAGTTCCCCATTCAAATGCATGTAACAGTGAGAAACGCACTGTCTTGGCGAAAGAAAGCGTTTTTGTACAACTTCATAGAAATAGCTGTAACTTTTGATAGAAGACTCAGACAAACATGTTTATGGCCTTATATTATAGAACTCAAGGTCTCCGTGCTGGGAAAACAGGTTTTGCAGCTGTTTGAGCTAAGATTTCCAAGTTATTCACATAATGAAAACCTATACTTTGTTTCGGTCGAGTTCCCCATTCAAATGCATGTAACAGTGAGAAACGCACTGTCTTGGCGAAAGAAAGCGTTTTTGTAGAACTTCATAGAAATAGCTGTAACTTTTGATAGAAGACTCAGACAAACATGTTTATGGCCTTATATTATAGAACTCAAGGTCTCCGTGCTGGGAAAACAGGTTTTGCAGCTGTTTGAGCTAAGATTTCCAAGTTATTCACATAATGAAAACCTATACTTTGTTTCGGTCGAGTTCCCCATTCAAATGCATGTAACAGTGAGAAACGCACTGTCTTGGCGAAAGAAAGCGTTTTTGTACAACTTCATATGAATAGCTGTAACTTTTGATAGAAGACTCGGATACACATGTTTATGGCTTTATCTTATAGAACTCAAGGTTCCCGTGCTGGGAAAACAGGTTTTGCAGCTGTTTGAGCTAAGATTTCCAAGTTATTCACATAATGAAAACCTATACTTTGTTTCAGTCGAGTTCCCCATTCAAATGCATGTAACAGTGAGAAACGCACTGTCTTGGCGAAATTAAGCGTTTTTGTACAACTTCATAGAAATAGCTGTAACTTTTGATAGAAGACTCAGACAAACATGTTTATGGCCTTATATTATAGAACTCAAGGTCCCTGTGCTGGGAAAACAGGTTTTGCAGCTGTTTGAGCTAAGATTTCCAAGTTATTCACATAATGAAAACCTATACTTTGTTTCAGTCGAGTTCCCCATTCAAATGCATGTAACAGTGAGAAACGCACTGTCTTGGCGAAAGAAAGCGTTTTTGTACAACTTCATATGAATAGCTGTAACTTTTGATAGAAGACTCGGATACACATGTTTATGGCTTTATCTTATAGAACTCAAGGTTCCCGTGCTGGGAAAACAGGTTTTGCAGCTGTTTGAGCTAAGATTTCCAAGTTATTCACATAATGAAAACCTATACTTTATTTCAGTCGAGTTCCCCATTCAAATGCATGTAACAGTGAGAAACGCACTGTCTTGGCGAAATTAAGCGTTTTTGTACAACTTCATAGAAATAGCTGTAACTTTTGATAGAAGACTCAGACAAACATGTTTATGGCCTTATATTATAGAACTCAAGGTCCCCGTGCTGGGAAAACAGGTTTTGCAGCTGTTTGAGCTAAGATTTCCAAGTTATTCACATAATGAAAACCTATACTTTGTTTCAGTCGAGTTCCCCATTCAAATGCATGTAACAGTGAGAAACGCACTGTCTTGGCGAAAGAAAGCGTTTTTGTACAACTTCATAGAAATAGCTGTAACTTTTGATAGAAGACTCAGACAAACATGTTTATGGCCTTATATTATAGAACTCAAGGTCTCCGTGCTGGGAAAACAGGTTTTGCAGCTGTTTGAGCTAAGATTTCCAAGTTATTCACATAATGAAAACCTATACTTTGTTTCGGTCGAGTTCCCCATTCAAATGCATGTAACAGTGAGAAACGCACTGTCTTGGCGAAAGAAAGCGTTTTTGTACAACTTCATAGAAATAGCTGTAACTTTTGATAGAAGACTCAGACAAACATGTTTATGGCCTTATATTATAGAACTCAAGGTCTCCGTGCTGGGAAAACAGGTTTTGCAGCTGTTTGAGCTAAGATTTCCAAGTTATTCACATAATGAAAACCTATACTTTGTTTCGGTCGAGTTCCCCATTCAAATGCATGTAACAGTGAGAAACGCACTGTCTTGGCGAAAGAAAGCGTTTTTGTACAACTTCATATGAATAGCTGTAACTTTTGATAGAAGACTCGGATACACATGTTTATGGCTTTATCTTATAGAACTCAAGGTTCCCGTGCTGGGAAAACAGGTTTTGCAGCTGTTTGAGCTAAGATTTCCAAGTTATTCACATAATGAAAACCTATACTTTGTTTCAGTCGAGTTCCCCATTCAAATGCATGTAACAGTGAGAAACGCACTGTCTTGGCGAAATTAAGCGTTTTTGTACAACTTCATAGAAATAGCTGTAACTTTTGATAGAAGACTCAGACAAACATGTTTATGGCCTTATATTATAGAACTCAAGGTCCCCGTGCTGGGAAAACAGGTTTTGCAGCTGTTTGAGCTAAGATTTCCAAGTTATTCACATAATGAAAACCTATACTTTGTTTCAGTCGAGTTCCCCATTCAAATGCATGTAACAGTGAGAAACGCACTGTCTTGGCGAAAGAAAGCGTTTTTGTACAACTTCATATGAATAGCTGTAACTTTTGATAGAAGACTCGGATACACATGTTTATGGCTTTATCTTATAGAACTCAAGGTTCCCGTGCTGGGAAAACAGGTTTTGCAGCTGTTTGAGCTAAGATTTCCAAGTTATTCACATAATGAAAACCTATACTTTATTTCAGTCGAGTTCCCCATTCAAATGCATGTAACAGTGAGAAACGCACTGTCTTGGCGAAATTAAGCGTTTTTGTACAACTTCATAGAAATAGCTGTAACTTTTGATAGAAGACTCAGACAAACATGTTTATGGCCTTATATTATAGAACTCAAGGTCCCCGTGCTGGGAAAACAGGTTTTGCAGCTGTTTGAGCTAAGATTTCCAAGTTATTCACATAATGAAAACCTATACTTTGTTTCAGTCGAGTTCCCCATTCAAATGCATGTAACAGTGAGAAACGCACTGTCTTGGCGAAAGAAAGCGTTTTTGTACAACTTCATAGAAATAGCTCTAACTTTTGATAGAAGACTCAGACAAACATGTTTATGGCCTTATATTATAGAACTCAAGGTCTCCGTGCTGGGAAAACAGGTTTTGCAGCTGTTTGAGCTAAGATTTCCAAGTTATTCACATAATGAAAACCTATACTTTGTTTCGGTCGAGTTCCCCATTCAAATGCATGTAACAGTGAGAAACGCACTGTCTTGGCGAAAGAAAGCGTTTTTGTACAACTTCATATGAATAGCTGTAACTTTTGATAGAAGACTCGGATACACATGTTTATGGCTTTATCTTATAGAACTCAAGGTTCCCGTGCTGGGAAAACAGGTTTTGCAGCTGTTTGAGCTAAGATTTCCAAGTTATTCACATAATGAAAACCTATACTTTGTTTCAGTCGAGTTCCCCATTCAAATGCATGTAACAGTGAGAAACGCACTGTCTTGGCGAAATTAAGCGTTTTTGTACAACTTCATAGAAATAGCTGTAACTTTTGATAGAAGACTCAGACAAACATGTTTATGGCCTTATATTATAGAACTCAAGGTCCCCGTGCTGGGAAAACAGGTTTTGCAGCTGTTTGAGCTAAGATTTCCAAGTTATTCACATAATGAAAACCTATACTTTGTTTCAGTCGAGTTCCCCATTCAAATGCATGTAACAGTGAGAAACGCACTGTCTTGGCGAAAGAAAGCGTTTTTGTACAACTTCATATGAATAGCTGTAACTTTTGATAGAAGACTCGGATACACATGTTTATGGCTTTATCTTATAGAACTCAAGGTTCCCGTGCTGGGAAAACAGGTTTTGCAGCTGTTTGAGCTAAGATTTCCAAGTTATTCACATAATGAAAACCTATACTTTGTTTCAGTCGAGTTCCCCATTCAAATGCATGTAACAGTGAGAAACGCACTGTCTTGGCGAAATTAAGCGTTTTTGTACAACTTCATAGAAATAGCTGTAACTTTTGATAGAAGACTCAGACAAACATGTTTATGGCCTTATATTATAGAACTCAAGGTCTCCGTGCTGGGAAAACAGGTTTTGCAGCTGTTTGAGCTAAGATTTCCAAGTTATTCACATAATGAAAACCTATACTTTGTTTCGGTCGAGTTCCCCATTCAAATGCATGTAACAGTGAGAAACGCACTGTCTTGGCGAAAGAAAGCGTTTTTGTACAACTTCATATGAATAGCTGTAACTTTTGATAGAAGACTCGGATACACATGTTTATGGCTTTATCTTATAGAACTCAAGGTTCCCGTGCTGGGAAAACAGGTTTTGCAGCTGTTTGAGCTAAGATTTCCAAGTTATTCACATAATGAAAACCTATACTTTGTTTCAGTCGAGTTCCCCATTCAAATGCATGTAACAGTGAGAAACGCACTGTCTTGGCGAAATTAAGCGTTTTTGTACAACTTCATAGAAATAGCTGTAACTTTTGATAGAAGACTCAGACAAACATGTTTATGGCCTTATATTATAGAACTCAAGGTCCCCGTGCTGGGAAAACAGGTTTTGCAGCTGTTTGAGCTAAGATTTCCAAGTTATTCACATAATGAAAACCTATACTTTGTTTCAGTCGAGTTCCCCATTCAAATGCATGTAACAGTGAGAAACGCACTGTCTTGGCGAAAGAAAGCGTTTTTGTAGAACTTCATAGAAATAGCTGTAACTTTTGATAGAAGACTCAGACAAACATGTTTATGGCCTTATATTATAGAACTCAAGGTCTCCGTGCTGGGAAAACAGGTTTTGCAGCTGTTTGAGCTAAGATTTCCAAGTTATTCACATAATGAAAACCTATACTTTGTTTCGGTCGAGTTCCCCATTCAAATGCATGTAACAGTGAGAAACGCACTGTCTTGGCGAAAGAAAGCGTTTTTGTACAACTTCATATGAATAGCTGTAACTTTTGATAGAAGACTCGGATACACATGTTTATGGCTTTATCTTATAGAACTCAAGGTTCCCGTGCTGGGAAAACAGGTTTTGCAGCTGTTTGAGCTAAGATTTCCAAGTTATTCACATAATGAAAACCTATACTTTGTTTCAGTCGAGTTCCCCATTCAAATGCATGTAACAGTGAGAAACGCACTGTCTTGGCGAAATTAAGCGTTTTTGTACAACTTCATAGAAATAGCTGTAACTTTTGATAGAAGACTCAGACAAACATGTTTATGGCCTTATATTATAGAACTCAAGGTCCCCGTGCTGGGAAAACAGGTTTTGCAGCTGTTTGAGCTAAGATTTCCAAGTTATTCACATAATGAAAACCTATACTTTGTTTCAGTCGAGTTCCCCATTCAAATGCATGTAACAGTGAGAAACGCACTGTCTTGGCGAAAGAAAGCGTTTTTGTACAACTTCATATGAATAGCTGTAACTTTTGATAGAAGACTCGGATACACATGTTTATGGCTTTATCTTATAGAACTCAAGGTTCCCGTGCTGGGAAAACAGGTTTTGCAGCTGTTTGAGCTAAGATTTCCAAGTTATTCACATAATGAAAACCTATACTTTGTTTCAGTCGAGTTCCCCATTCAAATGCATGTAACAGTGAGAAACGCACTGTCTTGGCGAAAGAAAGCGTTTTTGTACAACTTCATAGAAATAGCTGTAACTTTTGATAGAAGACTCAGACAAACATGTTTATGGCCTTATATTATAGAACTCAAGGTCTCCGTGCTGGGAAAACAGGTTTTGCAGCTGTTTGAGCTAAGATTTCCAAGTTATTCACATAATGAAAACCTATACTTTGTTTCGGTCGAGTTCCCCATTCAAATGCATGTAACAGTGAGAAACGCACTGTCTTGGCGAAAGAAAGCGTTTTTGTACAACTTCATATGAATAGCTGTAACTTTTGATAGAAGACTCGGATACACATGTTTATGGCTTTATCTTATAGAACTCAAGGTTCCCGTGCTGGGAAAACAGGTTTTGCAGCTGTTTGAGCTAAGATTTCCAAGTTATTCACATAATGAAAACCTATACTTTGTTTCAGTCGAGTTCCCCATTCAAATGCATGTAACAGTGAGAAACGCACTGTCTTGGCGAAATTAAGCGTTTTTGTACAACTTCATAGAAATAGCTGTAACTTTTGATAGAAGACTCAGACAAACATGTTTATGGCCTTATATTATAGAACTCAAGGTCCCCGTGCTGGGAAAACAGGTTTTGCAGCTGTTTGAGCTAAGATTTCCAAGTTATTCACATAATGAAAACCTATACTTTGTTTCAGTCGAGTTCCCCATTCAAATGCATGTAACAGTGAGAAACGCACTGTCTTGGCGAAAGAAAGCGTTTTTGTACAACTTCATATGAATAGCTGTAACTTTTGATAGAAGACTCGGATACACATGTTTATGGCTTTATCTTATAGAACTCAAGGTTCCCGTGCTGGGAAAACAGGTTTTGCAGCTGTTTGAGCTAAGATTTCCAAGTTATTCACATAATGAAAACCTATACTTTGTTTCAGTCGAGTTCCCCATTCAAATGCATGTAACAGTGAGAAACGCACTGTCTTGGCGAAATTAAGCGTTTTTGTACAACTTCATAGAAATAGCTGTAACTTTTGATAGAAGACTCAGACAAACATGTTTATGGCCTTATATTATAGAACTCAAGGTCCCCGTGCTGGGAAAACAGGTTTTGCAGCTGTTTGAGCTAAGATTTCCAAGTTATTCACATAATGAAAACCTATACTTTGTTTCAGTCGAGTTCCCCATTCAAATGCATGTAACAGTGAGAAACGCACTGTCTTGGCGAAAGAAAGCGTTTTTGTAGAACTTCATAGAAATAGCTGTAACTTTTGATAGAAGACTCAGACAAACATGTTTATGGCCTTATATTATAGAACTCAAGGTCTCCGTGCTGGGAAAACAGGTTTTGCAGCTGTTTGAGCTAAGATTTCCAAGTTATTCACATAATGAAAACCTATACTTTGTTTCGGTCGAGTTCCCCATTCAAATGCATGTAACAGTGAGAAACGCACTGTCTTGGCGAAAGAAAGCGTTTTTGTACAACTTCATATGAATAGCTGTAACTTTTGATAGAAGACTCGGATACACATGTTTATGGCTTTATCTTATAGAACTCAAGGTTCCCGTGCTGGGAAAACAGGTTTTGCAGCTGTTTGAGCTAAGATTTCCAAGTTATTCACATAATGAAAACCTATACTTTGTTTCAGTCGAGTTCCCCATTCAAATGCATGTAACAGTGAGAAACGCACTGTCTTGGCGAAATTAAGCGTTTTTGTACAACTTCATAGAAATAGCTGTAACTTTTGATAGAAGACTCAGACAAACATGTTTATGGCCTTATATTATAGAACTCAAGGTCCCTGTGCTGGGAAAACAGGTTTTGCAGCTGTTTGAGCTAAGATTTCCAAGTTATTCACATAATGAAAACCTATACTTTGTTTCAGTCGAGTTCCCCATTCAAATGCATGTAACAGTGAGAAACGCACTGTCTTGGCGAAAGAAAGCGTTTTTGTACAACTTCATATGAATAGCTGTAACTTTTGATAGAAGACTCGGATACACATGTTTATGGCTTTATCTTATAGAACTCAAGGTTCCCGTGCTGGGAAAACAGGTTTTGCAGCTGTTTGAGCTAAGATTTCCAAGTTATTCACATAATGAAAACCTATACTTTATTTCAGTCGAGTTCCCCATTCAAATGCATGTAACAGTCAGAAACGCACTGTCTTGGCGAAATTAAGCGTTTTTGTACAACTTCATAGAAATAGCTGTAACTTTTGATAGAAGACTCAGACAAACATGTTTATGGCCTTATATTATAGAACTCAAGGTCCCCGTGCTGGGAAAACAGGTTTTGCAGCTGTTTGAGCTAAGATTTCCAAGTTATTCACATAATGAAAACCTATACTTTGTTTCAGTCGAGTTCCCCATTCAAATGCATGTAACAGTGAGAAACGCACTGTCTTGGCGAAAGAAAGCGTTTTTGTACAACTTCATAGAAATAGCTGTAACTTTTGATAGAAGACTCAGACAAACATGTTTATGGCCTTATATTATAGAACTCAAGGTCTCCGTGCTGGGAAAACAGGTTTTGCAGCTGTTTGAGCTAAGATTTCCAAGTTATTCACATAATGAAAACCTATACTTTGTTTCGGTCGAGTTCCCCATTCAAATGCATGTAACAGTGAGAAACGCACTGTCTTGGCGAAAGAAAGCGTTTTTGTACAACTTCATAGAAATAGCTGTAACTTTTGATAGAAGACTCAGACAAACATGTTTATGGCCTTATATTATAGAACTCAAGGTCTCCGTGCTGGGAAAACAGGTTTTGCAGCTGTTTGAGCTAAGATTTCCAAGTTATTCACATAATGAAAACCTATACTTTGTTTCGGTCGAGTTCCCCATTCAAATGCATGTAACAGTGAGAAACGCACTGTCTTGGCGAAAGAAAGCGTTTTTGTACAACTTCATATGAATAGCTGTAACTTTTGATAGAAGACTCGGATACACATGTTTATGGCTTTATCTTATAGAACTCAAGGTTCCCGTGCTGGGAAAACAGGTTTTGCAGCTGTTTGAGCTAAGATTTCCAAGTTATTCACATAATGAAAACCTATACTTTGTTTCAGTCGAGTTCCCCATTCAAATGCATGTAACAGTGAGAAACGCACTGTCTTGGCGAAATTAAGCGTTTTTGTACAACTTCATAGAAATAGCTGTAACTTTTGATAGAAGACTCAGACAAACATGTTTATGGCCTTATATTATAGAACTCAAGGTCTCCGTGCTGGGAAAACAGGTTTTGCAGCTGTTTGAGCTAAGATTTCCAAGTTATTCACATAATGAAAACCTATACTTTGTTTCAGTCGAGTTCCCCATTCAAATGCATGTAACAGTGAGAAACGCACTGTCTTGGCGAAAGAAAGCGTTTTTGTACAACTTCATAGAAATAGCTCTAACTTTTGATAGAAGACTCAGACAAACATGTTTATGGCCTTATATTATAGAACTCAAGGTCTCCGTGCTGGGAAAACAGGTTTTGCAGCTGTTTGAGCTAAGATTTCCAAGTTATTCACATAATGAAAACCTATACTTTGTTTCGGTCGAGTTCCCCATTCAAATGCATGTAACAGTGAGAAACGCACTGTCTTGGCGAAAGAAAGCGTTTTTGTACAACTTCATATGAATAGCTGTAACTTTTGATAGAAGACTCGGATACACATGTTTATGGCTTTATCTTATAGAACTCAAGGTTCCCGTGCTGGGAAAACAGGTTTTGCAGCTGTTTGAGCTAAGATTTCCAAGTTATTCACATAATGAAAACCTATACTTTGTTTCAGTCGAGTTCCCCATTCAAATGCATGTAACAGTGAGAAACGCACTGTCTTGGCGAAATTAAGCGTTTTTGTACAACTTCATAGAAATAGCTGTAACTTTTGATAGAAGACTCAGACAAACATGTTTATGGCCTTATATTATAGAACTCAAGGTCCCCGTGCTGGGAAAACAGGTTTTGCAGCTGTTTGAGCTAAGATTTCCAAGTTATTCACATAATGAAAACCTATACTTTGTTTCGGTCGAGTTCCCCATTCAAATGCATGTAACAGTGAGAAACGCACTGTCTTGGCGAAAGAAAGCGTTTTTGTACAACTTCATATGAATAGCTGTAACTTTTGATAGAAGACTCGGATACACATGTTTATGGCTTTATCTTATAGAACTCAAGGTTCCCGTGCTGGGAAAACAGGTTTTGCAGCTGTTTGAGCTAAGATTTCCAAGTTATTCACATAATGAAAACCTATACTTTATTTCAGTCGAGTTCCCCATTCAAATGCATGTAACAGTGAGAAACGCACTGTCTTGGCGAAATTAAGCGTTTTTGTACAACTTCATAGAAATAGCTGTAACTTTTGATAGAAGACTCAGACAAACATGTTTATGGCCTTATATTATAGAACTCAAGGTCCCCGTGCTGGGAAAACAGGTTTTGCAGCTGTTTGAGCTAAGATTTCCAAGTTATTCACATAATGAAAACCTATACTTTGTTTCAGTCGAGTTCCCCATTCAAATGCATGTAACAGTGAGAAACGCACTGTCTTGGCGAAATTAAGCGTTTTTGTACAACTTCATAGAAATAGCTGTAACTTTTGATAGAAGACTCAGACAAACATGTTTATGGCCTTATATTATAGAACTCAAGGTCCCCGTGCTGGGAAAACAGGTTTTGCAGCTGTTTGAGCTAAGATTTCCAAGTTATTCACATAATGAAAACCTATACTTTGTTTCGGTCGAGTTCCCCATTCAAATGCATGTAACAGTGAGAAACGCACTGTCTTGGCGAAAGAAAGCGTTTTTGTACAACTTCATAGAAATAGCTGTAACTTTTGATAGAAGACTCAGACAAACATGTTTATGGCCTTATATTATAGAACTCAAGGTCTCCGTGCTGGGAAAACAGGTTTTGCAGCTGTTTGAGCTAAGATTTCCAAGTTATTCACATAATGAAAACCTATACTTTGTTTCAGTCGAGTTCCCCATTCAAATGCATGTAACAGTGAGAAACGCACTGTCTTGGCGAAAGAAAGCGTTTTTGTACAACTTCATAGAAATAGCTCTAACTTTTGATAGAAGACTCAGACAAACATGTTTATGGCCTTATATTATAGAACTCAAGGTCTCCGTGCTGGGAAAACAGGTTTTGCAGCTGTTTGAGCTAAGATTTCCAAGTTATTCACATAATGAAAACCTATACTTTGTTTCGGTCGAGTTCCCCATTCAAATGCATGTAACAGTGAGAAACGCACTGTCTTGGCGAAAGAAAGCGTTTTTGTACAACTTCATATGAATAGCTGTAACTTTTGATAGAAGACTCGGATACACATGTTTATGGCTTTATCTTATAGAACTCAAGGTTCCCGTGCTGGGAAAACAGGTTTTGCAGCTGTTTGAGCTAAGATTTCCAAGTTATTCACATAATGAAAACCTATACTTTGTTTCGGTCGAGTTCCCCATTCAAATGCATGTAACAGTGAGAAACGCACTGTCTTGGCGAAAGAAAGCGTTTTTGTACAACTTCATAGAAATAGCTGTAACTTTTGATAGAAGACTCAGACAAACATGTTTATGGCCTTATATTATAGAACTCAAGGTCCCCGTGCTGGGAAAACAGGTTTTGCAGCTGTTTGAGCTAAGATTTCCAAGTTATTCACATAATGAAAACCTATACTTTGTTTCAGTCGAGTTCCCCATTCAAATGCATGTAACAGTGAGAAACGCACTGTCTTGGCGAAAGAAAGCGTTTTTGTACAACTTCATAGAAATAGCTGTAACTTTTGATAGAAGACTCAGACAAACATGTTTATGGCCTTATATTATAGAACTCAAGGTCTCCGTGCTGGGAAAACAGGTTTTGCAGCTGTTTGAGCTAAGATTTCCAAGTTATTCACATAATGAAAACCTATACTTTGTTTCGGTCGAGTTCCCCATTCAAATGCATGTAACAGTGAGAAACGCACTGTCTTGGCGAAAGAAAGCGTTTTTGTACAACTTCATATGAATAGCTGTAACTTTTGATAGAAGACTCGGATACACATGTTTATGGCTTTATCTTATAGAACTCAAGGTTCCCGTGCTGGGAAAACAGGTTTTGCAGCTGTTTGAGCTAAGATTTCCAAGTTATTCACATAATGAAAACCTATACTTTGTTTCAGTCGAGTTCCCCATTCAAATGCATGTAACAGTGAGAAACGCACTGTCTTGGCGAAATTAAGCGTTTTTGTACAACTTCATAGAAATAGCTGTAACTTTTGATAGAAGACTCAGACAAACATGTTTATGGCCTTATATTATAGAACTCAAGGTCCCCGTGCTGGGAAAACAGGTTTTGCAGCTGTTTGAGCTAAGATTTCCAAGTTATTCACATAATGAAAACCTATACTTTGTTTCGGTCGAGTTCCCCATTCAAATGCATGTAACAGTGAGAAACGCACTGTCTTGGCGAAAGAAAGCGTTTTTGTACAACTTCATATGAATAGCTGTAACTTTTGATAGAAGACTCGGATACACATGTTTATGGCTTTATCTTATAGAACTCAAGGTTCCCGTGCTGGGAAAACAGGTTTTGCAGCTGTTTGAGCTAAGATTTCCAAGTTATTCACATAATGAAAACCTATACTTTATTTCGGTCGAGTTCCCCATTCAAATGCATGTAACAGTGAGAAACGCACTGTCTTGGCGAAATTAAGCGTTTTTGTACAACTTCATAGAAATAGCTGTAACTTTTGATAGAAGACTCAGACAAACATGTTTATGGCCTTATATTATAGAACTCAAGGTCCCCGTGCTGGGAAAACAGGTTTTGCAGCTGTTTGAGCTAAGATTTCCAAGTTATTCACATAATGAAAACCTATACTTTGTTTCAGTCGAGTTCCCCATTCAAATGCATGTAACAGTGAGAAACGCACTGTCTTGGCGAAAGAAAGCGTTTTTGTACAACTTCATAGAAATAGCTGTAACTTTTGATAGAAGACTCAGACAAACATGTTTATGGCCTTATATTATAGAACTCAAGGTCTCCGTGCTGGGAAAACAGGTTTTGCAGCTGTTTGAGCTAAGATTTCCAAGTTATTCACATAATGAAAACCTATACTTTGTTTCGGTCGAGTTCCCCATTCAAATGCATGTAACAGTGAGAAACGCACTGTCTTGGCGAAAGAAAGCGTTTTTGTACAACTTCATATGAATAGCTGTAACTTTTGATAGAAGACTCGGATACACATGTTTATGGCTTTATCTTATAGAACTCAAGGTTCCCGTGCTGGGAAAACAGGTTTTGCAGCTGTTTGAGCTAAGATTTCCAAGTTATTCACATAATGAAAACCTATACTTTGTTTCAGTCGAGTTCCCCATTCAAATGCATGTAACAGTGAGAAACGCACTGTCTTGGCGAAATTAAGCGTTTTTGTACAACTTCATAGAAATAGCTGTAACTTTTGATAGAAGACTCAGACAAACATGTTTATGGCCTTATATTATAGAACTCAAGGTCCCCGTGCTGGGAAAACAGGTTTTGCAGCTGTTTGAGCTAAGATTTCCAAGTTATTCACATAATGAAAACCTATACTTTGTTTCGGTCGAGTTCCCCATTCAAATGCATGTAACAGTGAGAAACGCACTGTCTTGGCGAAAGAAAGCGTTTTTGTACAACTTCATATGAATAGCTGTAACTTTTGATAGAAGACTCGGATACACATGTTTATGGCTTTATCTTATAGAACTCAAGGTTCCCGTGCTGGGAAAACAGGTTTTGCAGCTGTTTGAGCTAAGATTTCCAAGTTATTCACATAATGAAAACCTATACTTTGTTTCAGTCGAGTTCCCCATTCAAATGCATGTAACAGTGAGAAACGCACTGTCTTGGCGAAATTAAGCGTTTTTGTACAACTTCATAGAAATAGCTGTAACTTTTGATAGAAGACTCAGACAAACATGTTTATGGCCTTATATTATAGAACTCAAGGTCCCCGTGCTGGGAAAACAGGTTTTGCAGCTGTTTGAGCTAAGATTTCCAAGTTATTCACATAATGAAAACCTATACTTTGTTTCAGTCGAGTTCCCCATTCAAATGCATGTAACAGTGAGAAACGCACTGTCTTGGCGAAATTAAGCGTTTTTGTACAACTTCATAGAAATAGCTGTAACTTTTGATAGAAGACTCAGACAAACATGTTTATGGCCTTATATTATAGAACTCAAGGTCCCCGTGCTGGGAAAACAGGTTTTGCAGCTGTTTGAGCTAAGATTTCCAAGTTATTCACATAATGAAAACCTATACTTTGTTTCAGTCGAGTTCCCCATTCAAATGCATGTAACAGTGAGAAACGCACTGTCTTGGCGAAATTAAGCGTTTTTGTACAACTTCATAGAAATAGCTGTAACTTTTGATAGAAGACTCAGACAAACATGTTTATGGCCTTATATTATAGAACTCAAGGTCCCCGTGCTGGGAAAACAGGTTTTGCAGCTGTTTGAGCTAAGATTTCCAAGTTATTCACATAATGAAAACCTATACTTTGTTTCAGTCGAGTTCCCCATTCAAATGCATGTAACAGTGAGAAACGCACTGTCTTGGCGAAAGAAAGCGTTTTTGTACAACTTCATATGAATAGCTGTAACTTTTGATAGAAGACTCGGATACACATGTTTATGGCTTTATCTTATAGAACTCAAGGTTCCCGTGCTGGGAAAACAGGTTTTGCAGCTGTTTGAGCTAAGATTTCCAAGTTATTCACATAATGAAAACCTATACTTTATTTCAGTCGAGTTCCCCATTCAAATGCATGTAACAGTGAGAAACGCACTGTCTTGGCGAAATTAAGCGTTTTTGTACAACTTCATAGAAATAGCTGTAACTTTTGATAGAAGACTCAGACAAACATGTTTATGGCCTTATATTATAGAACTCAAGGTCCCCGTGCTGGGAAAACAGGTTTTGCAGCTGTTTGAGCTAAGATTTCCAAGTTATTCACATAATGAAAACCTATACTTTGTTTCAGTCGAGTTCCCCATTCAAATGCATGTAACAGTGAGAAACGCACTGTCTTGGCGAAAGAAAGCGTTTTTGTACAACTTCATAGAAATAGCTGTAACTTTTGATAGAAGACTCAGACAAACATGTTTATGGCTTTATATTATAGAACTCAAGGTCTCCGTGCTGGGAAAACAGGTTTTGCAGCTGTTTGAGCTAAGATTTCCAAGTTATTCACATAATGAAAACCTATACTTTGTTTCGGTCGAGTTCCCCATTCAAATGCATGTAACAGTGAGAAACGCACTGTCTTGGCGAAATTAAGCGTTTTTGTACAACTTCATAGAAATAGCTGTAACTTTTGATAGAAGACTCAGACAAACATGTTTATGGCCTTATATTATAGAACTCAAGGTCCCCGTGCTGGGAAAACAGGTTTTGCAGCTGTTTGAGCTAAGATTTCCAAGTTATTCACATAATGAAAACCTATACTTTGTTTCGGTCGAGTTCCCCATTCAAATGCATGTAACAGTGAGAAACGCACTGTCTTGGCGAAAGAAAGCGTTTTTGTACAACTTCATATGAATAGCTGTAACTTTTGATAGAAGACTCGGATACACATGTTTATGGCTTTATCTTATAGAACTCAAGGTTCCCGTGCTGGGAAAACAGGTTTTGCAGCTGTTTGAGCTAAGATTTCCAAGTTATTCACATAATGAAAACCTATACTTTGTTTCAGTCGAGTTCCCCATTCAAATGCATGTAACAGTGAGAAACGCACTGTCTTGGCGAAATTAAGCGTTTTTGTACAACTTCATAGAAATAGCTGTAACTTTTGATAGAAGACTCAGACAAACATGTTTATGGCCTTATATTATAGAACTCAAGGTCCCCGTGCTGGGAAAACAGGTTTTGCAGCTGTTTGAGCTAAGATTTCCAAGTTATTCACATAATGAAAACCTATACTTTGTTTCGGTCGAGTTCCCCATTCAAATGCATGTAACAGTGAGAAACGCACTGTCTTGGCGAAATTAAGCGTTTTTGTACAACTTCATAGAAATAGCTGTAACTTTTGATAGAAGACTCAGACAAACATGTTTATGGCCTTATATTATAGAACTCAAGGTCCCCGTGCTGGGAAAACAGGTTTTGCAGCTGTTTGAGCTAAGATTTCCAAGTTATTCACATAATGAAAACCTATACTTTGTTTCAGTCGAGTTCCCCATTCAAATGCATGTAACAGTGAGAAACGCACTGTCTTGGCGAAATTAAGCGTTTTTGTACAACTTCATAGAAATAGCTGTAACTTTTGATAGAAGACTCAGACAAACATGTTTATGGCCTTATATTATAGAACTCAAGGTCCCCGTGCTGGGAAAACAGGTTTTGCAGCTGTTTGAGCTAAGATTTCCAAGTTATTCACATAATGAAAACCTATACTTTGTTTCAGTCGAGTTCCCCATTCAAATGCATGTAACAGTGAGAAACGCACTGTCTTGGCGAAAGAAAGCGTTTTTGTACAACTTCATATGAATAGCTGTAACTTTTGATAGAAGACTCGGATACACATGTTTATGGCTTTATCTTATAGAACTCAAGGTTCCCGTGCTGGGAAAACAGGTTTTGCAGCTGTTTGAGCTAAGATTTCCAAGTTATTCACATAATGAAAACCTATACTTTATTTCAGTCGAGTTCCCCATTCAAATGCATGTAACAGTGAGAAACGCACTGTCTTGGCGAAATTAAGCGTTTTTGTACAACTTCATAGAAATAGCTGTAACTTTTGATAGAAGACTCAGACAAACATGTTTATGGCCTTATATTATAGAACTCAAGGTCCCCGTGCTGGGAAAACAGGTTTTGCAGCTGTTTGAGCTAAGATTTCCAAGTTATTCACATAATGAAAACCTATACTTTGTTTCAGTCGAGTTCCCCATTCAAATGCATGTAACAGTGAGAAACGCACTGTCTTGGCGAAAGAAAGCGTTTTTGTACAACTTCATAGAAATAGCTGTAACTTTTGATAGAAGACTCAGACAAACATGTTTATGGCTTTATATTATAGAACTCAAGGTCTCCGTGCTGGGAAAACAGGTTTTGCAGCTGTTTGAGCTAAGATTTCCAAGTTATTCACATAATGAAAACCTATACTTTGTTTCGGTCGAGTTCCCCATTCAAATGCATGTAACAGTGAGAAACGCACTGTCTTGGCGAAAGAAAGCGTTTTTGTACAACTTCATAGAAATAGCTGTAACTTTTGATAGAAGACTCAGACAAACATGTTTATGGCCTTATATTATAGAACTCAAGGTCTCCGTGCTGGGAAAACAGGTTTTGCAGCTGTTTGAGCTAAGATTTCCAAGTTATTCACATAATGAAAACCTATACTTTGTTTCGGTCGAGTTCCCCATTCAAATGCATGTAACAGTGAGAAACGCACTGTCTTGGCGAAAGAAAGCGTTTTTGTACAACTTCATAGAAATAGCTGTAACTTTTGATAGAAGACTCAGACAAACATGTTTATGGCCTTATATTATAGAACTCAAGGTCCCCGTGCTGGGAAAACAGGTTTTGCAGCTGTTTGAGCTAAGATTTCCAAGTTATTCACATAATGAAAACCTATACTTTGTTTCAGTCGAGTTCCCCATTCAAATGCATGTAACAGTGAGAAACGCACTGTCTTGGCGAAAGAAAGCGTTTTTGTACAACTTCATATGAATAGCTGTAACTTTTGATAGAAGACTCGGATACACATGTTTATGGCCTTATCTTATAGAACTCAAGGTTCCCGTGCTGGGAAAACAGGTTTTGCAGCTGTTTGAGCTAAGATTTCCAAGTTATTCACATAATGAAAACCTATACTTTGTTTCAGTCGAGTTCCCCATTCAAATGCATGTAACAGTGAGAAACGCACTGTCTTGGCGAAATTAAGCGTTTTTGTACAACTTCATAGAAATAGCTGTAACTTTTGATAGAAGACTCAGACAAACATGTTTATGGCCTTATATTATAGAACTCAAGGTCCCCGTGCTGGGAAAACAGGTTTTGCAGCTGTTTGAGCTAAGATTTCCAAGTTATTCACATAATGAAAACCTATACTTTGTTTCAGTCGAGTTCCCCATTCAAATGCATGTAACAGTGAGAAACGCACTGTCTTGGCGAAAGAAAGCGTTTTTGTACAACTTCATAGAAATAGCTGTAACTTTTGATAGAAGACTCAGACAAACATGTTTATGGCCTTATATTATAGAACTCAAGGTCTCCGTGCTGGGAAAACAGGTTTTGCAGCTGTTTGAGCTAAGATTTCCAAGTTATTCACATAATGAAAACCTATACTTTGTTTCGGTCGAGTTCCCCATTCAAATGCATGTAACAGTGAGAAACGCACTGTCTTGGCGAAAGAAAGCGTTTTTGTACAACTTCATAGAAATAGCTGTAACTTTTGATAGAAGACTCAGACAAACATGTTTATGGCCTTATATTATAGAACTCAAGGTCTCCGTGCTGGGAAAACAGGTTTTGCAGCTGTTTGAGCTAAGATTTCCAAGTTATTCACATAATGAAAACCTATACTTTGTTTCGGTCGAGTTCCCCATTCAAATGCATGTAACAGTGAGAAACGCACTGTCTTGGCGAAAGAAAGCGTTTTTGTACAACTTCATATGAATAGCTGTAACTTTTGATAGAAGACTCGGATACACATGTTTATGGCTTTATCTTATAGAACTCAAGGTTCCCGTGCTGGGAAAACAGGTTTTGCAGCTGTTTGAGCTAAGATTTCCAAGTTATTCACATAATGAAAACCTATACTTTGTTTCAGTCGAGTTCCCCATTCAAATGCATGTAACAGTGAGAAACGCACTGTCTTGGCGAAATTAAGCGTTTTTGTACAACTTCATAGAAATAGCTGTAACTTTTGATAGAAGACTCAGACAAACATGTTTATGGCCTTATATTATAGAACTCAAGGTCCCTGTGCTGGGAAAACAGGTTTTGCAGCTGTTTGAGCTAAGATTTCCAAGTTATTCACATAATGAAAACCTATACTTTGTTTCAGTCGAGTTCCCCATTCAAATGCATGTAACAGTGAGAAACGCACTGTCTTGGCGAAAGAAAGCGTTTTTGTACAACTTCATATGAATAGCTGTAACTTTTGATAGAAGACTCGGATACACATGTTTATGGCTTTATCTTATAGAACTCAAGGTTCCCGTGCTGGGAAAACAGGTTTTGCAGCTGTTTGAGCTAAGATTTCCAAGTTATTCACATAATGAAAACCTATACTTTATTTCAGTCGAGTTCCCCATTCAAATGCATGTAACAGTGAGAAACGCACTGTCTTGGCGAAATTAAGCGTTTTTGTACAACTTCATAGAAATAGCTGTAACTTTTGATAGAAGACTCAGACAAACATGTTTATGGCCTTATATTATAGAACTCAAGGTCCCCGTGCTGGGAAAACAGGTTTTGCAGCTGTTTGAGCTAAGATTTCCAAGTTATTCACATAATGAAAACCTATACTTTGTTTCAGTCGAGTTCCCCATTCAAATGCATGTAACAGTGAGAAACGCACTGTCTTGGCGAAATTAAGCGTTTTTGTACAACTTCATAGAAATAGCTGTAACTTTTGATAGAAGACTCAGACAAACATGTTTATGGCCTTATATTATAGAACTCAAGGTCCCCGTGCTGGGAAAACAGGTTTTGCAGCTGTTTGAGCTAAGATTTCCAAGTTATTCACATAATGAAAACCTATACTTTGTTTCGGTCGAGTTCCCCATTCAAATGCATGTAACAGTGAGAAACGCACTGTCTTGGCGAAAGAAAGCGTTTTTGTACAACTTCATAGAAATAGCTGTAACTTTTGATAGAAGACTCAGACAAACATGTTTATGGCCTTATATTATAGAACTCAAGGTCTCCGTGCTGGGAAAACAGGTTTTGCAGCTGTTTGAGCTAAGATTTCCAAGTTATTCACATAATGAAAACCTATACTTTGTTTCGGTCGAGTTCCCCATTCAAATGCATGTAACAGTGAGAAACGCACTGTCTTGGCGAAAGAAAGCGTTTTTGTACAACTTCATATGAATAGCTGTAACTTTTGATAGAAGACTCGGATACACATGTTTATGGCTTTATCTTATAGAACTCAAGGTTCCCGTGCTGGGAAAACAGGTTTTGCAGCTGTTTGAGCTAAGATTTCCAAGTTATTCACATAATGAAAACCTATACTTTGTTTCAGTCGAGTTCCCCATTCAAATGCATGTAACAGTGAGAAACGCACTGTCTTGGCGAAATTAAGCGTTTTTGTACAACTTCATAGAAATAGCTGTAACTTTTGATAGAAGACTCAGACAAACATGTTTATGGCCTTATATTATAGAACTCAAGGTCTCCGTGCTGGGAAAACAGGTTTTGCAGCTGTTTGAGCTAAGATTTCCAAGTTATTCACATAATGAAAACCTATACTTTGTTTCAGTCGAGTTCCCCATTCAAATGCATGTAACAGTGAGAAACGCACTGTCTTGGCGAAAGAAAGCGTTTTTGTACAACTTCATATGAATAGCTGTAACTTTTGATAGAAGACTCGGATACACATGTTTATGGCTTTATCTTATAGAACTCAAGGTTCCCGTGCTGGGAAAACAGGTTTTGCAGCTGTTTGAGCTAAGATTTCCAAGTTATTCACATAATGAAAACCTATACTTTGTTTCAGTCGAGTTCCCCATTCAAATGCATGTAACAGTGAGAAACGCACTGTCTTGGCGAAATTAAGCGTTTTTGTACAACTTCATAGAAATAGCTGTAACTTTTGATAGAAGACTCAGACAAACATGTTTATGGCCTTATATTATAGAACTCAAGGTCCCCGTGCTGGGAAAACAGGTTTTGCAGCTGTTTGAGCTAAGATTTCCAAGTTATTCACATAATGAAAACCTATACTTTGTTTCGGTCGAGTTCCCCATTCAAATGCATGTAACAGTGAGAAACGCACTGTCTTGGCGAAAGAAAGCGTTTTTGTACAACTTCATATGAATAGCTGTAACTTTTGATAGAAGACTCGGATACACATGTTTATGGCTTTATCTTATAGAACTCAAGGTTCCCGTGCTGGGAAAACAGGTTTTGCAGCTGTTTGAGCTAAGATTTCCAAGTTATTCACATAATGAAAACCTATACTTTATTTCAGTCGAGTTCCCCATTCAAATGCATGTAACAGTGAGAAACGCACTGTCTTGGCGAAATTAAGCGTTTTTGTACAACTTCATAGAAATAGCTGTAACTTTTGATAGAAGACTCAGACAAACATGTTTATGGCCTTATATTATAGAACTCAAGGTCCCCGTGCTGGGAAAACAGGTTTTGCAGCTGTTTGAGCTAAGATTTCCAAGTTATTCACATAATGAAAACCTATACTTTGTTTCAGTCGAGTTCCCCATTCAAATGCATGTAACAGTGAGAAACGCACTGTCTTGGCGAAAGAAAGCGTTTTTGTACAACTTCATAGAAATAGCTGTAACTTTTGATAGAAGACTCAGACAAACATGTTTATGGCCTTATATTATAGAACTCAAGGTCTCCGTGCTGGGAAAACAGGTTTTGCAGCTGTTTGAGCTAAGATTTCCAAGTTATTCACATAATGAAAACCTATACTTTGTTTCGGTCGAGTTCCCCATTCAAATGCATGTAACAGTGAGAAACGCACTGTCTTGGCGAAAGAAAGCGTTTTTGTACAACTTCATATGAATAGCTGTAACTTTTGATAGAAGACTCGGATACACATGTTTATGGCTTTATCTTATAGAACTCAAGGTTCCCGTGCTGGGAAAACAGGTTTTGCAGCTGTTTGAGCTAAGATTTCCAAGTTATTCACATAATGAAAACCTATACTTTGTTTCAGTCGAGTTCCCCATTCAAATGCATGTAACAGTGAGAAACGCACTGTCTTGGCGAAATTAAGCGTTTTTGTACAACTTCATAGAAATAGCTGTAACTTTTGATAGAAGACTCAGACAAACATGTTTATGGCCTTATATTATAGAACTCAAGGTCCCCGTGCTGGGAAAACAGGTTTTGCAGCTGTTTGAGCTAAGATTTCCAAGTTATTCACATAATGAAAACCTATACTTTGTTTCGGTCGAGTTCCCCATTCAAATGCATGTAACAGTGAGAAACGCACTGTCTTGGCGAAAGAAAGCGTTTTTGTACAACTTCATAGAAATAGCTGTAACTTTTGATAGAAGACTCAGACAAACATGTTTATGGCCTTATATTATAGAACTCAAGGTCTCCGTGCTGGGAAAACAGGTTTTGCAGCTGTTTGAGCTAAGATTTCCAAGTTATTCACATAATGAAAACCTATACTTTGTTTCGGTCGAGTTCCCCATTCAAATGCATGTAACAGTGAGAAACGCACTGTCTTGGCGAAAGAAAGCGTTTTTGTACAACTTCATATGAATAGCTGTAACTTTTGATAGAAGACTCGGATACACATGTTTATGGCTTTATCTTATAGAACTCAAGGTTCCCGTGCTGGGAAAACAGGTTTTGCAGCTGTTTGAGCTAAGATTTCCAAGTTATTCACATAATGAAAACCTATACTTTGTTTCAGTCGAGTTCCCCATTCAAATGCATGTAACAGTGAGAAACGCACTGTCTTGGCGAAATTAAGCGTTTTTGTACAACTTCATAGAAATAGCTGTAACTTTTGATAGAAGACTCAGACAAACATGTTTATGGCCTTATATTATAGAACTCAAGGTCCCCGTGCTGGGAAAACAGGTTTTGCAGCTGTTTGAGCTAAGATTTCCAAGTTATTCACATAATGAAAACCTATACTTTGTTTCAGTCGAGTTCCCCATTCAAATGCATGTAACAGTGAGAAACGCACTGTCTTGGCGAAAGAAAGCGTTTTTGTACAACTTCATATGAATAGCTGTAACTTTTGATAGAAGACTCGGATACACATGTTTATGGCTTTATCTTATAGAACTCAAGGTTCCCGTGCTGGGAAAACAGGTTTTGCAGCTGTTTGAGCTAAGATTTCCAAGTTATTCACATAATGAAAACCTATACTTTGTTTCAGTCGAGTTCCCCATTCAAATGCATGTAACAGTGAGAAACGCACTGTCTTGGCGAAATTAAGCGTTTTTGTACAACTTCATAGAAATAGCTGTAACTTTTGATAGAAGACTCAGACAAACATGTTTATGGCCTTATATTATAGAACTCAAGGTCCACGTGCTGGGAAAACAGGTTTTGCAGCTGTTTGAGCTAAGATTTCCAAGTTATTCACATAATGAAAACCTATACTTTGTTTCAGTCGAGTTCCCCATTCAAATGCATGTAACAGTGAGAAACGCACTGTCTTGGCGAAAGAAAGCGTTTTTGTACAACTTCATATGAATAGCTGTAACTTTTGATAGAAGACTCGGATACACATGTTTATGGCTTTAACTTATAGAACTCAAGGTTCCCGTGCTGGGAAAACAGGTTTTGCAGCTGTTTGAGCTAAGATTTCCAAGTTATTCACATAATGAAAACCTATACTTTATTTCAGTCGAGTTCCCCATTCAAATGCATGTAACAGTGAGAAACGCACTGTCTTGGCGAAATTAAGCGTTTTTGTACAACTTCATAGAAATAGCTGTAACTTTTGATAGAAGACTCAGACAAACATGTTTATGGCCTTATATTATAGAACTCAAGGTCCCCGTGCTGGGAAAACAGGTTTTGCAGCTGTTTGAGCTAAGATTTCCAAGTTATTCACATAATGAAAACCTATACTTTGTTTCAGTCGAGTTCCCCATTCAAATGCATGTAACAGTGAGAAACGCACTGTCTTGGCGAAAGAAAGCGTTTTTGTACAACTTCATATGAATAGCTGTAACTTTTGATAGAAGACTCGGATACACATGTTTATGGCTTTAACTTATAGAACTCAAGGTTCCCGTGCTGGGAAAACAGGTTTTGCAGCTGTTTGAGCTAAGATTTCCAAGTTATTCACATAATGAAAACCTATACTTTATTTCAGTCGAGTTCCCCATTCAAATGCATGTAACAGTGAGAAACGCACTGTCTTGGCGAAATTAAGCGTTTTTGTACAACTTCATAGAAATAGCTGTAACTTTTGATAGAAGACTCAGACAAACATGTTTATGGCCTTATATTATAGAACTCAAGGTCCCCGTGCTGGGAAAACAGGTTTTGCAGCTGTTTGAGCTAAGATTTCCAAGTTATTCACATAATGAAAACCTATACTTTGTTTCAGTCGAGTTCCCCATTCAAATGCATGTAACAGTGAGAAACGCACTGTCTTGGCGAAAGAAAGCGTTTTTGTACAACTTCATAGAAATAGCTGTAACTTTTGATAGAAGACTCAGACAAACATGTTTATGGCCTTATATTATAGAACTCAAGGTCTCCGTGCTGGGAAAACAGGTTTTGCAGCTGTTTGAGCTAAGATTTCCAAGTTATTCACATAATGAAAACCTATACTTTGTTTCGGTCGAGTTCCCCATTCAAATGCATGTAACAGTGAGAAACGCACTGTCTTGGCGAAAGAAAGCGTTTTTGTACAACTTCATAGAAATAGCTGTAACTTTTGATAGAAGACTCAGACAAACATGTTTATGGCCTTATATTATAGAACTCAAGGTCTCCGTGCTGGGAAAACAGGTTTTGCAGCTGTTTGAGCTAAGATTTCCAAGTTATTCACATAATGAAAACCTATACTTTGTTTCGGTCGAGTTCCCCATTCAAATGCATGTAACAGTGAGAAACGCACTGTCTTGGCGAAAGAAAGCGTTTTTGTACAACTTCATATGAATAGCTGTAACTTTTGATAGAAGACTCGGATACACATGTTTATGGCTTTATCTTATAGAACTCAAGGTTCCCGTGCTGGGAAAACAGGTTTTGCAGCTGTTTGAGCTAAGATTTCCAAGTTATTCACATAATGAAAACCTATACTTTGTTTCAGTCGAGTTCCCCATTCAAATGCATGTAACAGTGAGAAACGCACTGTCTTGGCGAAATTAAGCGTTTTTGTACAACTTCATAGAAATAGCTGTAACTTTTGATAGAAGACTCAGACAAACATGTTTATGGCCTTATATTATAGAACTCAAGGTCTCCGTGCTGGGAAAACAGGTTTTGCAGCTGTTTGAGCTAAGATTTCCAAGTTATTCACATAATGAAAACCTATACTTTGTTTCAGTCGAGTTCCCCATTCAAATGCATGTAACAGTGAGAAACGCACTGTCTTGGCGAAAGAAAGCGTTTTTGTACAACTTCATATGAATAGCTGTAACTTTTGATAGAAGACTCGGATACACATGTTTATGGCTTTATCTTATAGAACTCAAGGTTCCCGTGCTGGGAAAACAGGTTTTGCAGCTGTTTGAGCTAAGATTTCCAAGTTATTCACATAATGAAAACCTATACTTTGTTTCAGTCGAGTTCCCCATTCAAATGCATGTAACAGTGAGAAACGCACTGTCTTGGCGAAATTAAGCGTTTTTGTACAACTTCATAGAAATAGCTGTAACTTTTGATAGAAGACTCAGACAAACATGTTTATGGCCTTATATTATAGAACTCAAGGTCCCCGTGCTGGGAAAACAGGTTTTGCAGCTGTTTGAGCTAAGATTTCCAAGTTATTCACATAATGAAAACCTATACTTTGTTTCGGTCGAGTTCCCCATTCAAATGCATGTAACAGTGAGAAACGCACTGTCTTGGCGAAAGAAAGCGTTTTTGTACAACTTCATATGAATAGCTGTAACTTTTGATAGAAGACTCGGATACACATGTTTATGGCTTTATCTTATAGAACTCAAGGTTCCCGTGCTGGGAAAACAGGTTTTGCAGCTGTTTGAGCTAAGATTTCCAAGTTATTCACATAATGAAAACCTATACTTTATTTCAGTCGAGTTCCCCATTCAAATGCATGTAACAGTGAGAAACGCACTGTCTTGGCGAAATTAAGCGTTTTTGTACAACTTCATAGAAATAGCTGTAACTTTTGATAGAAGACTCAGACAAACATGTTTATGGCCTTATATTATAGAACTCAAGGTCCCCGTGCTGGGAAAACAGGTTTTGCAGCTGTTTGAGCTAAGATTTCCAAGTTATTCACATAATGAAAACCTATACTTTGTTTCAGTCGAGTTCCCCATTCAAATGCATGTAACAGTGAGAAACGCACTGTCTTGGCGAAAGAAAGCGTTTTTGTACAACTTCATATGAATAGCTGTAACTTTTGATAGAAGACTCGGATACACATGTTTATGGCTTTATCTTATAGAACTCAAGGTTCCCGTGCTGGGAAAACAGGTTTTGCAGCTGTTTGAGCTAAGATTTCCAAGTTATTCACATAATGAAAACCTATACTTTGTTTCAGTCGAGTTCCCCATTCAAATGCATGTAACAGTGAGAAACGCACTGTCTTGGCGAAATTAAGCGTTTTTGTACAACTTCATAGAAATAGCTGTAACTTTTGATAGAAGACTCAGACAAACATGTTTATGGCCTTATATTATAGAACTCAAGGTCCACGTGCTGGGAAAACAGGTTTTGCAGCTGTTTGAGCTAAGATTTCCAAGTTATTCACATAATGAAAACCTATACTTTGTTTCAGTCGAGTTCCCCATTCAAATGCATGTAACAGTGAGAAACGCACTGTCTTGGCGAAAGAAAGCGTTTTTGTACAACTTCATATGAATAGCTGTAACTTTTGATAGAAGACTCGGATACACATGTTTATGGCTTTAACTTATAGAACTCAAGGTTCCCGTGCTGGGAAAACAGGTTTTGCAGCTGTTTGAGCTAAGATTTCCAAGTTATTCACATAATGAAAACCTATACTTTATTTCAGTCGAGTTCCCCATTCAAATGCATGTAACAGTGAGAAACGCACTGTCTTGGCGAAATTAAGCGTTTTTGTACAACTTCATAGAAATAGCTGTAACTTTTGATAGAAGACTCAGACAAACATGTTTATGGCCTTATATTATAGAACTCAAGGTCCCCGTGCTGGGAAAACAGGTTTTGCAGCTGTTTGAGCTAAGATTTCCAAGTTATTCACATAATGAAAACCTATACTTTGTTTCAGTCGAGTTCCCCATTCAAATGCATGTAACAGTGAGAAACGCACTGTCTTGGCGAAAGAAAGCGTTTTTGTACAACTTCATATGAATAGCTGTAACTTTTGATAGAAGACTCGGATACACATGTTTATGGCTTTAACTTATAGAACTCAAGGTTCCCGTGCTGGGAAAACAGGTTTTGCAGCTGTTTGAGCTAAGATTTCCAAGTTATTCACATAATGAAAACCTATACTTTATTTCAGTCGAGTTCCCCATTCAAATGCATGTAACAGTGAGAAACGCACTGTCTTGGCGAAATTAAGCGTTTTTGTACAACTTCATAGAAATAGCTGTAACTTTTGATAGAAGACTCAGACAAACATGTTTATGGCCTTATATTATAGAACTCAAGGTCCCCGTGCTGGGAAAACAGGTTTTGCAGCTGTTTGAGCTAAGATTTCCAAGTTATTCACATAATGAAAACCTATACTTTGTTTCAGTCGAGTTCCCCATTCAAATGCATGTAACAGTGAGAAACGCACTGTCTTGGCGAAAGAAAGCGTTTTTGTACAACTTCATAGAAATAGCTGTAACTTTTGATAGAAGACTCAGACAAACATGTTTATGGCCTTATATTATAGAACTCAAGGTCTCCGTGCTGGGAAAACAGGTTTTGCAGCTGTTTGAGCTAAGATTTCCAAGTTATTCACATAATGAAAACCTATACTTTGTTTCGGTCGAGTTCCCCATTCAAATGCATGTAACAGTGAGAAACGCACTGTCTTGGCGAAAGAAAGCGTTTTTGTACAACTTCATAGAAATAGCTGTAACTTTTGATAGAAGACTCAGACAAACATGTTTATGGCCTTATATTATAGAACTCAAGGTCTCCGTGCTGGGAAAACAGGTTTTGCAGCTGTTTGAGCTAAGATTTCCAAGTTATTCACATAATGAAAACCTATACTTTGTTTCGGTCGAGTTCCCCATTCAAATGCATGTAACAGTGAGAAACGCACTGTCTTGGCGAAAGAAAGCGTTTTTGTACAACTTCATATGAATAGCTGTAACTTTTGATAGAAGACTCGGATACACATGTTTATGGCTTTATCTTATAGAACTCAAGGTTCCCGTGCTGGGAAAACAGGTTTTGCAGCTGTTTGAGCTAAGATTTCCAAGTTATTCACATAATGAAAACCTATACTTTGTTTCAGTCGAGTTCCCCATTCAAATGCATGTAACAGTGAGAAACGCACTGTCTTGGCGAAATTAAGCGTTTTTGTACAACTTCATAGAAATAGCTGTAACTTTTGATAGAAGACTCAGACAAACATGTTTATGGCCTTATATTATAGAACTCAAGGTCTCCGTGCTGGGAAAACAGGTTTTGCAGCTGTTTGAGCTAAGATTTCCAAGTTATTCACATAATGAAAACCTATACTTTGTTTCAGTCGAGTTCCCCATTCAAATGCATGTAACAGTGAGAAACGCACTGTCTTGGCGAAAGAAAGCGTTTTTGTACAACTTCATATGAATAGCTGTAACTTTTGATAGAAGACTCGGATACACATGTTTATGGCTTTATCTTATAGAACTCAAGGTTCCCGTGCTGGGAAAACAGGTTTTGCAGCTGTTTGAGCTAAGATTTCCAAGTTATTCACATAATGAAAACCTATACTTTGTTTCAGTCGAGTTCCCCATTCAAATGCATGTAACAGTGAGAAACGCACTGTCTTGGCGAAATTAAGCGTTTTTGTACAACTTCATAGAAATAGCTGTAACTTTTGATAGAAGACTCAGACAAACATGTTTATGGCCTTATATTATAGAACTCAAGGTCCCCGTGCTGGGAAAACAGGTTTTGCAGCTGTTTGAGCTAAGATTTCCAAGTTATTCACATAATGAAAACCTATACTTTGTTTCGGTCGAGTTCCCCATTCAAATGCATGTAACAGTGAGAAACGCACTGTCTTGGCGAAAGAAAGCGTTTTTGTACAACTTCATATGAATAGCTGTAACTTTTGATAGAAGACTCGGATACACATGTTTATGGCTTTATCTTATAGAACTCAAGGTTCCCGTGCTGGGAAAACAGGTTTTGCAGCTGTTTGAGCTAAGATTTCCAAGTTATTCACATAATGAAAACCTATACTTTATTTCAGTCGAGTTCCCCATTCAAATGCATGTAACAGTGAGAAACGCACTGTCTTGGCGAAATTAAGCGTTTTTGTACAACTTCATAGAAATAGCTGTAACTTTTGATAGAAGACTCAGACAAACATGTTTATGGCCTTATATTATAGAACTCAAGGTCCCCGTGCTGGGAAAACAGGTTTTGCAGCTGTTTGAGCTAAGATTTCCAAGTTATTCACATAATGAAAACCTATACTTTGTTTCAGTCGAGTTCCCCATTCAAATGCATGTAACAGTGAGAAACGCACTGTCTTGGCGAAAGAAAGCGTTTTTGTACAACTTCATAGAAATAGCTCTAACTTTTGATAGAAGACTCAGACAAACATGTTTATGGCCTTATATTATAGAACTCAAGGTCTCCGTGCTGGGAAAACAGGTTTTGCAGCTGTTTGAGCTAAGATTTCCAAGTTATTCACATAATGAAAACCTATACTTTGTTTCGGTCGAGTTCCCCATTCAAATGCATGTAACAGTGAGAAACGCACTGTCTTGGCGAAAGAAAGCGTTTTTGTACAACTTCATATGAATAGCTGTAACTTTTGATAGAAGACTCGGATACACATGTTTATGGCTTTATCTTATAGAACTCAAGGTTCCCGTGCTGGGAAAACAGGTTTTGCAGCTGTTTGAGCTAAGATTTCCAAGTTATTCACATAATGAAAACCTATACTTTGTTTCAGTCGAGTTCCCCATTCAAATGCATGTAACAGTGAGAAACGCACTGTCTTGGCGAAATTAAGCGTTTTTGTACAACTTCATAGAAATAGCTGTAACTTTTGATAGAAGACTCAGACAAACATGTTTATGGCCTTATATTATAGAACTCAAGGTCCCCGTGCTGGGAAAACAGGTTTTGCAGCTGTTTGAGCTAAGATTTCCAAGTTATTCACATAATGAAAACCTATACTTTGTTTCAGTCGAGTTCCCCATTCAAATGCATGTAACAGTGAGAAACGCACTGTCTTGGCGAAAGAAAGCGTTTTTGTACAACTTCATAGAAATAGCTGTAACTTTTGATAGAAGACTCAGACAAACATGTTTATGGCCTTATATTATAGAACTCAAGGTCTCCGTGCTGGGAAAACAGGTTTTGCAGCTGTTTGAGCTAAGATTTCCAAGTTATTCACATAATGAAAACCTATACTTTGTTTCGGTCGAGTTCCCCATTCAAATGCATGTAACAGTGAGAAACGCACTGTCTTGGCGAAAGAAAGCGTTTTTGTACAACTTCATATGAATAGCTGTAACTTTTGATAGAAGACTAGGATACACATGTTTATGGCTTTATCTTATAGAACTCAAGGTTCCCGTGCTGGGAAAACAGGTTTTGCAGCTGTTTGAGCTAAGATTTCCAAGTTATTCACATAATGAAAACCTATACTTTGTTTCAGTCGAGTTCCCCATTCAAATGCATGTAACAGTGAGAAACGCACTGTCTTGGCGAAATTAAGCGTTTTTGTACAACTTCATAGAAATAGCTGTAACTTTTGATAGAAGACTCAGACAAACATGTTTATGGCCTTATATTATAGAACTCAAGGTCCCCGTGCTGGGAAAACAGGTTTTGCAGCTGTTTGAGCTAAGATTTCCAAGTTATTCACATAATGAAAACCTATACTTTATTTCGGTCGAGTTCCCCATTCAAATGCATGTAACAGTGAGAAACGCACTGTCTTGGCGAAATTAAGCGTTTTTGTACAACTTCATAGAAATAGCTGTAACTTTTGATAGAAGACTCAGACAAACATGTTTATGGCCTTATATTATAGAACTCAAGGTCCCCGTGCTGGGAAAACAGGTTTTGCAGCTGTTTGAGCTAAGATTTCCAAGTTATTCACATAATGAAAACCTATACTTTGTTTCAGTCGAGTTCCCCATTCAAATGCATGTAACAGTGAGAAACGCACTGTCTTGGCGAAAGAAAGCGTTTTTGTACAACTTCATAGAAATAGCTGTAACTTTTGATAGAAGACTCAGACAAACATGTTTATGGCCTTATATTATAGAACTCAAGGTCTCCGTGCTGGGAAAACAGGTTTTGCAGCTGTTTGAGCTAAGATTTCCAAGTTATTCACATAATGAAAACCTATACTTTGTTTCGGTCGAGTTCCCCATTCAAATGCATGTAACAGTGAGAAACGCACTGTCTTGGCGAAAGAAAGCGTTTTTGTACAACTTCATATGAATAGCTGTAACTTTTGATAGAAGACTCGGATACACATGTTTATGGCTTTATCTTATAGAACTCAAGGTTCCCGTGCTGGGAAAACAGGTTTTGCAGCTGTTTGAGCTAAGATTTCCAAGTTATTCACATAATGAAAACCTATACTTTGTTTCAGTCGAGTTCCCCATTCAAATGCATGTAACAGTGAGAAACGCACTGTCTTGGCGAAATTAAGCGTTTTTGTACAACTTCATAGAAATAGCTGTAACTTTTGATAGAAGACTCAGACAAACATGTTTATGGCCTTATATTATAGAACTCAAGGTCCCCGTGCTGGGAAAACAGGTTTTGCAGCTGTTTGAGCTAAGATTTCCAAGTTATTCACATAATGAAAACCTATACTTTGTTTCGGTCGAGTTCCCCATTCAAATGCATGTAACAGTGAGAAACGCACTGTCTTGGCGAAAGAAAGCGTTTTTGTACAACTTCATATGAATAGCTGTAACTTTTGATAGAAGACTCGGATACACATGTTTATGGCTTTATCTTATAGAACTCAAGGTTCCCGTGCTGGGAAAACAGGTTTTGCAGCTGTTTGAGCTAAGATTTCCAAGTTATTCACATAATGAAAACCTATACTTTGTTTCAGTCGAGTTCCCCATTCAAATGCATGTAACAGTGAGAAACGCACTGTCTTGGCGAAATTAAGCGTTTTTGTACAACTTCATAGAAATAGCTGTAACTTTTGATAGAAGACTCAGACAAACATGTTTATGGCCTTATATTATAGAACTCAAGGTCCCCGTGCTGGGAAAACAGGTTTTGCAGCTGTTTGAGCTAAGATTTCCAAGTTATTCACATAATGAAAACCTATACTTTGTTTCAGTCGAGTTCCCCATTCAAATGCATGTAACAGTGAGAAACGCACTGTCTTGGCGAAAGAAAGCGTTTTTGTACAACTTCATATGAATAGCTGTAACTTTTGATAGAAGACTCGGATACACATGTTTATGGCTTTATCTTATAGAACTCAAGGTTCCCGTGCTGGGAAAACAGGTTTTGCAGCTGTTTGAGCTAAGATTTCCAAGTTATTCACATAATGAAAACCTATACTTTATTTCAGTCGAGTTCCCCATTCAAATGCATGTAACAGTGAGAAACGCACTGTCTTGGCGAAATTAAGCGTTTTTGTACAACTTCATAGAAATAGCTGTAACTTTTGATAGAAGACTCAGACAAACATGTTTATGGCCTTATATTATAGAACTCAAGGTCCCCGTGCTGGGAAAACAGGTTTTGCAGCTGTTTGAGCTAAGATTTCCAAGTTATTCACATAATGAAAACCTATACTTTGTTTCAGTCGAGTTCCCCATTCAAATGCATGTAACAGTGAGAAACGCACTGTCTTGGCGAAAGAAAGCGTTTTTGTACAACTTCATAGAAATAGCTGTAACTTTTGATAGAAGACTCAGACAAACATGTTTATGGCTTTATATTATAGAACTCAAGGTCTCCGTGCTGGGAAAACAGGTTTTGCAGCTGTTTGAGCTAAGATTTCCAAGTTATTCACATAATGAAAACCTATACTTTGTTTCGGTCGAGTTCCCCATTCAAATGCATGTAACAGTGAGAAACGCACTGTCTTGGCGAAAGAAAGCGTTTTTGTACAACTTCATAGAAATAGCTGTAACTTTTGATAGAAGACTCAGACAAACATGTTTATGGCCTTATATTATAGAACTCAAGGTCTCCGTGCTGGGAAAACAGGTTTTGCAGCTGTTTGAGCTAAGATTTCCAAGTTATTCACATAATGAAAACCTATACTTTGTTTCGGTCGAGTTCCCCATTCAAATGCATGTAACAGTGAGAAACGCACTGTCTTGGCGAAAGAAAGCGTTTTTGTACAACTTCATAGAAATAGCTGTAACTTTTGATAGAAGACTCAGACAAACATGTTTATGGCCTTATATTATAGAACTCAAGGTCTCCGTGCTGGGAAAACAGGTTTTGCAGCTGTTTGAGCTAAGATTTCCAAGTTATTCACATAATGAAAACCTATACTTTGTTTCAGTCGAGTTCCCCATTCAAATGCATGTAACAGTGAGAAACGCACTGTCTTGGCGAAAGAAAGCGTTTTTGTACAACTTCATAGAAATAGCTGTAACTTTTGATAGAAGACTCAGACAAACATGTTTATGGCCTTATATTATAGAACTCAAGGTCTCCGTGCTGGGAAAACAGGTTTTGCAGCTGTTTGAGCTAAGATTTCCAAGTTATTCACATAATGAAAACCTATACTTTGTTTCGGTCGAGTTCCCCATTCAAATGCATGTAACAGTGAGAAACGCACTGTCTTGGCGAAAGAAAGCGTTTTTGTACAACTTCATAGAAATAGCTGTAACTTTTGATAGAAGACTCAGACAAACATGTTTATGGCCTTATATTATAGAACTCAAGGTCTCCGTGCTGGGAAAACAGGTTTTGCAGCTGTTTGAGCTAAGATTTCCAAGTTATTCACATAATGAAAACCTATACTTTGTTTCGGTCGAGTTCCCCATTCAAATGCATGTAACAGTGAGAAACGCACTGTCTTGGCGAAAGAAAGCGTTTTTGTACAACTTCATAGAAATAGCTGTAACTTTTGATAGAAGACTCAGACAAACATGTTTATGGCCTTATATTATAGAACTCAAGGTCTCCGTGCTGGGAAAACAGGTTTTGCAGCTGTTTGAGCTAAGATTTCCAAGTTATTCACATAATGAAAACCTATACTTTGTTTCGGTCGAGTTCCCCATTCAAATGCATGTAACAGTGAGAAACGCACTGTCTTGGTGAAAGAAAGCGTTTTTGTACAACTTCATATGAATAGCTGTAACTTTTGATAGAAGACTCGGATACACATGTTTATGGCTTTATCTTATAGAACTCAAGGTTCCCGTGCTGGGAAAACAGGTTTTGCAGCTGTTTGAGCTAAGATTTCCAAGTTATTCACATAATGAAAACCTATACTTTGTTTCAGTCGAGTTCCCCATTCAAATGCATGTAACAGTGAGAAACGCACTGTCTTGGCGAAATTAAGCGTTTTTGTACAACTTCATAGAAATAGCTGTAACTTTTGATAGAAGACTCAGACAAACATGTTTATGGCCTTATATTATAGAACTCAAGGTCCCCGTGCTGGGAAAACAGGTTTTGCAGCTGTTTGAGCTAAGATTTCCAAGTTATTCACATAATGAAAACCTATACTTTGTTTCAGTCGAGTTCCCCATTCAAATGCATGTAACAGTGAGAAACGCACTGTCTTGGCGAAAGAAAGCGTTTTTGTACAACTTCATATGAATAGCTGTAACTTTTGATAGAAGACTCGGATACACATGTTTATGGCTTTATCTTATAGAACTCAAGGTTCCCGTGCTGGGAAAACAGGTTTTGCAGCTGTTTGAGCTAAGATTTCCAAGTTATTCACATAATGAAAACCTATACTTTATTTCAGTCGAGTTCCCCATTCAAATGCATGTAACAGTGAGAAACGCACTGTCTTGGCGAAATTAAGCGTTTTTGTACAACTTCATAGAAATAGCTGTAACTTTTGATAGAAGACTCAGACAAACATGTTTATGGCCTTATATTATAGAACTCAAGGTCCCCGTGCTGGGAAAACAGGTTTTGCAGCTGTTTGAGCTAAGATTTCCAAGTTATTCACATAATGAAAACCTATACTTTGTTTCAGTCGAGTTCCCCATTCAAATGCATGTAACAGTGAGAAACGCACTGTCTTGGCGAAAGAAAGCGTTTTTGTACAACTTCATAGAAATAGCTGTAACTTTTGATAGAAGACTCAGACAAACATGTTTATGGCCTTATATTATAGAACTCAAGGTCTCCGTGCTGGGAAAACAGGTTTTGCAGCTGTTTGAGCTAAGATTTCCAAGTTATTCACATAATGAAAACCTATACTTTGTTTCGGTCGAGTTCCCCATTCAAATGCATGTAACAGTGAGAAACGCACTGTCTTGGCGAAAGAAAGCGTTTTTGTACAACTTCATAGAAATAGCTGTAACTTTTGATAGAAGACTCAGACAAACATGTTTATGGCCTTATATTATAGAACTCAAGGTCTCCGTGCTGGGAAAACAGGTTTTGCAGCTGTTTGAGCTAAGATTTCCAAGTTATTCACATAATGAAAACCTATACTTTGTTTCGGTCGAGTTCCCCATTCAAATGCATGTAACAGTGAGAAACGCACTGTCTTGGCGAAAGAAAGCGTTTTTGTACAACTTCATAGAAATAGCTGTAACTTTTGATAGAAGACTCAGACAAACATGTTTATGGCCTTATATTATAGAACTCAAGGTCTCCGTGCTGGGAAAACAGGTTTTGCAGCTGTTTGAGCTAAGATTTCCAAGTTATTCACATAATGAAAACCTATACTTTATTTCGGTCGAGTTCCCCATTCAAATGCATGTAACAGTGAGAAACGCACTGTCTTGGCGAAAGAAAGCGTTTTTGTACAACTTCATAGAAATAGCTGTAACTTTTGATAGAAGACTCAGACAAACATGTTTATGGCCTTATATTATAGAACTCAAGGTCTCCGTGCTGGGAAAACAGGTTTTGCAGCTGTTTGAGCTAAGATTTCCAAGTTATTCACATAATGAAAACCTATACTTTGTTTCGGTCGAGTTCCCCATTCAAATGCATGTAACAGTGAGAAACGCACTGTCTTGGCGAAAGAAAGCGTTTTTGTACAACTTCATATGAATAGCTGTAACTTTTGATAGAAGACTCGGATACACATGTTTATGGCTTTATCTTATAGAACTCAAGGTTCCCGTGCTGGGAAAACAGGTTTTGCAGCTGTTTGAGCTAAGATTTCCAAGTTATTCACATAATGAAAACCTATACTTTGTTTCAGTCGAGTTCCCCATTCAAATGCATGTAACAGTGAGAAACGCACTGTCTTGGCGAAATTAAGCGTTTTTGTACAACTTCATAGAAATAGCTGTAACTTTTGATAGAAGACTCAGACAAACATGTTTATGGCCTTATATTATAGAACTCAAGGTCCCCGTGCTGGGAAAACAGGTTTTGCAGCTGTTTGAGCTAAGATTTCCAAGTTATTCACATAATGAAAACCTATACTTTGTTTCAGTCGAGTTCCCCATTCAAATGCATGTAACAGTGAGAAACGCACTGTCTTGGCGAAAGAAAGCGTTTTTGTACAACTTCATATGAATAGCTGTAACTTTTGATAGAAGACTCGGATACACATGTTTATGGCTTTATCTTATAGAACTCAAGGTTCCCGTGCTGGGAAAACAGGTTTTGCAGCTGTTTGAGCTAAGATTTCCAAGTTATTCACATAATGAAAACCTATACTTTATTTCAGTCGAGTTCCCCATTCAAATGCATGTAACAGTGAGAAACGCACTGTCTTGGCGAAATTAAGCGTTTTTGTACAACTTCATAGAAATAGCTGTAACTTTTGATAGAAGACTCAGACAAACATGTTTATGGCCTTATATTATAGAACTCAAGGTCCCCGTGCTGGGAAAACAGGTTTTGCAGCTGTTTGAGCTAAGATTTCCAAGTTATTCACATAATGAAAACCTATACTTTGTTTCAGTCGAGTTCCCCATTCAAATGCATGTAACAGTGAGAAACGCACTGTCTTGGCGAAAGAAAGCGTTTTTGTACAACTTCATAGAAATAGCTGTAACTTTTGATAGAAGACTCAGACAAACATGTTTATGGCCTTATATTATAGAACTCAAGGTCTCCGTGCTGGGAAAACAGGTTTTGCAGCTGTTTGAGCTAAGATTTCCAAGTTATTCACATAATGAAAACCTATACTTTGTTTCGGTCGAGTTCCCCATTCAAATGCATGTAACAGTGAGAAACGCACTGTCTTGGCGAAAGAAAGCGTTTTTGTACAACTTCATAGAAATAGCTGTAACTTTTGATAGAAGACTCAGACAAACATGTTTATGGCCTTATATTATAGAACTCAAGGTCTCCGTGCTGGGAAAACAGGTTTTGCAGCTGTTTGAGCTAAGATTTCCAAGTTATTCACATAATGAAAACCTATACTTTGTTTCGGTCGAGTTCCCCATTCAAATGCATGTAACAGTGAGAAACGCACTGTCTTGGCGAAAGAAAGCGTTTTTGTACAACTTCATAGAAATAGCTGTAACTTTTGATAGAAGACTCAGACAAACATGTTTATGGCCTTATATTATAGAACTCAAGGTCTCCGTGCTGGGAAAACAGGTTTTGCAGCTGTTTGAGCTAAGATTTCCAAGTTATTCACATAATGAAAACCTATACTTTGTTTCGGTCGAGTTCCCCATTCAAATGCATGTAACAGTGAGAAACGCACTGTCTTGGTGAAAGAAAGCGTTTTTGTACAACTTCATATGAATAGCTGTAACTTTTGATAGAAGACTCGGATACACATGTTTATGGCTTTATCTTATAGAACTCAAGGTTCCCGTGCTGGGAAAACAGGTTTTGCAGCTGTTTGAGCTAAGATTTCCAAGTTATTCACATAATGAAAACCTATACTTTGTTTCAGTCGAGTTCCCCATTCAAATGCATGTAACAGTGAGAAACGCACTGTCTTGGCGAAATTAAGCGTTTTTGTACAACTTCATAGAAATAGCTGTAACTTTTGATAGAAGACTCAGACAAACATGTTTATGGCCTTATATTATAGAACTCAAGGTCCCCGTGCTGGGAAAACAGGTTTTGCAGCTGTTTGAGCTAAGATTTCCAAGTTATTCACATAATGAAAACCTATACTTTGTTTCAGTCGAGTTCCCCATTCAAATGCATGTAACAGTGAGAAATGCACTGTCTTGGCGAAAGAAAGCGTTTTTGTACAACTTCATATGAATAGCTGTAACTTTTGATAGAAGACTCGGATACACATGTTTATGGCTTTATCTTATAGAACTCAAGGTTCCCGTGCTGGGAAAACAGGTTTTGCAGCTGTTTGAGCTAAGATTTCCAAGTTATTCACATAATGAAAACCTATACTTTATTTCAGTCGAGTTCCCCATTCAAATGCATGTAACAGTGAGAAACGCACTGTCTTGGCGAAATTAAGCGTTTTTGTACAACTTCATAGAAATAGCTGTAACTTTTGATAGAAGACTCAGACAAACATGTTTATGGCCTTATATTATAGAACTCAAGGTCCCCGTGCTGGGAAAACAGGTTTTGCAGCTGTTTGAGCTAAGATTTCCAAGTTATTCACATAATGAAAACCTATACTTTGTTTCAGTCGAGTTCCCCATTCAAATGCATGTAACAGTGAGAAACGCACTGTCTTGGCGAAAGAAAGCGTTTTTGTACAACTTCATAGAAATAGCTGTAACTTTTGATAGAAGACTCAGACAAACATGTTTATGGCCTTATATTATAGAACTCAAGGTCTCCGTGCTGGGAAAACAGGTTTTGCAGCTGTTTGAGCTAAGATTTCCAAGTTATTCACATAATGAAAACCTATACTTTGTTTCGGTCGAGTTCCCCATTCAAATGCATGTAACAGTGAGAAACGCACTGTCTTGGCGAAAGAAAGCGTTTTTGTACAACTTCATAGAAATAGCTGTAACTTTTGATAGAAGACTCAGACAAACATGTTTATGGCCTTATATTATAGAACTCAAGGTCTCCGTGCTGGGAAAACAGGTTTTGCAGCTGTTTGAGCTAAGATTTCCAAGTTATTCACATAATGAAAACCTATACTTTGTTTCGGTCGAGTTCCCCATTCAAATGCATGTAACAGTGAGAAACGCACTGTCTTGGCGAAAGAAAGCGTTTTTGTACAACTTCATATGAATAGCTGTAACTTTTGATAGAAGACTCGGATACACATGTTTATGGCTTTATCTTATAGAACTCAAGGTTCCCGTGCTGGGAAAACAGGTTTTGCAGCTGTTTGAGCTAAGATTTCCAAGTTATTCACATAATGAAAACCTATACTTTGTTTCAGTCGAGTTCCCCATTCAAATGCATGTAACAGTGAGAAACGCACTGTCTTGGCGAAAGAAAGCGTTTTTGTACAACTTCATATGAATAGCTGTAACTTTTGATAGAAGACTCGGATACACATGTTTATGGCTTTATCTTATAGAACTCAAGGTTCCCGTGCTGGGAAAACAGGTTTTGCAGCTGTTTGAGCTAAGATTTCCAAGTTATTCACATAATGAAAACCTATACTTTATTTCAGTCGAGTTCCCCATTCAAATGCATGTAACAGTGAGAAACGCACTGTCTTGGCGAAATTAAGCGTTTTTGTACAACTTCATAGAAATAGCTGTAACTTTTGATAGAAGACTCAGACAAACATGTTTATGGCCTTATATTATAGAACTCAAGGTCCCCGTGCTGGGAAAACAGGTTTTGCAGCTGTTTGAGCTAAGATTTCCAAGTTATTCACATAATGAAAACCTATACTTTGTTTCAGTCGAGTTCCCCATTCAAATGCATGTAACAGTGAGAAACGCACTGTCTTGGCGAAAGAAAGCGTTTTTGTACAACTTCATAGAAATAGCTGTAACTTTTGATAGAAGACTCAGACAAACATGTTTATGGCCTTATATTATAGAACTCAAGGTCTCCGTGCTGGGAAAACAGGTTTTGCAGCTGTTTGAGCTAAGATTTCCAAGTTATTCACATAATGAAAACCTATACTTTGTTTCGGTCGAGTTCCCCATTCAAATGCATGTAACAGTGAGAAACGCACTGTCTTGGCGAAAGAAAGCGTTTTTGTAGAACTTCATAGAAATAGCTGTAACTTTTGATAGAAGACTCAGACAAACATGTTTATGGCCTTATATTATAGAACTCAAGGTCTCCGTGCTGGGAAAACAGGTTTTGCAGCTGTTTGAGCTAAGATTTCCAAGTTATTCACATAATGAAAACCTATACTTTGTTTCGGTCGAGTTCCCCATTCAAATGCATGTAACAGTGAGAAACGCACTGTCTTGGCGAAAGAAAGCGTTTTTGTACAACTTCATAGAAATAGCTGTAACTTTTGATAGAAGACTCAGACAAACATGTTTATGGCCTTATATTATAGAACTCAAGGTCTCCGTGCTGGGAAAACAGGTTTTGCAGCTGTTTGAGCTAAGATTTCCAAGTTATTCACATAATGAAAACCTATACTTTGTTTCGGTCGAGTTCCCCATTCAAATGCATGTAACAGTGAGAAACGCACTGTCTTGGCGAAAGAAAGCGTTTTTGTACAACTTCATATGAATAGCTGTAACTTTTGATAGAAGACTCGGATACACATGTTTATGGCTTTATCTTATAGAACTCAAGGTTCCCGTGCTGGGAAAACAGGTTTTGCAGCTGTTTGAGCTAAGATTTCCAAGTTATTCACATAATGAAAACCTATACTTTGTTTCAGTCGAGTTCCCCATTCAAATGCATGTAACAGTGAGAAACGCACTGTCTTGGCGAAATTAAGCGTTTTTGTACAACTTCATAGAAATAGCTGTAACTTTTGATAGAAGACTCAGACAAACATGTTTATGGCCTTATATTATAGAACTCAAGGTCCCCGTGCTGGGAAAACAGGTTTTGCAGCTGTTTGAGCTAAGATTTCCAAGTTATTCACATAATGAAAACCTATACTTTGTTTCAGTCGAGTTCCCCATTCAAATGCATGTAACAGTGAGAAACGCACTGTCTTGGCGAAAGAAAGCGTTTTTGTACAACTTCATATGAATAGCTGTAACTTTTGATAGAAGACTCGGATACACATGTTTATGGCTTTATCTTATAGAACTCAAGGTTCCCGTGCTGGGAAAACAGGTTTTGCAGCTGTTTGAGCTAAGATTTCCAAGTTATTCACATAATGAAAACCTATACTTTATTTCAGTCGAGTTCCCCATTCAAATGCATGTAACAGTGAGAAACGCACTGTCTTGGCGAAATTAAGCGTTTTTGTACAACTTCATAGAAATAGCTGTAACTTTTGATAGAAGACTCAGACAAACATGTTTATGGCCTTATATTATAGAACTCAAGGTCCCCGTGCTGGGAAAACAGGTTTTGCAGCTGTTTGAGCTAAGATTTCCAAGTTATTCACATAATGAAAACCTATACTTTGTTTCAGTCGAGTTCCCCATTCAAATGCATGTAACAGTGAGAAACGCACTGTCTTGGCGAAAGAAAGCGTTTTTGTACAACTTCATAGAAATAGCTGTAACTTTTGATAGAAGACTCAGACAAACATGTTTATGGCCTTATATTATAGAACTCAAGGTCTCCGTGCTGGGAAAACAGGTTTTGCAGCTGTTTGAGCTAAGATTTCCAAGTTATTCACATAATGAAAACCTATACTTTGTTTCGGTCGAGTTCCCCATTCAAATGCATGTAACAGTGAGAAACGCACTGTCTTGGCGAAAGAAAGCGTTTTTGTAGAACTTCATAGAAATAGCTGTAACTTTTGATAGAAGACTCAGACAAACATGTTTATGGCCTTATATTATAGAACTCAAGGTCTCCGTGCTGGGAAAACAGGTTTTGCAGCTGTTTGAGCTAAGATTTCCAAGTTATTCACATAATGAAAACCTATACTTTGTTTCGGTCGAGTTCCCCATTCAAATGCATGTAACAGTGAGAAACGCACTGTCTTGGCGAAAGAAAGCGTTTTTGTACAACTTCATAGAAATAGCTGTAACTTTTGATAGAAGACTCAGACAAACATGTTTATGGCCTTATATTATAGAACTCAAGGTCTCCGTGCTGGGAAAACAGGTTTTGCAGCTGTTTGAGCTAAGATTTCCAAGTTATTCACATAATGAAAACCTATACTTTGTTTCGGTCGAGTTCCCCATTCAAATGCATGTAACAGTGAGAAACGCACTGTCTTGGCGAAAGAAAGCGTTTTTGTACAACTTCATATGAATAGCTGTAACTTTTGATAGAAGACTCGGATACACATGTTTATGGCTTTATCTTATAGAACTCAAGGTTCCCGTGCTGGGAAAACAGGTTTTGCAGCTGTTTGAGCTAAGATTTCCAAGTTATTCACATAATGAAAACCTATACTTTGTTTCAGTCGAGTTCCCCATTCAAATGCATGTAACAGTGAGAAACGCACTGTCTTGGCGAAATTAAGCGTTTTTGTACAACTTCATAGAAATAGCTGTAACTTTTGATAGAAGACTCAGACAAACATGTTTATGGCCTTATATTATAGAACTCAAGGTCCCCGTGCTGGGAAAACAGGTTTTGCAGCTGTTTGAGCTAAGATTTCCAAGTTATTCACATAATGAAAACCTATACTTTGTTTCAGTCGAGTTCCCCATTCAAATGCATGTAACAGTGAGAAACGCACTGTCTTGGCGAAAGAAAGCGTTTTTGTACAACTTCATATGAATAGCTGTAACTTTTGATAGAAGACTCGGATACACATGTTTATGGCTTTATCTTATAGAACTCAAGGTTCCCGTGCTGGGAAAACAGGTTTTGCAGCTGTTTGAGCTAAGATTTCCAAGTTATTCACATAATGAAAACCTATACTTTATTTCAGTCGAGTTCCCCATTCAAATGCATGTAACAGTGAGAAACGCACTGTCTTGGCGAAATTAAGCGTTTTTGTACAACTTCATAGAAATAGCTATAACTTTTGATAGAAGACTCAGACAAACATGTTTATGGCCTTATATTATAGAACTCAAGGTCCCCGTGCTGGGAAAACAGGTTTTGCAGCTGTTTGAGCTAAGATTTCCAAGTTATTCACATAATGAAAACCTATACTTTGTTTCAGTCGAGTTCCCCATTCAAATGCATGTAACAGTGAGAAACGCACTGTCTTGGCGAAAGAAAGCGTTTTTGTACAACTTCATAGAAATAGCTGTAACTTTTGATAGAAGACTCAGACAAACATGTTTATGGCCTTATATTATAGAACTCAAGGTCTCCGTGCTGGGAAAACAGGTTTTGCAGCTGTTTGAGCTAAGATTTCCAAGTTATTCACATAATGAAAACCTATACTTTGTTTCGGTCGAGTTCCCCATTCAAATGCATGTAACAGTGAGAAACGCACTGTCTTGGCGAAAGAAAGCGTTTTTGTACAACTTCATAGAAATAGCTGTAACTTTTGATAGAAGACTCAGACAAACATGTTTATGGCCTTATATTATAGAACTCAAGGTCTCCGTGCTGGGAAAACAGGTTTTGCAGCTGTTTGAGCTAAGATTTCCAAGTTATTCACATAATGAAAACCTATACTTTGTTTCGGTCGAGTTCCCCATTCAAATGCATGTAACAGTGAGAAACGCACTGTCTTGGCGAAAGAAAGCGTTTTTGTACAACTTCATATGAATAGCTGTAACTTTTGATAGAAGACTCGGATACACATGTTTATGGCTTTATCTTATAGAACTCAAGGTTCCCGTGCTGGGAAAACAGGTTTTGCAGCTGTTTGAGCTAAGATTTCCAAGTTATTCACATAATGAAAACCTATACTTTGTTTCAGTCGAGTTCCCCATTCAAATGCATGTAACAGTGAGAAACGCACTGTCTTGGCGAAATTAAGCGTTTTTGTACAACTTCATAGAAATAGCTGTAACTTTTGATAGAAGACTCAGACAAACATGTTTATGGCCTTATATTATAGAACTCAAGGTCCCCGTGCTGGGAAAACAGGTTTTGCAGCTGTTTGAGCTAAGATTTCCAAGTTATTCACATAATGAAAACCTATACTTTGTTTCGGTCGAGTTCCCCATTCAAATGCATGTAACAGTGAGAAACGCACTGTCTTGGCGAAAGAAAGCGTTTTTGTACAACTTCATATGAATAGCTGTAACTTTTGATAGAAGACTCGGATACACATGTTTATGGCTTTATCTTATAGAACTCAAGGTTCCCGTGCTGGGAAAACAGGTTTTGCAGCTGTTTGAGCTAAGATTTCCAAGTTATTCACATAATGAAAACCTATACTTTGTTTCAGTCGAGTTCCCCATTCAAATGCATGTAACAGTGAGAAACGCACTGTCTTGGCGAAATTAAGCGTTTTTGTACAACTTCATAGAAATAGCTGTAACTTTTGATAGAAGACTCAGACAAACATGTTTATGGCCTTATATTATAGAACTCAAGGTCCCCGTGCTGGGAAAACAGGTTTTGCAGCTGTTTGAGCTAAGATTTCCAAGTTATTCACATAATGAAAACCTATACTTTGTTTCAGTCGAGTTCCCCATTCAAATGCATGTAACAGTGAGAAACGCACTGTCTTGGCGAAAGAAAGCGTTTTTGTACAACTTCATATGAATAGCTGTAACTTTTGATAGAAAACTCGGATACACATGTTTATGGCTTTATCTTATAGAACTCAAGGTTCCCGTGCTGGGAAAACAGGTTTTGCAGCTGTTTGAGCTAAGATTTCCAAGTTATTCACATAATGAAAACCTATACTTTGTTTCGGTCGAGTTCCCCATTCAAATGCATGTAACAGTGAGAAACGCACTGTCTTGGCGAAAGAAAGCGTTTTTGTACAACTTCATATGAATAGCTGTAACTTTTGATAGAAGACTCGGATACACATGTTTATGGCTTTATCTTATAGAACTCAAGGTTCCCGTGCTGGGAAAACAGGTTTTGCAGCTGTTTGAGCTAAGATTTCCAAGTTATTCACATAATGAAAACCTATACTTTGTTTCAGTCGAGTTCCCCATTCAAATGCATGTAACAGTGAGAAACGCACTGTCTTGGCGAAAGAAAGCGTTTTTGTACAACTTCATATGAATAGCTGTAACTTTTGATAGAAGACTCGGATACACATGTTTATGGCTTTATCTTATAGAACTCAAGGTTCCCGTGCTGGGAAAACAGGTTTTGCAGCTGTTTGAGCTAAGATTTCCAAGTTATTCACATAATGAAAACCTATACTTTATTTCAGTCGAGTTCCCCATTCAAATGCATGTAACAGTGAGAAACGCACTGTCTTGGCGAAATTAAGCATTTTTGTACAACTTCATAGAAATAGCTGTAACTTTTGATAGAAGACTCAGACAAACATGTTTATGGCCTTATATTATAGAACTCAAGGTCCCCGTGCTGGGAAACAGGTTTTGCAGCTGTTTGAGCTAAGATTTCCAAGTTATTCACATAATGAAAACCTATACTTTGTTTCAGTCGAGTTCCCCATTCAAATGCATGTAACAGTGAGAAACGCACTGTCTTGGCGAAAGAAAGCGTTTTTGTACAACTTCATAGAAATAGCTGTAACTTTTGATAGAAGACTCAGACAAACATGTTTATGGCCTTATATTATAGAACTCAAGGTCTCCGTGCTGGGAAAACAGGTTTTGCAGCTGTTTGAGCTAAGATTTCCAAGTTATTCACATAATGAAAACCTATACTTTGTTTCGGTCGAGTTCCCCATTCAAATGCATGTAACAGTGAGAAACGCACTGTCTTGGCGAAAGAAAGCGTTTTTGTAGAACTTCATAGAAATAGCTGTAACTTTTGATAGAAGACTCAGACAAACATGTTTATGGCCTTATATTATAGAACTCAAGGTCTCCGTGCTGGGAAAACAGGTTTTGCAGCTGTTTGAGCTAAGATTTCCAAGTTATTCACATAATGAAAACCTATACTTTGTTTCGGTCGAGTTCCCCATTCAAATGCATGTAACAGTGAGAAACGCACTGTCTTGGCGAAAGAAAGCGTTTTTGTACAACTTCATAGAAATAGCTGTAACTTTTGATAGAAGACTCAGACAAACATGTTTATGGCCTTATATTATAGAACTCAAGGTCTCCGTGCTGGGAAAACAGGTTTTGCAGCTGTTTGAGCTAAGATTTCCAAGTTATTCACATAATGAAAACCTATACTTTGTTTCGGTCGAGTTCCCCATTCAAATGCATGTAACAGTGAGAAACGCACTGTCTTGGCGAAAGAAAGCGTTTTTGTACAACTTCATATGAATAGCTGTAACTTTTGATAGAAGACTCGGATACACATGTTTATGGCTTTATCTTATAGAACTCAAGGTTCCCGTGCTGGGAAAACAGGTTTTGCAGCTGTTTGAGCTAAGATTTCCAAGTTATTCACATAATGAAAACCTATACTTTGTTTCAGTCGAGTTCCCCATTCAAATGCATGTAACAGTGAGAAACGCACTGTCTTGGCGAAATTAAGCGTTTTTGTACAACTTCATAGAAATAGCTGTAACTTTTGATAGAAGACTCAGACAAACATGTTTATGGCCTTATATTATAGAACTCAAGGTCCCCGTGCTGGGAAAACAGGTTTTGCAGCTGTTTGAGCTAAGATTTCCAAGTTATTCACATAATGAAAACCTATACTTTGTTTCAGTCGAGTTCCCCATTCAAATGCATGTAACAGTGAGAAACGCACTGTCTTGGCGAAAGAAAGCGTTTTTGTACAACTTCATATGAATAGCTGTAACTTTTGATAGAAGACTCGGATACACATGTTTATGGCTTTATCTTATAGAACTCAAGGTTCCCGTGCTGGGAAAACAGGTTTTGCAGCTGTTTGAGCTAAGATTTCCAAGTTATTCACATAATGAAAACCTATACTTTATTTCAGTCGAGTTCCCCATTCAAATGCATGTAACAGTGAGAAACGCACTGTCTTGGCGAAATTAAGCGTTTTTGTACAACTTCATAGAAATAGCTGTAACTTTTGATAGAAGACTCAGACAAACATGTTTATGGCCTTATATTATAGAACTCAAGGTCCCCGTGCTGGGAAAACAGGTTTTGCAGCTGTTTGAGCTAAGATTTCCAAGTTATTCACATAATGAAAACCTATACTTTGTTTCAGTCGAGTTCCCCATTCAAATGCATGTAACAGTGAGAAACGCACTGTCTTGGCGAAAGAAAGCGTTTTTGTACAACTTCATAGAAATAGCTGTAACTTTTGATAGAAGACTCAGACAAACATGTTTATGGCCTTATATTATAGAACTCAAGGTCTCCGTGCTGGGAAAACAGGTTTTGCAGCTGTTTGAGCTAAGATTTCCAAGTTATTCACATAATGAAAACCTATACTTTGTTTCGGTCGAGTTCCCCATTCAAATGCATGTAACAGTGAGAAACGCACTGTCTTGGCGAAAGAAAGCGTTTTTGTACAACTTCATATGAATAGCTGTAACTTTTGATAGAAGACTCGGATACACATGTTTATGGCTTTATCTTATAGAACTCAAGGTTCCCGTGCTGGGAAAACAGGTTTTGCAGCTGTTTGAGCTAAGATTTCCAAGTTATTCACATAATGAAAACCTATACTTTGTTTCAGTCGAGTTCCCCATTCAAATGCATGTAACAGTGAGAAACGCACTGTCTTGGCGAAAGAAAGCGTTTTTGTACAACTTCATATGAATAGCTGTAACTTTTGATAGAAGACTCGGATACACATGTTTATGGCTTTATCTTATAGAACTCAAGGTTCCCGTGCTGGGAAAACAGGTTTTGCAGCTGTTTGAGCTAAGATTTCCAAGTTATTCACATAATGAAAACCTATACTTTGTTTCAGTCGAGTTCCCCATTCAAATGCATGTAACAGTGAGAAACGCACTGTCTTGGCGAAAGAAAGCGTTTTTGTACAACTTCATATGAATAGCTGTAACTTTTGATAGAAGACTCGGATACACATGTTTATGGCTTTATCTTATAGAACTCAAGGTTCCCGTGCTGGGAAAACAGGTTTTGCAGCTGTTTGAGCTAAGATTTCCAAGTTATTCACATAATGAAAACCTATACTTTATTTCAGTCGAGTTCCCCATTCAAATGCATGTAACAGTGAGAAACGCACTGTCTTGGCGAAAGAAAGCGTTTTTGTACAACTTCATAGAAATAGCTGTAACTTTTGATAGAAGACTCAGACAAACATGTTTATGGCCTTATATTATAGAACTCAAGGTCTCCGTGCTGGGAAAACAGGTTTTGCAGCTGTTTGAGCTAAGATTTCCAAGTTATTCACATAATGAAAACCTATACTTTGTTTCGGTCGAGTTCCCCATTCAAATGCATGTAACAGTGAGAAACGCACTGTCTTGGCGAAAGAAAGCGTTTTTGTACAACTTCATAGAAATAGCTGTAACTTTTGATAGAAGACTCAGACAAACATGTTTATGGCCTTATATTATAGAACTCAAGGTCTCCGTGCTGGGAAAACAGGTTTTGCAGCTGTTTGAGCTAAGATTTCCAAGTTATTCACATAATGAAAACCTATACTTTGTTTCGGTCGAGTTCCCCATTCAAATGCATGTAACAGTGAGAAACGCACTGTCTTGGCGAAAGAAAGCGTTTTTGTACAACTTCATATGAATAGCTGTAACTTTTGATAGAAGACTCGGATACACATGTTTATGGCTTTATCTTATAGAACTCAAGGTTCCCGTGCTGGGAAAACAGGTTTTGCAGCTGTTTGAGCTAAGATTTCCAAGTTATTCACATAATGAAAACCTATACTTTGTTTCAGTCGAGTTCCCCATTCAAATGCATGTAACAGTGAGAAACGCACTGTCTTGGCGAAATTAAGCGTTTTTGTACAACTTCATAGAAATAGCTGTAACTTTTGATAGAAGACTCAGACAAACATGTTTATGGCCTTATATTATAGAACTCAAGGTCTCCGTGCTGGGAAAACAGGTTTTGCAGCTGTTTGAGCTAAGATTTCCAAGTTATTCACATAATGAAAACCTATACTTTGTTTCGGTCGAGTTCCCCATTCAAATGCATGTAACAGTGAGAAACGCACTGTCTTGGCGAAAGAAAGCGTTTTTGTAGAACTTCATAGAAATAGCTGTAACTTTTGATAGAAGACTCAGACAAACATGTTTATGGCCTTATATTATAGAACTCAAGGTCTCCGTGCTGGGAAAACAGGTTTTGCAGCTGTTTGAGCTAAGATTTCCAAGTTATTCACATAATGAAAACCTATACTTTGTTTCAGTCGAGTTCCCCATTCAAATGCATGTAACAGTGAGAAACGCACTGTCTTGGCGAAATTAAGCGTTTTTGTACAACTTCATAGAAATAGCTGTAACTTTTGATAGAAGACTCAGACAAACATGTTTATGGCCTTATATTATAGAACTCAAGGTCTCCGTGCTGGGAAAACAGGTTTTGCAGCTGTTTGAGCTAAGATTTCCAAGTTATTCACATAATGAAAACCTATACTTTGTTTCGGTCGAGTTCCCCATTCAAATGCATGTAACAGTGAGAAACGCACTGTCTTGGCGAAAGAAAGCGTTTTTGTACAACTTCATATGAATAGCTGTAACTTTTGATAGAAGACTCGGATACACATGTTTATGGCTTTATCTTATAGAACTCAAGGTTCCCGTGCTGGGAAAACAGGTTTTGCAGCTGTTTGAGCTAAGATTTCCAAGTTATTCACATAATGAAAACCTATACTTTATTTCAGTCGAGTTCCCCATTCAAATGCATGTAACAGTGAGAAACGCACTGTCTTGGCGAAATTAAGCGTTTTTGTACAACTTCATAGAAATAGCTATAACTTTTGATAGAAGACTCAGACAAACATGTTTATGGCCTTATATTATAGAACTCAAGGTCCCCGTGCTGGGAAAACAGGTTTTGCAGCTGTTTGAGCTAAGATTTCCAAGTTATTCACATAATGAAAACCTATACTTTGTTTCAGTCGAGTTCCCCATTCAAATGCATGTAACAGTGAGAAACGCACTGTCTTGGCGAAAGAAAGCGTTTTTGTACAACTTCATAGAAATAGCTGTAACTTTTGATAGAAGACTCAGACAAACATGTTTATGGCCTTATATTATAGAACTCAAGGTCTCCGTGCTGGGAAAACAGGTTTTGCAGCTGTTTGAGCTAAGATTTCCAAGTTATTCACATAATGAAAACCTATACTTTGTTTCGGTCGAGTTCCCCATTCAAATGCATGTAACAGTGAGAAACGCACTGTCTTGGCGAAAGAAAGCGTTTTTGTACAACTTCATAGAAATAGCTGTAACTTTTGATAGAAGACTCAGACAAACATGTTTATGGCCTTATATTATAGAACTCAAGGTCTCCGTGCTGGGAAAACAGGTTTTGCAGCTGTTTGAGCTAAGATTTCCAAGTTATTCACATAATGAAAACCTATACTTTGTTTCGGTCGAGTTCCCCATTCAAATGCATGTAACAGTGAGAAACGCACTGTCTTGGCGAAAGAAAGCGTTTTTGTACAACTTCATATGAATAGCTGTAACTTTTGATAGAAGACTCGGATACACATGTTTATGGCTTTATCTTATAGAACTCAAGGTTCCCGTGCTGGGAAAACAGGTTTTGCAGCTGTTTGAGCTAAGATTTCCAAGTTATTCACATAATGAAAACCTATACTTTGTTTCAGTCGAGTTCCCCATTCAAATGCATGTAACAGTGAGAAACGCACTGTCTTGGCGAAATTAAGCGTTTTTGTACAACTTCATAGAAATAGCTGTAACTTTTGATAGAAGACTCAGACAAACATGTTTATGGCCTTATATTATAGAACTCAAGGTCCCCGTGCTGGGAAAACAGGTTTTGCAGCTGTTTGAGCTAAGATTTCCAAGTTATTCACATAATGAAAACCTATACTTTGTTTCGGTCGAGTTCCCCATTCAAATGCATGTAACAGTGAGAAACGCACTGTCTTGGCGAAAGAAAGCGTTTTTGTACAACTTCATATGAATAGCTGTAACTTTTGATAGAAGACTCGGATACACATGTTTATGGCTTTATCTTATAGAACTCAAGGTTCCCGTGCTGGGAAAACAGGTTTTGCAGCTGTTTGAGCTAAGATTTCCAAGTTATTCACATAATGAAAACCTATACTTTGTTTCAGTCGAGTTCCCCATTCAAATGCATGTAACAGTGAGAAACGCACTGTCTTGGCGAAATTAAGCGTTTTTGTACAACTTCATAGAAATAGCTGTAACTTTTGATAGAAGACTCAGACAAACATGTTTATGGCCTTATATTATAGAACTCAAGGTCCCCGTGCTGGGAAAACAGGTTTTGCAGCTGTTTGAGCTAAGATTTCCAAGTTATTCACATAATGAAAACCTATACTTTGTTTCAGTCGAGTTCCCCATTCAAATGCATGTAACAGTGAGAAACGCACTGTCTTGGCGAAAGAAAGCGTTTTTGTACAACTTCATATGAATAGCTGTAACTTTTGATAGAAGACTCGGATACACATGTTTATGGCTTTATCTTATAGAACTCAAGGTTCCCGTGCTGGGAAAACAGGTTTTGCAGCTGTTTGAGCTAAGATTTCCAAGTTATTCACATAATGAAAACCTATACTTTGTTTCGGTCGAGTTCCCCATTCAAATGCATGTAACAGTGAGAAACGCACTGTCTTGGCGAAAGAAAGCGTTTTTGTACAACTTCATATGAATAGCTGTAACTTTTGATAGAAGACTCGGATACACATGTTTATGGCTTTATCTTATAGAACTCAAGGTTCCCGTGCTGGGAAAACAGGTTTTGCAGCTGTTTGAGCTAAGATTTCCAAGTTATTCACATAATGAAAACCTATACTTTGTTTCAGTCGAGTTCCCCATTCAAATGCATGTAACAGTGAGAAACGCACTGTCTTGGCGAAAGAAAGCGTTTTTGTACAACTTCATATGAATAGCTGTAACTTTTGATAGAAGACTCGGATACACATGTTTATGGCTTTATCTTATAGAACTCAAGGTTCCCGTGCTGGGAAAACAGGTTTTGCAGCTGTTTGAGCTAAGATTTCCAAGTTATTCACATAATGAAAACCTATACTTTATTTCAGTCGAGTTCCCCATTCAAATGCATGTAACAGTGAGAAACGCACTGTCTTGGCGAAATTAAGCGTTTTTGTACAACTTCATAGAAATAGCTGTAACTTTTGATAGAAGACTCAGACAAACATGTTTATGGCCTTATATTATAGAACTCAAGGTCCCCGTGCTGGGAAACAGGTTTTGCAGCTGTTTGAGCTAAGATTTCCAAGTTATTCACATAATGAAAACCTATACTTTGTTTCAGTCGAGTTCCCCATTCAAATGCATGTAACAGTGAGAAACGCACTGTCTTGGCGAAAGAAAGCGTTTTTGTACAACTTCATAGAAATAGCTGTAACTTTTGATAGAAGACTCAGACAAACATGTTTATGGCCTTATATTATAGAACTCAAGGTCTCCGTGCTGGGAAAACAGGTTTTGCAGCTGTTTGAGCTAAGATTTCCAAGTTATTCACATAATGAAAACCTATACTTTGTTTCGGTCGAGTTCCCCATTCAAATGCATGTAACAGTGAGAAACGCACTGTCTTGGCGAAAGAAAGCGTTTTTGTAGAACTTCATAGAAATAGCTGTAACTTTTGATAGAAGACTCAGACAAACATGTTTATGGCCTTATATTATAGAACTCAAGGTCTCCGTGCTGGGAAAACAGGTTTTGCAGCTGTTTGAGCTAAGATTTCCAAGTTATTCACATAATGAAAACCTATACTTTGTTTCGGTCGAGTTCCCCATTCAAATGCATGTAACAGTGAGAAACGCACTGTCTTGGCGAAAGAAAGCGTTTTTGTACAACTTCATAGAAATAGCTGTAACTTTTGATAGAAGACTCAGACAAACATGTTTATGGCCTTATATTATAGAACTCAAGGTCTCCGTGCTGGGAAAACAGGTTTTGCAGCTGTTTGAGCTAAGATTTCCAAGTTATTCACATAATGAAAACCTATACTTTGTTTCGGTCGAGTTCCCCATTCAAATGCATGTAACAGTGAGAAACGCACTGTCTTGGCGAAAGAAAGCGTTTTTGTACAACTTCATATGAATAGCTGTAACTTTTGATAGAAGACTCGGATACACATGTTTATGGCTTTATCTTATAGAACTCAAGGTTCCCGTGCTGGGAAAACAGGTTTTGCAGCTGTTTGAGCTAAGATTTCCAAGTTATTCACATAATGAAAACCTATACTTTGTTTCAGTCGAGTTCCCCATTCAAATGCATGTAACAGTGAGAAACGCACTGTCTTGGCGAAATTAAGCGTTTTTGTACAACTTCATAGAAATAGCTGTAACTTTTGATAGAAGACTCAGACAAACATGTTTATGGCCTTATATTATAGAACTCAAGGTCCCCGTGCTGGGAAAACAGGTTTTGCAGCTGTTTGAGCTAAGATTTCCAAGTTATTCACATAATGAAAACCTATACTTTGTTTCAGTCGAGTTCCCCATTCAAATGCATGTAACAGTGAGAAACGCACTGTCTTGGCGAAAGAAAGCGTTTTTGTACAACTTCATATGAATAGCTGTAACTTTTGATAGAAGACTCGGATACACATGTTTATGGCTTTATCTTATAGAACTCAAGGTTCCCGTGCTGGGAAAACAGGTTTTGCAGCTGTTTGAGCTAAGATTTCCAAGTTATTCACATAATGAAAACCTATACTTTATTTCAGTCGAGTTCCCCATTCAAATGCATGTAACAGTGAGAAACGCACTGTCTTGGCGAAATTAAGCGTTTTTGTACAACTTCATAGAAATAGCTGTAACTTTTGATAGAAGACTCAGACAAACATGTTTATGGCCTTATATTATAGAACTCAAGGTCCCCGTGCTGGGAAAACAGGTTTTGCAGCTGTTTGAGCTAAGATTTCCAAGTTATTCACATAATGAAAACCTATACTTTGTTTCAGTCGAGTTCCCCATTCAAATGCATGTAACAGTGAGAAACGCACTGTCTTGGCGAAAGAAAGCGTTTTTGTACAACTTCATAGAAATAGCTGTAACTTTTGATAGAAGACTCAGACAAACATGTTTATGGCCTTATATTATAGAACTCAAGGTCTCCGTGCTGGGAAAACAGGTTTTGCAGCTGTTTGAGCTAAGATTTCCAAGTTATTCACATAATGAAAACCTATACTTTGTTTCGGTCGAGTTCCCCATTCAAATGCATGTAACAGTGAGAAACGCACTGTCTTGGCGAAAGAAAGCGTTTTTGTACAACTTCATATGAATAGCTGTAACTTTTGATAGAAGACTCGGATACACATGTTTATGGCTTTATCTTATAGAACTCAAGGTTCCCGTGCTGGGAAAACAGGTTTTGCAGCTGTTTGAGCTAAGATTTCCAAGTTATTCACATAATGAAAACCTATACTTTGTTTCAGTCGAGTTCCCCATTCAAATGCATGTAACAGTGAGAAACGCACTGTCTTGGCGAAAGAAAGCGTTTTTGTACAACTTCATATGAATAGCTGTAACTTTTGATAGAAGACTCGGATACACATGTTTATGGCTTTATCTTATAGAACTCAAGGTTCCCGTGCTGGGAAAACAGGTTTTGCAGCTGTTTGAGCTAAGATTTCCAAGTTATTCACATAATGAAAACCTATACTTTGTTTCAGTCGAGTTCCCCATTCAAATGCATGTAACAGTGAGAAACGCACTGTCTTGGCGAAAGAAAGCGTTTTTGTACAACTTCATATGAATAGCTGTAACTTTTGATAGAAGACTCGGATACACATGTTTATGGCTTTATCTTATAGAACTCAAGGTTCCCGTGCTGGGAAAACAGGTTTTGCAGCTGTTTGAGCTAAGATTTCCAAGTTATTCACATAATGAAAACCTATACTTTATTTCAGTCGAGTTCCCCATTCAAATGCATGTAACAGTGAGAAACGCACTGTCTTGGCGAAAGAAAGCGTTTTTGTACAACTTCATAGAAATAGCTGTAACTTTTGATAGAAGACTCAGACAAACATGTTTATGGCCTTATATTATAGAACTCAAGGTCTCCGTGCTGGGAAAACAGGTTTTGCAGCTGTTTGAGCTAAGATTTCCAAGTTATTCACATAATGAAAACCTATACTTTGTTTCGGTCGAGTTCCCCATTCAAATGCATGTAACAGTGAGAAACGCACTGTCTTGGCGAAAGAAAGCGTTTTTGTACAACTTCATAGAAATAGCTGTAACTTTTGATAGAAGACTCAGACAAACATGTTTATGGCCTTATATTATAGAACTCAAGGTCTCCGTGCTGGGAAAACAGGTTTTGCAGCTGTTTGAGCTAAGATTTCCAAGTTATTCACATAATGAAAACCTATACTTTGTTTCAGTCGAGTTCCCCATTCAAATGCATGTAACAGTGAGAAACGCACTGTCTTGGCGAAAGAAAGCGTTTTTGTACAACTTCATATGAATAGCTGTAACTTTTGATAGAAGACTCGGATACACATGTTTATGGCTTTATCTTATAGAACTCAAGGTTCCCGTGCTGGGAAAACAGGTTTTGCAGCTGTTTGAGCTAAGATTTCCAAGTTATTCACATAATGAAAACCTATACTTTGTTTCAGTCGAGTTCCCCATTCAAATGCATGTAACAGTGAGAAACGCACTGTCTTGGCGAAAGAAAGCGTTTTTGTACAACTTCATATGAATAGCTGTAACTTTTGATAGAAGCCTCGGATACACATGTTTATGGCTTTATCTTATAGAACTCAAGGTCTCCGTGCTGGGAAAACAGGTTTTGCAGCTGTTTGAGCTAAGATTTCCAAGTTATTCACATAATGAAAACCTATACTTTGTTTCGGTCGAGTTCCCCATTCAAATGCATGTAACAGTGAGAAACGCACTGTCTTGGCGAAAGAAAGCGTTTTTGTACAACTTCATAGAAATAGCTGTAACTTTTGATAGAAGACTCAGACAAACATGTTTATGGCCTTATATTATAGAACTCAAGGTCTCCGTGCTGGGAAAACAGGTTTTGCAGCTGTTTGAGCTAAGATTTCCAAGTTATTCACATAATGAAAACCTATACTTTGTTTCGGTCGAGTTCCCCATTCAAATGCATGTAACAGTGAGAAACGCACTGTCTTGGCGAAATTAAGCGTTTTTGTACAACTTCATAGAAATAGCTGTAACTTTTGATAGAAGACTCAGACAAACATGTTTATGGCCTTATATTATAGAACTCAAGGTCCCCGTGCTGGGAAAACAGGTTTTGCAGCTGTTTGAGCTAAGATTTCCAAGTTATTCACATAATGAAAACCTATACTTTGTTTCAGTCGAGTTCCCCATTCAAATGCATGTAACAGTGAGAAACGCACTGTCTTGGCGAAAGAAAGCGTTTTTGTACAACTTCATATGAATAGCTGTAACTTTTGATAGAAGCCTCGGATACACATGTTTATGGCTTTATCTTATAGAACTCAAGGTCTCCGTGCTGGGAAAACAGGTTTTGCAGCTGTTTGAGCTAAGATTTCCAAGTTATTCACATAATGAAAACCTATACTTTGTTTCGGTCGAGTTCCCCTTTCAAATGCATGTAACAGTGAGAAACGCACTGTCTTGGCGAAAGAAAGCGTTTTTGTACAACTTCATAGAAATAGCTGTAACTTTTGATAGAAGACTCAGACAAACATGTTTATGGCCTTATATTATAGAACTCAAGGTCTCCGTGCTGGGAAAACAGGTTTTGCAGCTGTTTGAGCTAAGATTTCCAAGTTATTCACATAATGAAAACCTATACTTTGTTTCGGTCGAGTTCCCCATTCAAATGCATGTAACAGTGAGAAACGCACTGTCTTGGCGAAAGAAAGCGTTTTTGTACAACTTCATAGAAATAGCTGTAACTTTTGATAGAAGCCTCGGATACACATGTTTATGGCTTTATCTTATAGAACTCAAGGTCTCCGTGCTGGGAAAACAGGTTTTGCAGCTGTTTGAGCTAAGATTTCCAAGTTATTCACATAATGAAAACCTATACTTTGTTTCGGTCGAGTTCCCCATTCAAATGCATGTAACAGTGAGAAACGCACTGTCTTGGCGAAAGAAAGCGTTTTTGTACAACTTCATAGAAATAGCTGTAACTTTTGATAGAAGACTCAGACAAACATGTTTATGGCCTTATATTATAGAACTCAAGGTCTCCGTGCTGGGAAAACAGGTTTTGCAGCTGTTTGAGCTAAGATTTCCAAGTTATTCACATAATGAAAACCTATACTTTGTTTCGGTCGAGTTCCCCATTCAAATGCATGTAACAGTGAGAAACGCACTGTCTTGGCGAAAGAAAGCGTTTTTGTACAACTTCATAGAAATAGCTGTAACTTTTGATAGAAGACTCAGACAAACATGTTTATGGCCTTATATTATAGAACTCAAGGTCTCCGTGCTGGGAAAACAGGTTTTGCAGCTGTTTGAGCTAAGATTTCCAAGTTATTCACATAATGAAAACCTATACTTTGTTTCGGTCGAGTTCCCCATTCAAATGCATGTAACAGTGAGAAACGCAGTGTCTTGGCGAAAGAAAGCGTTTTTGTACAACTTCATAGAAATAGCTGTAACTTTTGATAGAAGACTCAGACAAACATGTTTATGGCCTTATATTATAGAACTCAAGGTCTCCGTGCTGGGAAAACAGGTTTTGCAGCTGTTTGAGCTAAGATTTCCAAGTTATTCACATAATGAAAACCTATACTTTGTTTCGGTCGAGTTCCCCATTCAAATGCATGTAACAGTGAGAAACGCACTGTCTTGGCGAAAGAAAGCGTTTTTGTACAACTTCATATGAATAGCTGTAACTTTTGATAGAAGACTCGGATACACATGTTTATGGCTTTATCTTATAGAACTCAAGGTTCCCGTGCTGGGAAAACAGGTTTTGCAGCTGTTTGAGCTAAGATTTCCAAGTTATTCACATAATGAAAACCTATACTTTGTTTCAGTCGAGTTCCCCATTCAAATGCATGTAACAGTGAGAAACGCACTGTCTTGGCGAAATTAAGCGTTTTTGTACAACTTCATAGAAATAGCTGTAACTTTTGATAGAAGACTCAGACAAACATGTTTATGGCCTTATATTATAGAACTCAAGGTCCCCGTGCTGGGAAAACAGGTTTTGCAGCTGTTTGAGCTAAGATTTCCAAGTTATTCACATAATGAAAACCTATACTTTGTTTCACTCGAGTTCCCCATTCAAATGCATGTAACAGTGAGAAACGCACTGTCTTGGCGAAAGAAAGCGTTTTTGTACAACTTCATATGAATAGCTGTAACTTTTGATAGAAGACTCGGATACACATGTTTATGGCTTTATCTTATAGAACTCAAGGTTCCCGTGCTGGGAAAACAGGTTTTGCAGCTGTTTGAGCTAAGATTTCCAAGTTATTCACATAATGAAAACCTATACTTTGTTTCAGTCGAGTTCCCCATTCAAATGCATGTAACAGTGAGAAACGCACTGTCTTGGCGAAAGAAAGCGTTTTTGTACAACTTCATATGAATAGCTGTAACTTTTGATAGAAGCCTCGGATACACATGTTTATGGCTTTATCTTATAGAACTCAAGGTCTCCGTGCTGGGAAAACAGGTTTTGCAGCTGTTTGAGCTAAGATTTCCAAGTTATTCACATAATGAAAACCTATACTTTGTTTCGGTCGAGTTCCCCATTCAAATGCATGTAACAGTGAGAAACGCACTGTCTTGGCGAAAGAAAGCGTTTTTGTACAACTTCATATGAATAGCTGTAACTTTTGATAGAAGCCTCGGATACACATGTTTATGGCTTTATCTTATAGAACTCAAGGTTCCCGTGCTGGGAAAACAGGTTTTGCAGCTGTTTGAGCTAAGATTTCCAAGTTATTCACATAATGAAAACCTATACTTTGTTTCAGTCGAGTTCCCCATTCAAATGCATGTAACAGTGAGAAACGCACTGTCTTGGCGAAAGAAAGCGTTTTTGTACAACTTCATAGAAATAGCTGTAACTTTTGATAGAAGACTCAGACAAACATGTTTATGGCCTTATATTATAGAACTCAAGGTCCCCGTGCTGGGAAAACAGGTTTTGCAGCTGTTTGAGCTAAGATTTCCAAGTTATTCACATAATGAAAACCTATACTTTGTTTCAGTCGAGTTCCCCATTCAAATGCATGTAACAGTGAGAAACGCACTGTCTTGGCGAAATTAAGCGTTTTTGTACAACTTCATAGAAATAGCTGTAACTTTTGATAGAAGACTCAGACAAACATGTTTATGGCCTTATATTATAGAACTCAAGGTCCCCGTGCTGGGAAAACAGGTTTTGCAGCTGTTTGAGCTAAGATTTCCAAGTTATTCACATAATGAAAACCTATACTTTGTTTCGGTCGAGTTCCCCATTCAAATGCATGTAACAGTGAGAAACGCACTGTCTTGGCGAAAGAAAGCGTTTTTGTACAACTTCATAGAAATAGCTGTAACTTTTGATAGAAGACTCAGACAAACATGTTTATGGCCTTATATTATAGAACTCAAGGTCCCCGTGCTGGGAAAACAGGTTTTGCAGCTGTTTGAGCTAAGATTTCCAAGTTATTCACATAATGAAAACCTATACTTTGTTTCAGTCGAGTTCCCCATTCAAATGCATGTAACAGTGAGAAACGCACTGTCTTGGCGAAATTAAGCGTTTTTGTACAACTTCATATGAATAGCTGTAACTTTTGATAGAAGACTCGGATACACATGTTTATGGCTTTATCTTATAGAACTCAAGGTTCCCGTGCTGGGAAAACAGGTTTTGCAGCTGTTTGAGCTAAGATTTCCAAGTTATTCACATAATGAAAACCTATACTTTGTTTCAGTCGAGTTCCCCATTCAAATGCATGTAACAGTGAGAAACGCACTGTCTTGGCGAAATTAAGCGTTTTTGTACAACTTCATAGAAATAGCTGTAACTTTTGATAGAAGACTCAGACAAACATGTTTATGGCCTTATATTATAGAACTCAAGGTCCCCGTGCTGGGAAAACAGGTTTTGCAGCTGTTTGAGCTAAGATTTCCAAATTATTCACATAATGAAAACCTATACTTTGTTTCAGTCGAGTTCCCCATTCAAATGCATGTAACAGTGAGAAACGCACTGTCTTGGCGAAAGAAAGCGTTTTTGTACAACTTCATATGAATAGCTGTAACTTTTGATAGAAGCCTCGGATACACATGTTTATGGCTTTATCTTATAGAACTCAAGGTCTCCGTGCTGGGAAAACAGGTTTTGCAGCTGTTTGAGCTAAGATTTCCAAGTTATTCACATAATGAAAACCTATACTTTGTTTCAGTCGAGTTCCCCATTCAAATGCATGTAACAGTGAGAAACGCACTGTCTTGGCGAAATTAAGCGTTTTTGTACAACTTCATAGAAATAGCTGTAACTTTTGATAGAAGACTCAGACAAACATGTTTATGGCCTTATATTATAGAACTCAAGGTCCCCGTGCTGGGAAAACAGGTTTTGCAGCTGTTTGAGCTAAGATTTCCAAGTTATTCACATAATGAAAACCTATACTTTGTTTCAGTCGAGTTCCCCATTCAAATGCATGTAACAGTGAGAAACGCACTGTCTTGGCGAAAGAAAGCGTTTTTGTACAACTTCATATGAATAGCTGTAACTTTTGATAGAAGCCTCGGATACACATGTTTATGGCTTTATCTTATAGAACTCAAGGTCTCCGTGCTGGGAAAACAGGTTTTGCAGCTGTTTGAGCTAAGATTTCCAAGTTATTCACATAATGAAAACCTATACTTTGTTTCGGTCGAGTTCCCCTTTCAAATGCATGTAACAGTGAGAAACGCACTGTCTTGGCGAAAGAAAGCGTTTTTGTACAACTTCATAGAAATAGCTGTAACTTTTGATAGAAGACTCAGACAAACATGTTTATGGCCTTATATTATAGAACTCAAGGTCTCCGTGCTGGGAAAACAGGTTTTGCAGCTGTTTGAGCTAAGATTTCCAAGTTATTCACATAATGAAAACCTATACTTTGTTTCGGTCGAGTTCCCCATTCAAATGCATGTAACAGTGAGAAACGCACTGTCTTGGCGAAAGAAAGCGTTTTTGTACAACTTCATAGAAATAGCTGTAACTTTTGATAGAAGCCTCGGATACACATGTTTATGGCTTTATCTTATAGAACTCAAGGTCTCCGTGCTGGGAAAACAGGTTTTGCAGCTGTTTGAGCTAAGATTTCCAAGTTATTCACATAATGAAAACCTATACTTTGTTTCGGTCGAGTTCCCCATTCAAATGCATGTAACAGTGAGAAACGCACTGTCTTGGCGAAAGAAAGCGTTTTTGTACAACTTCATAGAAATAGCTGTAACTTTTGATAGAAGACTCAGACAAACATGTTTATGGCCTTATATTATAGAACTCAAGGTCTCCGTGCTGGGAAAACAGGTTTTGCAGCTGTTTGAGCTAAGATTTCCAAGTTATTCACATAATGAAAACCTATACTTTGTTTCGGTCGAGTTCCCCATTCAAATGCATGTAACAGTGAGAAACGCACTGTCTTGGCGAAATTAAGCGTTTTTGTACAACTTCATAGAAATAGCTGTAACTTTTGATAGAAGACTCAGACAAACATGTTTATGGCCTTATATTATAGAACTCAAGGTCCCCGTGCTGGGAAAACAGGTTTTGCAGCTGTTTGAGCTAAGATTTCCAAGTTATTCACATAATGAAAACCTATACTTTGTTTCAGTCGAGTTCCCCATTCAAATGCATGTAACAGTGAGAAACGCACTGTCTTGGCGAAAGAAAGCGTTTTTGTACAACTTCATATGAATAGCTGTAACTTTTGATAGAAGCCTCGGATACACATGTTTATGGCTTTATCTTATAGAACTCAAGGTCTCCGTGCTGGGAAAACAGGTTTTGCAGCTGTTTGAGCTAAGATTTCCAAGTTATTCACATAATGAAAACCTATACTTTGTTTCGGTCGAGTTCCCCTTTCAAATGCATGTAACAGTGAGAAACGCACTGTCTTGGCGAAAGAAAGCGTTTTTGTACAACTTCATAGAAATAGCTGTAACTTTTGATAGAAGACTCAGACAAACATGTTTATGGCCTTATATTATAGAACTCAAGGTCTCCGTGCTGGGAAAACAGGTTTTGCAGCTGTTTGAGCTAAGATTTCCAAGTTATTCACATAATGAAAACCTATACTTTGTTTCGGTCGAGTTCCCCATTCAAATGCATGTAACAGTGAGAAACGCACTGTCTTGGCGAAAGAAAGCGTTTTTGTACAACTTCATAGAAATAGCTGTAACTTTTGATAGAAGCCTCGGATACACATGTTTATGGCTTTATCTTATAGAACTCAAGGTCTCCGTGCTGGGAAAACAGGTTTTGCAGCTGTTTGAGCTAAGATTTCCAAGTTATTCACATAATGAAAACCTATACTTTGTTTCGGTCGAGTTCCCCATTCAAATGCATGTAACAGTGAGAAACGCACTGTCTTGGCGAAAGAAAGCGTTTTTGTACAACTTCATAGAAATAGCTGTAACTTTTGATAGAAGACTCAGACAAACATGTTTATGGCCTTATATTATAGAACTCAAGGTCTCCGTGCTGGGAAAACAGGTTTTGCAGCTGTTTGAGCTAAGATTTCCAAGTTATTCACATAATGAAAACCTATACTTTGTTTCGGTCGAGTTCCCCATTCAAATGCATGTAACAGTGAGAAACGCACTGTCTTGGCGAAAGAAAGCGTTTTTGTACAACTTCATAGAAATAGCTGTAACTTTTGATAGAAGACTCAGACAAACATGTTTATGGCCTTATATTATAGAACTCAAGGTCTCCGTGCTGGGAAAACAGGTTTTGCAGCTGTTTGAGCTAAGATTTCCAAGTTATTCACATAATGAAAACCTATACTTTGTTTCGGTCGAGTTCCCCATTCAAATGCATGTAACAGTGAGAAACGCAGTGTCTTGGCGAAAGAAAGCGTTTTTGTACAACTTCATAGAAATAGCTGTAACTTTTGATAGAAGACTCAGACAAACATGTTTATGGCCTTATATTATAGAACTCAAGGTCTCCGTGCTGGGAAAACAGGTTTTGCAGCTGTTTGAGCTAAGATTTCCAAGTTATTCACATAATGAAAACCTATACTTTGTTTCGGTCGAGTTCCCCATTCAAATGCATGTAACAGTGAGAAACGCACTGTCTTGGCGAAAGAAAGCGTTTTTGTACAACTTCATATGAATAGCTGTAACTTTTGATAGAAGACTCGGATACACATGTTTATGGCTTTATCTTATAGAACTCAAGGTTCCCGTGCTGGGAAAACAGGTTTTGCAGCTGTTTGAGCTAAGATTTCCAAGTTATTCACATAATGAAAACCTATACTTTGTTTCAGTCGAGTTCCCCATTCAAATGCATGTAACAGTGAGAAACGCACTGTCTTGGCGAAATTAAGCGTTTTTGTACAACTTCATAGAAATAGCTGTAACTTTTGATAGAAGACTCAGACAAACATGTTTATGGCCTTATATTATAGAACTCAAGGTCCCCGTGCTGGGAAAACAGGTTTTGCAGCTGTTTGAGCTAAGATTTCCAAGTTATTCACATAATGAAAACCTATACTTTGTTTCACTCGAGTTCCCCATTCAAATGCATGTAACAGTGAGAAACGCACTGTCTTGGCGAAAGAAAGCGTTTTTGTACAACTTCATATGAATAGCTGTAACTTTTGATAGAAGACTCGGATACACATGTTTATGGCTTTATCTTATAGAACTCAAGGTTCCCGTGCTGGGAAAACAGGTTTTGCAGCTGTTTGAGCTAAGATTTCCAAGTTATTCACATAATGAAAACCTATACTTTGTTTCAGTCGAGTTCCCCATTCAAATGCATGTAACAGTGAGAAACGCACTGTCTTGGCGAAAGAAAGCGTTTTTGTACAACTTCATATGAATAGCTGTAACTTTTGATAGAAGCCTCGGATACACATGTTTATGGCTTTATCTTATAGAACTCAAGGTCTCCGTGCTGGGAAAACAGGTTTTGCAGCTGTTTGAGCTAAGATTTCCAAGTTATTCACATAATGAAAACCTATACTTTGTTTCGGTCGAGTTCCCCATTCAAATGCATGTAACAGTGAGAAACGCACTGTCTTGGCGAAAGAAAGCGTTTTTGTACAACTTCATATGAATAGCTGTAACTTTTGATAGAAGCCTCGGATACACATGTTTATGGCTTTATCTTATAGAACTCAAGGTTCCCGTGCTGGGAAAACAGGTTTTGCAGCTGTTTGAGCTAAGATTTCCAAGTTATTCACATAATGAAAACCTATACTTTGTTTCAGTCGAGTTCCCCATTCAAATGCATGTAACAGTGAGAAACGCACTGTCTTGGCGAAAGAAAGCGTTTTTGTACAACTTCATAGAAATAGCTGTAACTTTTGATAGAAGACTCAGACAAACATGTTTATGGCCTTATATTATAGAACTCAAGGTCCCCGTGCTGGGAAAACAGGTTTTGCAGCTGTTTGAGCTAAGATTTCCAAGTTATTCACATAATGAAAACCTATACTTTGTTTCAGTCGAGTTCCCCATTCAAATGCATGTAACAGTGAGAAACGCACTGTCTTGGCGAAATTAAGCGTTTTTGTACAACTTCATAGAAATAGCTGTAACTTTTGATAGAAGACTCAGACAAACATGTTTATGGCCTTATATTATAGAACTCAAGGTCCCCGTGCTGGGAAAACAGGTTTTGCAGCTGTTTGAGCTAAGATTTCCAAGTTATTCACATAATGAAAACCTATACTTTGTTTCGGTCGAGTTCCCCATTCAAATGCATGTAACAGTGAGAAACGCACTGTCTTGGCGAAAGAAAGCGTTTTTGTACAACTTCATAGAAATAGCTGTAACTTTTGATAGAAGACTCAGACAAACATGTTTATGGCCTTATATTATAGAACTCAAGGTCCCCGTGCTGGGAAAACAGGTTTTGCAGCTGTTTGAGCTAAGATTTCCAAGTTATTCACATAATGAAAACCTATACTTTGTTTCAGTCGAGTTCCCCATTCAAATGCATGTAACAGTGAGAAACGCACTGTCTTGGCGAAATTAAGCGTTTTTGTACAACTTCATATGAATAGCTGTAACTTTTGATAGAAGACTCGGATACACATGTTTATGGCTTTATCTTATAGAACTCAAGGTTCCCGTGCTGGGAAAACAGGTTTTGCAGCTGTTTGAGCTAAGATTTCCAAGTTATTCACATAATGAAAACCTATACTTTGTTTCAGTCGAGTTCCCCATTCAAATGCATGTAACAGTGAGAAACGCACTGTCTTGGCGAAATTAAGCGTTTTTGTACAACTTCATAGAAATAGCTGTAACTTTTGATAGAAGACTCAGACAAACATGTTTATGGCCTTATATTATAGAACTCAAGGTCCCCGTGCTGGGAAAACAGGTTTTGCAGCTGTTTGAGCTAAGATTTCCAAATTATTCACATAATGAAAACCTATACTTTGTTTCAGTCGAGTTCCCCATTCAAATGCATGTAACAGTGAGAAACGCACTGTCTTGGCGAAAGAAAGCGTTTTTGTACAACTTCATATGAATAGCTGTAACTTTTGATAGAAGCCTCGGATACACATGTTTATGGCTTTATCTTATAGAACTCAAGGTCTCCGTGCTGGGAAAACAGGTTTTGCAGCTGTTTGAGCTAAGATTTCCAAGTTATTCACATAATGAAAACCTATACTTTGTTTCAGTCGAGTTCCCCATTCAAATGCATGTAACAGTGAGAAACGCACTGTCTTGGCGAAATTAAGCGTTTTTGTACAACTTCATAGAAATAGCTGTAACTTTTGATAGAAGACTCAGACAAACATGTTTATGGCCTTATATTATAGAACTCAAGGTCCCCGTGCTGGGAAAACAGGTTTTGCAGCTGTTTGAGCTAAGATTTCCAAGTTATTCACATAATGAAAACCTATACTTTGTTTCAGTCGAGTTCCCCATTCAAATGCATGTAACAGTGAGAAACGCACTGTCTTGGCGAAAGAAAGCGTTTTTGTACAACTTCATATGAATAGCTGTAACTTTTGATAGAAGCCTCGGATACACATGTTTATGGCTTTATCTTATAGAACTCAAGGTCTCCGTGCTGGGAAAACAGGTTTTGCAGCTGTTTGAGCTAAGATTTCCAAGTTATTCACATAATGAAAACCTATACTTTGTTTCGGTCGAGTTCCCCTTTCAAATGCATGTAACAGTGAGAAACGCACTGTCTTGGCGAAAGAAAGCGTTTTTGTACAACTTCATAGAAATAGCTGTAACTTTTGATAGAAGACTCAGACAAACATGTTTATGGCCTTATATTATAGAACTCAAGGTCTCCGTGCTGGGAAAACAGGTTTTGCAGCTGTTTGAGCTAAGATTTCCAAGTTATTCACATAATGAAAACCTATACTTTGTTTCGGTCGAGTTCCCCATTCAAATGCATGTAACAGTGAGAAACGCACTGTCTTGGCGAAAGAAAGCGTTTTTGTACAACTTCATAGAAATAGCTGTAACTTTTGATAGAAGCCTCGGATACACATGTTTATGGCTTTATCTTATAGAACTCAAGGTCTCCGTGCTGGGAAAACAGGTTTTGCAGCTGTTTGAGCTAAGATTTCCAAGTTATTCACATAATGAAAACCTATACTTTGTTTCGGTCGAGTTCCCCATTCAAATGCATGTAACAGTGAGAAACGCACTGTCTTGGCGAAAGAAAGCGTTTTTGTACAACTTCATAGAAATAGCTGTAACTTTTGATAGAAGACTCAGACAAACATGTTTATGGCCTTATATTATAGAACTCAAGGTCTCCGTGCTGGGAAAACAGGTTTTGCAGCTGTTTGAGCTAAGATTTCCAAGTTATTCACATAATGAAAACCTATACTTTGTTTCGGTCGAGTTCCCCATTCAAATGCATGTAACAGTGAGAAACGCACTGTCTTGGCGAAATTAAGCGTTTTTGTACAACTTCATAGAAATAGCTGTAACTTTTGATAGAAGACTCAGACAAACATGTTTATGGCCTTATATTATAGAACTCAAGGTCCCCGTGCTGGGAAAACAGGTTTTGCAGCTGTTTGAGCTAAGATTTCCAAGTTATTCACATAATGAAAACCTATACTTTGTTTCAGTCGAGTTCCCCATTCAAATGCATGTAACAGTGAGAAACGCACTGTCTTGGCGAAAGAAAGCGTTTTTGTACAACTTCATATGAATAGCTGTAACTTTTGATAGAAGCCTCGGATACACATGTTTATGGCTTTATCTTATAGAACTCAAGGTCTCCGTGCTGGGAAAACAGGTTTTGCAGCTGTTTGAGCTAAGATTTCCAAGTTATTCACATAATGAAAACCTATACTTTGTTTCGGTCGAGTTCCCCTTTCAAATGCATGTAACAGTGAGAAACGCACTGTCTTGGCGAAAGAAAGCGTTTTTGTACAACTTCATAGAAATAGCTGTAACTTTTGATAGAAGACTCAGACAAACATGTTTATGGCCTTATATTATAGAACTCAAGGTCTCCGTGCTGGGAAAACAGGTTTTGCAGCTGTTTGAGCTAAGATTTCCAAGTTATTCACATAATGAAAACCTATACTTTGTTTCGGTCGAGTTCCCCATTCAAATGCATGTAACAGTGAGAAACGCACTGTCTTGGCGAAAGAAAGCGTTTTTGTACAACTTCATAGAAATAGCTGTAACTTTTGATAGAAGCCTCGGATACACATGTTTATGGCTTTATCTTATAGAACTCAAGGTCTCCGTGCTGGGAAAACAGGTTTTGCAGCTGTTTGAGCTAAGATTTCCAAGTTATTCACATAATGAAAACCTATACTTTGTTTCGGTCGAGTTCCCCATTCAAATGCATGTAACAGTGAGAAACGCACTGTCTTGGCGAAAGAAAGCGTTTTTGTACAACTTCATAGAAATAGCTGTAACTTTTGATAGAAGACTCAGACAAACATGTTTATGGCCTTATATTATAGAACTCAAGGTCTCCGTGCTGGGAAAACAGGTTTTGCAGCTGTTTGAGCTAAGATTTCCAAGTTATTCACATAATGAAAACCTATACTTTGTTTCGGTCGAGTTCCCCATTCAAATGCATGTAACAGTGAGAAACGCACTGTCTTGGCGAAAGAAAGCGTTTTTGTACAACTTCATAGAAATAGCTGTAACTTTTGATAGAAGACTCAGACAAACATGTTTATGGCCTTATATTATAGAACTCAAGGTCTCCGTGCTGGGAAAACAGGTTTTGCAGCTGTTTGAGCTAAGATTTCCAAGTTATTCACATAATGAAAACCTATACTTTGTTTCGGTCGAGTTCCCCATTCAAATGCATGTAACAGTGAGAAACGCAGTGTCTTGGCGAAAGAAAGCGTTTTTGTACAACTTCATAGAAATAGCTGTAACTTTTGATAGAAGACTCAGACAAACATGTTTATGGCCTTATATTATAGAACTCAAGGTCTCCGTGCTGGGAAAACAGGTTTTGCAGCTGTTTGAGCTAAGATTTCCAAGTTATTCACATAATGAAAACCTATACTTTGTTTCGGTCGAGTTCCCCATTCAAATGCATGTAACAGTGAGAAACGCACTGTCTTGGCGAAAGAAAGCGTTTTTGTACAACTTCATATGAATAGCTGTAACTTTTGATAGAAGACTCGGATACACATGTTTATGGCTTTATCTTATAGAACTCAAGGTTCCCGTGCTGGGAAAACAGGTTTTGCAGCTGTTTGAGCTAAGATTTCCAAGTTATTCACATAATGAAAACCTATACTTTGTTTCAGTCGAGTTCCCCATTCAAATGCATGTAACAGTGAGAAACGCACTGTCTTGGCGAAATTAAGCGTTTTTGTACAACTTCATAGAAATAGCTGTAACTTTTGATAGAAGACTCAGACAAACATGTTTATGGCCTTATATTATAGAACTCAAGGTCCCCGTGCTGGGAAAACAGGTTTTGCAGCTGTTTGAGCTAAGATTTCCAAGTTATTCACATAATGAAAACCTATACTTTGTTTCACTCGAGTTCCCCATTCAAATGCATGTAACAGTGAGAAACGCACTGTCTTGGCGAAAGAAAGCGTTTTTGTACAACTTCATATGAATAGCTGTAACTTTTGATAGAAGACTCGGATACACATGTTTATGGCTTTATCTTATAGAACTCAAGGTTCCCGTGCTGGGAAAACAGGTTTTGCAGCTGTTTGAGCTAAGATTTCCAAGTTATTCACATAATGAAAACCTATACTTTGTTTCAGTCGAGTTCCCCATTCAAATGCATGTAACAGTGAGAAACGCACTGTCTTGGCGAAAGAAAGCGTTTTTGTACAACTTCATATGAATAGCTGTAACTTTTGATAGAAGCCTCGGATACACATGTTTATGGCTTTATCTTATAGAACTCAAGGTCTCCGTGCTGGGAAAACAGGTTTTGCAGCTGTTTGAGCTAAGATTTCCAAGTTATTCACATAATGAAAACCTATACTTTGTTTCGGTCGAGTTCCCCATTCAAATGCATGTAACAGTGAGAAACGCACTGTCTTGGCGAAAGAAAGCGTTTTTGTACAACTTCATATGAATAGCTGTAACTTTTGATAGAAGCCTCGGATACACATGTTTATGGCTTTATCTTATAGAACTCAAGGTTCCCGTGCTGGGAAAACAGGTTTTGCAGCTGTTTGAGCTAAGATTTCCAAGTTATTCACATAATGAAAACCTATACTTTGTTTCAGTCGAGTTCCCCATTCAAATGCATGTAACAGTGAGAAACGCACTGTCTTGGCGAAAGAAAGCGTTTTTGTACAACTTCATAGAAATAGCTGTAACTTTTGATAGAAGACTCAGACAAACATGTTTATGGCCTTATATTATAGAACTCAAGGTCCCCGTGCTGGGAAAACAGGTTTTGCAGCTGTTTGAGCTAAGATTTCCAAGTTATTCACATAATGAAAACCTATACTTTGTTTCAGTCGAGTTCCCCATTCAAATGCATGTAACAGTGAGAAACGCACTGTCTTGGCGAAATTAAGCGTTTTTGTACAACTTCATAGAAATAGCTGTAACTTTTGATAGAAGACTCAGACAAACATGTTTATGGCCTTATATTATAGAACTCAAGGTCCCCGTGCTGGGAAAACAGGTTTTGCAGCTGTTTGAGCTAAGATTTCCAAGTTATTCACATAATGAAAACCTATACTTTGTTTCGGTCGAGTTCCCCATTCAAATGCATGTAACAGTGAGAAACGCACTGTCTTGGCGAAAGAAAGCGTTTTTGTACAACTTCATAGAAATAGCTGTAACTTTTGATAGAAGACTCAGACAAACATGTTTATGGCCTTATATTATAGAACTCAAGGTCCCCGTGCTGGGAAAACAGGTTTTGCAGCTGTTTGAGCTAAGATTTCCAAGTTATTCACATAATGAAAACCTATACTTTGTTTCAGTCGAGTTCCCCATTCAAATGCATGTAACAGTGAGAAACGCACTGTCTTGGCGAAATTAAGCGTTTTTGTACAACTTCATATGAATAGCTGTAACTTTTGATAGAAGACTCGGATACACATGTTTATGGCTTTATCTTATAGAACTCAAGGTTCCCGTGCTGGGAAAACAGGTTTTGCAGCTGTTTGAGCTAAGATTTCCAAGTTATTCACATAATGAAAACCTATACTTTGTTTCAGTCGAGTTCCCCATTCAAATGCATGTAACAGTGAGAAACGCACTGTCTTGGCGAAATTAAGCGTTTTTGTACAACTTCATAGAAATAGCTGTAACTTTTGATAGAAGACTCAGACAAACATGTTTATGGCCTTATATTATAGAACTCAAGGTCCCCGTGCTGGGAAAACAGGTTTTGCAGCTGTTTGAGCTAAGATTTCCAAATTATTCACATAATGAAAACCTATACTTTGTTTCAGTCGAGTTCCCCATTCAAATGCATGTAACAGTGAGAAACGCACTGTCTTGGCGAAAGAAAGCGTTTTTGTACAACTTCATATGAATAGCTGTAACTTTTGATAGAAGCCTCGGATACACATGTTTATGGCTTTATCTTATAGAACTCAAGGTCTCCGTGCTGGGAAAACAGGTTTTGCAGCTGTTTGAGCTAAGATTTCCAAGTTATTCACATAATGAAAACCTATACTTTGTTTCAGTCGAGTTCCCCATTCAAATGCATGTAACAGTGAGAAACGCACTGTCTTGGCGAAATTAAGCGTTTTTGTACAACTTCATAGAAATAGCTGTAACTTTTGATAGAAGACTCAGACAAACATGTTTATGGCCTTATATTATAGAACTCAAGGTCCCCGTGCTGGGAAAACAGGTTTTGCAGCTGTTTGAGCTAAGATTTCCAAGTTATTCACATAATGAAAACCTATACTTTGTTTCAGTCGAGTTCCCCATTCAAATGCATGTAACAGTGAGAAACGCACTGTCTTGGCGAAAGAAAGCGTTTTTGTACAACTTCATATGAATAGCTGTAACTTTTGATAGAAGCCTCGGATACACATGTTTATGGCTTTATCTTATAGAACTCAAGGTCTCCGTGCTGGGAAAACAGGTTTTGCAGCTGTTTGAGCTAAGATTTCCAAGTTATTCACATAATGAAAACCTATACTTTGTTTCGGTCGAGTTCCCCTTTCAAATGCATGTAACAGTGAGAAACGCACTGTCTTGGCGAAAGAAAGCGTTTTTGTACAACTTCATAGAAATAGCTGTAACTTTTGATAGAAGACTCAGACAAACATGTTTATGGCCTTATATTATAGAACTCAAGGTCTCCGTGCTGGGAAAACAGGTTTTGCAGCTGTTTGAGCTAAGATTTCCAAGTTATTCACATAATGAAAACCTATACTTTGTTTCGGTCGAGTTCCCCATTCAAATGCATGTAACAGTGAGAAACGCACTGTCTTGGCGAAAGAAAGCGTTTTTGTACAACTTCATAGAAATAGCTGTAACTTTTGATAGAAGCCTCGGATACACATGTTTATGGCTTTATCTTATAGAACTCAAGGTCTCCGTGCTGGGAAAACAGGTTTTGCAGCTGTTTGAGCTAAGATTTCCAAGTTATTCACATAATGAAAACCTATACTTTGTTTCGGTCGAGTTCCCCATTCAAATGCATGTAACAGTGAGAAACGCACTGTCTTGGCGAAAGAAAGCGTTTTTGTACAACTTCATAGAAATAGCTGTAACTTTTGATAGAAGACTCAGACAAACATGTTTATGGCCTTATATTATAGAACTCAAGGTCTCCGTGCTGGGAAAACAGGTTTTGCAGCTGTTTGAGCTAAGATTTCCAAGTTATTCACATAATGAAAACCTATACTTTGTTTCGGTCGAGTTCCCCATTCAAATGCATGTAACAGTGAGAAACGCACTGTCTTGGCGAAATTAAGCGTTTTTGTACAACTTCATAGAAATAGCTGTAACTTTTGATAGAAGACTCAGACAAACATGTTTATGGCCTTATATTATAGAACTCAAGGTCCCCGTGCTGGGAAAACAGGTTTTGCAGCTGTTTGAGCTAAGATTTCCAAGTTATTCACATAATGAAAACCTATACTTTGTTTCAGTCGAGTTCCCCATTCAAATGCATGTAACAGTGAGAAACGCACTGTCTTGGCGAAAGAAAGCGTTTTTGTACAACTTCATATGAATAGCTGTAACTTTTGATAGAAGCCTCGGATACACATGTTTATGGCTTTATCTTATAGAACTCAAGGTCTCCGTGCTGGGAAAACAGGTTTTGCAGCTGTTTGAGCTAAGATTTCCAAGTTATTCACATAATGAAAACCTATACTTTGTTTCGGTCGAGTTCCCCTTTCAAATGCATGTAACAGTGAGAAACGCACTGTCTTGGCGAAAGAAAGCGTTTTTGTACAACTTCATAGAAATAGCTGTAACTTTTGATAGAAGACTCAGACAAACATGTTTATGGCCTTATATTATAGAACTCAAGGTCTCCGTGCTGGGAAAACAGGTTTTGCAGCTGTTTGAGCTAAGATTTCCAAGTTATTCACATAATGAAAACCTATACTTTGTTTCGGTCGAGTTCCCCATTCAAATGCATGTAACAGTGAGAAACGCACTGTCTTGGCGAAAGAAAGCGTTTTTGTACAACTTCATAGAAATAGCTGTAACTTTTGATAGAAGCCTCGGATACACATGTTTATGGCTTTATCTTATAGAACTCAAGGTCTCCGTGCTGGGAAAACAGGTTTTGCAGCTGTTTGAGCTAAGATTTCCAAGTTATTCACATAATGAAAACCTATACTTTGTTTCGGTCGAGTTCCCCATTCAAATGCATGTAACAGTGAGAAACGCACTGTCTTGGCGAAAGAAAGCGTTTTTGTACAACTTCATAGAAATAGCTGTAACTTTTGATAGAAGACTCAGACAAACATGTTTATGGCCTTATATTATAGAACTCAAGGTCTCCGTGCTGGGAAAACAGGTTTTGCAGCTGTTTGAGCTAAGATTTCCAAGTTATTCACATAATGAAAACCTATACTTTGTTTCGGTCGAGTTCCCCATTCAAATGCATGTAACAGTGAGAAACGCACTGTCTTGGCGAAAGAAAGCGTTTTTGTACAACTTCATAGAAATAGCTGTAACTTTTGATAGAAGACTCAGACAAACATGTTTATGGCCTTATATTATAGAACTCAAGGTCTCCGTGCTGGGAAAACAGGTTTTGCAGCTGTTTGAGCTAAGATTTCCAAGTTATTCACATAATGAAAACCTATACTTTGTTTCGGTCGAGTTCCCCATTCAAATGCATGTAACAGTGAGAAACGCAGTGTCTTGGCGAAAGAAAGCGTTTTTGTACAACTTCATAGAAATAGCTGTAACTTTTGATAGAAGACTCAGACAAACATGTTTATGGCCTTATATTATAGAACTCAAGGTCTCCGTGCTGGGAAAACAGGTTTTGCAGCTGTTTGAGCTAAGATTTCCAAGTTATTCACATAATGAAAACCTATACTTTGTTTCGGTCGAGTTCCCCATTCAAATGCATGTAACAGTGAGAAACGCACTGTCTTGGCGAAAGAAAGCGTTTTTGTACAACTTCATATGAATAGCTGTAACTTTTGATAGAAGACTCGGATACACATGTTTATGGCTTTATCTTATAGAACTCAAGGTTCCCGTGCTGGGAAAACAGGTTTTGCAGCTGTTTGAGCTAAGATTTCCAAGTTATTCACATAATGAAAACCTATACTTTGTTTCAGTCGAGTTCCCCATTCAAATGCATGTAACAGTGAGAAACGCACTGTCTTGGCGAAATTAAGCGTTTTTGTACAACTTCATAGAAATAGCTGTAACTTTTGATAGAAGACTCAGACAAACATGTTTATGGCCTTATATTATAGAACTCAAGGTCCCCGTGCTGGGAAAACAGGTTTTGCAGCTGTTTGAGCTAAGATTTCCAAGTTATTCACATAATGAAAACCTATACTTTGTTTCACTCGAGTTCCCCATTCAAATGCATGTAACAGTGAGAAACGCACTGTCTTGGCGAAAGAAAGCGTTTTTGTACAACTTCATATGAATAGCTGTAACTTTTGATAGAAGACTCGGATACACATGTTTATGGCTTTATCTTATAGAACTCAAGGTTCCCGTGCTGGGAAAACAGGTTTTGCAGCTGTTTGAGCTAAGATTTCCAAGTTATTCACATAATGAAAACCTATACTTTGTTTCAGTCGAGTTCCCCATTCAAATGCATGTAACAGTGAGAAACGCACTGTCTTGGCGAAAGAAAGCGTTTTTGTACAACTTCATATGAATAGCTGTAACTTTTGATAGAAGCCTCGGATACACATGTTTATGGCTTTATCTTATAGAACTCAAGGTCTCCGTGCTGGGAAAACAGGTTTTGCAGCTGTTTGAGCTAAGATTTCCAAGTTATTCACATAATGAAAACCTATACTTTGTTTCGGTCGAGTTCCCCATTCAAATGCATGTAACAGTGAGAAACGCACTGTCTTGGCGAAAGAAAGCGTTTTTGTACAACTTCATATGAATAGCTGTAACTTTTGATAGAAGCCTCGGATACACATGTTTATGGCTTTATCTTATAGAACTCAAGGTTCCCGTGCTGAGCAAACAGGTTTTGCAGCTGTTTGAGCTAAGATTTCCAAGTTATTCACATAATGAAAACCTATACTTTGTTTCGGTCGAGTTCCCCATTCAAATGCATGTAACAGTGAGAAACGCACTGTCTTGGCGAAAGAAAGCGTTTTTGTACAACTTCATAGAAATAGCTGTAACTTTTGATAGAAGACTCAGACAAACATGTTTATGGCCTTATATTATAGAACTCAAGGTTCCCGTGCTGGGCAAACAGGTTTTGCAGCTGTTTGAGCTAAGATTTCCAAGTTATTCACATAATGAAAACCTATACTTTGTTTCGGTCGAGTTCCCCATTCAAATGCATGTAACAGTGAGAAACGCACTGTCTTGGCGAAAGAAAGCGTTTTTGTACAACTTCATATGAATAGCTGTAACTTTTGATAGAAGCCTCGGATACACATGTGTATGGCTTTATCTTATAGAACTCAAGGTTGCCGTGCTGGGCAAACAGGTTTTGCAGCTGTTTGAGCTAAGATTTCCAAGTTATTCACATAATGAAAACCTATACTTTGTTTCGGTCGAGTTCCCCATTCAAATGCATGTAACAGTGAGAAACGCACTGTCTTGGCGAAAGAAAGCGTTTTTGTACAACTTCATAGAAATAGCTGTAACTTTTGATAGAAGACTCAGACAAACATGTTTATGGCCTTATATTATAGAACTCAAGGTCTCCGTGCTGGGAAAACAGGTTTTGCAGCTGTTTGAGCTAAGATTTCCAAGTTATTCACATAATGAAAACCTATACTTTGTTTCAGTCGAGTTCCCCATTCAAATGCATGTAACAGTGAGAAACGCACTGTCTTGGCGAAATTAAGCGTTTTTGTACAACTTCATAGAAATAGCTGTAACTTTTGATAGAAGACTCAGACAAACATGTTTATGGCCTTATATTATAGAACTCAAGGTCTCCGTGCTGGGAAAACAGGTTTTGCAGCTGTTTGAGCTAAGATTTCCAAGTTATTCACATAATGAAAACCTATACTTTGTTTCGGTCGAGTTCCCCATTCAAATGCATGTAACAGTGAGAAACGCACTGTCTTGGCGAAAGAAAGCGTTTTTGTACAACTTCATAGAAATAGCTGTAACTTTTGATAGAAGCCTCGGATACACATGTTTATGGCTTTATCTTATAGAACTCAAGGTCTCCGTGCTGGGAAAACAGGTTTTGCAGCTGTTTGAGCTAAGATTTCCAAGTTATTCACATAATGAAAACCTATACTTTGTTTCGGTCGAGTTCCCCATTCAAATGCATGTAACAGTGAGAAACGCACTGTCTTGGCGAAAGAAAGCGTTTTTGTACAACTTCATAGAAATAGCTGTAACTTTTGATAGAAGATTCAGACAAACATGTTTATGGCCTTATATTATAGAACTCAAGGTCTCCGTGCTGGGAAAACAGGTTTTGCAGCTGTTTGAGCTAAGATTTCCAAGTTATTCACATAATGAAAACCTATACTTTGTTTCGGTCGAGTTCCCCATTCAAATGCATGTAACAGTGAGAAACGCACTGTCTTGGCGAAAGAAAGCGTTTTTGTACAACTTCATAGAAATAGCTGTAACTTTTGATAGAAGACTCAGACAAACATGTTTATGGCCTTATATTATAGAACTCAAGGTCTCCGTGCTGGGAAAACAGGTTTTGCAGCTGTTTGAGCTAAGATTTCCAAGTTATTCACATAATGAAAACCTATACTTTGTTTCAGTCGAGTTCCCCATTCAAATGCATGTAACAGTGAGAAACGCACTGTCTTGGCGAAAGAAAGCGTTTTTGTACAACTTCATATGAATAGCTGTAACTTTTGATAGAAGACTCGGATACACATGTTTATGGCTTTATCTTATAGAACTCAAGGTCTCCGTGCTGGGAAAACAGGTTTTGCAGCTGTTTGAGCTAAGATTTCCAAGTTATTCACATAATGAAAACCTATACTTTGTTTCAGTCGAGTTCCCCATTCAAATGCATGTAACAGTGAGAAACGCACTGTCTTGGCGAAATTAAGCGTTTTTGTACAACTTCATAGAAATAGCTGTAACTTTTGATAGAAGACTCAGACAAACATGTTTATGGCCTTATATTATAGAACTCAAGGTCTCCGTGCTGGGAAAACAGGTTTTGCAGCTGTTTGAGCTAAGATTTCCAAGTTATTCACATAATGAAAACCTATACTTTGTTTCGGTCGAGTTCCCCATTCAAATGCATGTAACAGTGAGAAACGCACTGTCTTGGCGAAAGAAAGCGTTTTTGTACAACTTCATATGAATAGCTGTAACTTTTGATAGAAGACTCGGATACACATGTTTATGGCTTTATCTTATAGAACTCAAGGTTCCCGTGCTGGGAAAACAGGTTTTGCAGCTGTTTGAGCTAAGATTTCCAAGTTATTCACATAATGAAAACCTATACTTTGTTTCAGTCGAGTTCCCCATTCAAATGCATGTAACAGTGAGAAACGCACTGTCTTGGCGAAATTAAGCGTTTTTGTACAACTTCATAGAAATAGCTGTAACTTTTGATAGAAGACTCAGACAAACATGTTTATGGCCTTATATTATAGAACTCAAGGTCCCCGTGCTGGGAAAACAGGTTTTGCAGCTGTTTGAGCTAAGATTTCCAAGTTATTCACATAATGAAAACCTATACTTTGTTTCAGTCGAGTTCCCCATTCAAATGCATGTAACAGTGAGAAACGCACTGTCTTGGCGAAAGAAAGCGTTTTTGTACAACTTCATAGAAATAGCTGTAACTTTTGATAGAAGACTCAGACAAACATGTTTATGGCCTTATATTATAGAACTCAAGGTCTCCGTGCTGGGAAAACAGGTTTTGCAGCTGTTTGAGCTAGGATTTCCAAGTTATTCACATAATGAAAACCTATACTTTGTTTCAGTCGAGTTCCCCATTCAAATGCATGTAACAGTGAGAAACGCACTGTCTTGGCGAAATTAAGCGTTTTTGTACACCTTCATAGAAATAGCTGTAACTTTTGATAGAAGACTCAGACAAACATGTTTATGGCCTTATATTATAGAACTCAAGGTCTCCGTGCTGGGAAAACAGGTTTTGCAGCTGTTTGAGCTAAGATTTCCAAGTTATTCACATAATGAAAACCTATACTTTGTTTCGGTCGAGTTCCCCATTCAAATGCATGTAACAGTGAGAAACGCACTGTCTTGGCGAAAGAAAGCGTTTTTGTACAACTTCATAGAAATAGCTGTAACTTTTGATAGAAGACTCAGACAAACATGTTTATGGCCTTATATTATAGAACTCAAGGTCTCCGTGCTGGGAAAACAGGTTTTGCAGCTGTTTGAGCTAAGATTTCCAAGTTATTCACATAATGAAAACCTATACTTTGTTTCGGTCGAGTTCCCCATTCAAATGCATGTAACAGTGAGAAACGCACTGTCTTGGCGAAAGAAAGCGTTTTTGTACAACTTCATATGAATAGCTGTAACTTTTGATAGAAGACTCGGATACACATGTTTATGGCTTTATCTTATAGAACTCAAGGTTCCCGTGCTGGGAAAACAGGTTTTGCAGCTGTTTGAGCTAAGATTTCCAAGTTATTCACATAATGAAAACCTATACTTTGTTTCGGTCGAGTTCCCCATTCAAATGCATGTAACAGTGAGAAACGCACTGTCTTGGCGAAAGAAAGCGTTTTTGTACAACTTCATAGAAATAGCTGTAACTTTTGATAGAAGACTCAGACAAACATGTTTATGGCCTTATATTATAGAACTCAAGGTCTCCGTGCTGGGAAAACAGGTTTTGCAGCTGTTTGAGCTAAGATTTCCAAGTTATTCACATAATGAAAACCTATACTTTGTTTCAGTCGAGTTCCCCATTCAAATGCATGTAACAGTGAGAAACGCACTGTCTTGGCGAAAGAAAGCGTTTTTGTACAACTTCATAGAAATAGCTGTAACTTTTGATAGAAGACTCAGACAAACATGTTTATGGCCTTATCTTATAGAACTCAAGGTTCCCGTGCTGGGAAAACAGGTTTTGCAGCTGTTTGAGCTAAGATTTCCAAGTTATTCACATAATGAAAACCTATACTTTGTTTCGGTCGAGTTCCCCATTCAAATGCATGTAACAGTGAGAAACGCACTGTCTTGGCGAAAGAAAGCGTTTTTGTACAACTTCATAGAAATAGCTGTAACTTTTGATAGAAGACTCAGACAAACATGTTTATGGCCTTATATTATAGAACTCAAGGTCTCCGTGCTGGGAAAACAGGTTTTGCAGCTGTTTGAGCTAAGATTTCCAAGTTATTCACATAATGAAAACCTATACTTTGTTTCAGTCGAGTTCCCCATTCAAATGCATGTAACAGTGAGAAACGCACTGTCTTGGCGAAAGAAAGCGTTTTTGTACAACTTCATAGAAATAGCTGTAACTTTTGATAGAAGACTCAGACAAACATGTTTATGGCCTTATATTATAGAACTCAAGGTCTCCGTGCTGGGAAAACAGGTTTTGCAGCTGTTTGAGCTAAGATTTCCAAGTTATTCACATAATGAAAACCTATACTTTGTTTCAGTCGAGTTCCCCATTCAAATGCATGTAACAGTGAGAAACGCACTGTCTTGGCGAAAGAAAGCGTTTTTGTACAACTTCATAGAAATAGCTGTAACTTTTGATAGAAGACTCAGACAAACATGTTTATGGCCTTATATTATAGAACTTAAGGTCTCCGTGCTGGGAAAACAGGTTTTGCAGCTGTGTGAGCTAAGATTTCCAAGTTATTCACATAATGAAAACCTATACTTTGTTTCGGTCGAGTTCCCCATTCAAATGCATGTAACAGTGAGAAACGCACTGTCTTGGCGAAAGAAAGCGTTTTTGTACAACTTCATAGAAATAGCTGTAACTTTTGATAGAAGACTCAGACAAACATGTTTATGGCCTTATATTATAGAACTCAAGGTCTCCGTGCTGGGAAAACAGGTTTTGCAGCTGTTTGAGCTAAGATTTCCAAGTTATTCACATAATGAAAACCTATACTTTGTTTCGGTCGAGTTCCCCATTCAAATGCATGTAACAGTGAGAAACGCACTGTCTTGGCGAAAGAAAGAGTTTTTGTACAACTTCATATGAATAGCTGTAACTTTTGATAGAAGACTCGGATACACATGTTTATGGCTTTATCTTATAGAACTCAAGGTTCCTGTGCTGGGAAAACAGGTTTTGCAGCTGTTTGAGCTAAGATTTCCAAGTTATTCACATAATGAAAACCTATACTTTGTTTCGGTCGAGTTCCCCATTCAAATGCATGTAACAGTGAGAAACGCACTGTCTTGGCGAAAGAAAGCGTTTTTGTATAACTTCATAGAAATAGCTGTAACTTTTGATAGAAGACTCAGACAAACATGTTTATGGCTTTATCTTATAGAACTCAAGGTCTCCGTGCTGGGAAAACAGGTTTTGCAGCTGTTTGAGCTAAGATTTCCAAGTTATTCACATAATGAAAACCTATACTTTGTTTCGGTCGAGTTCCCCATTCAAATGCATGTAACAGTGAGAAACGCACTGTCTTGGCGAAATTAAGTGTTTTTGTACAACTTCATAGAAATAGCTGTAACTTTTGATAGAAGACTCAGACAAACATGTTTATGGCCTTATATTATAGAACTCAAGGTCCCCGTGCTGGGAAAACAGGTTTTGCAGCTGTTTGAGCTAAGATTTCCAAGTTATTCACATAATGAAAACCTATACTTTGTTTCGGTCGAGTTCCCCATTCAAATGCATGTAACAGTGAGAAACGCACTGTCTTGGCGAAAGAAAGCGTTTTTGTACAACTTCATAGAAATAGCTGTAACTTTTGATAGAAGACTCAGACAAACATGTTTATGGCCTTATATTATAGAACTCAAGGTCTCCGTGCTGGGAAAACAGGTTTTGCAGCTGTTTGAGCTAAGATTTCCAAGTTATTCACATAATGAAAACCTATACTTTGTTTCGGTCGAGTTCCCCATTCAAATGCATGTAACAGTGAGAAACGCACTGTCTTGGCGAAAGAAAGAGTTTTTGTACAACTTCATATGAATAGCTGTAACTTTTGATAGAAGACTCGGATACACATGTTTATGGCTTTATCTTATAGAACTCAAGGTTCCTGTGCTGGGAAAACAGGTTTTGCAGCTGTTTGAGCTAAGATTTCCAAGTTATTCACATAATGAAAACCTATACTTTGTTTCGGTCGAGTTCCCCATTCAAATGCATGTAACAGTGAGAAACGCACTGTCTTGGCGAAAGAAAGCGTTTTTGTATAACTTCATAGAAATAGCTGTAACTTTTGATAGAAGACTCAGACAAACATGTTTATGGCTTTATCTTATAGAACTCAAGGTCTCCGTGCTGGGAAAACAGGTTTTGCAGCTGTTTGAGCTAAGATTTCCAAGTTATTCACATAATGAAAACCTATACTTTGTTTCGGTCGAGTTCCCCATTCAAATGCATGTAACAGTGAGAAACGCACTGTCTTGGCGAAATTAAGTGTTTTTGTACAACTTCATAGAAATAGCTGTAACTTTTGATAGAAGACTCAGACAAACATGTTTATGGCCTTATATTATAGAACTCAAGGTCCCCGTGCTGGGAAAACAGGTTTTGCAGCTGTTTGAGCTAAGATTTCCAAGTTATTCACATAATGAAAACCTATACTTTGTTTCGGTCGAGTTCCCCATTCAAATGCATGTAACAGTGAGAAACGCACTGTCTTGGCGAAAGAAAGCGTTTTTGTACAACTTCATAGAAATAGCTGTAACTTTTGATAGAAGACTCAGACAAACATGTTTATGGCCTTATATTATAGAACTCAAGGTCTCCGTGCTGGGAAAACAGGTTTTGCAGCTGTTTGAGCTAAGATTTCCAAGTTATTCACATAATGAAAACCTATACTTTGTTTCGGTCGAGTTCCCCATTCAAATGCATGTAACAGTGAGAAACGCACTGTCTTGGCGAAAGAAAGCGTTTTTGTACAACTTCATAGAAATAGCTGTAACTTTTGATAGAAGACTCAGACAAACATGTTTATGGCCTTATATTATAGAACTCAAGGTCTCCGTGCTGGGAAAACAGGTTTTGCAGCTGTTTGAGCTAAGATTTCCAAGTTATTCACATAATGAAAACCTATACTTTGTTTCAGTCGAGTTCCCCATTCAAATGCATGTAACAGTGAGAAACGCACTGTCTTGGCGAAAGAAAGCGTTTTTGTACAACTTCATATGAATAGCTGTAACTTTTGATAGAAGACTCGGATACACATGTTTATGGCTTTATCTTATAGAACTCAAGGTTCCCGTGCTGGGAAAACAGGTTTTGCAGCTGTTTGAGCTAAGATTTCCAAGTTATTCACATAATGAAAACCTATACTTTGTTTCAGTCGAGTTCCCCATTCAAATGCATGTAACAGTGAGAAACGCACTGTCTTGGCGAAAGAAAGCGTTTTTGTACAACTTCATATGAATAGCTGTAACTTTTGATAGAAGCCTCGGATACACATGTTTATGGCTTTATCTTATAGAACTCAAGGTTCCCGTGCTGGGCAAACAGGTTTTGCAGCTGTTTGAGCTAAGATTTCCAAGTTATTCACATAATGAAAACCTATACTTTGTTTCGGTCGAGTTCCCCATTCAAATGCATGTAACAGTGAGAAACGCACTGTCTTGGCGAAAGAAAGCGTTTTTGTACAACTTCATATGAATAGCTGTAACTTTTGATAGAAGCCTCGGATACACATGTTTATGGCTTTATCTTATAGAACTCAAGGTTCCCGTGCTGGGAAAACAGGTTTTGCAGCTGTTTGAGCTAAGATTTCCAAGTTATTCACATAATGAAAACCTATACTTTGTTTCAGTCGAGTTCCCCATTCAAATGCATGTAACAGTGAGAAACGCACTGTCTTGGCGAAAGAAAGCGTTTTTGTACAACTTCATAGAAATAGCTGTAACTTTTGATAGAAGACTCAGACAAACATGTTTATGGCCTTATATTATAGAACTCAAGGTCCCCGTGCTGGGAAAACAGGTTTTGCAGCTGTTTGAGCTAAGATTTCCAAGTTATTCACATAATGAAAACCTATACTTTGTTTCAGTCGAGTTCCCCATTCAAATGCATGTAACAGTGAGAAACGCACTGTCTTGGCGAAATTAAGCGTTTTTGTACAACTTCATAGAAATAGCTGTAACTTTTGATAGAAGACTCAGACAAACATGTTTATGGCCTTATATTATAGAACTCAAGGTCCCCGTGCTGGGAAAACAGGTTTTGCAGCTGTTTGAGCTAAGATTTCCAAGTTATTCACATAATGAAAACCTATACTTTGTTTCGGTCGAGTTCCCCATTCAAATGCATGTAACAGTGAGAAACGCACTGTCTTGGCGAAAGAAAGCGTTTTTGTACAACTTCATAGAAATAGCTGTAACTTTTGATAGAAGACTCAGACAAACATGTTTATGGCCTTATATTATAGAACTCAAGGTCCCCGTGCTGGGAAAACAGGTTTTGCAGCTGTTTGAGCTAAGATTTCCAAGTTATTCACATAATGAAAACCTATACTTTGTTTCAGTCGAGTTCCCCATTCAAATGCATGTAACAGTGAGAAACGCACTGTCTTGGCGAAATTAAGCGTTTTTGTACAACTTCATATGAATAGCTGTAACTTTTGATAGAAGACTCGGATACACATGTTTATGGCTTTATCTTATAGAACTCAAGGTTCCCGTGCTGGGAAAACAGGTTTTGCAGCTGTTTGAGCTAAGATTTCCAAGTTATTCACATAATGAAAACCTATACTTTGTTTCAGTCGAGTTCCCCATTCAAATGCATGTAACAGTGAGAAACGCACTGTCTTGGCGAAATTAAGCGTTTTTGTACAACTTCATAGAAATAGCTGTAACTTTTGATAGAAGACTCAGACAAACATGTTTATGGCCTTATATTATAGAACTCAAGGTCCCCGTGCTGGGAAAACAGGTTTTGCAGCTGTTTGAGCTAAGATTTCCAAATTATTCACATAATGAAAACCTATACTTTGTTTCAGTCGAGTTCCCCATTCAAATGCATGTAACAGTGAGAAACGCACTGTCTTGGCGAAAGAAAGCGTTTTTGTACAACTTCATATGAATAGCTGTAACTTTTGATAGAAGCCTCGGATACACATGTTTATGGCTTTATCTTATAGAACTCAAGGTCTCCGTGCTGGGAAAACAGGTTTTGCAGCTGTTTGAGCTAAGATTTCCAAGTTATTCACATAATGAAAACCTATACTTTGTTTCAGTCGAGTTCCCCATTCAAATGCATGTAACAGTGAGAAACGCACTGTCTTGGCGAAATTAAGCGTTTTTGTACAACTTCATAGAAATAGCTGTAACTTTTGATAGAAGACTCAGACAAACATGTTTATGGCCTTATATTATAGAACTCAAGGTCCCCGTGCTGGGAAAACAGGTTTTGCAGCTGTTTGAGCTAAGATTTCCAAGTTATTCACATAATGAAAACCTATACTTTGTTTCAGTCAAGTTCCCCATTCAAATGCATGTAACAGTGAGAAACGCACTGTCTTGGCGAAAGAAAGCGTTTTTGTACAACTTCATATGAATAGCTGTAACTTTTGATAGAAGCCTCGGATACACATGTTTATGGCTTTATCTTATAGAACTCAAGGTCTCCGTGCTGGGAAAACAGGTTTTGCAGCTGTTTGAGCTAAGATTTCCAAGTTATTCACATAATGAAAACCTATACTTTGTTTCGGTCGAGTTCCCCTTTCAAATGCATGTAACAGTGAGAAACGCACTGTCTTGGCGAAAGAAAGCGTTTTTGTACAACTTCATAGAAATAGCTGTAACTTTTGATAGAAGACTCAGACAAACATGTTTATGGCCTTATATTATAGAACTCAAGGTCTCCGTGCTGGGAAAACAGGTTTTGCAGCTGTTTGAGCTAAGATTTCCAAGTTATTCACATAATGAAAACCTATACTTTGTTTCGGTCGAGTTCCCCATTCAAATGCATGTAACAGTGAGAAACGCACTGTCTTGGCGAAAGAAAGCGTTTTTGTACAACTTCATAGAAATAGCTGTAACTTTTGATAGAAGCCTCGGATACACATGTTTATGGCTTTATCTTATAGAACTCAAGGTCTCCGTGCTGGGAAAACAGGTTTTGCAGCTGTTTGAGCTAAGATTTCCAAGTTATTCACATAATGAAAACCTATACTTTGTTTCGGTCGAGTTCCCCATTCAAATGCATGTAACAGTGAGAAACGCACTGTCTTGGCGAAAGAAAGCGTTTTTGTACAACTTCATAGAAATAGCTGTAACTTTTGATAGAAGACTCAGACAAACATGTTTATGGCCTTATATTATAGAACTCAAGGTCTCCGTGCTGGGAAAACAGGTTTTGCAGCTGTTTGAGCTAAGATTTCCAAGTTATTCACATAATGAAAACCTATACTTTGTTTCGGTCGAGTTCCCCATTCAAATGCATGTAACAGTGAGAAACGCACTGTCTTGGCGAAAGAAAGCGTTTTTGTACAACTTCATAGAAATAGCTGTAACTTTTGATAGAAGACTCAGACAAACATGTTTATGGCCTTATATTATAGAACTCAAGGTCTCCGTGCTGGGAAAACAGGTTTTGCAGCTGTTTGAGCTAAGATTTCCAAGTTATTCACATAATGAAAACCTATACTTTGTTTCGGTCGAGTTCCCCATTCAAATGCATGTAACAGTGAGAAACGCAGTGTCTTGGCGAAAGAAAGCGTTTTTGTACAACTTCATAGAAATAGCTGTAACTTTTGATAGAAGACTCAGACAAACATGTTTATGGCCTTATATTATAGAACTCAAGGTCTCCGTGCTGGGAAAACAGGTTTTGCAGCTGTTTGAGCTAAGATTTCCAAGTTATTCACATAATGAAAACCTATACTTTGTTTCGGTCGAGTTCCCCATTCAAATGCATGTAACAGTGAGAAACGCACTGTCTTGGCGAAAGAAAGCGTTTTTGTACAACTTCATATGAATAGCTGTAACTTTTGATAGAAGACTCGGATACACATGTTTATGGCTTTATCTTATAGAACTCAAGGTTCCCGTGCTGGGAAAACAGGTTTTGCAGCTGTTTGAGCTAAGATTTCCAAGTTATTCACATAATGAAAACCTATACTTTGTTTCAGTCGAGTTCCCCATTCAAATGCATGTAACAGTGAGAAACGCACTGTCTTGGCGAAATTAAGCGTTTTTGTACAACTTCATAGAAATAGCTGTAACTTTTGATAGAAGACTCAGACAAACATGTTTATGGCCTTATATTATAGAACTCAAGGTCCCCGTGCTGGGAAAACAGGTTTTGCAGCTGTTTGAGCTAAGATTTCCAAGTTATTCACATAATGAAAACCTATACTTTGTTTCACTCGAGTTCCCCATTCAAATGCATGTAACAGTGAGAAACGCACTGTCTTGGCGAAAGAAAGCGTTTTTGTACAACTTCATATGAATAGCTGTAACTTTTGATAGAAGACTCGGATACACATGTTTATGGCTTTATCTTATAGAACTCAAGGTTCCCGTGCTGGGAAAACAGGTTTTGCAGCTGTTTGAGCTAAGATTTCCAAGTTATTCACATAATGAAAACCTATACTTTGTTTCAGTCGAGTTCCCCATTCAAATGCATGTAACAGTGAGAAACGCACTGTCTTGGCGAAAGAAAGCGTTTTTGTACAACTTCATATGAATAGCTGTAACTTTTGATAGAAGCCTCGGATACACATGTTTATGGCTTTATCTTATAGAACTCAAGGTCTCCGTGCTGGGAAAACAGGTTTTGCAGCTGTTTGAGCTAAGATTTCCAAGTTATTCACATAATGAAAACCTATACTTTGTTTCGGTCGAGTTCCCCATTCAAATGCATGTAACAGTGAGAAACGCAGTCTTGGCGAAAGAAAGCGTTTTTGTACAACTTCATATGAATAGCTGTAACTTTTGATAGAAGCCTCGGATACACATGTTTATGGCTTTATCTTATAGAACTCAAGGTTCCCGTGCTGAGCAAACAGGTTTTGCAGCTGTTTGAGCTAAGATTTCCAAGTTATTCACATAATGAAAACCTATACTTTGTTTCGGTCGAGTTCCCCATTCAAATGCATGTAACAGTGAGAAACGCACTGTCTTGGCGAAAGAAAGCGTTTTTGTACAACTTCATAGAAATAGCTGTAACTTTTGATAGAAGACTCAGACAAACATGTTTATGGCCTTATATTATAGAACTCAAGGTTCCCGTGCTGGGCAAACAGGTTTTGCAGCTGTTTGAGCTAAGATTTCCAAGTTATTCACATAATGAAAACCTATACTTTGTTTCGGTCGAGTTCCCCATTCAAATGCATGTAACAGTGAGAAACGCACTGTCTTGGCGAAAGAAAGCGTTTTTGTACAACTTCATATGAATAGCTGTAACTTTTGATAGAAGCCTCGGATACACATGTGTATGGCTTTATCTTATAGAACTCAAGGTTGCCGTGCTGGGCAAACAGGTTTTGCAGCTGTTTGAGCTAAGATTTCCAAGTTATTCACATAATGAAAACCTATACTTTGTTTCGGTCGAGTTCCCCATTCAAATGCATGTAACAGTGAGAAACGCACTGTCTTGGCGAAAGAAAGCGTTTTTGTACAACTTCATAGAAATAGCTGTAACTTTTGATAGAAGACTCAGACAAACATGTTTATGGCCTTATATTATAGAACTCAAGGTCTCCGTGCTGGGAAAACAGGTTTTGCAGCTGTTTGAGCTAAGATTTCCAAGTTATTCACATAATGAAAACCTATACTTTGTTTCAGTCGAGTTCCCCATTCAAATGCATGTAACAGTGAGAAACGCACTGTCTTGGCGAAATTAAGCGTTTTTGTACAACTTCATAGAAATAGCTGTAACTTTTGATAGAAGACTCAGACAAACATGTTTATGGCCTTATATTATAGAACTCAAGGTCTCCGTGCTGGGAAAACAGGTTTTGCAGCTGTTTGAGCTAAGATTTCCAAGTTATTCACATAATGAAAACCTATACTTTGTTTCGGTCGAGTTCCCCATTCAAATGCATGTAACAGTGAGAAACGCACTGTCTTGGCGAAAGAAAGCGTTTTTGTACAACTTCATAGAAATAGCTGTAACTTTTGATAGAAGCCTCGGATACACATGTTTATGGCTTTATCTTATAGAACTCAAGGTCTCCGTGCTGGGAAAACAGGTTTTGCAGCTGTTTGAGCTAAGATTTCCAAGTTATTCACATAATGAAAACCTATACTTTGTTTCGGTCGAGTTCCCCATTCAAATGCATGTAACAGTGAGAAACGCACTGTCTTGGCGAAAGAAAGCGTTTTTGTACAACTTCATAGAAACAGCTGTAACTTTTGATAGAAGATTCAGACAAACATGTTTATGGCCTTATATTATAGAACTCAAGGTCTCCGTGCTGGGAAAACAGGTTTTGCAGCTGTTTGAGCTAAGATTTCCAAGTTATTCACATAATGAAAACCTATACTTTGTTTCGGTCGAGTTCCCCATTCAAATGCATGTAACAGTGAGAAACGCACTGTCTTGGCGAAAGAAAGCATTTTTGTACAACTTCATAGAAATAGCTGTAACTTTTGATAGAAGACTCAGACAAACATGTTTATGGCCTTATATTATAGAACTCAAGGTCTCCGTGCTGGGAAAACAGGTTTTGCAGCTGTTTGAGCTAAGATTTCCAAGTTATTCACATAATGAAAACCTATACTTTGTTTCGGTCGAGTTCCCCATTCAAATGCATGTAACAGTGAGAAACGCACTGTCTTGGCGAAATTAAGCGTTTTTGTACAACTTCATATGAATAGCTGTAACTTTTGATAGAAGACTCGGATACACATGTTTATGGCTTTATCTTATAGAACTCAAGGTTCCCGTGCTGGGAAAACAGGTTTTGCAGCTGTTTGAGCTAAGATTTCCAAGTTATTCACATAATGAAAACCTATACTTTGTTTCAGTCGAGTTCCCCATTCAAATGCATGTAACAGTGAGAAACGCACTGTCTTGGCGAAATTAAGCGTTTTTGTACAACTTCATAGAAATAGCTGTAACTTTTGATAGAAGACTCAGACAAACATGTTTATGGCCTTATATTATAGAACTCAAGGTCCCCGTGCTGGGAAAACAGGTTTTGCAGCTGTTTGAGCTAAGATTTCCAAATTATTCACATAATGAAAACCTATACTTTGTTTCAGTCGAGTTCCCCATTCAAATGCATGTAACAGTGAGAAACGCACTGTCTTGGCGAAAGAAAGCGTTTTTGTACAACTTCATATGAATAGCTGTAACTTTTGATAGAAGCCTCGGATACACATGTTTATGGCTTTATCTTATAGAACTCAAGGTCTCCGTGCTGGGAAAACAGGTTTTGCAGCTGTTTGAGCTAAGATTTCCAAGTTATTCACATAATGAAAACCTATACTTTGTTTCAGTCGAGTTCCCCATTCAAATGCATGTAACAGTGAGAAACGCACTGTCTTGGCGAAATTAAGCGTTTTTGTACAACTTCATAGAAATAGCTGTAACTTTTGATAGAAGACTCAGACAAACATGTTTATGGCCTTATATTATAGAACTCAAGGTCCCCGTGCTGGGAAAACAGGTTTTGCAGCTGTTTGAGCTAAGATTTCCAAGTTATTCACATAATGAAAACCTATACTTTGTTTCAGTCGAGTTCCCCATTCAAATGCATGTAACAGTGAGAAACGCACTGTCTTGGCGAAAGAAAGCGTTTTTGTACAACTTCATATGAATAGCTGTAACTTTTGATAGAAGCCTCGGATACACATGTTTATGGCTTTATCTTATAGAACTCAAGGTCTCCGTGCTGGGAAAACAGGTTTTGCAGCTGTTTGAGCTAAGATTTCCAAGTTATTCACATAATGAAAACCTATACTTTGTTTCGGTCGAGTTCCCCTTTCAAATGCATGTAACAGTGAGAAACGCACTGTCTTGGCGAAAGAAAGCGTTTTTGTACAACTTCATAGAAATAGCTGTAACTTTTGATAGAAGACTCAGACAAACATGTTTATGGCCTTATATTATAGAACTCAAGGTCTCCGTGCTGGGAAAACAGGTTTTGCAGCTGTTTGAGCTAAGATTTCCAAGTTATTCACATAATGAAAACCTATACTTTGTTTCGGTCGAGTTCCCCATTCAAATGCATGTAACAGTGAGAAACGCACTGTCTTGGCGAAAGAAAGCGTTTTTGTACAACTTCATAGAAATAGCTGTAACTTTTGATAGAAGCCTCGGATACACATGTTTATGGCTTTATCTTATAGAACTCAAGGTCTCCGTGCTGGGAAAACAGGTTTTGCAGCTGTTTGAGCTAAGATTTCCAAGTTATTCACATAATGAAAACCTATACTTTGTTTCGGTCGAGTTCCCCATTCAAATGCATGTAACAGTGAGAAACGCACTGTCTTGGCGAAAGAAAGCGTTTTTGTACAACTTCATAGAAATAGCTGTAACTTTTGATAGAAGACTCAGACAAACATGTTTATGGCCTTATATTATAGAACTCAAGGTCTCCGTGCTGGGAAAACAGGTTTTGCAGCTGTTTGAGCTAAGATTTCCAAGTTATTCACATAATGAAAACCTATACTTTGTTTCGGTCGAGTTCCCCATTCAAATGCATGTAACAGTGAGAAACGCACTGTCTTGGCGAAAGAAAGCGTTTTTGTACAACTTCATAGAAATAGCTGTAACTTTTGATAGAAGACTCAGACAAACATGTTTATGGCCTTATATTATAGAACTCAAGGTCTCCGTGCTGGGAAAACAGGTTTTGCAGCTGTTTGAGCTAAGATTTCCAAGTTATTCACATAATGAAAACCTATACTTTGTTTCGGTCGAGTTCCCCATTCAAATGCATGTAACAGTGAGAAACGCACTGTCTTGGCGAAAGAAAGCGTTTTTGTACAACTTCATAGAAATAGCTGTAACTTTTGATAGAAGACTCAGACAAACATGTTTATGGCCTTATATTATAGAACTCAAGGTCTCCGTGCTGGGAAAACAGGTTTTGCAGCTGTTTGAGCTAAGATTTCCAAGTTATTCACATAATGAAAACCTATACTTTGTTTCGGTCGAGTTCCCCATTCAAATGCATGTAACAGTGAGAAACGCACTGTCTTGGCGAAAGAAAGCGTTTTTGTACAACTTCATATGAATAGCTGTAACTTTTGATAGAAGACTCGGATACACATGTTTATGGCTTTATCTTATAGAACTCAAGGTTCCCGTGCTGGGAAAACAGGTTTTGCAGCTGTTTGAGCTAAGATTTCCAAGTTATTCACATAATGAAAACCTATACTTTGTTTCAGTCGAGTTCCCCATTCAAATGCATGTAACAGTGAGAAACGCACTGTCTTGGCGAAATTAAGCGTTTTTGTACAACTTCATAGAAATAGCTGTAACTTTTGATAGAAGACTCAGACAAACATGTTTATGGCCTTATATTATAGAACTCAAGGTCCCCGTGCTGGGAAAACAGGTTTTGCAGCTGTTTGAGCTAAGATTTCCAAGTTATTCACATAATGAAAACCTATACTTTGTTTCACTCGAGTTCCCCATTCAAATGCATGTAACAGTGAGAAACGCACTGTCTTGGCGAAAGAAAGCGTTTTTGTACAACTTCATATGAATAGCTGTAACTTTTGATAGAAGACTCGGATACACATGTTTATGGCTTTATCTTATAGAACTCAAGGTTCCCGTGCTGGGAAAACAGGTTTTGCAGCTGTTTGAGCTAAGATTTCCAAGTTATTCACATAATGAAAACCTATACTTTGTTTCAGTCGAGTTCCCCATTCAAATGCATGTAACAGTGAGAAACGCACTGTCTTGGCGAAAGAAAGCGTTTTTGTACAACTTCATATGAATAGCTGTAACTTTTGATAGAAGCCTCGGATACACATGTTTATGGCTTTATCTTATAGAACTCAAGGTCTCCGTGCTGGGAAAACAGGTTTTGCAGCTGTTTGAGCTAAGATTTCCAAGTTATTCACATAATGAAAACCTATACTTTGTTTCGGTCGAGTTCCCCATTCAAATGCATGTAACAGTGAGAAACGCACTGTCTTGGCGAAAGAAAGCGTTTTTGTACAACTTCATATGAATAGCTGTAACTTTTGATAGAAGCCTCGGATACACATGTTTATGGCTTTATCTTATAGAACTCAAGGTTCCCGTGCTGAGCAAACAGGTTTTGCAGCTGTTTGAGCTAAGATTTCCAAGTTATTCACATAATGAAAACCTATACTTTGTTTCGGTCGAGTTCCCCATTCAAATGCATGTAACAGTGAGAAACGCACTGTCTTGGCGAAAGAAAGCGTTTTTGTACAACTTCATAGAAATAGCTGTAACTTTTGATAGAAGACTCAGACAAACATGTTTATGGCCTTATATTATAGAACTCAAGGTTCCCGTGCTGGGCAAACAGGTTTTGCAGCTTTTTGAGCTAAGATTTCCAAGTTATTCACATAATGAAAACCTATACTTTGTTTCGGTCGAGTTCCCCATTCAAATGCATGTAACAGTGAGAAACGCACTGTCTTGGCGAAAGAAAGCGTTTTTGTACAACTTCATATGAATAGCTGTAACTTTTGATAGAAGCCTCGGATACACATGTGTATGGCTTTATCTTATAGAACTCAAGGTTGCCGTGCTGGGCAAACAGGTTTTGCAGCTGTTTGAGCTAAGATTTCCAAGTTATTCACATAATGAAAACCTATACTTTGTTTCGGTCGAGTTCCCCATTCAAATGCATGTAACAGTGAGAAACGCACTGTCTTGGCGAAAGAAAGCGTTTTTGTACAACTTCATAGAAATAGCTGTAACTTTTGATAGAAGACTCAGACAAACATGTTTATGGCCTTATATTATAGAACTCAAGGTCTCCGTGCTGGGAAAACAGGTTTTGCAGCTGTTTGAGCTAAGATTTCCAAGTTATTCACATAATGAAAACCTATACTTTGTTTCAGTCGAGTTCCCCATTCAAATGCATGTAACAGTGAGAAACGCACTGTCTTGGCGAAATTAAGCGTTTTTGTACAACTTCATAGAAATAGCTGTAACTTTTGATAGAAGACTCAGACAAACATGTTTATGGCCTTATATTATAGAACTCAAGGTCTCCGTGCTGGGAAAACAGGTTTTGCAGCTGTTTGAGCTAAGATTTCCAAGTTATTCACATAATGAAAACCTATACTTTGTTTCGGTCGAGTTCCCCATTCAAATGCATGTAACAGTGAGAAACGCACTGTCTTGGCGAAAGAAAGCGTTTTTGTACAACTTCATAGAAATAGCTGTAACTTTTGATAGAAGCCTCGGATACACATGTTTATGGCTTTATCTTATAGAACTCAAGGTCTCCGTGCTGGGAAAACAGGTTTTGCAGCTGTTTGAGCTAAGATTTCCAAGTTATTCACATAATGAAAACCTATACTTTGTTTCGGTCGAGTTCCCCATTCAAATGCATGTAACAGTGAGAAACGCACTGTCTTGGCGAAAGAAAGCGTTTTTGTACAACTTCATAGAAATAGCTGTAACTTTTGATAGAAGATTCAGACAAACATGTTTATGGCCTTATATTATAGAACTCAAGGTCTCCGTGCTGGGAAAACAGGTTTTGCAGCTGTTTGAGCTAAGATTTCCAAGTTATTCACATAATGAAAACCTATACTTTGTTTCGGTCGAGTTCCCCATTCAAATGCATGTAACAGTGAGAAACGCACTGTCTTGGCGAAAGAAAGCGTTTTTGTACAACTTCATAGAAATAGCTGTAACTTTTGATAGAAGACTCAGACAAACATGTTTATGGCCTTATATTATAGAACTCAAGGTCTCCGTGCTGGGAAAACAGGTTTTGCAGCTGTTTGAGCTAAGATTTCCAAGTTATTCACATAATGAAAACCTATACTTTGTTTCGGTCGAGTTCCCCATTCAAATGCATGTAACAGTGAGAAACGCAGTGTCTTGGCGAAAGAAAGCGTTTTTGTACAACTTCATAGAAATAGCTGTAACTTTTGATAGAAGACTCAGACAAACATGTTTATGGCCTTATATTATAGAACTCAAGGTCTCCGTGCTGGGAAAACAGGTTTTGCAGCTGTTTGAGCTAAGATTTCCAAGTTATTCACATAATGAAAACCTATACTTTGTTTCGGTCGAGTTCCCCATTCAAATGCATGTAACAGTGAGAAACGCACTGTCTTGGCGAAAGAAAGCGTTTTTGTACAACTTCATATGAATAGCTGTAACTTTTGATAGAAGACTCGGATACACATGTTTATGGCTTTATCTTATAGAACTCAAGGTTCCCGTGCTGGGAAAACAGGTTTTGCAGCTGTTTGAGCTAAGATTTCCAAGTTATTCACATAATGAAAACCTATACTTTGTTTCAGTCGAGTTCCCCATTCAAATGCATGTAACAGTGAGAAACGCAGTGTCTTGGCGAAAGAAAGCGTTTTTGTACAACTTCATAGAAATAGCTGTAACTTTTGATAGAAGACTCAGACAAACATGTTTATGGCCTTATATTATAGAACTCAAGGTCTCCGTGCTGGGAAAACAGGTTTTGCAGCTGTTTGAGCTAAGATTTCCAAGTTATTCACATAATGAAAACCTATACTTTGTTTCGGTCGAGTTCCCCATTCAAATGCATGTAACAGTGAGAAACGCAGTGTCTTGGCGAAAGAAAGCGTTTTTGTACAACTTCATAGAAATAGCTGTAACTTTTGATAGAAGACTCAGACAAACATGTTTATGGCCTTATATTATAGAACTCAAGGTCTCCGTGCTGGGAAAACAGGTTTTGCAGCTGTTTGAGCTAAGATTTCCAAGTTATTCACATAATGAAAACCTATACTTTGTTTCGGTCGAGTTCCCCATTCAAATGCATGTAACAGTGAGAAACGCAGTGTCTTGGCGAAAGAAAGCGTTTTTGTACAACTTCATAGAAATAGCTGTAACTTTTGATAGAAGACTCAGACAAACATGTTTATGGCCTTATATTATAGAACTCAAGGTCTCCGTGCTGGGAAAACAGGTTTTGCAGCTGTTTGAGCTAAGATTTCCAAGTTATTCACATAATGAAAACCTATACTTTGTTTCGGTCGAGTTCCCCATTCAAATGCATGTAACAGTGAGAAACGCACTGTCTTGGCGAAAGAAAGCGTTTTTGTACAACTTCATATGAATAGCTGTAACTTTTGATAGAAGACTCGGATACACATGTTTATGGCTTTATCTTATAGAACTCAAGGTTCCCGTGCTGGGAAAACAGGTTTTGCAGCTGTTTGAGCTAAGATTTCCAAGTTATTCACATAATGAAAACCTATACTTTGTTTCAGTCGAGTTCCCCATTCAAATGCATGTAACAGTGAGAAACGCACTGTCTTGGCGAAATTAAGCGTTTTTGTACAACTTCATAGAAATAGCTGTAACTTTTGATAGAAGACTCAGACAAACATGTTTATGGCCTTATATTATAGAACTCAAGGTCCCCGTGCTGGGAAAACAGGTTTTGCAGCTGTTTGAGCTAAGATTTCCAAATTATTCACATAATGAAAACCTATACTTTGTTTCAGTCGAGTTCCCCATTCAAATGCATGTAACAGTGAGAAACGCACTGTCTTGGCGAAAGAAAGCGTTTTTGTACAACTTCATATGAATAGCTGTAACTTTTGATAGAAGCCTCGGATACACATGTTTATGGCTTTATCTTATAGAACTCAAGGTCTCCGTGCTGGGAAAACAGGTTTTGCAGCTGTTTGAGCTAAGATTTCCAAGTTATTCACATAATGAAAACCTATACTTTGTTTCAGTCGAGTTCCCCATTCAAATGCATGTAACAGTGAGAAACGCACTGTCTTGGCGAAATTAAGCGTTTTTGTACAACTTCATAGAAATAGCTGTAACTTTTGATAGAAGACTCAGACAAACATGTTTATGGCCTTATATTATAGAACTCAAGGTCCCCGTGCTGGGAAAACAGGTTTTGCAGCTGTTTGAGCTAAGATTTCCAAGTTATTCACATAATGAAAACCTATACTTTGTTTCAGTCGAGTTCCCCATTCAAATGCATGTAACAGTGAGAAACGCACTGTCTTGGCGAAAGAAAGCGTTTTTGTACAACTTCATATGAATAGCTGTAACTTTTGATAGAAGCCTCGGATACACATGTTTATGGCTTTATCTTATAGAACTCAAGGTCTCCGTGCTGGGAAAACAGGTTTTGCAGCTGTTTGAGCTAAGATTTCCAAGTTATTCACATAATGAAAACCTATACTTTGTTTCGGTCGAGTTCCCCTTTCAAATGCATGTAACAGTGAGAAACGCACTGTCTTGGCGAAAGAAAGCGTTTTTGTACAACTTCATAGAAATAGCTGTAACTTTTGATAGAAGACTCAGACAAACATGTTTATGGCCTTATATTATAGAACTCAAGGTCTCCGTGCTGGGAAAACAGGTTTTGCAGCTGTTTGAGCTAAGATTTCCAAGTTATTCACATAATGAAAACCTATACTTTGTTTCGGTCGAGTTCCCCATTCAAATGCATGTAACAGTGAGAAACGCACTGTCTTGGCGAAAGAAAGCGTTTTTGTACAACTTCATAGAAATAGCTGTAACTTTTGATAGAAGCCTCGGATACACATGTTTATGGCTTTATCTTATAGAACTCAAGGTCTCCGTGCTGGGAAAACAGGTTTTGCAGCTGTTTGAGCTAAGATTTCCAAGTTATTCACATAATGAAAACCTATACTTTGTTTCGGTCGAGTTCCCCATTCAAATGCATGTAACAGTGAGAAACGCACTGTCTTGGCGAAAGAAAGCGTTTTTGTACAACTTCATAGAAATAGCTGTAACTTTTGATAGAAGACTCAGACAAACATGTTTATGGCCTTATATTATAGAACTCAAGGTCTCCGTGCTGGGAAAACAGGTTTTGCAGCTGTTTGAGCTAAGATTTCCAAGTTATTCACATAATGAAAACCTATACTTTGTTTCGGTCGAGTTCCCCATTCAAATGCATGTAACAGTGAGAAACGCACTGTCTTGGCGAAAGAAAGCGTTTTTGTACAACTTCATAGAAATAGCTGTAACTTTTGATAGAAGACTCAGACAAACATGTTTATGGCCTTATATTATAGAACTCAAGGTCTCCGTGCTGGGAAAACAGGTTTTGCAGCTGTTTGAGCTAAGATTTCCAAGTTATTCACATAATGAAAACCTATACTTTGTTTCGGTCGAGTTCCCCATTCAAATGCATGTAACAGTGAGAAACGCAGTGTCTTGGCGAAAGAAAGCGTTTTTGTACAACTTCATAGAAATAGCTGTAACTTTTGATAGAAGACTCAGACAAACATGTTTATGGCCTTATATTATAGAACTCAAGGTCTCCGTGCTGGGAAAACAGGTTTTGCAGCTGTTTGAGCTAAGATTTCCAAGTTATTCACATAATGAAAACCTATACTTTGTTTCGGTCGAGTTCCCCATTCAAATGCATGTAACAGTGAGAAACGCACTGTCTTGGCGAAAGAAAGCGTTTTTGTACAACTTCATATGAATAGCTGTAACTTTTGATAGAAGACTCGGATACACATGTTTATGGCTTTATCTTATAGAACTCAAGGTTCCCGTGCTGGGAAAACAGGTTTTGCAGCTGTTTGAGCTAAGATTTCCAAGTTATTCACATAATGAAAACCTATACTTTGTTTCAGTCGAGTTCCCCATTCAAATGCATGTAACAGTGAGAAACGCACTGTCTTGGCGAAATTAAGCGTTTTTGTACAACTTCATAGAAATAGCTGTAACTTTTGATAGAAGACTCAGACAAACATGTTTATGGCCTTATATTATAGAACTCAAGGTCCCCGTGCTGGGAAAACAGGTTTTGCAGCTGTTTGAGCTAAGATTTCCAAGTTATTCACATAATGAAAACCTATACTTTGTTTCACTCGAGTTCCCCATTCAAATGCATGTAACAGTGAGAAACGCACTGTCTTGGCGAAAGAAAGCGTTTTTGTACAACTTCATATGAATAGCTGTAACTTTTGATAGAAGACTCGGATACACATGTTTATGGCTTTATCTTATAGAACTCAAGGTTCCCGTGCTGGGAAAACAGGTTTTGCAGCTGTTTGAGCTAAGATTTCCAAGTTATTCACATAATGAAAACCTATACTTTGTTTCAGTCGAGTTCCCCATTCAAATGCATGTAACAGTGAGAAACGCACTGTCTTGGCGAAAGAAAGCGTTTTTGTACAACTTCATATGAATAGCTGTAACTTTTGATAGAAGCCTCGGATACACATGTTTATGGCTTTATCTTATAGAACTCAAGGTCTCCGTGCTGGGAAAACAGGTTTTGCAGCTGTTTGAGCTAAGATTTCCAAGTTATTCACATAATGAAAACCTATACTTTGTTTCGGTCGAGTTCCCCATTCAAATGCATGTAACAGTGAGAAACGCACTGTCTTGGCGAAAGAAAGCGTTTTTGTACAACTTCATATGAATAGCTGTAACTTTTGATAGAAGCCTCGGATACACATGTTTATGGCTTTATCTTATAGAACTCAAGGTTCCCGTGCTGAGCAAACAGGTTTTGCAGCTGTTTGAGCTAAGATTTCCAAGTTATTCACATAATGAAAACCTATACTTTGTTTCGGTCGAGTTCCCCATTCAAATGCATGTAACAGTGAGAAACGCACTGTCTTGGCGAAAGAAAGCGTTTTTGTACAACTTCATAGAAATAGCTGTAACTTTTGATAGAAGACTCAGACAAACATGTTTATGGCCTTATATTATAGAACTCAAGGTTCCCGTGCTGGGCAAACAGGTTTTGCAGCTGTTTGAGCTAAGATTTCCAAGTTATTCACATAATGAAAACCTATACTTTGTTTCGGTCGAGTTCCCCATTCAAATGCATGTAACAGTGAGAAACGCACTGTCTTGGCGAAAGAAAGCGTTTTTGTACAACTTCATATGAATAGCTGTAACTTTTGATAGAAGCCTCGGATACACATGTGTATGGCTTTATCTTATAGAACTCAAGGTTGCCGTGCTGGGCAAACAGGTTTTGCAGCTGTTTGAGCTAAGATTTCCAAGTTATTCACATAATGAAAACCTATACTTTGTTTCGGTCGAGTTCCCCATTCAAATGCATGTAACAGTGAGAAACGCACTGTCTTGGCGAAAGAAAGCGTTTTTGTACAACTTCATAGAAATAGCTGTAACTTTTGATAGAAGACTCAGACAAACATGTTTATGGCCTTATATTATAGAACTCAAGGTCTCCGTGCTGGGAAAACAGGTTTTGCAGCTGTTTGAGCTAAGATTTCCAAGTTATTCACATAATGAAAACCTATACTTTGTTTCAGTCGAGTTCCCCATTCAAATGCATGTAACAGTGAGAAACGCACTGTCTTGGCGAAATTAAGCGTTTTTGTACAACTTCATAGAAATAGCTGTAACTTTTGATAGAAGACTCAGACAAACATGTTTATGGCCTTATATTATAGAACTCAAGGTCTCCGTGCTGGGAAAACAGGTTTTGCAGCTGTTTGAGCTAAGATTTCCAAGTTATTCACATAATGAAAACCTATACTTTGTTTCGGTCGAGTTCCCCATTCAAATGCATGTAACAGTGAGAAACGCACTGTCTTGGCGAAAGAAAGCGTTTTTGTACAACTTCATAGAAATAGCTGTAACTTTTGATAGAAGCCTCGGATACACATGTTTATGGCTTTATCTTATAGAACTCAAGGTCTCCGTGCTGGGAAAACAGGTTTTGCAGCTGTTTGAGCTAAGATTTCCAAGTTATTCACATAATGAAAACCTATACTTTGTTTCGGTCGAGTTCCCCATTCAAATGCATGTAACAGTGAGAAACGCACTGTCTTGGCGAAAGAAAGCGTTTTTGTACAACTTCATAGAAATAGCTGTAACTTTTGATAGAAGATTCAGACAAACATGTTTATGGCCTTATATTATAGAACTCAAGGTCTCCGTGCTGGGAAAACAGGTTTTGCAGCTGTTTGAGCTAAGATTTCCAAGTTATTCACATAATGAAAACCTATACTTTGTTTCGGTCGAGTTCCCCATTCAAATGCATGTAACAGTGAGAAACGCACTGTCTTGGCGAAAGAAAGCGTTTTTGTACAACTTCATAGAAATAGCTGTAACTTTTGATAGAAGACTCAGACAAACATGTTTATGGCCTTATATTATAGAACTCAAGGTCTCCGTGCTGGGAAAACAGGTTTTGCAGCTGTTTGAGCTAAGATTTCCAAGTTATTCACATAATGAAAACCTATACTTTGTTTCGGTCGAGTTCCCCATTCAAATGCATGTAACAGTGAGAAACGCAGTGTCTTGGCGAAAGAAAGCGTTTTTGTACAACTTCATAGAAATAGCTGTAACTTTTGATAGAAGACTCAGACAAACATGTTTATGGCCTTATATTATAGAACTCAAGGTCTCCGTGCTGGGAAAACAGGTTTTGCAGCTGTTTGAGCTAAGATTTCCAAGTTATTCACATAATGAAAACCTATACTTTGTTTCGGTCGAGTTCCCCATTCAAATGCATGTAACAGTGAGAAACGCACTGTCTTGGCGAAAGAAAGCGTTTTTGTACAACTTCATATGAATAGCTGTAACTTTTGATAGAAGACTCGGATACACATGTTTATGGCTTTATCTTATAGAACTCAAGGTTCCCGTGCTGGGAAAACAGGTTTTGCAGCTGTTTGAGCTAAGATTTCCAAGTTATTCACATAATGAAAACCTATACTTTGTTTCAGTCGAGTTCCCCATTCAAATGCATGTAACAGTGAGAAACGCAGTGTCTTGGCGAAAGAAAGCGTTTTTGTACAACTTCATAGAAATAGCTGTAACTTTTGATAGAAGACTCAGACAAACATGTTTATGGCCTTATATTATAGAACTCAAGGTCTCCGTGCTGGGAAAACAGGTTTTGCAGCTGTTTGAGCTAAGATTTCCAAGTTATTCACATAATGAAAACCTATACTTTGTTTCGGTCGAGTTCCCCATTCAAATGCATGTAACAGTGAGAAACGCAGTGTCTTGGCGAAAGAAAGCGTTTTTGTACAACTTCATAGAAATAGCTGTAACTTTTGATAGAAGACTCAGACAAACATGTTTATGGCCTTATATTATAGAACTCAAGGTCTCCGTGCTGGGAAAACAGGTTTTGCAGCTGTTTGAGCTAAGATTTCCAAGTTATTCACATAATGAAAACCTATACTTTGTTTCGGTCGAGTTCCCCATTCAAATGCATGTAACAGTGAGAAACGCAGTGTCTTGGCGAAAGAAAGCGTTTTTGTACAACTTCATAGAAATAGCTGTAACTTTTGATAGAAGACTCAGACAAACATGTTTATGGCCTTATATTATAGAACTCAAGGTCTCCGTGCTGGGAAAACAGGTTTTGCAGCTGTTTGAGCTAAGATTTCCAAGTTATTCACATAATGAAAACCTATACTTTGTTTCGGTCGAGTTCCCCATTCAAATGCATGTAACAGTGAGAAACGCACTGTCTTGGCGAAAGAAAGCGTTTTTGTACAACTTCATATGAATAGCTGTAACTTTTGATAGAAGACTCGGATACACATGTTTATGGCTTTATCTTATAGAACTCAAGGTTCCCGTGCTGGGAAAACAGGTTTTGCAGCTGTTTGAGCTAAGATTTCCAAGTTATTCACATAATGAAAACCTATACTTTGTTTCAGTCGAGTTCCCCATTCAAATGCATGTAACAGTGAGAAACGCACTGTCTTGGCGAAATTAAGCGTTTTTGTACAACTTCATAGAAATAGCTGTAACTTTTGATAGAAGACTCAGACAAACATGTTTATGGCCTTATATTATAGAACTCAAGGTCCCCGTGCTGGGAAAACAGGTTTTGCAGCTGTTTGAGCTAAGATTTCCAAGTTATTCACATAATGAAAACCTATACTTTGTTTCAGTCGAGTTCCCCATTCAAATGCATGTAACAGTGAGAAACGCACTGTCTTGGCGAAAGAAAGCGTTTTTGTACAACTTCATATGAATAGCTGTAACTTTTGATAGAAGACTCGGATACACATGTTTATGGCTTTATCTTATAGAACTCAAGGTTCCCGTGCTGGGAAAACAGGTTTTGCAGCTGTTTGAGCTAAGATTTCCAAGTTATTCACATAATGAAAACCTATACTTTGTTTCAGTCGAGTTCCCCATTCAAATGCATGTAACAGTGAGAAACGCACTGTCTTGGCGAAAGAAAGCGTTTTTGTACAACTTCATATGAATAGCTGTAACTTTTGATAGAAGCCTCGGATACACATGTTTATGGCTTTATCTTATAGAACTCAAGGTCTCCGTGCTGGGAAAACAGGTTTTGCAGCTGTTTGAGCTAAGATTTCCAAGTTATTCACATAATGAAAACCTATACTTTGTTTCGGTCGAGTTCCCCATTCAAATGCATGTAACAGTGAGAAACGCACTGTCTTGGCGAAAGAAAGCGTTTTTGTACAACTTCATATGAATAGCTGTAACTTTTGATAGAAGCCTCGGATACACATGTTTATGGCTTTATCTTATAGAACTCAAGGTCTCCGTGCTGGGAAAACAGGTTTTGCAGCTGTTTGAGCTAAGATTTCCAAGTTATTCACATAATGAAAACCTATACTTTGTTTCGGTCGAGTTCCCCTTTCAAATGCATGTAACAGTGAGAAACGCACTGTCTTGGCGAAAGAAAGCGTTTTTGTACAACTTCATAGAAATAGCTGTAACTTTTGATAGAAGACTCAGACAAACATGTTTATGGCCTTATATTATAGAACTCAAGGTCTCCGTGCTGGGAAAACAGGTTTTGCAGCTGTTTGAGCTAAGATTTCCAAGTTATTCACATAATGAAAACCTATACTTTGTTTCGGTCGAGTTCCCCATTCAAATGCATGTAACAGTGAGAAACGCACTGTCTTGGCGAAAGAAAGCGTTTTTGTACAACTTCATAGAAATAGCTGTAACTTTTGATAGAAGCCTCGGATACACATGTTTATGGCTTTATCTTATAGAACTCAAGGTCTCCGTGCTGGGAAAACAGGTTTTGCAGCTGTTTGAGCTAAGATTTCCAAGTTATTCACATAATGAAAACCTATACTTTGTTTCGGTCGAGTTCCCCATTCAAATGCATGTAACAGTGAGAAACGCACTGTCTTGGCGAAAGAAAGCGTTTTTGTACAACTTCATAGAAATAGCTGTAACTTTTGATAGAAGACTCAGACAAACATGTTTATGGCCTTATATTATAGAACTCAAGGTCTCCGTGCTGGGAAAACAGGTTTTGCAGCTGTTTGAGCTAAGATTTCCAAGTTATTCACATAATGAAAACCTATACTTTGTTTCGGTCGAGTTCCCCATTCAAATGCATGTAACAGTGAGAAACGCACTGTCTTGGCGAAAGAAAGCGTTTTTGTACAACTTCATAGAAATAGCTGTAACTTTTGATAGAAGACTCAGACAAACATGTTTATGGCCTTATATTATAGAACTCAAGGTCTCCGTGCTGGGAAAACAGGTTTTGCAGCTGTTTGAGCTAAGATTTCCAAGTTATTTACATAATGAAAACCTATACTTTGTTTCGGTCGAGTTCCCCATTCAAATGCATGTAACAGTGAGAAACGCAGTGTCTTGGCGAAATTAAGCGTTTTTGTACAACTTCATAGAAATAGCTGTAACTTTTGATAGAAGACTCAGACAAACATGTTTATGGCCTTATATTATAGAACTCAAGGTCTCCGTGCTGGGAAAACAGGTTTTGCAGCTGTTTGAGCTAAGATTTCCAAGTTATTCACATAATGAAAACCTATACTTTGTTTCGGTCGAGTTCCCCATTCAAATGCATGTAACAGTGAGAAACGCACTGTCTTGGCGAAAGAAAGCGTTTTTGTACAACTTCATATGAATAGCTGTAACTTTTGATAGAAGACTCGGATACACATGTTTATGGCTTTATCTTATAGAACTCAAGGTTCCCGTGCTGGGAAAACAGGTTTTGCAGCTGTTTGAGCTAAGATTTCCAAGTTATTCACATAATGAAAACCTATACTTTGTTTCAGTCGAGTTCCCCATTCAAATGCATGTAACAGTGAGAAACGCACTGTCTTGGCGAAATTAAGCGTTTTTGTACAACTTCATAGAAATAGCTGTAACTTTTGATAGAAGACTCAGACAAACATGTTTATGGCCTTATATTATAGAACTCAAGGTCCCCGTGCTGGGAAAACAGGTTTTGCAGCTGTTTGAGCTAAGATTTCCAAGTTATTCACATAATGAAAACCTATACTTTGTTTCACTCGAGTTCCCCATTCAAATGCATGTAACAGTGAGAAACGCACTGTCTTGGCGAAAGAAAGCGTTTTTGTACAACTTCATATGAATAGCTGTAACTTTTGATAGAAGACTCGGATACACATGTTTATGGCTTTATCTTATAGAACTCAAGGTTCCCGTGCTGGGAAAACAGGTTTTGCAGCTGTTTGAGCTAAGATTTCCAAGTTATTCACATAATGAAAACCTATACTTTGTTTCAGTCGAGTTCCCCATTCAAATGCATGTAACAGTGAGAAACGCACTGTCTTGGCGAAAGAAAGCGTTTTTGTACAACTTCATATGAATAGCTGTAACTTTTGATAGAAGCCTCGGATACACATGTTTATGGCTTTATCTTATAGAACTCAAGGTCTCCGTGCTGGGAAAACAGGTTTTGCAGCTGTTTGAGCTAAGATTTCCAAGTTATTCACATAATGAAAACCTATACTTTGTTTCGGTCGAGTTCCCCATTCAAATGCATGTAACAGTGAGAAACGCACTGTCTTGGCGAAAGAAAGCGTTTTTGTACAACTTCATATGAATAGCTGTAACTTTTGATAGAAGCCTCGGATACACATGTTTATGGCTTTATCTTATAGAACTCAAGGTTCCCGTGCTGAGCAAACAGGTTTTGCAGCTGTTTGAGCTAAGATTTCCAAGTTATTCACATAATGAAAACCTATACTTTGTTTCGGTCGAGTTCCCCATTCAAATGCATGTAACAGTGAGAAACGCACTGTCTTGGCGAAAGAAAGCGTTTTTGTACAACTTCATAGAAATAGCTGTAACTTTTGATAGAAGACTCAGACAAACATGTTTATGGCCTTATATTATAGAACTCAAGGTTCCCGTGCTGGGCAAACAGGTTTTGCAGCTGTTTGAGCTAAGATTTCCAAGTTATTCACATAATGAAAACCTATACTTTGTTTCGGTCGAGTTCCCCATTCAAATGCATGTAACAGTGAGAAACGCACTGTCTTGGCGAAAGAAAGCGTTTTTGTACAACTTCATATGAATAGCTGTAACTTTTGATAGAAGCCTCGGATACACATGTGTATGGCTTTATCTTATAGAACTCAAGGTTGCCGTGCTGGGCAAACAGGTTTTGCAGCTGTTTGAGCTAAGATTTCCAAGTTATTCACATAATGAAAACCTATACTTTGTTTCGGTCGAGTTCCCCATTCAAATGCATGTAACAGTGAGAAACGCACTGTCTTGGCGAAAGAAAGCGTTTTTGTACAACTTCATAGAAATAGCTGTAACTTTTGATAGAAGACTCAGACAAACATGTTTATGGCCTTATATTATAGAACTCAAGGTCTCCGTGCTGGGAAAACAGGTTTTGCAGCTGTTTGAGCTAAGATTTCCAAGTTATTCACATAATGAAAACCTATACTTTGTTTCAGTCGAGTTCCCCATTCAAATGCATGTAACAGTGAGAAACGCACTGTCTTGGCGAAATTAAGCGTTTTTGTACAACTTCATAGAAATAGCTGTAACTTTTGATAGAAGACTCAGACAAACATGTTTATGGCCTTATATTATAGAACTCAAGGTCTCCGTGCTGGGAAAACAGGTTTTGCAGCTGTTTGAGCTAAGATTTCCAAGTTATTCACATAATGAAAACCTATACTTTGTTTCGGTCGAGTTCCCCATTCAAATGCATGTAACAGTGAGAAACGCACTGTCTTGGCGAAAGAAAGCGTTTTTGTACAACTTCATAGAAATAGCTGTAACTTTTGATAGAAGACTCAGACAAACATGTTTATGGCCTTATATTATAGAACTCAAGGTTCCCGTGCTGGGCAAACAGGTTTTGCAGCTGTTTGAGCTAAGATTTCCAAGTTATTCACATAATGAAAACCTATACTTTGTTTCGGTCGAGTTCCCCATTCAAATGCATGTAACAGTGAGAAACGCACTGTCTTGGCGAAAGAAAGCGTTTTTGTACAACTTCATATGAATAGCTGTAACTTTTGATAGAAGCCTCGGATACACATGTGTATGGCTTTATCTTATAGAACTCAAGGTTGCCGTGCTGGGCAAACAGGTTTTGCAGCTGTTTGAGCTAAGATTTCCAAGTTATTCACATAATGAAAACCTATACTTTGTTTCGGTCGAGTTCCCCATTCAAATGCATGTAACAGTGAGAAACGCACTGTCTTGGCGAAAGAAAGCGTTTTTGTACAACTTCATAGAAATAGCTGTAACTTTTGATAGAAGACTCAGACAAACATGTTTATGGCCTTATATTATAGAACTCAAGGTCTCCGTGCTGGGAAAACAGGTTTTGCAGCTGTTTGAGCTAAGATTTCCAAGTTATTCACATAATGAAAACCTATACTTTGTTTCAGTCGAGTTCCCCATTCAAATGCATGTAACAGTGAGAAACGCACTGTCTTGGCGAAATTAAGCGTTTTTGTACAACTTCATAGAAATAGCTGTAACTTTTGATAGAAGACTCAGACAAACATGTTTATGGCCTTATATTATAGAACTCAAGGTCTCCGTGCTGGGAAAACAGGTTTTGCAGCTGTTTGAGCTAAGATTTCCAAGTTATTCACATAATGAAAACCTATACTTTGTTTCGGTCGAGTTCCCCATTCAAATGCATGTAACAGTGAGAAACGCACTGTCTTGGCGAAAGAAAGCGTTTTTGTACAACTTCATAGAAATAGCTGTAACTTTTGATAGAAGATTCAGACAAACATGTTTATGGCCTTATATTATAGAACTCAAGGTCTCCGTGCTGGGAAAACAGGTTTTGCAGCTGTTTGAGCTAAGATTTCCAAGTTATTCACATAATGAAAACCTATACTTTGTTTCGGTCGAGTTCCCCATTCAAATGCATGTAACAGTGAGAAACGCACTGTCTTGGCGAAAGAAAGCGTTTTTGTACAACTTCATAGAAATAGCTGTAACTTTTGATAGAAGACTCAGACAAACATGTTTATGGCCTTATATTATAGAACTCAAGGTTCCCGTGCTGGGCAAACAGGTTTTGCAGCTGTTTGAGCTAAGATTTCCAAGTTATTCACATAATGAAAACCTATACTTTGTTTCGGTCGAGTTCCCCATTCAAATGCATGTAACAGTGAGAAACGCACTGTCTTGGCGAAAGAAAGCGTTTTTGTACAACTTCATATGAATAGCTGTAACTTTTGATAGAAGCCTCGGATACACATGTGTATGGCTTTATCTTATAGAACTCAAGGTTGCCGTGCTGGGCAAACAGGTTTTGCAGCTGTTTGAGCTAAGATTTCCAAGTTATTCACATAATGAAAACCTATACTTTGTTTCGGTCGAGTTCCCCATTCAAATGCATGTAACAGTGAGAAACGCACTGTCTTGGCGAAAGAAAGCGTTTTTGTACAACTTCATAGAAATAGCTGTAACTTTTGATAGAAGACTCAGACAAACATGTTTATGGCCTTATATTATAGAACTCAAGGTCTCCGTGCTGGGAAAACAGGTTTTGCAGCTGTTTGAGCTAAGATTTCCAAGTTATTCACATAATGAAAACCTATACTTTGTTTCAGTCGAGTTCCCCATTCAAATGCATGTAACAGTGAGAAACGCACTGTCTTGGCGAAATTAAGCGTTTTTGTACAACTTCATAGAAATAGCTGTAACTTTTGATAGAAGACTCAGACAAACATGTTTATGGCCTTATATTATAGAACTCAAGGTCTCCGTGCTGGGAAAACAGGTTTTGCAGCTGTTTGAGCTAAGATTTCCAAGTTATTCACATAATGAAAACCTATACTTTGTTTCGGTCGAGTTCCCCATTCAAATGCATGTAACAGTGAGAAACGCACTGTCTTGGCGAAAGAAAGCGTTTTTGTACAACTTCATAGAAATAGCTGTAACTTTTGATAGAAGACTCAGACAAACATGTTTATGGCCTTATATTATAGAACTCAAGGTTCCCGTGCTGGGCAAACAGGTTTTGCAGCTGTTTGAGCTAAGATTTCCAAGTTATTCACATAATGAAAACCTATACTTTGTTTCGGTCGAGTTCCCCATTCAAATGCATGTAACAGTGAGAAACGCACTGTCTTGGCGAAAGAAAGCGTTTTTGTACAACTTCATATGAATAGCTGTAACTTTTGATAGAAGCCTCGGATACACATGTGTATGGCTTTATCTTATAGAACTCAAGGTTGCCGTGCTGGGCAAACAGGTTTTGCAGCTGTTTGAGCTAAGATTTCCAAGTTATTCACATAATGAAAACCTATACTTTGTTTCGGTCGAGTTCCCCATTCAAATGCATGTAACAGTGAGAAACGCACTGTCTTGGCGAAAGAAAGCGTTTTTGTACAACTTCATAGAAATAGCTGTAACTTTTGATAGAAGACTCAGACAAACATGTTTATGGCCTTATATTATAGAACTCAAGGTCTCCGTGCTGGGAAAACAGGTTTTGCAGCTGTTTGAGCTAAGATTTCCAAGTTATTCACATAATGAAAACCTATACTTTGTTTCAGTCGAGTTCCCCATTCAAATGCATGTAACAGTGAGAAACGCACTGTCTTGGCGAAATTAAGCGTTTTTGTACAACTTCATAGAAATAGCTGTAACTTTTGATAGAAGACTCAGACAAACATGTTTATGGCCTTATATTATAGAACTCAAGGTCTCCGTGCTGGGAAAACAGGTTTTGCAGCTGTTTGAGCTAAGATTTCCAAGTTATTCACATAATGAAAACCTATACTTTGTTTCGGTCGAGTTCCCCATTCAAATGCATGTAACAGTGAGAAACGCACTGTCTTGGCGAAAGAAAGCGTTTTTGTACAACTTCATAGAAATAGCTGTAACTTTTGATAGAAGATTCAGACAAACATGTTTATGGCCTTATATTATAGAACTCAAGGTCTCCGTGCTGGGAAAACAGGTTTTGCAGCTGTTTGAGCTAAGATTTCCAAGTTATTCACATAATGAAAACCTATACTTTGTTTCGGTCGAGTTCCCCATTCAAATGCATGTAACAGTGAGAAACGCACTGTCTTGGCGAAAGAAAGCGTTTTTGTACAACTTCATAGAAATAGCTGTAACTTTTGATAGAAGACTCAGACAAACATGTTTATGGCCTTATATTATAGAACTCAAGGTCTCCGTGCTGGGAAAACAGGTTTTGCAGCTGTTTGAGCTAAGATTTCCAAGTTATTCACATAATGAAAACCTATACTTTGTTTCGGTCGAGTTCCCCATTCAAATGCATGTAACAGTGAGAAACGCAGTGTCTTGGCGAAAGAAAGCGTTTTTGTACAACTTCATAGAAATAGCTGTAACTTTTGATAGAAGACTCAGACAAACATGTTTATGGCCTTATATTATAGAACTCAAGGTCTCCGTGCTGGGAAAACAGGTTTTGCAGCTGTTTGAGCTAAGATTTCCAAGTTATTCACATAATGAAAACCTATACTTTGTTTCGGTCGAGTTCCCCATTCAAATGCATGTAACAGTGAGAAACGCACTGTCTTGGCGAAAGAAAGCGTTTTTGTACAACTTCATATGAATAGCTGTAACTTTTGATAGAAGACTCGGATACACATGTTTATGGCTTTATCTTATAGAACTCAAGGTTCCCGTGCTGGGAAAACAGGTTTTGCAGCTGTTTGAGCTAAGATTTCCAAGTTATTCACATAATGAAAACCTATACTTTGTTTCAGTCGAGTTCCCCATTCAAATGCATGTAACAGTGAGAAACGCACTGTCTTGGCGAAATTAAGCGTTTTTGTACAACTTCATAGAAATAGCTGTAACTTTTGATAGAAGACTCAGACAAACATGTTTATGGCCTTATATTATAGAACTCAAGGTCCCCGTGCTGGGAAAACAGGTTTTGCAGCTGTTTGAGCTAAGATTTCCAAGTTATTCACATAATGAAAACCTATACTTTGTTTCAGTCGAGTTCCCCATTCAAATGCATGTAACAGTGAGAAACGCACTGTCTTGGCGAAAGAAAGCGTTTTTGTACAACTTCATATGAATAGCTGTAACTTTTGATAGAAGACTCGGATACACATGTTTATGGCTTTATCTTATAGAACTCAAGGTTCCCGTGCTGGGAAAACAGGTTTTGCAGCTGTTTGAGCTAAGATTTCCAAGTTATTCACATAATGAAAACCTATACTTTGTTTCAGTCGAGTTCCCCATTCAAATGCATGTAACAGTGAGAAACGCACTGTCTTGGCGAAAGAAAGCGTTTTTGTACAACTTCATATGAATAGCTGTAACTTTTGATAGAAGCCTCGGATACACATGTTTATGGCTTTATCTTATAGAACTCAAGGTCTCCGTGCTGGGAAAACAGGTTTTGCAGCTGTTTGAGCTAAGATTTCCAAGTTATTCACATAATGAAAACCTATACTTTGTTTCGGTCGAGTTCCCCATTCAAATGCATGTAACAGTGAGAAACGCACTGTCTTGGCGAAAGAAAGCGTTTTTGTACAACTTCATAGAAATAGCTGTAACTTTTGATAGAAGACTCAGACAAACATGTTTATGGCCTTATATTATAGAACTCAAGGTCTCCGTGCTGGGAAAACAGGTTTTGCAGCTGTTTGAGCTAAGATTTCCAAGTTATTCACATAATGAAAACCTATACTTTGTTTCAGTCGAGTTCCCCATTCAAATGCATGTAACAGTGAGAAACGCACTGTCTTGGCGAAATTAAGCGTTTTTGTACAACTTCATAGAAATAGCTGTAACTTTTGATAGAAGACTCAGACAAACATGTTTATGGCCTTATATTATAGAACTCAAGGTCTCCGTGCTGGGAAAACAGGTTTTGCAGCTGTTTGAGCTAAGATTTCCAAGTTATTCACATAATGAAAACCTATACTTTGTTTCGGTCGAGTTCCCCATTCAAATGCATGTAACAGTGAGAAACGCACTGTCTTGGCGAAAGAAAGCGTTTTTGTACAACTTCATATGAATAGCTGTAACTTTTGATAGAAGCCTCGGATACACATGTTTATGGCTTTATCTTATAGAACTCAAGGTCTCCGTGCTGGGAAAACAGGTTTTGCAGCTGTTTGAGCTAAGATTTCCAAGTTATTCACATAATGAAAACCTATACTTTGTTTCGGTCGAGTTCCCCATTCAAATGCATGTAACAGTGAGAAACGCACTGTCTTGGCGAAAGAAAGCGTTTTTGTACAACTTCATAGAAATAGCTGTAACTTTTGATAGAAGACTCAGACAAACATGTTTATGGCCTTATATTATAGAACTCAAGGTCTCCGTGCTGGGAAAACAGGTTTTGCAGCTGTTTGAGCTAAGATTTCCAAGTTATTCACATAATGAAAACCTATACTTTGTTTCGGTCGAGTTCCCCATTCAAATGCATGTAACAGTGAGAAACGCAGTGTCTTGGCGAAAGAAAGCGTTTTTGTACAACTTCATAGAAATAGCTGTAACTTTTGATAGAAGACTCAGACAAACATGTTTATGGCCTTATATTATAGAACTCAAGGTCTCCGTGCTGGGAAAACAGGTTTTGCAGCTGTTTGAGCTAAGATTTCCAAGTTATTCACATAATGAAAACCTATACTTTGTTTCGGTCGAGTTCCCCATTCAAATGCATGTAACAGTGAGAAACGCACTGTCTTGGCGAAAGAAAGCGTTTTTGTACAACTTCATATGAATAGCTGTAACTTTTGATAGAAGACTCGGATACACATGTTTATGGCTTTATCTTATAGAACTCAAGGTTCCCGTGCTGGGAAAACAGGTTTTGCAGCTGTTTGAGCTAAGATTTCCAAGTTATTCACATAATGAAAACCTATACTTTGTTTCAGTCGAGTTCCCCATTCAAATGCATGTAACAGTGAGAAACGCACTGTCTTGGCGAAATTAAGCGTTTTTGTACAACTTCATAGAAATAGCTGTAACTTTTGATAGAAGACTCAGACAAACATGTTTATGGCCTTATATTATAGAACTCAAGGTCCCCGTGCTGGGAAAACAGGTTTTGCAGCTGTTTGAGCTAAGATTTCCAAGTTATTCACATAATGAAAACCTATACTTTGTTTCAGTCGAGTTCCCCATTCAAATGCATGTAACAGTGAGAAACGCACTGTCTTGGCGAAAGAAAGCGTTTTTGTACAACTTCATATGAATAGCTGTAACTTTTGATAGAAGACTCGGATACACATGTTTATGGCTTTATCTTATAGAACTCAAGGTTCCCGTGCTGGGAAAACAGGTTTTGCAGCTGTTTGAGCTAAGATTTCCAAGTTATTCACATAATGAAAACCTATACTTTGTTTCGGTCGAGTTCCCCATTCAAATGCATGTAACAGTGAGAAACGCACTGTCTTGGCGAAAGAAAGCGTTTTTGTACAACTTCATAGAAATAGCTGTAACTTTTGATAGAAGACTCAGACAAACATGTTTATGGCCTTATATTATAGAACTCAAGGTCTCCGTGCTGGGAAAACAGGTTTTGCAGCTGTTTGAGCTAAGATTTCCAAGTTATTCACATAATGAAAACCTATACTTTGTTTCAGTCGAGTTCCCCATTCAAATGCATGTAACAGTGAGAAACGCACTGTCTTGGCGAAATTAAGCGTTTTTGTACAACTTCATAGAAATAGCTGTAACTTTTGATAGAAGACTCAGACAAACATGTTTATGGCCTTATATTATAGAACTCAAGGTCTCCGTGCTGGGAAAACAGGTTTTGCAGCTGTTTGAGCTAAGATTTCCAAGTTATTCACATAATGAAAACCTATACTTTGTTTCGGTCGAGTTCCCCATTCAAATGCATGTAACAGTGAGAAACGCACTGTCTTGGCGAAAGAAAGCGTTTTTGTACAACTTCATATGAATAGCTGTAACTTTTGATAGAAGCCTCGGATACACATGTTTATGGCTTTATCTTATAGAACTCAAGGTCTCCGTGCTGGGAAAACAGGTTTTGCAGCTGTTTGAGCTAAGATTTCCAAGTTATTCACATAATGAAAACCTATACTTTGTTTCGGTCGAGTTCCCCATTCAAATGCATGTAACAGTGAGAAACGCACTGTCTTGGCGAAAGAAAGCGTTTTTGTACAACTTCATAGAAATAGCTGTAACTTTTGATAGAAGACTCAGACAAACATGTTTATGGCCTTATATTATAGAACTCAAGGTCTCCGTGCTGGGAAAACAGGTTTTGCAGCTGTTTGAGCTAAGATTTCCAAGTTATTCACATAATGAAAACCTATACTTTGTTTCGGTCGAGTTCCCCATTCAAATGCATGTAACAGTGAGAAACGCACTGTCTTGGCGAAAGAAAGCGTTTTTGTACAACTTCATAGAAATAGCTGTAACTTTTGATAGAAGACTCAGACAAACATGTTTATGGCCTTATATTATAGAACTCAAGGTCTCCGTGCTGGGAAAACAGGTTTTGCAGCTGTTTGAGCTAAGATTTCCAAGTTATTCACATAATGAAAACCTATACTTTGTTTCGGTCGAGTTCCCCATTCAAATGCATGTAACAGTGAGAAACGCACTGTCTTGGCGAAAGAAAGCGTTTTTGTATAACTTCATAGAAATAGCTGTAACTTTTGATAGAAGACTCAGACAAACATGTTTATGGCTTTATCTTATAGAACTCAAGGTCTCCGTGCTGGGAAAACAGGTTTTGCAGCTGTTTGAGCTAAGATTTCCAAGTTATTTACATAATGAAAACCTATACTTTGTTTCGGTCGAGTTCCCCATTCAAATGCATGTAACAGTGAGAAACGCACTGTCTTGGCGAAATTAAGCGTTTTTGTACAACTTCATAGAAATAGCTGTAACTTTTGATAGAAGACTCAGACAAACATGTTTATGGCCTTATATTATAGAACTCAAGGTCTCCGTGCTGGGAAAACAGGTTTTGCAGCTGTTTGAGCTAAGATTTCCAAGTTATTCACATAATGAAAACCTATACTTTGTTTCGGTCGAGTTCCCCATTCAAATGCATGTAACAGTGAGAAACGCACTGTCTTGGCGAAAGAAAGCGTTTTTGTACAACTTCATATGAATAGCTGTAACTTTTGATAGAAGACTCGGATACACATGTTTATGGCTTTATCTTATAGAACTCAAGGTTCCCGTGCTGGGAAAACAGGTTTTGCAGCTGTTTGAGCTAAGATTTCCAAGTTATTCACATAATGAAAACCTATACTTTGTTTCAGTCGAGTTCCCCATTCAAATGCATGTAACAGTGAGAAACGCACTGTCTTGGCGAAATTAAGCGTTTTTGTACAACTTCATAGAAATAGCTGTAACTTTTGATAGAAGACTCAGACAAACATGTTTATGGCCTTATATTATAGAACTCAAGGTCCCCGTGCTGGGAAAACAGGTTTTGCAGCTGTTTGAGCTAAGATTTCCAAGTTATTCACATAATGAAAACCTATACTTTGTTTCGGTCGAGTTCCCCATTCAAATGCATGTAACAGTGAGAAACGCACTGTCTTGGCGAAAGAAAGAGTTTTTGTACAACTTCATATGAATAGCTGTAACTTTTGATAGAAGACTCGGATACACATGTTTATGGCTTTATCTTATAGAACTCAAGGTTCCTGTGCTGGGAAAACAGGTTTTGCAGCTGTTTGAGCTAAGATTTCCAAGTTATTCACATAATGAAAACCTATACTTTGTTTCGGTCGAGTTCCCCATTCAAATGCATGTAACAGTGAGAAACGCACTGTCTTGGCGAAAGAAAGCGTTTTTGTATAACTTCATAGAAATAGCTGTAACTTTTGATAGAAGACTCAGACAAACATGTTTATGGCTTTATCTTATAGAACTCAAGGTCTCCGTGCTGGGAAAACAGGTTTTGCAGCTGTTTGAGCTAAGATTTCCAAGTTATTCACATAATGAAAACCTATACTTTGTTTCGGTCGAGTTCCCCATTCAAATGCATGTAACAGTGAGAAACGCATTGTCTTGGCGAAATTAAGCGTTTTTGTACAACTTCATAGAAATAGCTGTAACTTTTGATAGAAGACTCAGACAAACATGTTTATGGCCTTATATTATAGAACTCAAGGTCCCCGTGCTGGGAAAACAGGTTTTGCAGCTGTTTGAGCTAAGATTTCCAAGTTATTCACATAATGAAAACCTATACTTTGTTTCAGTCGAGTTCCCAATTCAAATGCATGTAACAGTGAGAAACGCACTGTCTTGGCGAAATTAAGCGTTTTTGTACAACTTCATAGAAATAGCTGTAACTTTTGATAGAAGACTCAGACAAACATGTTTATGGCCTTATATTATAGAACTCAAGGTCCCCGTGCTGGGAAAACAGGTTTTGCAGCTGTTTGAGCTAAGATTTCCAAGTTATTCACATAATGAAAACCTATACTTTGTTTCAGTCGAGTTCCCCATTCAAATGCATGTAACAGTGAGAAACGCACTGTCTTGGCGAAAGAAAGCGTTTTTGTACAACTTCATATGAATAGCTGTAACTTTTGATAGAAGCCTCGGATACACATGTTTATGGCTTTATCTTATAGAACTCAAGGTCTCCGTGCTGGGAAAACAGGTTTTGCAGCTGTTTGAGCTAAGATTTCCAAGTTATTCACATAATGAAAACCTATACTTTGTTTCGGTCGAGTTCCCCATTCAAATGCATGTAACAGTGAGAAACGCACTGTCTTGGCGAAAGAAAGCGTTTTTGTACAACTTCATAGAAATAGCTGTAACTTTTGATAGAAGACTCAGACAAACATGTTTATGGCCTTATATTATAGAACTCAAGGTCTCCGTGCTGGGAAAACAGGTTTTGCAGCTGTTTGAGCTAAGATTTCCAAGTTATTCACATAATGAAAACCTATACTTTGTTTCGGTCGAGTTCCCCATTCAAATGCATGTAACAGTGAGAAACGCACTGTCTTGGCGAAAGAAAGCGTTTTTGTACAACTTCATATGAATAGCTGTAACTTTTGATAGAAGACTCGGATACACATGTTTATGGCTTTATCTTATAGAACTCAAGGTTCCCGTGCTGGAAAAACAGGTTTTGCAGCTGTTTGAGCTAAGATTTCCAAGTTATTCACATAATGAAAACCTATACTTTGTTTCAGTCGAGTTCCCCATTCAAATGCATGTAACAGTGAGAAACGCACTGTCTTGGCGAAATTAAGCGTTTTTGTACAACTTCATAGAAATAGCTGTAACTTTTGATAGAAGACTCAGACAAACATGTTTATGGCCTTATATTATAGAACTCAAGGTCCCCGTGCTGGGAAAACAGGTTTTGCAGCTGTTTGAGCTAAGATTTCCAAGTTATTCACATAATGAAAACCTATACTTTGTTTCGGTCGAGTTCCCCATTCAAATGCATGTAACAGTGAGAAACGCACTGTCTTGGCGAAAGAAAGCGTTTTTGTACAACTTCATATGAATAGCTGTAACTTTTGATAGAAGCCTCGGATACACATGTTTATGGCTTTATCTTATAGAACTCAAGGTCTCCGTGCTGGGAAAACAGGTTTTGCAGCTGTTTGAGCTAAGATTTCCAAGTTATTCACATAATGAAAACCTATACTTTGTTTCGGTCGAGTTCCCCATTCAAATGCATGTAACAGTGAGAAACGCACTGTCTTGGCGAAAGAAAGCGTTTTTGTACAACTTCATAGAAATAGCTGTAACTTTTGATAGAAGACTCAGACAAACATGTTTATGGCCTTATATTATAGAACTCAAGGTCTCCGTGCTGGGAAAACAGGTTTTGCAGCTGTTTGAGCTAAGATTTCCAAGTTATTCACATAATGAAAACCTATACTTTGTTTCGGTCGAGTTCCCCATTCAAATGCATGTAACAGTGAGAAACGCACTGTCTTGGCGAAAGAAAGCGTTTTTGTACAACTTCATAGAAATAGCTGTAACTTTTGATAGAAGACTCAGACAAACATGTTTATGGCCTTATATTATAGAACTCAAGGTCTCCGTGCTGGGAAAACAGGTTTTGCAGCTGTTTGAGCTAAGATTTCCAAGTTATTCACATAATGAAAACCTATACTTTGTTTCGGTCGAGTTCCCCATTCAAATGCATGTAACAGTGAGAAACGCACTGTCTTGGCGAAAGAAAGCGTTTTTGTATAACTTCATAGAAATAGCTGTAACTTTTGATAGAAGACTCAGACAAACATGTTTATGGCTTTATCTTATAGAACTCAAGGTCTCCGTGCTGGGAAAACAGGTTTTGCAGCTGTTTGAGCTAAGATTTCCAAGTTATTCACATAATGAAAACCTATACTTTGTTTCGGTCGAGTTCCCCATTCAAATGCATGTAACAGTGAGAAACGCACTGTCTTGGCGAAATTAAGCGTTTTTGTACAACTTCATAGAAATAGCTGTAACTTTTGATAGAAGACTCAGACAAACATGTTTATGGCCTTATATTATAGAACTCAAGGTCTCCGTGCTGGGAAAACAGGTTTTGCAGCTGTTTGAGCTAAGATTTCCAAGTTATTCACATAATGAAAACCTATACTTTGTTTCGGTCGAGTTCCCCATTCAAATGCATGTAACAGTGAGAAACGCACTGTCTTGGCGAAAGAAAGCGTTTTTGTACAACTTCATATGAATAGCTGTAACTTTTGATAGAAGACTCGGATACACATGTTTATGGCTTTATCTTATAGAACTCAAGGTTCCCGTGCTGGGAAAACAGGTTTTGCAGCTGTTTGAGCTAAGATTTCCAAGTTATTCACATAATGAAAACCTATACTTTGTTTCAGTCGAGTTCCCCATTCAAATGCATGTAACAGTGAGAAACGCACTGTCTTGGCGAAATTAAGCGTTTTTGTACAACTTCATAGAAATAGCTGTAACTTTTGATAGAAGACTCAGACAAACATGTTTATGGCCTTATATTATAGAACTCAAGGTCCCCGTGCTGGGAAAACAGGTTTTGCAGCTGTTTGAGCTAAGATTTCCAAGTTATTCACATAATGAAAACCTATACTTTGTTTCGGTCGAGTTCCCCATCCGAATGCATGTAACAGTGAGAAACGCAGTGTCTTGGCGAAAGAAAGCGTTTTTGTACAACTTCATAGAAATAGCTGTAACTTTTGATAGAAGACTCAGACAAACATGTTTATGGCCTTATATTATAGAACTCAAGGTCTCCGTGCTGGGAAAACAGGTTTTGCAGCTGTTTGAGCTAAGATTTCCAAATTATTCACATAATGAAAACCTATACTTTGTTTCGGTCGAGTTCCCCATTCAAATGCATGTAACAGTGAGAAACGCACTGTCTTGGCGAAAGAAAGCGTTTTTGTACAACTTCATATGAATAGCTGTAACTTTTGATAGAAGACTCGGATACACATGTTTATGGCTTTATCTTATAGAACTCAAGGTTCCCGTGCTGGGAAAACAGGTTTTGCAGCTGTTTGAGCTAAGATTTCCAAGTTATTCACATAATGAAAACCTATACTTTGTTTCAGTCGAGTTCCCCATTCAAATGCATGTAACAGTGAGAAACGCACTGTCTTGGCGAAATTAAGCGTTTTTGTACAACTTCATAGAAATAGCTGTAACTTTTGATAGAAGACTCAGACAAACATGTTTATGGCCTTATATTATAGAACTCAAGGTCCCCGTGCTGGGAAAACAGGTTTTGCAGCTGTTTGAGCTAAGATTTCCAAGTTATTCACATAATGAAAACCTATACTTTGTTTCAGTCGAGTTCCCCATTCAAATGCATGTAACAGTGAGAAACGCACTGTCTTGGCGAAAGAAAGCGTTTTTGTACAACTTCATATGAATAGCTGTAACTTTTGATAGAAGCCTCGGATACACATGTTTATGGCTTTATCTTATAGAACTCAAGGTCTCCGTGCTGGGAAAACAGGTTTTGCAGCTGTTTGAGCTAAGATTTCCAAGTTATTCACATAATGAAAACCTATACTTTGTTTCGGTCGAGTTCCCCATTCAAATGCATGTAACAGTGAGAAACGCACTGTCTTGGCGAAAGAAAGCGTTTTTGTACAACTTCATATGAATAGCTGTAACTTTTGATAGAAGCCTCGGATACACATGTTTATGGCTTTATCTTATAGAACTCAAGGTTCCCGTGCTGAGCAAACAGGTTTTGCAGCTGTTTGAGCTAAGATTTCCAAGTTATTCACATAATGAAAACCTATACTTTGTTTCGGTCGAGTTCCCCATTCAAATGCATGTAACAGTGAGAAACGCACTGTCTTGGCGAAAGAAAGCGTTTTTGTACAACTTCATAGAAATAGCTGTAACTTTTGATAGAAGACTCAGACAAACATGTTTATGGCCTTATATTATAGAACTCAAGGTCTCCGTGCTGGGAAAACAGGTTTTGCAGCTGTTTGAGCTAAGATTTCCAAGTTATTCACATAATGAAAACCTATACTTTGTTTCGGTCGAGTTCCCCATTCAAATGCATGTAACAGTGAGAAACGCACTGTCTTGGCGAAAGAAAGCGTTTTTGTACAACTTCATAGAAATAGCTGTAACTTTTGATAGAAGACTCAGACAAACATGTTTATGGCCTTATATTATAGAACTCAAGGTCTCCGTGCTGGGAAAACAGGTTTTGCAGCTGTTTGAGCTAAAATTTCCAAGTTATTCACATAATGAAAACCTATACTTTGTTTCAGTCGAGTTCCCCATTCAAATGCATGTAACAGTGAGAAACGCACTGTCTTGGCGAAAGAAAGCGTTTTTGTACAACTTCATAGAAATAGCTGTAACTTTTGATAGAAGACTCAGACAAACATGTTTATGGCCTTATATTATAGAACTCAAGGTCCCCGTGCTGGGAAAACAGGTTTTGCAGCTGTTTGAGCTAAGATTTCCAAGTTATTCACATAATGAAAACCTATACTTTGTTTCAGTCGAGTTCCCCATTCAAATGCATGTAACAGTGAGAAACGCACTGTCTTGGCGAAAGAAAGCGTTTTTGTACAACTTCATAGAAATAGCTGTAACTTTTGATAGAAGACTCAGACAAACATGTTTATGGCCTTATATTATAGAACTCAAGGTCTCCGTGCTGGGAAAACAGGTTTTGCAGCTGTTTGAGCTAAGATTTCCAAGTTATTCACATAATGAAAACCTATACTTTGTTTCGGTCGAGTTCCCCATTCAAATGCATGTAACAGTGAGAAACGCACTGTCTTGGCGAAAGAAAGCGTTTTTGTACAACTTCATATGAATAGCTGTAACTTTTGATAGAAGACTCGGATACACATGTTTATGGCTTTATCTTATAGAACTCAAGGTTCCCGTGCTGGGAAAACAGGTTTTGCAGCTGTTTGAGCTAAGATTTCCAAGTTATTCACATAATGAAAACCTATACTTTGTTTCAGTCGAGTTCCCCATTCAAATGCATGTAACAGTGAGAAACGCACTGTCTTGGCGAAATTAAGCGTTTTTGTACAACTTCATAGAAATAGCTGTAACTTTTGATAGAAGACTCAGACAAACATGTTTATGGCCTTATATTATAGAACTCAAGGTTCCCGTGCTGGGCAAACAGGTTTTGCAGCTGTTTGAGCTAAGATTTCCAAGTTATTCACATAATGAAAACCTATACTTTGTTTCGGTCGAGTTCCCCATTCAAATGCATGTAACAGTGAGAAACGCACTGTCTTGGCGAAAGAAAGCGTTTTTGTACAACTTCATATGAATAGCTGTAACTTTTGATAGAAGCCTCGGATACACATGTGTATGGCTTTATCTTATAGAACTCAAGGTTGCCGTGCTGGGCAAACAGGTTTTGCAGCTGTTTGAGCTAAGATTTCCAAGTTATTCACATAATGAAAACCTATACTTTGTTTCGGTCGAGTTCCCCATTCAAATGCATGTAACAGTGAGAAACGCACTGTCTTGGCGAAAGAAAGCGTTTTTGTACAACTTCATAGAAATAGCTGTAACTTTTGATAGAAGACTCAGACAAACATGTTTATGGCCTTATATTATAGAACTCAAGGTCTCCGTGCTGGGAAAACAGGTTTTGCAGCTGTTTGAGCTAAGATTTCCAAATTATTCACATAATGAAAACCTATACTTTGTTTCGGTCGAGTTCCCCATTCAAATGCATGTAACAGTGAGAAACGCACTGTCTTGGCGAAAGAAAGCGTTTTTGTACAACTTCATAGAAATAGCTGTAACTTTTGATAGAAGACTCAGACAAACATGTTTATGGCCTTATATTATAGAACTCAAGGTCTCCGTGCTGGGAAAACAGGTTTTGCAGCTGTTTGAGCTAAGATTTCCAAGTTATTCACATAATGAAAACCTATACTTTGTTTCGGTCGAGTTCCCCATTCAAATGCATGTAACAGTGAGAAACGCACTGTCTTGGCGAAAGAAAGCGTTTTTGTACAACTTCATAGAAATAGCTGTAACTTTTGATAGAAGACTCAGACAAACATGTTTATGGCCTTATATTATAGAACTCAAGGTCTCCGTGCTGGGAAAACAGGTTTTGCAGCTGTTTGAGCTAAGATTTCCAAGTTATTCACATAATGAAAACCTATACTTTGTTTCGGTCGAGTTCCCCATTCAAATGCATGTAACAGTGAGAAACGCACTGTCTTGGCGAAAGAAAGCGTTTTTGTACAACTTCATAGAAATAGCTGTAACTTTTGATAGAAGACTCAGACAAACATGTTTATGGCCTTATATTATAGAACTCAAGGTCTCCGTGCTGGGAAAACAGGTTTTGCAGCTGTTTGAGCTAAGATTTCCAAGTTATTCACATAATGAAAACCTATACTTTGTTTCAGTCGAGTTCCCCATTCAAATGCATGTAACAGTGAGAAACGCACTGTCTTGGCGAAAGAAAGCGTTTTTGTACAACTTCATATGAATAGCTGTAACTTTTGATAGAAGCCTCGGATACACATGTTTATGGCTTTATCTTATAGAACTCAAGGTTCCCGTGCTGGGCAAACAGGTTTTGCAGCTGTTTGAGCTAAGATTTCCAAGTTATTCACATAATGAAAACCTATACTTTGTTTCGGTCGAGTTCCCCATTCAAATGCATGTAACAGTGAGAAACGCACTGTCTTGGCGAAAGAAAGCGTTTTTGTACAACTTCATATGAATAGCTGTAACTTTTGATAGAAGACTCGGATACACATGTTTATGGCTTTATCTTATAGAACTCAAGGTTCCCGTGCTGGGCAAACAGGTTTTGCAGCTGTTTGAGCTAAGATTTCCAAGTTATTCACATAATGAAAACCTATACTTTGTTTCGGTCGAGTTCCCCATTCAAATGCATGTAACAGTGAGAAACGCACTGTCTTGGCGAAAGAAAGCGTTTTTGTACAACTTCATATGAATAGCTGTAACTTTTGATAGAAGCCTCGGATACACATGTTTATGGCTTTATCTTATAGAACTCAAGGTTCCCGTGCTGAGCAAACAGGTTTTGCAGCTGTTTGAGCTAAGATTTCCAAGTTATTCACATAATGAAAACCTATACTTTGTTTCGGTCGAGTTCCCCATTCAAATGCATGTAACAGTGAGAAACGCACTGTCTTGGCGAAAGAAAGCGTTTTTGTACAACTTCATAGAAATAGCTGTAACTTTTGATAGAAGACTCAGACAAACATGTTTATGGCCTTATCTTATAGAAATCAAGGTCTCCGTGCTGGGAAAACAGGTTTTGCAGCTGTTTGAGCTAAGATTTCCAAGTTATTCACATAATGAAAACCTATACTTTGTTTCGGTCGAGTTCCCCATTCAAATGCATGTAACAGTGAGAAACGCACTGTCTTGGCGAAAGAAAGCGTTTTTGTACAACTTCATAGAAATAGCTGTAACTTTTGATAGAAGACTCAGACAAACATGTTTATGGCCTTATCTTATAGAAATCAAGGTCTCCGTGCTGGGAAAACAGGTTTTGCAGCTGTTTGAGCTAAGATTTCCAAGTTATTCACATAATGAAAACCTATACTTTGTTTCGGTCGAGTTCCCCATTCAAATGCATGTAACAGTGAGAAACGCACTGTCTTGGCGAAAGAAAGCGTTTTTGTACAACTTCATAGAAATAGCTGTAACTTTTGATAGAAGACTCAGACAAACATGTTTATGGCCTTATATTATAGAACTCAAGGTTCCCGTGCTGGGCAAACAGGTTTTGCAGCTGTTTGAGCTAAGATTTCCAAGTTATTCACATAATGAAAACCTATACTTTGTTTCGGTCGAGTTCCCCATTCAAATGCATGTAACAGTGAGAAACGCACTGTCTTGGCGAAAGAAAGCGTTTTTGTACAACTTCATATGAATAGCTGTAACTTTTGATAGAAGCCTCGGATACACATGTGTATGGCTTTATCTTATAGAACTCAAGGTTGCCGTGCTGGGCAAACAGGTTTTGCAGCTGTTTGAGCTAAGATTTCCAAGTTATTCACATAATGAAAACCTATACTTTGTTTCGGTCGAGTTCCCCATTCAAATGCATGTAACAGTGAGAAACGCACTGTCTTGGCGAAAGAAAGCGTTTTTGTACAACTTCATAGAAATAGCTGTAACTTTTGATAGAAGACTCAGACAAACATGTTTATGGCCTTATATTATAGAACTCAAGGTCTCCGTGCTGGGAAAACAGGTTTTGCAGCTGTTTGAGCTAAGATTTCCAAATTATTCACATAATGAAAACCTATACTTTGTTTCGGTCGAGTTCCCCATTCAAATGCATGTAACAGTGAGAAACGCACTGTCTTGGCGAAAGAAAGCGTTTTTGTACAACTTCATAGAAATAGCTGTAACTTTTGATAGAAGACTCAGACAAACATGTTTATGGCCTTATATTATAGAACTCAAGGTCTCCGTGCTGGGAAAACAGGTTTTGCAGCTGTTTGAGCTAAGATTTCCAAGTTATTCACATAATGAAAACCTATACTTTGTTTCGGTCGAGTTCCCCATTCAAATGCATGTAACAGTGAGAAACGCACTGTCTTGGCGAAAGAAAGCGTTTTTGTACAACTTCATAGAAATAGCTGTAACTTTTGATAGAAGACTCAGACAAACATGTTTATGGCCTTATATTATAGAACTCAAGGTCTCCGTGCTGGGAAAACAGGTTTTGCAGCTGTTTGAGCTAAGATTTCCAAGTTATTCACATAATGAAAACCTATACTTTGTTTCAGTCGAGTTCCCCATTCAAATGCATGTAACAGTGAGAAACGCACTGTCTTGGCGAAAGAAAGCGTTTTTGTACAACTTCATATGAATAGCTGTAACTTTTGATAGAAGCCTCGGATACACATATTTATGGCTTTATCTTATAGAACTCAAGGTTCCCGTGCTGAGCAAACAGGTTTTGCAGCTGTTTGAGCTAAGATTTCCAAGTTATTCACATAATGAAAACCTATACTTTGTTTCGGTCGAGTTCCCCATTCAAATGCATGTAACAGTGAGAAACGCACTGTCTTGGCGAAAGAAAGCGTTTTTGTACAACTTCATAGAAATAGCTGTAACTTTTGATAGAAGACTCAGACAAACATGTTTATGGCCTTATCTTATAGAAATCAAGGTCTCCGTGCTGGGAAAACAGGTTTTGCAGCTGTTTGAGCTAAGATTTCCAAGTTATTCACATAATGAAAACCTATACTTTGTTTCGGTCGAGTTCCCCATTCAAATGCATGTAACAGTGAGAAACGCACTGTCTTGGCGAAAGAAAGCGTTTTTGTACAACTTCATAGAAATAGCTGTAACTTTTGATAGAAGACTCAGACAAACATGTTTATGGCCTCATATTATAGAACTCAAGGTCTCCGTGCTGGGAAAACAGGTTTTGCAGCTGTTTGAGCTAAGATTTCCAAGTTATTCACATAATGAAAACCTATACTTTGTTTCGGTCGAGTTCCCCATTCAAATGCATGTAACAGTGAGAAACGCACTGTCTTGACGAAAGAAAACGTTTTTGTACAACTTCATAGAAATAGCTGTAACTTTTGATAGAAGACTCAGACAAACATGTTTATGGCCTTATATTATAGAACTCAAGGTCTCCGTGCTGGGAAAACAGGTTTTGCAGCTGTTTGAGCTAAGATTTCCAAGTTATTCACATAATGAAAACCTATACTTTGTTTCGGTCGAGTTCCCCATTCAAATGCATGTAACAGTGAGAAACGCACTGTCTTGGCGAAAGAAAGCGTTTTTGTACAACTTCATATGAATAGCTGTAACTTTTGATAGAAGACTCAGACAAACATGTTTATGGCCTTATATTATAGAACTCAAGGTCTCCGTGCTGGGAAAACAGGTTTTGCAGCTGTTTGAGCTAAGATTTCCAAGTTATTCACATAATGAAAACCTATACTTTGTTTCGGTCGAGTTCCCCATTCAAATGCATGTAACAGTGAGAAACGCACTGTCTTGGCGAAAGAAAGCGTTTTTGTACAACTTCATATAAATAGCTGTAACTTTTGATAGAAGACTCGGATACACATGTTTATGGCTTTATCTTATAGAACTCAAGGTTCCCGTGCTGGGCAAACAGGTTTTGCAGCTGTTTGAGCTAAGATTTCCAAGTTATTCACATAATGAAAACCTATACTTTGTTTCGGTCGAGTTCCCCATTCAAATGCATGTAACAGTGAGAAACGCACTGTCTTGGCGAAAGAAAGCGTTTTTGTACAACTTCATAGAAATAGCTGTAACTTTTGATAGAAGACTCAGACAAACATGTTTATGGCCTTATATTATAGAACTCAAGGTCTCCGTGCTGGGAAAACAGGTTTTGCAGCTGTTTGAGCTAAGATTTCCAAGTTATTCACATAATGAAAACCTATACTTTGTTTCGGTCGAGTTCCCCATTCAAATGCATGTAACAGTGAGAAACGCACTGTCTTGGCGAAAGAAAGCGTTTTTGTACAACTTCATATGAATAGCTGTAACTTTTGATAGAAGCCTCGGATACACATGTTTATGGCTTTATCTTATAGAACTCAAGGTTCCCGTGCTGGGCAAACAGGTTTTGCAGCTGTTTGAGCTAAGATTTCCAAGTTATTCACATAATGAAAACCTATACTTTGTTTCGGTCGAGTTCCCCATTCAAATGCATGTAACAGTGAGAAACGCACTGTCTTGGCGAAAGAAAGCGTTTTTGTACAACTTCATATAAATAGCTGTAACTTTTGATAGAAGCCTCGGATACACATGTTTATGGCTTTATCTTATAGAACTCAAGGTCTCCGTGCTGGGAAAACAGGTTTTGCAGCTGTTTGAGCTAAGATTTCCAAGTTATTCACATAATGAAAACCTATACTTTGTTTCGGTCGAGTTCCCCATTCAAATGCATGTAACAGTGAGAAACGCACTGTCTTGGCGAAAGAAAGCGTTTTTGTACAACTTCATAGAAATAGCTGTAACTTTTGATAGAAGACTCAGACAAACATGTTTATGGCCTTATATTATAGAACTCAAGGTCCCCGTGCTGGGAAAACAGGTTTTGCAGCTGTTTGAGCTAAGATTTCCAAGTTATTCACATAATGAAAACCTATACTTTGTTTCGGTCGAGTTCCCCATTCAAATGCATGTAACAGTGAGAAACGCACTGTCTTGGCGAAAGAAAGCGTTTTTGTACAACTTCATATGAATAGCTGTAACTTTTGATAGAAGCCTCGGATACACATGTTTATGGCTTTATCTTATAGAACTCAAGGTTCCCGTGCTGGGCAAACAGGTTTTGCAGCTGTTTGAGCTAAGATTTCCAAGTTATTCACATAATGAAAACCTATACTTTGTTTTGGTCGAGTTCCCCATTCAAATGCATGTAACAGTGAGAAACGCACTGTCTTGGCGAAAGAAAGCGTTTTTGTACAACTTCATAGAAATAGCTGTAACTTTTGATAGAAGACTCAGACAAACATGTTTATGGCCTTATATTATAGAACTCAAGGTCTCCGTGCTGGGAAAACAGGTTTTGCAGCTGTTTGAGCTAAGATTTCCAAGTTATTCACATAATGAAAACCTATACTTTGTTTCAGTCGAGTTCCCCATTCAAATGCATGTAACAGTGAGAAACGCACTGTCTTGGCGAAAGAAAGCGTTTTTGTACAACTTCATATGAATAGCTGTAACTTTTGATAGAAGCCTCGGATACACATGTTTATGGCTTTATCTTATAGAACTCAAGGTTCCCGTGCTGGGCAAACAGGTTTTGCAGCTGTTTGAGCTAAGATTTCCAAGTTATTCACATAATGAAAACCTATACTTTGTTTCGGTCGAGTTCCCCATTCAAATGCATGTAACAGTGAGAAACGCACTGTCTTGGCGAAAGAAAGCGTTTTTGTACAACTTCATATGAATAGCTGTAACTTTTGATAGAAGCCTCGGATACACATGTGTATGGCTTTATCTTATAGAACTAAAGGTTCCCGTGCTGGGCAAACAGGTTTTGCAGCTGTTTGAGCTAAGATTTCCAAGTTATTCACATAATGAAAACCTATACTTTGTTTCGGTCGAGTTCCCCATTCAAATGCATGTAACAGTGAGAAACGCACTGTCTTGGCGAAAGAAAGCGTTTTTGTACAACTTCATAGAAATAGCTGTAACTTTTGATAGAAGACTCAGACAAACATGTTTATGGCCTTATATTATAGAACTCAAGGTCTCCGTGCTGGGAAAACAGGTTTTGCAGCTGTTTGAGCTAAGATTTCCAAGTTATTCACATAATGAAAACCTATACTTTGTTTCGGTCGAGTTCCCCATTCAAATGCATGTAACAGTGAGAAACGCACTGTCTTGGCGAAAGAAAGCGTTTTTGTACAACTTCATAGAAATAGCTGTAACTTTTGATAGAAGACTCAGACAAACATGTTTATGGCCTTATATTATAGAACTCAAGGTCTCCGTGCTGGGAAAACAGGTTTTGCAGCTGTTTGAGCTAAGATTTCCAAGTTATTCACATAATGAAAACCTATACTTTGTTTCAGTCGAGTTCCCCATTCAAATGCATGTAACAGTGAGAAATGCACTGTCTTGGCGAAAGAAAGCGTTTTTGTACAACTTCATATGAATAGCTGTAACTTTTGATAGAAGCCTCGGATACACATGTTTATGGCTTTATCTTATAGAACTCAAGGTTCCCGTGCTGGGCAAACAGGTTTTGCAGCTGTTTGAGCTAAGATTTCCAAGTTATTCACATAATGAAAACCTATACTTTGTTTCGGTCGAGTTCCCCATTCAAATGCATGTAACAGTGAGAAACGCACTGTCTTGGCGAAAGAAAGCGTTTTTGTACAACTTCATATGAATAGCTGTAACTTTTGATAGAAGCCTCGGATACACATGTTTATGGCTTTATCTTATAGAACTCAAGGTTCCCGTGCTGGGCAAACAGGTTTTGCAGCTGTTTGAGCTAAGATTTCCAAGTTATTCACATAATGAAAACCTATACTTTGTTTCGGTCGAGTTCCCCATTCAAATGCATGTAACAGTGAGAAACGCACTGTCTTGGCGAAAGAAAGCGTTTTTGTACAACTTCATATGAATAGCTGTAACTTTTGATAGAAGCCTCGGATACACATGTGTATGGCTTTATCTTATAGAACTAAAGGTTCCCGTGCTGGGCAAACAGGTTTTGCAGCTGTTTGAGCTAAGATTTCCAAGTTATTCACATAATGAAAACCTATACTTTGTTTCGGTCGAGTTCCCCATTCAAATGCATGTAACAGTGAGAAACGCACTGTCTTGGCGAAAGAAAGCGTTTTTGTACAACTTCATAGAAATAGCTGTAACTTTTGATAGAAGACTCAGACAAACATGTTTATGGCCTTATATTATAGAACTCAAGGTCTCCGTGCTGGGAAAACAGGTTTTGCAGCTGTTTGAGCTAAGATTTCCAAATTATTCACATAATGAAAACCTATACTTTGTTTCGGTCGAGTTCCCCATTCAAATGCATGTAACAGTGAGAAACGCACTGTCTTGGCGAAAGAAAGCGTTTTTGTACAACTTCATAGAAATAGCTGTAACTTTTGATAGAAGACTCAGACAAACATGTTTATGGCCTTATATTATAGAACTCAAGGTCTCCGTGCTGGGAAAACAGGTTTTGCAGCTGTTTGAGCTAAGATTTCCAAGTTATTCACATAATGAAAACCTATACTTTGTTTCAGTCGAGTTCCCCATTCAAATGCATGTAACAGTGAGAAATGCACTGTCTTGGCGAAAGAAAGCGTTTTTGTACAACTTCATATGAATAGCTGTAACTTTTGATAGAAGCCTCGGATACACATGTTTATGGCTTTATCTTATAGAACTCAAGGTTCCCGTGCTGGGCAAACAGGTTTTGCAGCTGTTTGAGCTAAGATTTCCAAGTTATTCACATAATGAAAACCTATACTTTGTTTCGGTCGAGTTCCCCATTCAAATGCATGTAACAGTGAGAAACGCACTGTCTTGGCGAAAGAAAGCGTTTTTGTACAACTTCATAGAAATAGCTGTAACTTTTGATAGAAGACTCAGACAAACATGTTTATGGCCTTATATTATAGAACTCAAGGTCTCCGTGCTGGGAAAACAGGTTTTGCAGCTGTTTGAGCTAAGATTTCCAAGTTATTCACATAATGAAAACCTATACTTTGTTTCGGTCGAGTTCCCCATTCAAATGCATGTAACAGTGAGAAACGCACTGTCTTGGCGAAAGAAAGCGTTTTTGTACAACTTCATATGAATAGCTGTAACTTTTGATAGAAGCCTCGGATACACATGTTTATGGCTTTATCTTATAGAACTCAAGGTTCCCGTGCTGGGCAAACAGGTTTTGCAGCTGTTTGAGCTAAGATTTCCAAGTTATTCACATAATGAAAACCTATACTTTGTTTCGGTCGAGTTCCCCATTCAAATGCATGTAACAGTGAGAAACGCACTGTCTTGGCGAAAGAAAGCGTTTTTGTACAACTTCATATAAATAGCTGTAACTTTTGATAGAAGCCTCGGATACACATGTTTATGGCTTTATCTTATAGAACTCAAGGTCTCCGTGCTGGGAAAACAGGTTTTGCAGCTGTTTGAGCTAAGATTTCCAAGTTATTCACATAATGAAAACCTATACTTTGTTTCGGTCGAGTTCCCCATTCAAATGCATGTAACAGTGAGAAACGCACTGTCTTGGCGAAAGAAAGCGTTTTTGTACAACTTCATAGAAATAGCTGTAACTTTTGATAGAAGACTCAGACAAACATGTTTATGGCCTTATATTATAGAACTCAAGGTCCCCGTGCTGGGAAAACAGGTTTTGCAGCTGTTTGAGCTAAGATTTCCAAGTTATTCACATAATGAAAACCTATACTTTGTTTCGGTCGAGTTCCCCATTCAAATGCATGTAACAGTGAGAAACGCACTGTCTTGGCGAAAGAAAGCGTTTTTGTACAACTTCATATGAATAGCTGTAACTTTTGATAGAAGCCTCGGATACACATGTTTATGGCTTTATCTTATAGAACTCAAGGTTCCCGTGCTGGGCAAACAGGTTTTGCAGCTGTTTGAGCTAAGATTTCCAAGTTATTCACATAATGAAAACCTATACTTTGTTTCGGTCGAGTTCCCCATTCAAATGCATGTAACAGTGAGAAACGCACTGTCTTGGCGAAAGAAAGCGTTTTTGTACAACTTCATAGAAATAGCTGTAACTTTTGATAGAAGACTCAGACAAACATGTTTATGGCCTTATATTATAGAACTCAAGGTCTCCGTGCTGGGAAAACAGGTTTTGCAGCTGTTTGAGCTAAGATTTCCAAGTTATTCACATAATGAAAACCTATACTTTGTTTCAGTCGAGTTCCCCATTCAAATGCATGTAACAGTGAGAAACGCACTGTCTTGGCGAAAGAAAGCGTTTTTGTACAACTTCATATGAATAGCTGTAACTTTTGATAGAAGCCTCGGATACACATGTTTATGGCTTTATCTTATAGAACTCAAGGTTCCCGTGCTGGGCAAACAGGTTTTGCAGCTGTTTGAGCTAAGATTTCCAAGTTATTCACATAATGAAAACCTATACTTTGTTTCGGTCGAGTTCCCCATTCAAATGCATGTAACAGTGAGAAACGCACTGTCTTGGCGAAAGAAAGCGTTTTTGTACAACTTCATATGAATAGCTGTAACTTTTGATAGAAGCCTCGGATACACATGTGTATGGCTTTATCTTATAGAACTAAAGGTTCCCGTGCTGGGCAAACAGGTTTTGCAGCTGTTTGAGCTAAGATTTCCAAGTTATTCACATAATGAAAACCTATACTTTGTTTCGGTCGAGTTCCCCATTCAAATGCATGTAACAGTGAGAAACGCACTGTCTTGGCGAAAGAAAGCGTTTTTGTACAACTTCATAGAAATAGCTGTAACTTTTGATAGAAGACTCAGACAAACATGTTTATGGCCTTATATTATAGAACTCAAGGTCTCCGTGCTGGGAAAACAGGTTTTGCAGCTGTTTGAGCTAAGATTTCCAAATTATTCACATAATGAAAACCTATACTTTGTTTCGGTCGAGTTCCCCATTCAAATGCATGTAACAGTGAGAAACGCACTGTCTTGGCGAAAGAAAGCGTTTTTGTACAACTTCATAGAAATAGCTGTAACTTTTGATAGAAGACTCAGACAAACATGTTTATGGCCTTATATTATAGAACTCAAGGTCTCCGTGCTGGGAAAACAGGTTTTGCAGCTGTTTGAGCTAAGATTTCCAAGTTATTCACATAATGAAAACCTATACTTTGTTTCAGTCGAGTTCCCCATTCAAATGCATGTAACAGTGAGAAATGCACTGTCTTGGCGAAAGAAAGCGTTTTTGTACAACTTCATATGAATAGCTGTAACTTTTGATAGAAGCCTCGGATACACATGTTTATGGCTTTATCTTATAGAACTCAAGGTTCCCGTGCTGGGCAAACAGGTTTTGCAGCTGTTTGAGCTAAGATTTCCAAGTTATTCACATAATGAAAACCTATACTTTGTTTCGGTCGAGTTCCCCATTCAAATGCATGTAACAGTGAGAAACGCACTGTCTTGGCGAAAGAAAGCGTTTTTGTACAACTTCATAGAAATAGCTGTAACTTTTGATAGAAGACTCAGACAAACATGTTTATGGCCTTATATTATAGAACTCAAGGTCTCCGTGCTGGGAAAACAGGTTTTGCAGCTGTTTGAGCTAAGATTTCCAAGTTATTCACATAATGAAAACCTATACTTTGTTTCGGTCGAGTTCCCCATTCAAATGCATGTAACAGTGAGAAACGCACTGTCTTGGCGAAAGAAAGCGTTTTTGTACAACTTCATAGAAATAGCTGTAACTTTTGATAGAAGACTCAGACAAACATGTTTATGGCCTTATATTATAGAACTCAAGGTCTCCGTGCTGGGCAAACAGGTTTTGCAGCTGTTTGAGCTAAGATTTCCAAGTTATTCACATAATGAAAACCTATACTTTGTTTCGGTCGAGTTCCCCATTCAAATGCATGTAACAGTGAGAAACGCACTGTCTTGGCGAAAGAAAGCGTTTTTGTACAACTTCATATGAATAGCTGTAACTTTTGATAGAAGACTCAGACAAACATGTTTATGGCCTTATATTATAGAACTCAAGGTCTCCGTGCTGGGAAAACAGGTTTTGCAGCTGTTTGAGCTAAGATTTCCAAGTTATTCACATAATGAAAACCTATACTTTGTTTCAGTCGAGTTCCCCATTCAAATGCATGTAACAGTGAGAAACGCACTGTCTTGGCGAAAGAAAGCGTTTTTGTACAACTTCATATGAATAGCTGTAACTTTTGATAGAAGCCTCGGATACACATGTTTATGGCTTTATCTTATAGAACTCAAGGTTCCCGTGCTGGGAAAACAGGTTTTGCAGCTATTTGAGCTAAGATTTCCAAGTTATTCACATAATGAAAACCTATACTTTGTTTCGGTTGAGTTCCCCATTCAAATGCATGTAACTGTGAGAAACGCACTGTCTTGGCGAAAGAAAGCGTTTTTGTACAACTTCATAGAAATAGCTTTAACTTTTGATAGAAGACTCAGACAAACATGTTTATGGCTTTATCTTATAGAACTAAAGGTTCCCGTGCTGGGCAAACAGGTTTTGCAGCTGTTTGAGCTAAGATTTCCAAGTTATTCACATAATGAAAACCTATACTTTGTTTCGGTCGAGTTCCCCATTCAAATGCATGTAACAGTGAGAAACGCACTGTCTTGGCGAAAGAAAGCGTTTTTGTACAACTTCATAGAAATAGCTGTAACTTTTGATAGAAGACTCAGACAAACATGTTTATGGCCTTATATTATAGAACTCAAGGTCTCCGTGCTGGGAAAACAGGTTTTGCAGCTGTTTGAGCTAAGATTTCCAAGTTATTCACATAATGAAAACCTATACTTTGTTTCGGTCGAGTTCCCCATTCAAATGCATGTAACAGTGAGAAACGCACTGTCTTGGCGAAAGAAAGCGTTTTTGTACAACTTCATAGAAATAGCTGTAACTTTTGATAGAAGACTCAGACAAACATGTTTATGGCCTTATATTATAGAACTCAAGGTCTCCGTGCTGGGAAAACAGGTTTTGCAGCTGTTTGAGCTAAGATTTCCAAGTTATTCACATAATGAAAACCTATACTTTGTTTCAGTCGAGTTCCCCATTCAAATGCATGTAACAGTGAGAAATGCACTGTCTTGGCGAAAGAAAGCGTTTTTGTACAACTTCATATGAATAGCTGTAACTTTTGATAGAAGCCTCGGATACACATGTTTATGGCTTTATCTTATAGAACTCAAGGTTCCCGTGCTGGGCAAACAGGTTTTGCAGCTGTTTGAGCTAAGATTTCCAAGTTATTCACATAATGAAAACCTATACTTTGTTTCGGTCGAGTTCCCCATTCAAATGCATGTAACAGTGAGAAACGCACTGTCTTGGCGAAAGAAAGCGTTTTTGTACAACTTCATAGAAATAGCTGTAACTTTTGATAGAAGACTCAGACAAACATGTTTATGGCCTTATATTATAGAACTCAAGGTCTCCGTGCTGGGAAAACAGGTTTTGCAGCTGTTTGAGCTAAGATTTCCAAGTTATTCACATAATGAAAACCTATACTTTGTTTCGGTCGAGTTCCCCATTCAAATGCATGTAACAGTGAGAAACGCACTGTCTTGGCGAAAGAAAGCGTTTTTGTACAACTTCATAGAAATAGCTGTAACTTTTGATAGAAGACTCAGACAAACATGTTTATGGCCTTATATTATAGAACTCAAGGTCTCCGTGCTGGGCAAACAGGTTTTGCAGCTGTTTGAGCTAAGATTTCCAAGTTATTCACATAATGAAAACCTATACTTTGTTTCGGTCGAGTTCCCCATTCAAATGCATGTAACAGTGAGAAACGCACTGTCTTGGCGAAAGAAAGCGTTTTTGTACAACTTCATATGAATAGCTGTAACTTTTGATAGAAGACTCAGACAAACATGTTTATGGCCTTATATTATAGAACTCAAGGTCTCCGTGCTGGGAAAACAGGTTTTGCAGCTGTTTGAGCTAAGATTTCCAAGTTATTCACATAATGAAAACCTATACTTTGTTTCAGTCGAGTTCCCCATTCAAATGCATGTAACAGTGAGAAACGCACTGTCTTGGCGAAAGAAAGCGTTTTTGTACAACTTCATATGAATAGCTGTAACTTTTGATAGAAGCCTCGGATACACATGTTTATGGCTTTATCTTATAGAACTCAAGGTTCCCGTGCTGGGAAAACAGGTTTTGCAGCTATTTGAGCTAAGATTTCCAAGTTATTCACATAATGAAAACCTATACTTTGTTTCGGTTGAGTTCCCCATTCAAATGCATGTAACTGTGAGAAACGCACTGTCTTGGCGAAAGAAAGCGTTTTTGTACAACTTCATAGAAATAGCTTTAACTTTTGATAGAAGACTCAGACAAACATGTTTATGGCCTTATATTATAGAACTCAAGGTCTCCGTGCTGGGAAAACAGGTTTTGCAGCTGTTTGAGCTAAGATTTCCAAATTATTCACATAATGAAAACCTATACTTTGTTTCGGTCGAGTTCCCCATTCAAATGCATGTAACAGTGAGAAACGCACTGTCTTGGCGAAAGAAAGCGTTTTTGTACAACTTCATATAAATAGCTGTAACTTTTGATAGAAGACTCGGATACACATGTTTATGGCTTTATCTTATAGAACTCAAGGTTCCCGTGCTGGGCAAACAGGTTTTGCAGCTGTTTGAGCTAAGATTTCCAAGTTATTCACATAATGAAAACCTATACTTTGTTTCGGTCGAGTTCCCCATTCAAATGCATGTAACAGTGAGAAACGCACTGTCTTGGCGAAAGAAAGCGTTTTTGTACAACTTCATAGAAATAGCTGTAACTTTTGATAGAAGACTCAGACAAACATGTTTATGGCCTTATATTATAGAACTCAAGGTCTCCGTGCTGGGAAAACAGGTTTTGCAGCTGTTTGAGCTAAGATTTCCAAGTTATTCACATAATGAAAACCTATACTTTGTTTCGGTCGAGTTCCCCATTCAAATGCATGTAACAGTGAGAAACGCACTGTCTTGGCGAAAGAAAGCGTTTTTGTACAACTTCATAGAAATAGCTGTAACTTTTGATAGAAGACTCAGACAAACATGTTTATGGCCTTATATTATAGAACTCAAGGTCCCCGTGCTGGGAAAACAGGTTTTGCAGCTGTTTGAGCTAAGATTTCCAAGTTATTCACATAATGAAAACCTATACTTTGTTTCGGTCGAGTTCCCCATTCAAATGCATGTAACAGTGAGAAACGCACTGTCTTGGCGAAAGAAAGCGTTTTTGTACAACTTCATATGAATAGCTGTAACTTTTGATAGAAGACTCGGATACACATGTTTATGGCTTTATCTTATAGAACTCAAGGTTCCCGTGCTGGGCAAACAGGTTTTGCAGCTGTTTGAGCTAAGATTTCCAAGTTATTCACATAATGAAAACCTATACTTTGTTTCGGTCGAGTTCCCCATTCAAATGCATGTAACAGTGAGAAACGCACTGTCTTGGCGAAAGAAAGCGTTTTTGTACAACTTCATATGAATAGCTGTAACTTTTGATAGAAGACTCAGACAAACATGTTTATGGCCTTATATTATAGAACTCAAGGTCTCCGTGCTGGGAAAACAGGTTTTGCAGCTGTTTGAGCTAAGATTTCCAAGTTATTCACATAATGAAAACCTATACTTTGTTTCAGTCGAGTTCCCCATTCAAATGCATGTAACAGTGAGAAACGCACTGTCTTGGCGAAAGAAAGCGTTTTTGTACAACTTCATATGAATAGCTGTAACTTTTGATAGAAGCCTCGGATACACATGTTTATGGCTTTATCTTATAGAACTCAAGGTTCCCGTGCTGGGAAAACAGGTTTTGCAGCTATTTGAGCTAAGATTTCCAAGTTATTCACATAATGAAAACCTATACTTTGTTTCGGTTGAGTTCCCCATTCAAATGCATGTAACTGTGAGAAACGCACTGTCTTGGCGAAAGAAAGCGTTTTTGTACAACTTCATAGAAATAGCTTTAACTTTTGATAGAAGACTCAGACAAACATGTTTATGGCCTTATATTATAGAACTCAAGGTCTCCGTGCTGGGAAAACAGGTTTTGCAGCTGTTTGAGCTAAGATTTCCAAATTATTCACATAATGAAAACCTATACTTTGTTTCGGTCGAGTTCCCCATTCAAATGCATGTAACAGTGAGAAACGCACTGTCTTGGCGAAAGAAAGCGTTTTTGTACAACTTCATATAAATAGCTGTAACTTTTGATAGAAGACTCGGATACACATGTTTATGGCTTTATCTTATAGAACTCAAGGTTCCCGTGCTGGGCAAACAGGTTTTGCAGCTGTTTGAGCTAAGATTTCCAAGTTATTCACATAATGAAAACCTATACTTTGTTTCGGTCGAGTTCCCCATTCAAATGCATGTAACAGTGAGAAACGCACTGTCTTGGCGAAAGAAAGCGTTTTTGTACAACTTCATAGAAATAGCTGTAACTTTTGATAGAAGACTCAGACAAACATGTTTATGGCCTTATATTATAGAACTCAAGGTCTCCGTGCTGGGAAAACAGGTTTTGCAGCTGTTTGAGCTAAGATTTCCAAGTTATTCACATAATGAAAACCTATACTTTGTTTCGGTCGAGTTCCCCATTCAAATGCATGTAACAGTGAGAAACGCACTGTCTTGGCGAAAGAAAGCGTTTTTGTACAACTTCATAGAAATAGCTGTAACTTTTGATAGAAGACTCAGACAAACATGTTTATGGCCTTATATTATAGAACTCAAGGTCCCCGTGCTGGGAAAACAGGTTTTGCAGCTGTTTGAGCTAAGATTTCCAAGTTATTCACATAATGAAAACCTATACTTTGTTTCGGTCGAGTTCCCCATTCAAATGCATGTAACAGTGAGAAACGCACTGTCTTGGCGAAAGAAAGCGTTTTTGTACAACTTCATATGAATAGCTGTAACTTTTGATAGAAGACTCGGATACACATGTTTATGGCTTTATCTTATAGAACTCAAGGTTCCCGTGCTGGGCAAACAGGTTTTGCAGCTGTTTGAGCTAAGATTTCCAAGTTATTCACATAATGAAAACCTATACTTTGTTTCGGTCGAGTTCCCCATTCAAATGCATGTAACAGTGAGAAACGCACTGTCTTGGCGAAAGAAAGCGTTTTTGTACAACTTCATAGAAATAGCTGTAACTTTTGATAGAAGACTCAGACAAACATGTTTATGGCCTTATATTATAGAACTCAAGGTCTCCGTGCTGGGAAAACAGGTTTTGCAGCTGTTTGAGCTAAGATTTCCAAGTTATTCACATAATGAAAACCTATACTTTGTTTCAGTCGAGTTCCCCATTCAAATGCATGTAACAGTGAGAAACGCACTGTCTTGGCGAAAGAAAGCGTTTTTGTACAACTTCATATGAATAGCTGTAACTTTTGATAGAAGCCTCGGATACACATGTTTATGGCTTTATCTTATAGAACTCAGGGTTCCCGTGCTGAGCAAACAGGTTTTGCAGCTGTTTGAGCTAAGATTTCCAAGTTATTCACATAATGAAAACCTATACTTTGTTTCGGTCGAGTTCCCCATTCAAATGCATGTAACAGTGAGAAACGCACTGTCTTGGCGAAAGAAAGCGTTTTTGTACAACTTCATATGAATAGCTGTAACTTTTGATAGAAGCCTCGGATACACATGTGTATGGCTTTATCTTATAGAACTAAAGGTTCCCGTGCTGGGCAAACAGGTTTTGCAGCTGTTTGAGCTAAGATTTCCAAGTTATTCACATAATGAAAACCTATACTTTGTTTCGGTCGAGTTCCCCATTCAAATGCATGTAACAGTGAGAAACGCACTGTCTTGGCGAAAGAAAGCGTTTTTGTACAACTTCATATGAATAGCTGTAACTTTTGATAGAAGACTCAGACAAACATGTTTATGGCCTTATATTATAGAACTCAAGGTCTCCGTGCTGGGAAAACAGGTTTTGCAGCTGTTTGAGCTAAGATTTCCAAGTTATTCACATAATGAAAACCTATACTTTGTTTCAGTCGAGTTCCCCATTCAAATGCATGTAACAGTGAGAAACGCACTGTCTTGGCGAAAGAAAGCGTTTTTGTACAACTTCATATGAATAGCTGTAACTTTTGATAGAAGCCTCGGATACACATGTTTATGGCTTTATCTTATAGAACTCAAGGTTCCCGTGCTGGGCAAACAGGTTTTGCAGCTGTTTGAGCTAAGATTTCCAAGTTATTCACATAATGAAAACCTATACTTTGTTTCGGTCGAGTTCCCCATTCAAATGCATGTAACAGTGAGAAACGCACTGTCTTGGCGAAAGAAAGCGTTTTTGTACAACTTCATATGAATAGCTGTAACTTTTGATAGAAGACTCGGATACACATGTTTATGGCTTTATCTTATAGAACTCAAGGTTCCCGTGCTGGGCAAACAGGTTTTGCAGCTGTTTGAGCTAAGATTTCCAAGTTATTCACATAATGAAAACCTATACTTTGTTTCGGTCGAGTTCCCCATTCAAATGCATGTAACAGTGAGAAACGCACTGTCTTGGCGAAAGAAAGCGTTTTTGTACAACTTCATAGAAATAGCTGTAACTTTTGATAGAAGACTCAGACAAACATGTTTATGGCCTTATATTATAGAACTCAAGGTCTCCGTGCTGGGAAAACAGGTTTTGCAGCTGTTTGAGCTAAGATTTCCAAGTTATTCACATAATGAAAACCTATACTTTGTTTCAGTCGAGTTCCCCATTCAAATGCATGTAACAGTGAGAAACGCACTGTCTTGGCGAAAGAAAGCGTTTTTGTACAACTTCATATGAATAGCTGTAACTTTTGATAGAAGCCTCGGATACACATGTTTATGGCTTTATCTTATAGAACTCAAGGTCTCCGTGCTGGGAAAACAGGTTTTGCAGCTGTTTGAGCTAAGATTTCCAAATTATTCACATAATGAAAACCTATACTTTGTTTCGGTCGAGTTCCCCATTCAAATGCATGTAACAGTGAGAAACGCACTGTCTTGGCGAAAGAAAGCGTTTTTGTACAACTTCATAGAAATAGCTGTAACTTTTGATAGAAGACTCAGACAAACATGTTTATGGCCTTATATTATAGAACTCAAGGTCTCCGTGCTGGGAAAACAGGTTTTGCAGCTGTTTGAGCTAAGATTTCCAAGTTATTCACATAATGAAAACCTATACTTTGTTTCGGTCGAGTTCCCCATTCAAATGCATGTAACAGTGAGAAACGCACTGTCTTGGCGAAAGAAAGCGTTTTTGTACAACTTCATAGAAATAGCTGTAACTTTTGATAGAAGACTCAGACAAACATGTTTATGGCCTTATATTATAGAACTCAAGGTCTCCGTGCTGGGAAAACAGGTTTTGCAGCTGTTTGAGCTAAGATTTCCAAGTTATTCACATAATGAAAACCTATACTTTGTTTCAGTCGAGTTCCCCATTCAAATGCATGTAACAGTGAGAAATGCACTGTCTTGGCGAAAGAAAGCGTTTTTGTACAACTTCATATGAATAGCTGTAACTTTTGATAGAAGCCTCGGATACACATGTTTATGGCTTTATCTTATAGAACTCAAGGTTCCCGTGCTGGGCAAACAGGTTTTGCAGCTGTTTGAGCTAAGATTTCCAAGTTATTCACATAATGAAAACCTATACTTTGTTTCGGTCGAGTTCCCCATTCAAATGCATGTAACAGTGAGAAACGCACTGTCTTGGCGAAAGAAAGCGTTTTTGTACAACTTCATAGAAATAGCTGTAACTTTTGATAGAAGACTCAGACAAACATGTTTATGGCCTTATATTATAGAACTCAAGGTCTCCGTGCTGGGCAAACAGGTTTTGCAGCTGTTTGAGCTAAGATTTCCAAGTTATTCACATAATGAAAACCTATACTTTGTTTCGGTCGAGTTCCCCATTCAAATGCATGTAACAGTGAGAAACGCACTGTCTTGGCGAAAGAAAGCGTTTTTGTACAACTTCATATGAATAGCTGTAACTTTTGATAGAAGCCTCGGATACACATGTTTATGGCTTTATCTTATAGAACTCAAGGTTCCCGTGCTGGGCAAACAGGTTTTGCAGCTGTTTGAGCTAAGATTTCCAAGTTATTCACATAATGAAAACCTATACTTTGTTTCGGTCGAGTTCCCCATTCAAATGCATGTAACAGTGAGAAACGCACTGTCTTGGCGAAAGAAAGCGTTTTTGTACAACTTCATATGAATAGCTGTAACTTTTGATAGAAGCCTCGGATACACATGTTTATGGCTTTATCTTATAGAACTCAAGGTTCCCGTGCTGGGCAAACAGGTTTTGCAGCTGTTTGAGCTAAGATTTCCAAGTTATTCACATAATGAAAACCTATACTTTGTTTCGGTCGAGTTCCCCATTCAAATGCATGTAACAGTGAGAAACGCACTGTCTTGGCGAAAGAAAGCGTTTTTGTACAACTTCATAGAAATAGCTGTAACTTTTGATAGAAGACTCAGACAAACATGTTTATGGCCTTATATTATAGAACTCAAGGTCTCCGTGCTGGGAAAACAGGTTTTGCAGCTGTTTGAGCTAAGATTTCCAAGTTATTCACATAATGAAAACCTATACTTTGTTTCGGTCGAGTTCCCCATTCAAATGCATGTAACAGTGAGAAACGCACTGTCTTGGCGAAAGAAAGCGTTTTTGTACAACTTCATAGAAATAGCTGTAACTTTTGATAGAAGACTCAGACAAACATGTTTATGGCCTTATATTATAGAACTCAAGGTCTCCGTGCTGGGCAAACAGGTTTTGCAGCTGTTTGAGCTAAGATTTCCAAGTTATTCACATAATGAAAACCTATACTTTGTTTCGGTCGAGTTCCCCATTCAAATGCATGTAACAGTGAGAAACGCACTGTCTTGGCGAAAGAAAGCGTTTTTGTACAACTTCATATGAATAGCTGTAACTTTTGATAGAAGACTCAGACAAACATGTTTATGGCCTTATATTATAGAACTCAAGGTCTCCGTGCTGGGAAAACAGGTTTTGCAGCTGTTTGAGCTAAGATTTCCAAGTTATTCACATAATGAAAACCTATACTTTGTTTCGGTCGAGTTCCCCATTCAAATGCATGTAACAGTGAGAAACGCACTGTCTTGGCGAAAGAAAGCGTTTTTGTACAACTTCATAGAAATAGCTGTAACTTTTGATAGAAGACTCAGACAAACATGTTTATGGCCTTATATTATAGAACTCAAGGTCTCCGTGCTGGGCAAACAGGTTTTGCAGCTGTTTGAGCTAAGATTTCCAAGTTATTCACATAATGAAAACCTATACTTTGTTTCGGTCGAGTTCCCCATTCAAATGCATGTAACAGTGAGAAACGCACTGTCTTGGCGAAAGAAAGCGTTTTTGTACAACTTCATAGAAATAGCTGTAACTTTTGATAGAAGACTCAGATACACATGTTTATGACCTTATATTATAGAACTCAAGGTCTCCGTGCTGGGAAAACAGGTTTTGCAGCTGTTTGAGCTAAGATTTCCAAGTTATTCACATAATGAAAACCTATACTTTGTTTCGGTCGAGTTCCCCATTCAAATGCATGTAACAGTGAGAAACGCACTGTCTTGGCGAAAGAAAGCGTTTTTGTACAACTTCATAGAAATAGCTGTAACTTTTGATAGAAGACTCAGACAAACATGTTTATGGCCTTATATTATAGAACTCAAGGTCTCCGTGCTGGGCAAACAGGTTTTGCAGCTGTTTGAGCTAAGATTTCCAAGTTATTCACATAATGAAAACCTATACTTTGTTTCGGTCGAGTTCCCCATTCAAATGCATGTAACAGTGAGAAACGCACTGTCTTGGCGAAAGAAAGCGTTTTTGTACAACTTCATATGAATAGCTGTAACTTTTGATAGAAGCCTCGGATACACATGTTTATGGCTTTATCTTATAGAACTCAAGGTTCCCGTGCTGGGCAAACAGGTTTTGCAGCTGTTTGAGCTAAGATTTCCAAGTTATTCACATAATGAAAACCTATACTTTGTTTCGGTCGAGTTCCCCATTCAAATGCATGTAACAGTGAGAAACGCACTGTCTTGGCGAAAGAAAGCGTTTTTGTACAACTTCATAGAAATAGCTGTAACTTTTGATAGAAGACTCAGACAAACATGTTTATGGCCTTATATTATAGAACTCAAGGTCTCCGTGCTGGGAAAACAGGTTTTGCAGCTGTTTGAGCTAAGATTTCCAAGTTATTCACATAATGAAAACCTATACTTTGTTTCGGTCGAGTTCCCCATTCAAATGCATGTAACAGTGAGAAACGAACTGTCTTGGCGAAAGAAAGCGTTTTTGTACAACTTCATAGAAATAGCTGTAACTTTTGATAGAAGACTCAGACAAACATGTTTATGGCCTTATATTATAGAACTCAAGGTCTCCGTGCTGGGCAAACAGGTTTTGCAGCTGTTTGAGCTAAGATTTCCAAGTTATTCACATAATGAAAACCTATACTTTGTTTCGGTCGAGTTCCCCATTCAAATGCATGTAACAGTGAGAAACGCACTGTCTTGGCGAAAGAAAGCGTTTTTGTACAACTTCATAGAAATAGCTGTAACTTTTGATAGAAGACTCAGACAAACATGTTTATGGCCTTATATTATAGAACTCAAGGTCTCCGTGCTGGGAAAACAGGTTTTGCAGCTGTTTGAGCTAAGATTTCCAAGTTATTCACATAATGAAAACCTATACTTTGTTTCGGTCGAGTTCCCCATTCAAATGCATGTAACAGTGAGAAACGCACTGTCTTGGCGAAAGAAAGCGTTTTTGTACAACTTCATATGAATAGCTGTAACTTTTGATAGAAGCCTCGGATACACATGTTTATGGCTTTATCTTATAGAACTCAAGGTTCCCGTGCTGGGCAAACAGGTTTTGCAGCTGTTTGAGCTAAGATTTCCAAGTTATTCACATAATGAAAACCTATACTTTGTTTCGGTCGAGTTCCCCATTCAAATGCATGTAACAGTGAGAAACGCACTGTCTTGGCGAAAGAAAGCGTTTTTGTACAACTTCATAGAAATAGCTGTAACTTTTGATAGAAGACTCAGACAAACATGTTTATGGCCTTATATTATAGAACTCAAGGTCTCCGTGCTGGGAAAACAGGTTTTGCAGCTGTTTGAGCTAAGATTTCCAAGTTATTCACATAATGAAAACCTATACTTTGTTTCGGTCGAGTTCCCCATTCAAATGCATGTAACAGTGAGAAACGAACTGTCTTGGCGAAAGAAAGCGTTTTTGTACAACTTCATAGAAATAGCTGTAACTTTTGATAGAAGACTCAGACAAACATGTTTATGGCCTTATATTATAGAACTCAAGGTCTCCGTGCTGGGCAAACAGGTTTTGCAGCTGTTTGAGCTAAGATTTCCAAGTTATTCACATAATGAAAACCTATACTTTGTTTCGGTCGAGTTCCCCATTCAAATGCATGTAACAGTGAGAAACGCACTGTCTTGGCGAAAGAAAGCGTTTTTGTACAACTTCATAGAAATAGCTGTAACTTTTGATAGAAGACTCAGACAAACATGTTTATGGCCTTATCTTATAGAACTCAAGGTCTCCGTGCTGGGCAAACAGGTTTTGCAGCTGTTTGAGCTAAGATTTCCAAGTTATTCACATAATGAAAACCTATACTTTGTTTCGGTCGAGTTCCCCATTCAAATGCATGTAACAGTGAGAAATGCACTGTCTTGGCGAAAGAAAGCGTTTTTGTACAACTTCATAGAAATAGCTGTAACTTTTGATAGAAGACTCAGACAAACATGTTTATGGCCTTATATTATAGAACTCAAGGTCTCCGTGCTGGGAAAACAGGTTTTGCAGCTGTTTGAGCTAAGATTTCCAAGTTATTCACATAATGAAAACCTATACTTTGTTTCAGTCGAGTTCCCCATTCAAATGCATGTAACAGTGAGAAATGCACTGTCTTGGCGAAAGAAAGCGTTTTTGTACAACTTCATAGAAAGAAAGATGTTGAATCTATTTAATATTTCTTGAAAAATAATTGATTTCTGTGCATTTTTTTTCACACTGCATCAAATTAAGGTTGATTACGTCGATTAAGCATCATGAGGTGGAGCGTGAGGGTGGTTCCCTATTTTTAATTTATTTATTTTTGTTGTTGCTGGGAGTTGGAACCCTATTAGTTAGGTTGCTTAATATTTACGCTAAGTACTCTTTAAAATACCAGAATAGGGAGGATGGTGTAGGTTTAAGTTTATTAGATTGATCAGTATTGCTGAACTATGAAATATTTTTTTTTTACATACAGGTATAACAGAATAGCTTTAGTGTAGTTGTTGTTTTAAACTTGAGTATGAACTTATACAAAATGCAGCAAGATATTTGAAAAAAACAGTTTTGTTGATTAAAAAAATACTATATCGGATTCATATCGGTATCGGCAGATATCCAAATTTATGATATCGGTATCGGACATAAAAAAGTGATATCGTGCCATCTCTAGTATTGGCCAGCACCACAGGCCCTGGTGTAATGTGAATGCCCTCAGCCAACACCACTTGCCCTGGTGTAATGTGGATGGCATAAGCCAGTAGCACAGGCCCTTGTGTATTGTGGATCGCATCAGCCAGCAACACAACCCCTGGTGAAATGTGCATGATATCGCTCAGCACCATAGGCCCAGGTGTAATGTGGATGGCATCAATAAGCAGCAGAGGCCCTGGTGGGGTGAATATGGCCTCACAGGAAGCACTGTCCCTGTTGTAATGTGTATGGCCCCAGCCCTGGTGAAATGTGGTTGGCATCAGCCAGCAACGCAGGCTCTGGTGAAATGTGAATGTCCTCAGCCAACACCACTGGCCCTGGTGTAGTGTGGATGGTATCAGCAAGTAGCACAGGCCCTTGTGTATTGTGGATCACATCAGCTATCAACACAAGCCCTGGTGAAATATGGATGGTATCAGCCAGCAGCACAGGTCCTGGTGTAATGTGGATAGCCTCAGCCAACAGCACAGGCCCTGGCGAAATGTGGATGGTAATGGCCAGCACCAGAGACCTTGGTGTAATGTGGATGGCCTCAGACAGCAACACGACCTGGTGAAATTTAGCTGGCCTCAGTCAGTAGCACAGGCCCTAGTGTGATGTGGATGGCATCAGCCAGCAACGAAGGCTCTGGTGAAATGTAAATGGCCTCAGCCAACAGCATAGGCCCTGGTGAAATTTAGCTGGCCTCACAGGAAGCAATGGCCCTGGTGTAATGTGGATGGTATAAGCCAGTATCACAGGCCCTGGTGTAATGTGGATGGCCTCAACCAGCACCACAGGCCCTGGTATGGTGATAATGGCATAAGCAAGTAGCAAAGCCACTTGTGTATTGTGAATGGAATCAGCCAGTAGCACAGGCCCTGGTGTGGCCTCACAGGGAGCACTGGCCGTGGTGGAATGTGGATGCATCAGCAACTAGCAGAGGCCCTTGTGTATTGTAGTTGGCCTCAGCCAGCAACACAGGCCCTGGTGAAATGTAGTTGGCCTCAGACAGCAACACACGACCTGGTGAAATTTAGCTGGCCTCAGTCAGTAGCACAAGCCCTTGTGTATTGTGGATGGCATCAGCCAACAACACTGGCCTTGGTGAAATGTGGATGGTATTGGTCAGCACCTCAGACCTTGGTGTAATGTGAATTGCCTTAGCCAACACCACTGGCCCTTTTGAAATGTGGATGGCCTCAGCCAACAGCACAGGCCCTGGTGTCGTTAAGATGGCCTCACAGGAAGCACTGTCCCTTGTTGTCAGAGGATTTTTGTTTTTAAAGGTTTTATTATTCATATAATAATCAGCTAAGAGTGTTTATATTTCTGTCTAGTACTCAAACAGCTGCATATTCTTGTACTCAACCAGCTGCATATTTTAATTGCTGGCTCTCTACTCTGTAACGGAAACTGTTTGCCTTCACATTAATTGTCAGCAGCAGGAAACCGCCACCCAAGAGCAAGAAACAACCTTGTAGAGAATACAAAGTTCTTGAGAAATCCCACCTGCTTGCTTGACAAGATAACCATGATATTTCCTTTTTTGTATGCTTCCTGCATGTATAAATAAAGGCAGAAAGCTGCTCCACGGTGTGAATCTCTTTTGAGGTTTCACCCGTGCACGTTAAACTGCTGAAGTGTCTGAGTGTTATTTCATTACATCTGAGTGCTTGATAAAAGAATCTCTAACATTTAATTGGTCCTTCGAGCCGGAGGGACATTGATATTTTTTTTCATGCTCCAATAGGAAACCTTCATCAAGTCCTGACGTCGTGAGAAGCCCACGCTGTCAACAACTCCTCTCCAGGCAGAGGAAAAAAGTCCAGAGACGTGAAATTCGGGTTCTGGCCAGCGTTTTTATAAGAGCTCCACGACTTCGGGGGTTGAGGGAGGAAACCAAAACAACCACACAATAACTCAGGTGAATATTTAACACTCACCCACATTTTGCGAAAAACGACTGAGGCAACCTGTGGTCTGTACATAAAATAGTTTCACGTCAAAATACGACAGGTTAGTAACATTCTCGTCTGAAAAAGGACTGGTAGAGGTTATGTAGCTCACCTGTTAGTAACATTCTCGTCTGAAAAAGGACTGGTAGAAGGTTACGTGGCTCGCCTGAAAAAGGGCTTGGAGCAAGTATTACGTGGCTCGCCTGAAAAAGGGCTCGGAGCAAATAAATGTAGAAAGACACAGAGTTGCCCAGAATAATACTCATTACGCGTATGATCTGTTGTTTTACTGTTTTGTTGGTGGAGTAAGTTGATTTTACAGCACATTAAGAAGGCTGAACTACTCCACCAAATTGTTTACCGTTGGTTGCTCAAGTACTGGTGGAACGGGAAGAAGGTTGTGCTTCATCACATAAAATTAACACCGCTTTCAAGATTAGCTTGAAAGTAGAAGGCTGTGTTAATAGCCTCTCCCATTCCTCGTGCCAGAGAAAGCACCACGGGTGTGTGTGTGTGTGTGTGTGTAAACGTAAATATATCTATGAGCTAATTAAAAAAAAAATAGAGAAAGAAAAAAAAGGGTAATAAATCAACAAAACTCACTGCTGACAAGCAGTGGCTAGAGAAAAAATGTCCAGGCGCCGGACAAATTAGTGCAAATAGATGGAGAAACCCAAAGAAACTAAACTGCACTGCGTGGGAGGGAAAATGTAGTTCCTCTGCAGTGACTGATAAAACCCTTATTAAGTGAAAACTAGAGATCAAAGTAGTTTAAAAAGGTTGGAAACAGACCCCAATGAATAGATATAAATATAAGAAGTACAAAAATAAAATAAATAAACACAAAATTACATTAGAACTTATTTTTAATGTATTGAAACTAATAATAGGAAGGATAACAACCTGTAAACTTATATTAACAATGAAACATAGTTGGCAAGACGTTCATGCCCAGAATGTATAAAATAAATAAAAGGAAATAATTCACACGAAAACCTTTTAAATAAAATAGAGAGATGCATAAGGTACATTAAGGCTGTGTCATTGGTCAGCCAAGGAAAGTGTGTGAAAAGGTAAATGTCTCCAGCTTGGGAAAAGGTGTGGCAAGGCATCCAGCACCTAACCAACTATAAGATCAATCTCGGCACTGCGGACGGTGACCTGGAGCTGGCAGAGGAGCTGAATATCTTCTTCGCCCGCTTTGAGACCAGGGTACCGGAGGTATTGGAGCCACAGCAGGAACACGCCACCCATAGCAGCACCACCCTCACCCTGGAAGAGCACGAGGTGAGGCGCATGCTGCAGGCTGTTAACCCGAGGAAGGCGGCGGGTCCTGATGGTGTGCCAGGTCGAATATTGAGGGATTGTGCAGAACAGCTGGCTGGGATCTTCACCAGGATCTTCAACAAATCCCTCGCACAGGCGACTGTCCCACTCTGCCTGAAGTCCTCCACCATAGTCCCCTTGCCTAAGAAGCCCCACATCACCGGCCTGAATGACTACAGACCGGTGGCACTCACCCCAGTGGTAATGAAATGCTTTGAGAAGCTGGTCCGCAGACACATCACAGCAGCCCTGCCCCGCAGCCTGGATCCACACCAGTTTGCCTACAGAGCAAACCGGTCCACGGAAGACGCTGTAGCCACAGCACTCCATGCTGCATTAACTCACCTGGAAGAGCATGGTAGCTATGTGCGGATGCTCTTCGTGGATTACTGCTCAGCTTTTAACACCATCCTTCCACACAAACTGGTGGCCAAGCTACAAAACCTGGGGCTTCCATACAGCACCTGCATGTGGATCAACAGCTTCCTCTCGGGCCGTAGACAGAGAGTCAGAGTTGGCCATCACACATCCTCAGCCCTGAGTCTCAGCACTGGCTCACCCCAGGGCTGTGTGCTCAGTCCACTGCTCTACTCTCTCTACACACACGACTGCACTCCTCGCCACCACAGCAACATCTTTGTGAAATTTGCAGATGACACCACAGTGGTGGGGCTCATTTCCAAGGGAGACGAGTCTACGTACAGAGACGAGGTGGAGCAGCTGACGTCATGGTGTAAGGCCAATAACCTCCTCCTCAACACTTCAAAAACCAAAGAACTCATAATAGATTTCAGAAGGAAAAAGGCAGAGATCCAACCACTATTCATAAATGGGGACTGTGTAGAAAGGGTGGCAAGCTTCCGCTTCCTGGGAGTCAATATAGAGGAGAACCTTTCCTGGAGTGTGAACACCTCCGAGCTGCTGAAAAAGGCCCAACAGAGACTGTACTTCCTGAGAATTCTCAGGAGGAATAACATCACACAGAAACTGCTGGTGTCCTTCTACAGAGCCACCATTGAGAGTGTTCTAACTTACTGCATATGTATTTGGTACACTAGCTGCACAGGGGCTCAGAGGAAAGCACTCCAAGGGATCATTAACATTAACCCAAAAGATCACTGGCTGCCCTCTCCCCACACTGGAAGTTCTACACAATGCCCACTGTTTTAAAAAGGCCCAAAACATCATAAAAGACACCTCACATCCTGGCCACATCCTGGCCACTCACTGTTCGAACTGTTGCCCTCAGGCAGACGGTACAGGGCAATCAGAGCAAGGACTAATAGACTCAAACACAGCTGTTATCCAACTGCAATAACACATCTGAATACTACAAAAAAATGTCCATCACGCCACTCTTGTGTTAATCTATGCACGGCCTGAAGCATGTGTGTGGGAATGTACAGTGGGGCAAAAAAGTATTTAGTCAGCCACCGATTGTGCAAGTTCCCCCACCTAAAATGATGACAGAGGTCAGTAATTTGCAACAGAGGTACACTTCAACTGTGAGAGACAGAATGTGAAAAAAAAATCCATGAATCCACATGGTAGGATTTGTAGAGAATTTATTCGTAAATCAGGGTGGAAAATAAGTATTTGGTCAACAACAAAAATACAACTCAATACTTTGTAACATAACCTTTGTTGGCAATAACAGAGGTCAAACGTTTACTATAGGTCTTTACCAGGTTTGCACACACAGTAGCTGGTATTTTGGCCCATTCCTCCATGCAGATCTTCTCGAGAGCAGTGATGTTTTGGGGCTGTCGCTGAGCAACACGGACTTTCAACTGATGGCAGTTTATTCTAGCTTCAGCTTTTCTACTATAAATGCCAAAATTCTCCCCAGGGAGCCGCGGCAAATCCCGTTTTGGAAACGCTACGGTCCTGTAAAAACAGCTTTTAATTCTGGCAATTTTTTTTATGAAGTATCCAAATCAACTTAAAACTTTATTACTGTGACAACACTATCATGAAAAGGACAAAGAATAAACAATCCCATAATACCAACATTAAACTTTACCTTACAATAGAAGGAGACAACAAAATCATATGTATTAAAAGAGGGAATGAAGCATTCAAAAAAATTAATTCCAAACCTCATCAATTGCAGCCATGATTTCTGTGATCTTGCATCCAGATGTTCCTCCCTTGTTTCTGAAGACTTTGGTCAGTTTGGTTGTGTTGTTGTCCAGCTGTGCCATAAATGTGGATGTTAGCGGGACCGTAGTGATGCGCTGGAATTCAGCATTTATCTGTAAAATAAACAAATGTTTAGCGTGATGGGTTTAAAATATTGCATGTGGAGTGCATTTGCAGATCAACTGATTCAGTTACCTCACGTGGAGAAAAAAGAGCTGGCCATCGGCTTTTAAAGTCAGCTACGAAGGGCATGTCCTGAAGAATTTCTTGCCTCCGGTGAGGAAAGGTTTGGGCCATTTTTGCTTTGATGGTTTCATCATTGTTCTTCTTCTTGAACTCTGAAAGCAGCACCAACCTTTCTTCTTCCTGACTCTTTCGGGTTTCTCCAGCTGGATAATCAGGGCAGAAATTCACCTCCGCTCTCCTGGGTTTCTTGACTTGATTGGGATGCACATTACTGTTCCCTCTTCTTTTGAGAGAATTGATGACCAACTTTAAGGTATAAGGATTGTGTTTCCTATTTCGATGAGACTTGAATGTACCATAGATATTTGTTTTGAAAGAACAACCCTCAAACATGCAATGCACAGTCTCGTTACATTTTAGATGGTTGTTAATGTGAGAAAAATACTCCTGCTCTGAAGCTATGTTGCAGCAGGAACACAAATGGCAGTTAAATGTTGCCAAACTCACAGACATGTCTACAGTTCTTTGGGTATGTGATCTGCTTAAGTGGCTATGTAGAGCATTCCATGTTTTGAAAACACAGACACAATCAGAATAGGCACATGGATACTGCTGTCTACTATGAACTAACCTGTAGTGTTTTAATAACAGAGCTCGTGATGACACCACTTTTTTGCACAATTTGCACTGCCACATCAACGTATCTGGGGGAGAAGCACAAAAGACATTTTCATTACACTGTCCCTGAAAAAACTAAATAATTTGCACATTGTTAATGTTTCATATTAATCAGTTTTATTTTTAATATTGTATGCTACAACAATGAATTTATTGATCTACATCATCACCACTGCATATTGTGTAAATGTGTGTGTAATCTGACATTAAAAGTCGAGTGAGAAATCCCATGGACATTGTACAACATTAATGCAGTTCATCTTACACCAGCTTACTAAATGCTTTCTGCAAGCTACATCAAAACGTAAGCTGAAATATTAGACAGAAAATACACCCTAACCTGTCTGCTAGCAAGGAGCGCTTCTCCACTGTTGTTGGCTAAAGTGCAACGCAGTCAGGCGTCCGAGTATAAACTCGGCGCGAAAGTGCGTGCCGGAACGAATGCGCTGCCTGTACCGACGCATACCGACGCTAGCGCTACACTACATTTGGGCTGAAAACAGAGCTTTGCTATTGCAATGGAGTCCCCTCCAAAATCATTTGGAAACTCACGTGCAGCAAGTCCACGTTAGCAAACCTTTACCGGGCAAAACCCTGCCTGTACTCTTTTCTTAGTAGCACTTGCGACATTAACTGACGTGTGAACATATATATGTAGACGGGCTTTACAAGAAAAATGACTTCTTACCTGATTTTTGGACAAAAATGCGGCTGAACCAGTCCACATGGCAAAGAAAAAGCAAGCTTGAGAAAGAGGGTGGTGCGCATGCGCATTGGCCCTTACTTAGGCGGGCTCTGCACGCAGCAGTATGTGCAGAGGGACAAACCTGTGAATTTACTCAACAATGTTACGTTGACACAGTTCAATGACTTTGTGTAACAACAAAAAGTAACAACATTTCATTAAATTTGCACAAACACTTTAAGAATTTTTGCAAAATCGAGTTTATTAAGAACAAACAACAAAATCTACTTTAGTAAAAGCAGAGATAGGCTGAGTTCATTTTTTTGAGTGTGTCTTCCATTTTCTGATGATTGCTCCCACAGTTGATTTTTTCACACCAAGCTGCTTGCCTATTGTAGATTCACTCTTCCCAGTCTGGTGCAGGTCTACAATACTTTTCCTGGTGTCCTTCGAAAGCTCTTTGGTCTTGGCCATGGCGGAGTTTGGAGTCTGATTGTTTGAGGCTGTGGACAGGTGTCTTTTATACAGATGATGAGTTCAAACAGGTGCCATTCATACAGGTAACGAGTGGGGGACAGAAAAGCATCTTACAGAAGACGTTACAGGTCTGTGAGAGCCAGAGATTTTCCATGTTTGAGGTGACCAAATACTTATTTTCCACCCTAATTTACGAATAAATTCTTTACAAATCCTACCATGTGGATTCATGGATTTTTCTTTCACATTCTGTCTCTCACAGTTGAAGTGTACCTCTGGTGCAAATTACTGACCTCTGTCATCATTTTAGGTGGGGGAACTTGCACAATCGGTGGCTGACTAAATACTTTTTTGCCCCACTGCATGTGAATGTTTTACTGTTACATCTTATTAGTATTTTAAGTATTCTATCTATATTATTTATAGAATTTTATTGTTTTATTTATATTTTGATATTGCTAGGGATGATGCAATGATCGGGGACCATTCTTCATTTCGTTGTTCTCGTGACAATGACAATAAAGTTTCTGATTCTGATTCTAAAGGTGAAGCTGCAGATCACCCGAAACCCTTGATGGACACAAAATAAAATATAAAATATATAATAATAAATTGCTTGGTTCGACATGCAACAGAGAGAATGAAAGTGACCGAACGTTGGATCTGAGATGAGGCAAACAGAAGACCAGTCTAAAAAGTAGACACAAACCTGTTCAGAGAAGAAGCAAATTTGTACAGATTGGATGAATTCTAAGTTATCTGTTTGCTGAGTAAGATGATCCTAACTATTAAATTGGCTCAGTAGTAGTATAGTGATATACACTAATAAAATATTGTAATATACTAATGTTATTATATAGAAAGAAAAAGATGATAATAATAAGAAGTAACCTAGTCAGTTATGATGTGAGATGGACAATTGTTATGAAGTAGTCTGCATCAAGCTTAAGGCTTGCTCAAACTCAGTATAATGACATAGGAGATGAAGAAAATAAAGGAAATATCTAAACTAATTAGGTGCATAGAGGCACTTGACATGCTTGAAAACCTGTCATTTACCCTGGATAAAATATTACTGAGATATAGAGCACATCTATAGTAACAACTAATAAGCCAAACCCTGTTGACAACAGCTAAAGTTACAGGATTGTGAAGCTGAATTAAATATGTGGACACCGCTAAGTTGATGAGCATGTTACACATTTTCTTTTACTTTTTATTTATTTGTTTTTAGAGCAGAAGCTGCATAAAAGCCAACACATGCAGCTGTCTGTGAGCTCAGTTTTCCCTCACACGTCTGCTCTGTTTCAGTAGCAGCATTTTTCTTTTTGGGTCCTGACTCATGTATGTTTTCTGTTTTGTTTGATTATTTTATTTTGTTGATTTGGAAACAAATTTGTGACCATACTTATGGATCACAGTGACACATAGTGATTAGGCATATGATTTTGTCATGGTCCCCGTGCCTGCTCGGCTGGCCCTGTGTGGCTACATGTTATGTTTTGTCTTTTCTCTCTCTCCTCTCTCTCTGCTCGCTGCCTGGGCGGAGCTCATTGTGAGCTCCCGGCCTCCACCACCTGTAGGCAATCACCTGTGGCTCCTCACCTTGTTTGCTCCCGCTACTTAAGGCAGTGACTGAGAGCACCTCGCCGCTGGACTATTGAATAATGCTCGTCAGTGCTACTTTAGCCTCAGCCAGTTTTGAGCTCTGTCCGTGAAAGTTCCGTGCTAACCCTTGTTCTCTGTATGCAGATTTCTCGTGTTTGGTTTGGAGACTCTGGACGCTTTTCCCGACCCCGCTCTGCACCCCTGGGAACCCTGGCCCCCTTCTCCTTCACCTGTATATAGTGCACCTGGAGTGTGTAAATAAACCTGTTTTTCTGAGATTTCAGTCTGCGCCGAGTCCTCCCTGCTCCTCCGTGACAGAATAGTCCAGCCAACCATGGACTCAGCGGACTCTGCTTCCTCGGCCCCAGCTCCGATTACCTTGGAGGAGCTACTACACCGGCACGAGCAGATGTTAGTCCGGCTCTGGCCGTCGCCCAACGAACACCACTAGAGGCGAGCCCCCCCGAGGCGAGCCCCCCGGAGCGCCCAGCCTCTGCCTCATCTCCTCAGGTAACATCAGGCTTTGCTGCAAGCGCTGCTGCACCACCTCTCTCCTCTGTGTCTTTGGATAAGCTGTTGCCCACACCTGAGGCATTCACGGGGGAGCTGGGGAAGTGCGCGGGTTTTTTTTTTTTTTTTTTTTGGCCTGTCCCGTTTGGCTCTTTTGCCATCAGAATTGTTGTCTAAAGGCAAAGAAAGATGCCCAACGGATTTACTTTACCAAATTGACCATCCCAGCCTTGCCGTAATGGTCCATTTGATTCACCTTTTATTGTTTATTTTATTTTCACTTACTGAATACGGGACAGACTTGACTGGGGGAAAGAAGGGGAGAAAGAAAGAGGGAAAGAGAAACAGCTGAGAAGAGGGACGGGGGAGAAGGGCAAAAGACAAAAACCAACAGAACGGGCAGAGAAAAAAAATGCATATATCAATCACCTGGATCACCTGCTGAGAAAGAAAAAAGAAAGCAAGCAGAAGAGAACAAGAGTAATAGAATAAACAACATCACAATGATATATGGGAATATGACAGTAAATACTAAATGTTAAACATTATTGTGCAGCACATAAGATCAACAAAACACAGTGTGCTTTGAGGTAGGAGCCAAAAAGGGTGTAGTTTGTGGGTGTGATCACCCGTGTGTACACCTGTGAGCATGGACGCGCTTGTTTTTTGTTTTTTAAAAGGTTCCTTCATGTAATAATCTGCTAGAGGGTGTGGGGGGGCCACAGCCCCGTCCTCCAGGGCGTGAAGCAGGTGTGGAGGAGATCAAAACTCCAGACATCCAGAGGCCCCCAGAACACAAGAGACCAAGGAAGACCAACAGAGGGGCAGCTGCGCCACTGTCCCGGAAAGAGCTGAGGAGAGTCCCAGATGAGGGCTCACTCAGCAGCCGCGGAGCAGAAGCCAGGGGGAGTTGCAGTGACGCGCCCGTGAGCTCCGCCGGCAGCCAGCTGCGCCTGAGTGACCGAGCCCCAGGCCGAGAGGCCGGGGGCACCCCACCTCCGAAGTGGCCCGAGCGAGCCCCAGGCTCCAGGCCCCGATAAGCGGCCGCCAAGGAGTGAGCCGGTGTGTACCTGGACGCCCATCCCCGGACACAAAGAACCACCAACGCACCGATGTCTGAGGGGGTCCGCCACTGGCAGGGGAAGTGGTGGTAGGGGGAGATAGGCCTCCAAACCTTGGAGGGCCTGAGATGTCCCCAGAGAGGTGGCGCCTGACACCCAACCTGACATATAGACACAGACATACAGGCACACACAGATACAAACATCCATTCCCACCCTCATGCTCTCATATGCACTTACTCCACACTCATCCAACGTGGAGACAGACATAAAGAGACGTTGTACACACGATCACACTCCCCAAGCGTACTCTACAAACCGGGTCTAGGTGCCCCCGCCCCTGGAGGGGGGAACTGCACCCAGACCCAGGTGGTGTTTCCCTTTTCCCTGCGGTGGGGGGAGGCAGACCGCCCCGACTCCGCAGCAGCAGGAAGGCTCCACACTCCAGACCGCAGTCGGACGGCCAACTCCTCCTCCTAGTCCTAGCCCCCCTGCTCCAGCAGGTCGCAGAGAATGGGGGTGAGAGAAGACTCCAAACCTCCCTCCACCCGCTCATTGTAATGTTGATGCATGTGTGTTCTAAGGTGCATTTAAAACCCAGGAGGGCTTGGAGCTACCTGCCAGAGAGCAGCAGGTAAGCGCATGGTCCCTCCTGCTAGCCCTCAATGTCTACGTGTATTTAAAATTGAGAGGTGGGCAACGATGCCAGGGGTGGGGTGTACACCCTGATGGTACTTTGGACTCCGTGTATTGTGCCCACCCCCAAGATCCTATATGTATGTGCAATGAGAGTGTGAGTAATGTGAATGTCTAAGTTGTGGGATAAAATTGAGGCAGAGGCAGCCAGAAGGGGACAGAGGGGGGGGGTAGCCTCCTCTGCACCCTGGTGACATACCCCTACTCCAAGGCCCTGCATGTGTGGGTGGTTGTGGTGGAGCGGGAAGAGGGAGGCAGCTGGAGATGGGGAGGGAAGGGAGGGAGGGGCAAGTGACCCCTCCCTGGGGCCAGCTCCCCCGCTGACCCCAGTAGGCACCCCCATACTCCGCGACCCGCCAGGGAAAGGGGGCCCAGGCCCATCCAGACCGGGCCCAGTGCAGCAGCGCCGCCCGGCCCCACAGAGCCCGGGACAGTCCACCCAACCCCACCACAGAGAAAACTGCACCCACCCCACCATCCACTCATCTTCCAGACTACATAAGACAATAAACACCCAGGCTGAGATCTTCCTCCACCTCTCCTGTATCTCCCCCTCCTGCAGAGGGAGCTCCTGAGGAGTTTTTGATGCAGTGCGCTATGCATTTTCGCCAATTGCCACATGTCTTTTCTAGCGATGAGGTCAAGATCGCCTATTTCGTTCAGCTGTTACGTGACCGTGCTTTGACCTGGGCGCAGGCTCAACTTCAAGCAAACCCTGTAATTACGTATGCTGACTTCCTTTCCAAGTTTAAGGCTGTGTTTGATAAGGGCTCCAGCACAGAAGCCGCCGGTCACCGCTTACTCAACCTTAAACAAGGTAAGCGCAGCATGGCTGATTATTCTGTTGATTTTTGGACCCTGGCAGCGCAAACAAAGTGGGGGCAGGAGGCATTAAGGACCACGTTACTAAACAACATCAACGACGACCTAAAGGACGAATTAATGATGCGTGAACTCCCTCAATCTCTGGAGGCTGTTATGTCGCTGTGTATTCAGGTGGATGATCGGCTGCGTGCGCGCCGGAGCGTGCGGAGGCACGCACCGCGGGAGCCGCGGGCAACAAGAGACCCTTCCCCCGAGTCACGAGGAGCCCGTGAGTACAGCGGGGGCGAGGAAGGAGAGCAGCCGATGCAGATAGGACGCTCCCGCCTTTCACCCGCGGAACGTCAGCGTCGGTTCTCTGCTGGTGAGTGCCTGTATTGCGGCCGTAAGGGTCACTTTATCTCCACCTGCCTGGCTCTGGCAAAAGAGCGCGCCCACCAGTAATGGAGAGGGTACTGGTGGGCGACCTGTCTGGTAAACACTCCCATCCACGTTTAACATTGCCCGCAAAGCTCATGATACAGACAGCGATTCACCCTCTTTCTGCATTAATAGACTCTGGTGCTGAGCAGAGCTTCATTGATATCTCACTAGCCACAAAGCTGAACGTTGCTACCACAGCTTTGCCTAATCCGCTCCGTGTGTCTGCTTTATCAGGCCAACGTTTGCCAGACATCACTCATATTACTGAACCCTTGTCTCTCACACTCTCCGGTAACCATACTGAAAGGATTAGCTTCTTCGTGTTCAAGACACCGTTTGCACCACTTGTGTTAGGTTACCCCTGGTTGGTGCAACATAACCCCCAGATAGACTGGAAGAAAGAGCGTGTTACGGGGTGGAGTGTGGAATGCCACATGAACTGTCTTAAAACTGCCACCCCCCCGGTCACTCGGCTAACCACAGTTGAGCCCACAGAGGAGTGCGATTTGTCTGCTGTTCCCTTTGTCTATCACGACCTGGCAGCAGTATTCAGCAAGGACAAAGCAAAAATGCTCCCCCCCACAGGCCCTACGACTGTGCCATTGACCTCCTCCCGGGGGCGCCGCTTCCCTCTGGCCGCTTGTATAGTCTCACCCAACCTGAGAGAGAGACAATGGAGAAATACATCACCGACTCGCTGGCCGCGGGCATTATGCGGTCCTCTTCTTCTCCTGTGGGTGCGGGGGGTTTTTTTGTCAGCAAGAAAGACAAAACCCTCCGGCCGTGTATAGACTATCGTGGCCTCAACAGAATCACGATCAAAAACAAATACCCGCTGCCCCTTCTCTCCTCTGCCTTTGAACTACTTCAAGGGGCTACAGTGTTCACCAAACTCGATCTGAGAAACGCTTACCACCTAGTGAGGATTCGAAAGGGAGACGAGTGGAAGACGGCATTCAATACACATCTTGGTCATTTTGAGTATTTGGTAATGCCCTTCGGTCTGACGAACGCCCCTGCTGTTTTCCAAGCGCTAGTCAATGATGTCCTCAGGGATTTTATTAACCGCTGTGCTTTTGTCTACCTTGATGACATTCTTGTTTTTTCAAAGACTGTGAAGGAGCACGAAGTCCATGTGAGACAGATTCTCCAGCGCCTGTTGGAGAACAGACTCTTTGTGAAGGCGGAGAAATGTGACTTCCACGTAGACTCAGTGGCGTTCTTGGGGTACATCATCGCTCAAGGTAATCTGAAGCCTGACCCGGCAAAGGTCCAAACAGTCCTAGACTGGCCCAAGCCCCCAAATCGCCTGCAGCTCCAGCGTTTTTTGGGCTTTGCCAATTTCTACAGGCGCTTCATTAAAGATTATAGTAAGATCGCATTGCCTCTCACAAGACTTACTTCCCCGAAGGTGTCGTTTCAGTGGGACCCGCCAGCCCAGGAGGCGTTCGCCTGCCTAAAGGAAAGGTTTGCCACCGCTCCTATCCTTCAACAGCCTGACCTCAACCAACAGTTCGTGGTGGAGGTGGATGCGTCGGAGACGGGGGTTGGGGCAGTCCTGTCTCAGCGCTTTAAAGGTAAACTCCACCCGTGTGCCTTCTTCTCTCGCCGCCTCACACCAGCGGAGCGGAATTACGACATCGGGGACCGAGAGCTGCTGGCTGTGAAACTCTCACTAGAGGAATGGAGGCACTGGCTAGAGGGTGCTGAGCATCCCTTTATTGTATGGACAGACCACAAAAACCTGGAGTACATCCGGTCAGCGAAGCGTCTCAACTCCCGGCAGGCCAGGTGGGCTCTGTTTTTCTCACGGTTTGACTTTTCTCTCACCTACAGGCCCGGGTCACGAAACGTAAAACCTGACGCCCTTTCCCGGCTGTTCACCGTTACGGAGAAAGACCCTGACCCTGAGCCCATCCTCCCCTCCTCCTGCGTGTTCGGAGCAGTCACTTGGGCGATTGAATCCCAAATCCTCGAGGCGCAAGTCACCGAACCCGACCCAGGGACGGGCCCACCAGGGCGGCTTTATGTTCCCACGTCCGTCAGGTCACGTGTTCTCCAGTGGGGTCACACCGCCCGCTTTTCCTGCCACCCTGGACTTCATCGCACGATCTCCTTCTTGCAACGTTACTTCTGGTGGCCCTCCCTGATAAAAGACACTAGAGACTATGTGACCGCCTGTCCCACGTGCGCTCAAAACAAGCGTCCCAACCAACCGCCGTCTGGGTTGCTCCAGCCTCTCCCCACTCCTGGCCGGCCCTGGTCCCACATCGCCCTGGACTTCGTCACGGGGCTGCCGTCCTCTTCAGGTAACACAGTAATACTAACCATTGTGGACCGTGTTTCTAAGGCTGCACATTTTGTTGCCCTCACAAAGCTCCCGACCGCACTGGAGACTGCTCAACTGCTCACGGCACATGTGTTTAGGCTGCACGGCATCCCTGACGACATCGTGTCCGACAGAGGCCCTCAGTTCACCTCGCGGGTTTGGAAAGAGTTCTGCACGACCCTGGGCGCAAAGGTTAGTCTTTCATCTGGTTTTCACCCTCAGACCAACGGACAGACGGAGCGTGCCAACCAGGAGCTGGAAGCTGCCCTTCGCTGTGTTGTCTCCCACAATCAAGGCACCTGGAGCGACCAGTTACCGTGGATTGAGTACGCTCATAACAGCCTCACGTCGTCCGCCACGGGAATGTCGCCGTTCGAGGCTTCTCTGGGGTACCAACCGCCGCTGTTTCCTGCTCTTGAAGGCGAGCATGCGGTCCCCTCTCTGCAACACCACCTCCGAAGGTGCCGTCGGGCCTGGCGTACTACCAGAGCGGCCCTGCTCCGAACTAAGGAGCGAAACAAGGCCCTCGCTGATCGCCGTTGGACCCCTGCCCCTGCATACGCCGCGGGTCAGAAGGTATGGCTGTCCACTCGCTTTGTGCCTATTCGCGCTGAGTCTAAGAAACTGGCGCCCACCTTCCTTGGGCCTTTTGAAATTGACTCTGTTGTCAACCCGGTGTCTGTTCGCCTGAAGCTGCCGCGCAATATGCGCATACACAACGTCTTCCATGTCTCTCAGGTCAAGCCCGTGCTCTCCAGCCCGCTGTGCCCCCCTCTTAGGGCCCCTCCGCCCGCCCAGCTTGTGGATGGTCAGGAGGTGTACGCCATCACTCGTATTATGGACTCTCGGCGCCGGGGACGGGGTTTCCAGTACCTGGTGGATTGGGAGGGCTACGGGCCGGAGGAACGATCCTGGGTGCCCCGGTCGGCTGTCCTGGCCAAGGAGTTGATCCGGGACTTCCATCGTCGGTATCTGGGTAAGCCTGGTGGGTCGCCGGGAGGCTCCCGTTGAGGGGGGGGGGGGGGGGGGGGTACTGTCATGGTCCCCGTGCCTGCTCGGCTGGCCCTGTGTGGCTACATGTTATGTTTTGTCTTTTCTCTCTCTCCTCTCTCTCTGCTCGCTGCCTGGGCGGAGCTCATTGTGAGCTCCCGGCCTCCACCACCTGTAGGCAATCACCTGTGGCTCCTCACCTTGTTTGCTCCCGCTACTTAAGGCAGTGACTGAGAGCACCTCGCCGCTGGACTATTGAATAACGCTCGTCAGTGCTACTTTAGCCTCAGCCAGTTTTGAGCTCTGTCCGTGAAAGTTCCGTGCTAACCCTTGTTCTCTGTATGCAGATTTCGCGTGTTTGGTTTGGAGACTCTGGACGCTTTTCCCGACCCCGCTCTGCACCCCTGGGAACCCTGGCCCCCTTCTCCTTCACCTGTATATAGTGCACCTGGAGTGTGTAAATAAACCTGTTTTTCTGAGATTTCAGTCTGCGCCGAGTCCTCCCTGCTCCTCCGTGACAGATTTACAAATGCCCAGTTTTAGAATTGTGAGCAATTCAAAGTTTAAATATATATATATATATATATATATATATATATATATATATATATATATATATATATATATATATATATATATATATATATATATATATATATATATATATATATATAAAACCCTAATTTCAAAGTTTGAAATATGTAAGATGTGTGAGATGTGTGAATTCTTTGAAAAACTAGAAATTATCTAAAAATGCCTCAAGTGAGAATGTAATGTTGCATCTATAGAGAAGAAAAAAAAATCTTGCTGGAAGTGATCACCTTGCCAAAACAATTGGCACTTTGCACATGTGCAGCACATCAAAAAGACAATTATATTGTCACAAAAGGAAATAATTTTGCAGATCAAGCAGCAAAACAGGCTGCACTCTACCAACAGCAGCCCAGGCCCTGATGTAATGTAGGTGGCCTCAGCACAGGACCTGATGTTGTGTCGATGGCCTCAGCCAGCAGTACATGCCATTGTGTGCTGCAGATTGCCTCTACCAACAGAAGATCAGGCCCTGGTGTGATGTAAAGGGCCTAGGAAAGCAGCACAGTCCCTGTTGCAATGTTGATGGCCTTAGCTAGCATCAAAGGCCCTCATGCAATGTAGATGGCCTAAGCAAGCAGCACAGGCCCTGATGATGTGTAGATGGCCTCAGCGAGCAGCACAGGCCCTGGTGTGATGTTGATGGTCTTCGCTAGCAGCACAGGCCCTCATGTAATCTAGATGACCTAAGCAAGCATCATAGGCCCTGATGTTGTGTAGATGGCCTCAGCCAGCATCACACACCCTGGTGTAATGTAGATGGCCTTGGCTATCAGCACAGGCCCTGCTATGATGTTGATGGCCTTAGCTAGCATCACCGGCCCTGCTGTAATGTATGTGGCCTCAGCCATGAGCATAGGCCCTGGTGTAATGTAGATGGCATCAGCCTGCAGCACAGGCCCTAGTGTAATGTAGATGGCCTTACCTAGCAACAAAGGCCCTGGTGTGATGTTGATGGTCTTAGCTAGCAGCACAGGCCCTGGTGTAATGCAGATGGCCTCAGCGAGCAGCACATGCCCTGGTGTGCTCTAGATGGCCTAAGATAGCAGCACAGGCCCTGGTGTAATGTAGATGGCCTCAGCCAGCATCACACACCCTGGTGTGCTCTAGATGGCCTTGGCTATCAGCACAGGCCCTGCTATGGTGTTTATGGCATCAGTCATCAACACAGCTCCTGGTGCAATTAAGATGGCCTCAACCAGCAGCACAGGCCCTGATGTTGTATAGATGGCCTCAGCCAACAGCACATGCCCTGGTGTGATGCAGATGGCTTCTACCAACAGAAGCTCAGGCCCTGTTGTGATTTAAATGGCCCAAGAAAGCACCACAGGCCCTGTTGCAATGTTGATGGTCTTAGCTAGCAGCACAGGCCCTGATGTTTTGTAGATGGCCTCAGCCAGCAGCACAGGCCCTGTTGTGCTGTAGATGACCTCTACCAACAGAAACCCAGCCCCTGATGTTGTGAAGAATGCCTCAAGCAGCAGCACAGGCCATGGTGTAATGTAGATGGCCTCAGCCAGCACCACAGGACCTGGTATAATTTAGAAGGCTTCATTTAAGAAACACCAGGAAGACTGAAGCTTACCGCATTGATCAAGCAGGACTCTTGATCTTCACCAGCAGCTCCCTCACACAGAAATCTTTAGAGCTCCATCGTAGGCCCAGCTCAGAAGATGGATAAAGCCAGCATTTCATGAACACTGTGATGAGACCTTTGGTTTGTGTAATGTTATAAATACTCAGATACTCCCCAGAGGCTGTTACATAAAGATATTATATTCAGTCCTGTAGAAAGTTATATATTAAAAAATATATTATCCTCTCTGGTTACTCTGGTATGAATACCTCTGAATCATCAAACTGTGAAAGAATTCCAGATCACAAGTTTGTAGTTCGACATACAAGTGACGACCTTTGACTTTCATCAGGTTTTATTTAATTGTGTCAGAGAAAATCAAATGTGCTCTTCATGCAGCTGAGTACATCAAGTGTTTAAAACGGAAGCTTTGCAGGTCTGACATCAGCAGCTCTCTGAAACACCATACTCAGGTCTTGTTAATGCTGGCATATAGTGACACAGTTACATGGGTGATTAATCCTTTTGACTTTTTGTCTTTAACTTTATCAATAAAACAGCTGCAGCTTTCACTGACAGCACATGTGGTACTTTGTGCTGTTTTCATCAGTTAATTTTCTGAGGGATTAATAAATAAGTCTAATCTAATAACTGTAATTGCAGCGAAACCAATGTACTCATGAACAAATAAAACATTGAAAAAAGTCAAACAATAACATTTTTAAGTTATCTGAGTGACTTATATATTACGTTAAACCTGAGTAGCGAAAGACTGTATGGGGTTGAAAACGATGTGCCGGGACTTTGCTCTTCTCCCCTGCTCAGATATTTGAAGTTTACATAGCTACATTCTCGCCTGAAAACAAGTTTATTTTGCGACTCAGAAAGAGTAATAAGTGTAATATTAAAACTTAGATGCCACCATTGTTGGAAACTGGAATTGGCTGGTCCGCGCTATGAATTCTGGCATATGGTCTTTCAATTTTGTTGTTCAGGTGGAAAATCAGGAGAAATTCGGGAGAATGGTGTCTCCGGGATATTTTTGGGAGGGACACTGAAATTTGGGATTCTCCCGGAAATATCGGGAGGGTTGGCATGTATGCTGTCAGTGGATCATGCGGGGGAATCATTGTGTTACTTTTCTAATCCTAACTCTCAGCCACCCAAGCTATTAAGATGGCTAAAAAAGATAACTCACATGTAAAATTTCGGTTCAGTTCAAGTTTCATAATTAATCAAATTGAATGTAATTACAAAAGAGACTTTAAAAGCTGGTAAAGTTAAAGGTTTTATTAAACAGAAAATCTTAACAACTACATTAAACATGAATTACTATAAGTAGAAAACTGTAATATTTAATTAGCGTGAACTCAATTTATGAATTGCGTCAGAAATCCATCAGGCCCATATTAAACCTCACTCATCTTAATATCATTAAGATGAGTATCAAGTAATATCAAGTAATATCAATAAATTGAAATTCAAATGTGAGTGGGAACTAGTCAAAGGAATCATGCCAATAAACAGTCATTATATGTATTGTGTTCAGTTTCTTTTCAGGCAAGGAGTTTATGTTTTTGATACAAATGTAATCCATTTTGCAAATTAAGCAATTTTTTTTACATGCTCAGTTAGATGATGACATTTAAAACAGTTCCTTAGTACGAATCAACCCGAACTTACATTGCAGGTGATTTTTTTCATGTATTAGTGTCTTAGTTCAAAACAGTGTATCTATTTTAGTAGGCATTCCATACTGCTCAAGTTCATTTTATTAAGTGGAAACAAGTGCAAATAGTGATTAAGTTGGCACAACATTTTACTTGCTTATATCTTTTTGAAAACAGTTTCCAGATTTATTTATTTTTTAATATTATTGCCAGCTCTTTCAACATGTGAGTATAACTTTTCAGTTTATCTCAGGGACTTCTAGGACCTCAGTTCCTATTTATTATATGGCTTGTTTCCCAAGATGCAATCCATCTCAGACACGATGGAAAGGGTCATCTTTGGAAGAACCTGTAAAACAAACACAAAGCATTACCATGACTTAAAATCTTTTATTATTTTTTATTAGCTTTTTAAATAAAGAGCTTTGGCAAAATTAGGTGGTAAAATTTTGTATTGTGATATAAATACAGTACAATAATAGCAAGAACTCCAACACTCAAATCACTACCACTCGGCAACTAAGAAATTAGGAATAGTAGGAAAGAAACACTTGCTTTTAAGGGGACAAAACATAAACATCTGGCAGAACTAGGCTCAGGAAGGGGCAGCCATCTGTCTGGAGTGTTTGGAAATGAGGGAGTTAATACCTAGTTGATCTATTCCTTCTTTCTACACTGTAAAATCCAATGTTGTGTTTAATTAAAAATATTAAGTAGACTGAACTCAGTTTTTATTAATTTGTTAAGTAAGTTAAGAGTTTTTTATTTTAAAAAAAACACGAATTATCTCAGTTTATTTGAGTTGTCTTAAGAAAGAAAAACTAAGCTGCAAATTTTGCTTCTTTTGCTTCTCTTCTTTAATCCATATAAACGTTTATGACCTGTATATTCTTAACCCCTGTATTTTTTTAAAAAAAACTTTAATGCTTAATGGTAGCTTTTTTAATGCTTTTAATCGTAGCTTTTTTTTTAATGCTTTATGATAGTTTCAGTGCATCTGTGGCATCTATTAATGTCAAATCTAGCCTTTCTTCAGCAACATAGGTAAACTGCTTTTATATTTAATGAAGATTTCTCTTTAATTACATTGTAAATGATAGTAATATTAATATTATTAACAATAGTATTTGTTTTGTTAAAAAATGTGTTTAGACACAAGTTTTGTTGTGAAAGTCCAGAGCCATAAACCAGATTAGTGGCCTGTTAAATGGTTAAAGTCTATGTTGGCTTTATAGTTGAAAATAATTTAGCTTGTCCTTCTAAAGAATTAATTTAATTCCACAGTTGAGTCGTCAGAAACATTTTGCGGTTACATAAAAACACTGCCATATGTTTTATCTGGTCATTGTACTTAGAAACTTTATATATTTGAAGTTAGCTTTTAACAAGCATGTAATGATTATATTTAAATTAGGTTGTTTAAGAAAAACAAACACTACACATTTAGACACAGTAGTAGATGGTGTTTTTAAATGACTTTTTAAAAACATTAATAAGTACTATATAAGCTAGTCTAATTTGGTTGCATGAGGTCTACATTGACCTTTTGTGTTATAAGTTGTAACAGTTGCACAGCCATTAAGAATCAAATCAGCTTCTAAATAATTTTAGAGTTTTTTCTCCCTCTGCTTGCTTCTTACTGTCTTTGAGGCTTGGGACCAGCACTCCCCACATTGCATCCTTACAAGTCTAGAAAAGGAACTGTTGGACAGAAAAACATCAACTGAGTGATATGTATTTTGGTTTTCCAATATATTAGTAATTGTCATTTATATTAATCAGGAAAGTTGTTTCTTTACTGATCTGTTCCTGTCTTCTTTTGTGTTACGACTGTTCTATGCTGTTGCTGATGACTCCAGCTAATTCTACAGGCATGCTGTTTAAGTAAATACAAACAACAACAGTTTGGGTCTGCATCACTTGAAAGATCATATCCCACAAATTTAGTTTAGAGAGTCCACATTGTCTACACTGTATAAAGTGAAGTCTGCAAGTTTTTAAACAATGAAATTTGTTTTGTGCCCAAATTATCCTGAATCATCAAAATGAAAAGTTATTGGCCATGTTTGCATAGCCCATTTTAATAATATCCAGTCATGACATTATTATGTGTCGGGTGGTGGTAAGGGCTATCCAGACTGACTTTGTGACATTGAATGTCACCTCTCCAGTGGGGAGGGAGCCTGCGATTGTCTAAATTGGGGTCTTGTCAAGGTTTTGGGTCATTTTGACTCAGCATTTTAAGTTTCTTGTATTTTGGTATTTTTCGGTGTCATAATTTATGTTCAGATTCTTTAGTTGCGCTGTTTTGATTATTATTATTCTTTCAGTCTGTCTCTCAGTGTCAAGTCTGCGTCTTTGTAAATTGTTTCTTGTTTCCTGTTTTACTTTGAAGGTCCATGTCAGTGTATTCGGTGTTACTTCCCTCTGTCTTGTTAGCCCTAATTTCTCCCAGGTGTGTTTCCCTCCTGTTTCCCATTTTCTGATTACTCAACTGTGTATTTAAGCCCCTTGCTTGCCTTTGCCCTCTGTTGTGTTGTTAATGTTTGCTACCCTCTGGCGACAGTGGGAAGGAAAAACTCCCTTTTAACAGGAAGAAACCTCCAGCAGAACCAAAGTGCTTGCTCATAGGGGGTCATATGATTGTTGGGTTTTTCTCTGTATCTACTATTATACGATCTACTGTACAATATAAAATGCCTTGAGGCAACTGTTGTTGTGATTTGGCGCTATATAGATAAAACTGAATTGAATTGAACTGACTGATTTTAATGCCTTACAAGAAGTGTTGTTAATTATTCTTTTTGAATCATACTTGCAAACAAACTACACCCTTTTTGGCTGCTACCTCAAAGAACACTGTGCGCTGTCGATCTTACGTGCTGCACAATAATATTTAATATTTAGTATTTACTGTTATATTCACATAGATCATCGCGATGATGTTGTTTATTGTATTGCTCTCTTTTTCTTTGCTTGTTTTCTCTTTTTTCCTTCTCAACAGGTGATCCAGGTGATTGATATATGTATTTTTTGTTTGTTTGTTTGGTTGGTTTTTGGTTTTTGCTCTTTATCACTGTCCCTCTTCCCCGCTCTTTTTCTTTCCCTCTTTCTTTCTCCCTTTTCTTTTCCCCAGTCAAGTCTGTCCCGTGTTCAGCAAATGAAAATAAAATAAACAATAAAAGCAAAGGTGAATCAAGTAGACCAATACGGCAAGGCTGGGATGGTCCATTTGGTAAAGTAAATCCGTTGGGCATCTTTCTTTGCCTTTAGACAACAATTCTAATGGCAAAAGAACCAAACGGGACAGGCAAAAAAAAAAAAAAAAAAAGAAGAATCATACTTGTATATATTAATATAACATTATAATATATAATTTTTATTTCACTTTTCCTCTGACATACAGGAGCACATATCCAGTACAGTAAAGCTGAACTGCTTGTGGTTCTAAACCACAGAAAACTGTTCACCCTTGCTGACAAAGACCAGGACTCAATGCCCCCTAACATCCAGAGGAACACGGACTCCATCTTCATTATACCACCGCTGAAGTGGCGTAGGCCAGCGATCCCCAACCCCCGGGCCTCGGACCGGTACCGGTCCGTGAGTCATTTGGTACCGGGCCGCGAGAGTTGAGGCTCAGGTGTGAAATGTATAGTTTTCAGGGGTTTTATCGGTTTTCAGCGTTATTTTGTTATCGTTTTTATCGTTTACTCAGGTTTCCTGGGTCTTTTCACGTGTGTTATGAATAAATTTTCTTTTTTTCGGTACAGGTACTACTTTTATTTTGTTGTATTTATCCGCGACACCTTAAAGGCGTGAAATTATTGTCGGGCAAAAAAGGTTGGGGACCGCTGGCGTAGGCGACAGAGGCACAGGAAACAGAAGAGGGGGAAGAGAGCAGGGGCTGAGGACTAAGCTAAGAGCTAACTCACACAGACTGACTATTCTGACTCTCTTCCTCACCAATTCACGGTCACTATACAACAACTGCGGATCACCTCACACCGTTGGGATTACTGTGTTATGATCATCACAGAGACTTGGCTGGACTCTTTTACCCCAGACACTGCGATTGAATTAGACGGCCACGCTACGCTCAGAGAGGACAGGAACAAAGAGTAAGAAGCACAGAGGAGGTCTGCTGGTGTATGTGAACAATACCAACACCACAGTTAAAGTTGTCCACTGCTGTCTGAACAGAGAATATATGATGGTACAGTGTAGAGCCTTCTAGTTGCCAAGAGAGCTCACAGTGATAACAATAATAGCAGTTTAAGTGCCACTGCACGCTAATGCTAAAGTTAGCCATGGAGCTAATTCAGCGCTACATTAATCATGACCCCAGATCAGAGAGAAAACCCACAGAATAGAAATAGAATAGTGTCCTATTCCATTATTCCTAGCGGAGGTATTCAGCTGAACGGGCCTGCTTTGAACACTCTAAATTTTCCAGAGTAAACGATTCGGACCCCACGGGACACTCAACCAAGAGCACCGAGGTGGCAGGGGCTGGGACAGATGTGGCAGACCGTCAGCTCATTCCCAAGATCCAACTACGAGCTTTTTAACTGCAGAAACTTTAAGATACGCCATTAGAGCTGCAATTACCGCGGCTACTGGCACCAGATTGCCCTCCAGTGGATCCTTGTTAAAGGATTTAAAGTGTACTCATTCCAATTACAGGCCTTGAAAAAGTCCTGTATTGTTATTTTTCGTCACTACATCCCCAAGTCGGGAGTGGGTAATTTGCACTCTGCTGCCTTCCTTGGATGTGGTAGCTGTTTTTCAGGCTCCCTCTTCAGAATTGAACCCTGATTCCCCGTTACCCGTGGTCACCATTAAAGGCACATAAAGTACCACTTGCTAGGGCAGACATTCAAATTAATGTCTCATTTGAACACTCTAATTCAAATGAGTGGAGGGCCAGCAATTTGCTCCAGGTTATCTAGAGCAGGATGTGTCAAACTCCAGGCCTCGAGGGCCGGTGTCCTGCAGGTTTTAGATCTCACCCTGGGTTAACACACCTGAATCAAATGATTAGTACATTACCAGGCCTCTGGAGAACTGGAAGTAATTTAGCCATTTAAATCAGCTGTGTTGGATCAAGGACACATCTAAAACCTACAGGACACTGGCCTTCGAGGCCCGGAGTTCGACACCTGTGCTCTAGAGTAAACAAAGCGGCCGGGGTGCCCCAGAGGGGATCACCACCCCCTCCAACCGTTGTGCTGGACCTCCTGATCGGCACTAGAGGCAAGCCTGCGGACCGTTGGAATGGACTGCCGAAGGCACCGGCACCAGTGCACTGGGGATGGCCCTCCGATGACAGGCCACGTTTGCCAGTCAATCTGAGTGGGAGGGAAGGCCGGTAGGGAGGTAGGCTGGAAGAGGAAGCTGCCGTGGCAGCCTGTCGCTCTCCCCTTGCCATCCCAGTGCCATCGAAACCCGGCTACGGGTGTATGCTTAAAAAGGTGGCCCCCATAAATGATGGGGGCCACCTTTGCTAGTCCTTACCCTTAAACTGCTCATCCAGAGAGGGGAGAAAAAAAAGGCCATAACCAAGGCAGCGATTTGGCTTCCTGTTTACAGCGTCTGTTCATAGTTACAGTCTACTCCTAGTTCACTTTATAAGCCCTTCATTGCCTACTTCTTCGCCAGGTGCCAGTCATAGTAGTTCCAGCTGTCAGTGTGTGTATCAGCCCCACCCTTTGTATATACTGTTTTAATCAGTCCAAGTGTACTTGTGTAGATATCCCCACGTCATAATCACTGCCTTCACTTAGCCACTGAACTAGTGTGTATTGAGGTTTTTCACTTGCTGTAATAAATGGTAAATGGACTGGTTCTGACATAGCGCTTTTCTACTTTTCTACTCTTTTTCTACTCTGTCCGAGCACTCAAAGCGCTTTATACAGCTAATTCATTCACCCAATCACACCCATTCACACAAGCACTTCTAAGCTTAAGTGCTAAGGTCAAGGGAGCTTGCAAAGAAAAGCGTCTGGACTTCTTTAAGTTACTTGAAGACGTTTCACCTCTCATCAGAGAAGCTTCTTCAGTTCTAAGGTCAAATGGTGGGGAGTCCCAGATTTAAACCTAGTGGGAGTATCCCCCCACAGAGGGACAAAAGGACCCCCTGATGGTCCTCTAATCGCCTGAGCCAAGGTGTGAAACTGGGTGTGGGTCCCAATCAGCCAGAGTTTCGGATGAGCTCATTGTGAAACCTGGCCCAGGATGTGAGTGGGCGTTAAGGCGTCTGGGGAGGGAACTCAAAACTGGATTATAGATGGCAGACAGTTGGAGTCGTAAACCACCGCCTCTGTTCAAAGATGGTCGCTCACAGTGGACACAGATGGCTTCTTTCACTCCTCTTTCAAACCATCTGTCCTCTCTGTCAAAAATGTGAACATTGGCATCCTCGAAAGAGTGTTAAGATGCAGATGGACTGCTGAGTCTTGTCCTGTGGAGGTGGTTCTTCTGTGTTGTGCCATCCGCTTGTGAAGTGGCTGTTTGGTCTCTCCAATGTAGAGGTCTGGGCATTCCTCGCTGCACTGTACATCATTGTTAAGTCTGTGTTTTGGCGTTTTGTCTTTCGGGTGAACCAGTTTTTGTCTGAGCGTGTTGCTGGGTCTGAAATGCACCAGGATGTCATGCTTGGAGAAAACTCTCCTGAGTTTTTCTGATACACCGGCTACATAGGGGATGACAATGTTGTTGCGTCTGTCTTTCTTATCCTCCCTCGCTGGTAGGGATGGGTATCGTTTAGGTTTTATCCAATACCGGTGCCAAACCGGTACTTTTGAAACGGTGCCGGTGCTTAAACGGTGCTCAAACCGGTGCTTAAAGAATGGAGAACACAAAATTGGTCGAAAAACCTCTCACGTTCAGCTGTTTTTTTTGTAAAAAGATAACAATGTTAGCCTTTTCTGCAGCTATAGGGCATATATGGTATCACTCTTGGCTGGAAGCAGTGCTTAAACAATGGAAAAAACACAAACTTTGTCCAAATACCTCTCATGTTTAACTGTTTTCCACTTTTTCTTTGGTCATTTTAGCCTTTTTGGCCAGGGTGAAGGGAGTATCTGCCATCAAACAAGAAGACAGCTGCATGTAACTACGACGGTGTTTGCTAGGTCACCTTACATGCATTAATTTAATACCGTGGTTAGCCTACTCAACGTAAATTACACACGAACAACATTAAGCTACTCACGCAGAGAAGAACGGCTGCTGCTGCCATCATCATCCATCATCATTTCAGCTACACTGGCAGGGCTAGGGGCCAGGACTCTACTCTTCGGATTTTTGGGGGATGTTGCTAACTCCGGGTCCGATAACAGGCACCACACCCGCAGTAGATGTGCTCGGTGTGGTCTTGCAGCAAGCTATCAAATACGGCGCATTTTTTGGCTTTTTCATCAGATTCTAGGTGTTACCTCCTTTGCACAGTATCACCTTAAAACACTTGTTGCAGGCGTTTGCATATTTTGCTGTGAAGTACAGCCAGAGTTTTGACCGCTTCGCCTTGGGCATTTTTAATCTGTAGCTCTGCTCTAAAAGAACGTACGTACCTGGACCCACCTACTATCCTCGGAAACGTAAAATGATTGGCTAGAATTCAAAGTATGTGACATCTGAGGAAAAAAAAGCACCGAAATAAAGCACCGAAATGTGCGCTGCTTTTCGGTCTGGTTACTACCGTTTATGTCAGAACCGGTGCCATGATACTGGTACCCATCCCTACTCGCTTGTGTCTGATCTTCTTTTCTGTGCCTCTTTGCTGACTTTAAGAACGCCCATTTAGGATAGCCGCACGTTTTGAGTGTTTCCTTTACATGTGTGTGTTCCTTCTTTTTTCCTTCAGGCTTAGAGGGAAAATGTTCTGCCCGGTGTTGTAGGGTCCTAATTTTGAGTTCCCTCCCCAGACGCCTTAACGCCCACTCACATCCTGACACAATCTGACCTCAGGAATTCACATGGTTTCACAATGAGCTCACCCGAAACTCTAGCTGATTGGGACCCACACCCAGTTTCACACCTTGGCTCAGGCGATTAGAGGATCATCAGGGGGTCCTTTTGTCCCTCTGTGGGGGGATACTCCCACTAGGTTTAAATCTGGGACTCCCCACCATTTGACCTTAGAACTGAAGAAGCTTCTCGGATGAGAGGTGAAACGTCTTCAAGTAACTTAAAGAAGTCCAGACGCTTTTCTTTGCAAGCTCCTTTGACTACGATGACCGAGAACCTTCACAGACTTAACTGCTAAGTATCTAGTACACATTTACACTCCGATGGATGCATCGGAGAGCAACATGGGATTAATATCTTGCCCAAGGATATTTGGCATGCAGACTGGAGCAGCCTGGGATCGAACCACCGACTTTCTGGTTAGTGGCTGATCCGCTCTGCCACCTGAGCTACAGCCACCCCCTAGTAACGTTCATTTGTTGTTGTTTTTTTTCCAAAATCTTTTTTATTGGTTTTCTTATTAACATCAAACATACATAAAACATAAGTATCATTACATAAACAATCACAGAACAGAACAGAACAGTACAATATATGTACAAGTTTAGAGCAGATATGGGAGATATAGGAGGAGGCCATCTCTCCCAGATTACTTATTAGTCTATTGTCACAGCTGCCGGGGCGAGCTGCGTGGTGTTGGAGGAAAAGGACCCAAAATACAGGCAATGACTGAGATCATACGAAACGGGGTTAGGGGCAGAGAGACGCAGACTAAGGAACAGAACACCATGAAACGCAGACGAGCCGACAAGGAACGCAGACCGACACCCACTATATATACACACACACAAGGAGACCAGGTAATGACACACAGGTGGGAAGCACAGCTGATCCTAATACACAAGACAACCGGAGGATACAAGCCGAACACAGTGACAACAGACACAGACCTTCAAAGTAAAACATGAAATCCACAACACGAACTCAGGGACACAAACAGGGCACAGGGAGGACACAGAATACCAAAAACAGAATAAACTAGAACAGAAGACAATCATCATACTAAACAGAAAACGCTGGGTCAACGACCCAGGACCGTGACATAGTAGGGGTGCAACAATACTCGTATCGGTATTGAACCGTTCGATACAGTGCTTTCGGTTCGGTACGCATATGTATCGAACAATACAAAATTTTTAATTTATTTTATCAACTTTTCTTCTGACGATGCTGTCTGTGTTGACAGCTCAGTGGATCTGCGTTCGACTACTCCGCCTAGGCTGCACTGTCGAGCGCAGATCAACTGAGCGCAGCGCAAGCTAGCGAGACAGAAGTTAAGCTCATTGCAACATGGCAACTGCCTCAACGCTAGCCGAAATTCAACCTCCCCCACCCTCATTTAGATCTGGTGTTTGGAACTATTTTAGTTTTCATGTGAAGTATGACCCTGATGGTAAGCGCGTCATGGACAAAAGTAAAACAGTATGTCGGATGTGCCACGCAATGCTCAATTACATTGGTGGGAACTAGTGCGTTAGCGCAGTTAGCTCGTTAATGTGTTGACGCCGTCCAGCCCCACACATGGGACGGTAACTCATTAACGGAGATTTGCAGCGTTATGGCGTTAATGTCATTTTAACAGGATTAACGCTGACAACACTAGTGGGAACACAATGAATAGGACTGCACATTTACGCCGACATCATCCTAGTGCAAAGACAAGTGGAAGCAGACAAAAACAACAAGCAGGCATGCTACAAACTTTACCTGAGTCATTTAGACAGCCGTTAGCACATGATTCTCCTCATGGGGACCTGATATGTTTAATATGCTGCTGAGAATATAGCCCAGAAGAAGGGTATAGTAGAGCTTTTATTTTGGAAAGAGCCATTTCTCTGTAATAAACTCTCTTTTCCAAAGATGAGTGATTTCTCAATCAGAAACTGTACTTTTGAGTTAAATATATATATTTATATTTTTAATAAATGACAAATTAAAAAGGCATGAACATTTTTTTGTATCGAAAAAATATCGAACCATGACACCAAAGTATCAAACCGAACCGAACCGTGATTCATAACAATGCAAGCCTCGGACACCCTCAGTTATAATAAAGTTTATTTTTTGTTCTCTCGTACCACTGTGTGTGTGTTCTGCGCCTGGGTCCAGCTTGTGCGTGGAACTTTGGTTCATGACAGTGTCTGCAGCAGTGAACCAGCTCTTGTGCTTTAGTCCATTGATCTTCAGTGATATCAATACCCAGTTCCTCGCTCCAAGCATTCCTCAAATGTTCCAATGTAGTTGTGTTTTCGATTTATGAAAATTGATTGTAGATCTTGGAAATACAGCGGGGAAAATAAGTATTTGACACATCAGCATTTTTATCAGTAAGGGGATTTCCAAGTGGACCATTGACACAACATTTCCACCAGATGTTGCCATCAAGCCAAATATTGACGTCATACAAACAAATCAGAACATATAAGTATACAAGTTAAACCACAATAAATAAAGTGAAATGACACAGGGAATAAGTATTGAATACATGGAGATAACAAGGGGCAAAATGACATAGAAAGCCAGGAGATCACCTGAAATCTGTCAGTATTGATAGAGAAATCCTGTCCCCTATCAGTACTAATTGATATCAGCTGCTTTAGTCCTAATTGATGGCCTATAAAGGCTCCTCATTACCCAGAAGGCACACAGGAAAGACTTCATGATGGGTAAAGGCAAAGAACTCTCTCAAGATCTTCGTAATCTTATCGTTGAAAAGCATTTTGATGGGAATGGTTATAGGTGCATTTCCAGAATGCTGAATGTTCCTGTGAGCACTGTGGGGGCCATTATCCGGAAATGGAAAGTGCATCAGTTCACCATAAACCTGCCACGATCAGGTGCTCCACGCAAGATCCCTGTCCGAGGAGTCCAAAGAATAATCAGGAGGGTTCTCCAAGAGCCAAGAACCACTCGGACAGAACTTCAGGAAGACCTTGCATCAGCAGGTACTGTTGTTTCAAAGAAAACTATAAGCAATGCACTGAACCGCCATGGCATCCATGCACGCTCACCACGCAAGACTCCATTGCTGAACAAAAAGCATGTCAAGGCTCGGTTAAAATTTGCGCAACAGCATTTGGAGAAGCCTGTGGATTATTGGACGACTATAGTATGGTCAGATGAAAGCAAAATTGAACTTTTTGGCAGTCATTCTACACACCATGTTTGGAGAAGACATGGCACTGCTCACCACCCCAAGAACACCATACCAACAGTCAAGTTTGGGGGTGGAAGCATCATGGTTTGGGGCTGCTTTTCAGCAAGGGGTACTGGCAGACTTCATATTATTGAAGGCAGGATGAATGGAGAGATGTACCGGGACATTCTGGATAAAAATCTGCTGCCATCTACCAGGAAGCTAAAAATGAAAAGAGGGTGGACATTTCAGCAAGACAATGACCCCAAACACAAGGCCAAGGTAACAATGAAGTGGTTTCAAAGAAAGAAAATCAAGTTGCTTGAATGGCCCAGTCAATCACCTGACCTAAATCCCATAGAAAATCTATGGAGAGAACTGAAGATTAAAGTTCATAAAAGAGGCCCAAGGAACCTTCAAGATTTAAAGACCGTTTGTGTGGAAGAATGGGCCAGAATCACTCCTGAGCAATGCAGACGACTGGTCTATCCATACAAGAGGCGTCTAGAAGCTGTAATCACCAACAAAGGCTTTTCTACAAAGTATTGAATAAAGTGTGTTCAATACTTATTCCCTGTGTCATTTCACTTTATTTATTATGGTTTAACTTGTATACTTATATGTTCTGATTTGATTGTATGACTTCAATATTTGGCTTGATGGCAACATCTGGTGGAAATGTTGTGTCAATAGTCCACTTGGAAATCCCCTTACTGATAAAAATGCTGATGTGTCAAATACTTATTTTCCCCGCTGTATGAACCAAGAATTATTGTGTGCTATGCAAGCCATCGCCAGTAGGGGGCACCACGCCCAGTTATGTGTGTGTGTTACTTCTGTGTGATCCCAATAAAGAAGAAGTCAACTTGTAAACAAACTATTGTGTGTGTAGTCTGACTCGGCATAAGCTCTAATAGTGTATTCACACTACAGTGGAAATATAACATAAATTGGCGACGAGTTGTGACGTCTGGAAGACTTGGCCGTCTACTGAGCATGAACTGACTGCGTGGCCGAGTTTGGACGGAAAACGGACGATCGCGTGGTGAATTAGCATCAGAGCTAGCTACTAGCTGCTTTTTCGCAGACGAGTCAGAAACGACAGTGTTGGCTGTGGACAGCGGATACATCATGGCTGGAATGATTGGGCAGATGGACCCCTTTGATGATGCTGGTGAGCAATGGGCGATGTATATTGAACGTTTTGAGCATTACATCCTTGCTAATGACATTCAGCCTGAGAAACGGGTCCCGGTGCTGCTGAGTGTGATGGGTCCCAAGACGTACGGTCTGCTGCGTAATCTAGTGGCGCCAAGCAAGCCTGGGACAATGCAGTATGACAATATTGTGGGTGTTTTGCAAGCTCATTTTGCTCCCAAACCGCTGGTAATAGCTGAAAGGTTCCAGTTTCACAAGAGGAATCAGGGGGAAGAAGAAACGGTCGCACAGTATGTGGCGGTGCTGAAAAGACTGTCAGAACATTGCGAGTTTGGTGCGTATCTGGAAGATGCTCTACGAGACAGATTTGTGTGTGGATTAAAGTGTGAAACTGTGCAGAAGCGTCTTTTGACTGAAAATGATCTGACGTTTCGCAAAGCAGTTGATTATGCTGTGTCGGCAGAGACAGCAACACGTGAAGTGCAGCAGTTGAGTGGTTCCCTTAAAGTGAATGCGGTGCTGTCACAAAAAGGTGATAAATGCCGCCGCTGCGGGAAAATTAATCATACTGATGATGACTGCTGGTACAAAGACCGTGACTGTCACCAGTGTGGAAGGAAGGGCCACACGAAACGCATGTGTAAAGGTAGAGCCAGAAGCAGCCAAGATTGGAACAGGAAAGAGAAAGAGGGGAAGCCTGAGCTGAAAGGCAATGCAGTTAAAAACAGAGCAAAGGACAAAAAGAGGAGAATTCATCATGTTGCTGCAGAGGAGAGTGAAAGTGAAGGAACCAGACCCGACACTGATAGTGAATTGGAGCTGTATTCTTTGTCACGAAAAGAGAAATATTCACGTATCTCCCTAATGCCTGTAGTTAACGGGAAGAAAATGGAGATGGAGCTGGATACAGGGGCTGCTGTGTCTTTGATTCCATGGGAACAATATAAAAGTATGCTGAGTCAGTTGCCGCTGCAACCCACTGACATCATGCTGAAAACGTACACTGGGGAGCCGCTGGCACCAGAAGGGGTCATCAAGGTGCAAGTTGAACTGAATAAGCAGCGCGCAACTCTACCCTTGTACGTGGTAAAGGTGGATGCTCCACCACTGTTTGGTAGGGAGTGGCTGAGAGTGATTAAGCTGAACTGGAAAGACTTAAAGATGGTCCATGCCAGAGAACAAAGCGGAAATGACAATCTGGAGGCTGTGCTAAAGAAACACTCAGCCGTTTTCTCTAAGGAGCTGGGCACAATGAAAGGAATTAAAGCCAGATTGACTCTTAGGCATGATAGTGTCCCCAAATTCTATCCACCACATAACGTGCCTTATGCTCTCCGCCCTCGGGTGGAGGCAGAACTGAAACGCCTGACTGAGCTTGGGGTGATCACACCAGTGGAGCATAGTGATTGGGCTACGCCCGTGGTCCCTGTCAACAAGAAGGATGGCTCAGTGAGACTCTGTGGTGATTTCAAGGTCACTCTTAATTCGCAGCTCTGTGTGGATAAGTACCCACGTCCACGCATTGAGGACTTGTTTGCTTCTCTAGCAGGAGGTCAGCATTTCAGTAAGCTAGACTTAGCAAATGCCTACCTACAGATGGAGGTAGAAGAGGAGTCTAAGAAGCTGCTGACTATTTCGACACAAAAAGGGCTGTTCCGTTTCAATCGCTTGCCTTTTGGAGTGGCGTCTTCACCTGCATTGTTTCAGAAGGCTATGGATCAAGTGCTTCTCGGCCTACCATACACCCATTGTTATCTGGATGACATCCTCGTCAGTGGTCCAGATAAACAGACACACCTGAGAACCCTTAAGGCAGTTTTGGGCAGGCTGGAGGACTATGGCCTCCTCAAACAGGAGAAGTGCCTGTTTTTCCAAGAATCGGTGGAATACCTGGGCCACATAATTGATGCGGCAGGGTTACACAAATCACCAGAAAAGGTGCGTGCCGTTATGGAAGCTCCAGCACCAGCTGATGTCAGCCAGTTACGTTCTTTTCTGGGAATGCTCAACTATTATGGACGTTTCATACCTGATTTAGCTACAGTCCTGAAGCCGCTGAATGAGCTACTCAGTAAAGAGAAGAAATGGCAGTGGACATCAGCCTGCGAGTCAGCTTTCCAGAAAGCTAAAGAACGTCTGGCCTCACCAAAAATACTCACCCACTACAATCCTGAACTGCCTCTCCGTTTGGCATGTGACGCTTCACCATATGGCGTTGGAGCCGTGCTCTCACATGTCATGCCTGATGGCCAAGAACGGCCAATTGCTTATGCTTCACGAACCCTCAGCAAAGCTGAACGAAACTATGCTCAGATCGAGAGGGAGGCGTTGGCAATTGTTTTTGGAGTGTTTCACCAGTATCTCCATGGTAACAAGTTCACCTTGCTCACTGATCATCGCCCACTGACCTCAATTCTGAGTCCAGTAAAAGGTACACCATCAATGGCAGCTGCGCGAATGCAGCGTTGGGCGCTCCTTCTGTCAGCACACACACCTTACAGTATCGGAAGGGGGCACATCACGCCAATGCTGACGGTCTGTCACGTTTACCTCTGCCCCTTGCACAGAAAGAGAAACAGGGAGCAGTTGAGGTATTCTACGCATCTCAGCTGGACACATTACCAGTCAGTGTCGCCGAGATCAGACGTGACACTTTGTCTGATGTCACTTTGTCTCGTGTGCTGGAAATGGTAATAACTGGACGTTTTCCAGCAACAAAGGACACAGATCAAGAGCTGTCACCCTATCTGATGCGCAGACATAAACTCACAATACAGCAGGGATGCCTTATGTGGGGCGTGAGGGTGGTTGTGCCACCTAAGCTGCGCTCTCATGTCCTGAAAGAGCTCCACACTGCACATCCAGGGATGGTGAGGATGAAGAGCTTAGCTCGCAGCTATGTTTGGTGGCCTGGCATTGATTCTCAAATTGAGCTTCAAGCTAAAGCCTGCCACTCTTGTAAGCGTATGCAAAAAGAGCCTGGGTTAGCACCTTTACACCCTTGGCTGTGGCCTTCCTGTCCGTGGGAACGGATCCATGTGGATTTTGCGGGTCCATTTGAAAGTCACATGTACCTGGTGGTGGTAGATGCACATTCCAAGTGGCCTGAAGTGCATATTATGGATAGCACCACAGCTGGTAAAACCATACAAGTGCTACGGGGTCTCTTTAGTCGCCATGGCATTCCCCACGTCCTGGTGAGTGATAACGGACCGCAGTTCTGTTCTGAGGAATTCAGGGTGTTCCTGAAAGCTAATGGAGTCAAACACATCCGCTCCGCGCCATACCATCCTGTGTGATCCCAATAAAGAAGAAGTCAACTTGTAAACAAACTATTGTGTGTGCAGTCTGACTCGGCATAAGCTCTAATAGTGTATTCACACTACAGTGGAAATATAACATCAGGTATATCATTTATTGAAATAAATAGTTTGATTTGATCCTTTATTTCATTTACCAAAATATTATCTGACAACAAAACATTTATAAATCGCTATTTTGGTATATTAGCTCTATCTCCTATTGCTAATTGTAGCAATACTGGACTATGGTCAGATAAAACTTTTGCCTTATAGTCCCAACTTTGGGTCTGTGCAAGAAATCTATTATCTATTAAGAAAAAGTCGAGGGGAAAAAAGGGGAAAAAGGGGAAAAAGCTCTAAATCACTTTATATGACTTCATAAACTCCTGAATGACTTTCGCAGATTTTGATTTTGACCTAGATGCCAATCTTTGCTCAAGTTCAAGTTCTTTTAGTCGTGCATAGTTATACAAATATAACACACAGTGAAATCTAACCTGACACGCTCCCCGACTTGTGCAAAAAAAAAAGGGGAGGGGGGAGGAACAGCATTATATATTATATACATTAGGTGAAGTAGCATTGTATGCAGCAAGCAGGGGAATTCTGTACATTAAGCGAATTAAATAAGAATAGACGATCTGAACATTTTACAAAATAGACAATATGAACATATTTAAAATTAAAGGAGTTTGAAATGCACATTGTGCTGGTGGGTTTAGAGTGTCTAGAATAGAGTCCTGTCTCAGTCACTTATGGATGATGTGAGAGGGCGTGTGTGTGTTTGTGTGTAGGAGATGGGGGGGGGGGGGGGGGGGGGGGGGGGTTTAGGGCCCAGATGGCTTGGGGATAGAAGTTCCTCTTGAGTCTCTCTGTCCTTGCCTGGATAATGCGGAACCTTCTACCGGATTGCAGAAGTTCAAACAGTTTGTTGCCAGGATGGGACGGGTCCTTCAGTATCTGCGCTGCTCTAGTCTGGCATCTCCTGGTGTAAGGTGTCCTGAAGCGGGGGGAGAGCAATCCTGTAGCAACGTTCTGCTGTACGGATCACCCTCTGAAGAGCTTTTTTGGTCCTTGTGGCATGAATAAGGCACGGCGGGACCACGGAGCGACATTCAGAGCCAACTTTATTTGATTCACGTCACACCACACCACCACCAACCCCTGAGTCCCCGTGTTTTAACATGGCGGGCGTGATTGCGGATGCCGTGCAGGTGCGTCCGCACGGCCCCGCAGACCACGCCCCACCACATACCCCCATCGCCCGATTGAGGCCGGGGAGCAATCTGGCCGAACCTACTCCCCCCCCGCGAACTGGGGCGAGACTCGGCCCCTACACATCGGCGCCCCAGCCCCTGACCAAGCGACGGGGAAGCGTCCGTTCTGGTGGCCGCCCGCGCATCCAGCGGCAACGGCGAAGCTGGTCCGGAGGTCGGCCGCGTAGCAAGCGGACACGGCCCCACAGGCATGGCCGTGAGCTCCTGCACACAGGCGGCTGGGCAGACGTCAGGCGCGCAGAATCGACTGGTGGCAGCGAGGCTGGACTAGCCAGCCCGCCGATCCCCGGCCTAGCGGGGCTGTCCCGCTCCTCTGCCTCCAACTCCGGCTGCACAGGCTGCCCTGGAGCAGGGACCTCCGTCTCCCCGCACAGCTGCTCCGCCACCACCTCCGCCACTCCCGTTTGGAGCGGCTCCGCGCACTGCGCCTCCGCCCCCAGCAGGAACAGCCCCTCGCCCACCTCTGGGTGGAGCGACTCCTCTGCCTCCGGCAGGTGTAGACCCTCGCCCGCCTCGTCCTCGGCCTCCGATTGGAGCGGCTCCTCCACCGCTCCCGGCAGGAGCAGCCCTTCACCCGGCTGCTCCTCCTCCTCCGGCAGGCTCGGACCCCCGCGTGGCTCGTCCACCACCTCCGGCTGCCGAGGTGACCCACACGGCTCCTCCACCGCTTCACTGTCCTCGGGACACACTTGTGGGGGTGGCGCCCAGGCCCAGAGCAGCGCTGCCAGCTCTGCCATCTTCCCCAGGTGGCGTTCGCTCTCCTTCCGCAGTTCTTCCTGTTGGCGACGCACCTCCGCCGCCTGCTTCCGCTGGGTGGCCGCTATTTCGGCCACCCTCTCGGCCAGCTCTTTCCTTTCCTGGCTCTGGTAGGTACCCGCCATGCCGCCTCCTGGGTTTCGGCACCAATGTGGCATGAATAAGGCACGGCGGGACCACGGAGCGACGTTCAGAGCCAACTTTATTTGATTCACGTCACACCACACCACCACCAACCCCTGAGTCCCCGTGTTTTAACACGGCGGGCGTGATTGCGGATGCCGTGCAGGTGCGTCCGCACGGCCCCGCAGACCACGCCCCACCACAGTCCTTAACACAGCTGCTCCCAAACCAGGACGTGATGTTCTGTGTGAGGATGCTCTCCACAGCACCTGTATAGAAAGTCCTGAGGATCTCTGGAGATACCCTGAACTTCCTCAGTTGTCGTAGGTGGTACAGGCGCTGCCTAGCCTTTTTGGTCTGCACCTGAATGTGGGAAGACCATGTCAGGTCTGAGGAGATGTGGACACCGACGGATACTTGAAGGACTGCACCCTCTCCACTGGAGCGCCATTGATGATAATGGGCTTCTAGTCTCTGTGCTGACTCCTTCTGAAGTCCACCACCAGCTCCTTGGTCTTGCCAGCGTTTAGCTGGAGATGGTTATCATGGCACCATGATGCCAGATTCTTCACTAGAAAAATCTGGCATGCCATCACTAGTGTGTGAATTTGTGTGTGGATGGGTGGATGACTGAACGTGTAAAGCACTTTGGAGTCCTATGTAAAGCGCGATACAAATACAGGCCATTTACTATTTACTTCATCCATGTAGGCCGTCTCATCATTGTTGGAGATGGCACCCAACACCACTGTGTTGTCAGCAGTCTGAAGTGTAGAGGGAGTAGAGCAGTGGCGAGAGGACATCCCTGTGGTGCTCCTGTGTTGATGGTGATGCTGTTAGAGGCGCATCTACCCACCCTCACCTCCTGAGATCTGCCAGTGAGGAAGTCCAACACCCATGCACACAGACGGGTGTTGAGTCCTAGATCCATCAGCTTTGTGAACAGTCTGCTGGGCACTATTGTGTTAAATGCTGAAATGTAATCAACAAACAGCATTCTCACATAGTTACCCTGTTTCGTGTCCACGTGGCTGAGGGTGGTGTGCCGGACGTGAGCGATGGTGTCCTCTGTGGATCTGTTGGGTCAGTAGGCAAACTGGAGCAGATCTTTGGTGTCTGGGATGGAGGAGGAGAAGATGGCGGCGCACACAGACGTAGCGGCTCACTGCTCCTCATGTTCGGTGTTTTGTTTTTTACTTCTTCTACATGTATCTGTGTGGATGGGTGTATTTTTTATTATTATACATTGAGTAGAGTCCATCTACAGTCGTCAGGACCTTCTGAGTTTGGGATTACGCTGTGCAAGGAGCATTACGTCGGACTACCACCACTTTCACAGCATTCCGGAGGACATAATAAGAGCTCCAGGGTCTCCATGGTTGGTTCTTCCCAGCAGCAAGACAAAGAGGAAACGTAAACAAAGGAGGCCAAAGCACGGTTGCAGGGCGGGCCCACTAGCACGGCTAAAGAAACAGCCATTTAAGCTACCGCTTCCGAGGATTTTCCTCTCCAACGTCAGGTCCATTACCAACAAAATCGCCGAACTGAGATTACAAATTGCATTCAACGAGTGTGTAAGGGACAGCAGCATTATATATATAATATTAATCACAGAGACTTGGCTGCAGCCATCAATTCCGGACTCGGCTATCCGATTGTTAAGTGATGACGTGACGAATCCTACTTCCGGGCCTAAAGTAGTCTGCGTTTAATATGGCTTTTGTGTTGTTAACATGTTTAATGTTATGTACTTTCTTCTATTTAATCTCAAAAAGCTCCTAAAACAGTCAGTGGTCACTGTTGACCTCCCTCGGCTTTTATTACCGCTAATCATTTAGCTCAGTTTTTAAAACCTTAGGATGTAACTACAGCCCAGCCCATGCAGCAGTATATGAATGACTAACCTCATATTGTGGATGGATTTTCTCAGTTGTTCTCCTGGCTGAAGTTTGGGCCTTTTACAGCATCCTGCCATGCGATTACATTTGTTCCTGACCACCAAGAACCCTCACGTTAACTTTTATCGAGTGGAAAAAAGTTAGCTTGTTTATATTATGCTAACATAGCTGTGTCGCTAGCGGTCACGTAGCACATCATTATATACCCAGCTACCCAAACTTCAGTAACCCTACAAATGTCACTGCTGTTTAGTTTTCTGTCTTCATTTATGTTGGAAGTGATAACAGAGCTGTACGTTTTAATTTGTTTCCAAAACCCCGCAGTCAGGACATGCTATATTGTATTTAGATAGAAGCTAGCGAGCTAACTCCCTGCTAACTTCTAACTCCGTTAAATGTCATAAATTCCGTTTTCATGGATGCCTGGATGTTAAACTCAATTGTTACACCTGGTAGAGCAGAACGCTGATCATTTTATTAAAGATGAAAGACTTTAGACAGTTTTTCAACTCTCAGTAATTCCATAGTGATCGTTTGACATATGGACCTGCAGCGGAGTTTAGGTCCACACACGGCTAGTGACGTCAGACTGAACAACCGGATTGAGCTAGCAGGCCGCATGGTCCACCGTCATGACACTAACCCGATGCTAATGCTAACTCGGCCATGGAGGAGCTGCACAAGACAATAAGCAATCAGCAGAATTCCCATCCAAACGCAGTGCACATTATAGCTGGGGACTTCAACCATGTTGATTTAAGGTCAGTATTCCCCAGATTTGAACAGCATATTAAATGTGCAACGAGGGGGAAACACACACTGGATAAAGCCTACAGCAACATCCAAAAAGGCTACAGAGCAACCCCTCTACCACATCTAGATTTGTCAGACCACATGTCCGTGCTGCTGATCCCTGCATACAGTCCCATTAGGAGAAGAGCCCACCAGTCACAAAAACTGTGAAAACCTGGCCAGAAGGTGCATCACATCAGCTGCAGGACTGTTTTGAAAACACCGACTGGAGCGTGTTCGAACATCAGGACCTTGAAGAGCACACAACATCAGTGCTCTCATATATTAACTTCTGTCACTGTAGACAAACGTCTCTGGGTGTATTCCAACCAGAAACCCTGGATGACTAAAGAGGTCCAGGTCCTGCTGAGGCAACGTGACACCGCTTTTAGATCCGGTGATGGTATGCATTACAGTGCAGCCAGATCTGAGTTGAAAAGAGGCATCAGAGAAGCCAAGGCAGCATACAAGAAAAGAATCGAAGACCACTACAGCAACAACTCACAACAGTTATGGCAGGGAGTTCAGCACTTAACCAACTACAAACCTTGCAATACCACGCTGACTGAGGGTAACGCGGTGCATAAGGAGGAGCTGAACCACATCTTCACACGCGTTGAGGTGAAGGGACCAGAGGCGGCAGCAGCAAAAACATCGGACAGCAGCAGCAGCAGCCCAAGCCTCATGGTGCAGGAATATGAGGTGAGGCGCACACTGAGGGCAGTGAACCCCAGGAAGGCCGCCGGACCAGATGGGGTAACCGCAAGGGTCCTAAAAGAGTGTGCAGACCAGCTGGCTGGGGTCTTCACTAAAATCTTCAACACTTCACTGTCCCAGTCCTGCATCCCGCCGTGCCTAAAGTAAGCCACAATTGTCCCACTGCCAACATTAGCAGCCTCAACGACTACCGACCAGTTGCTCTAACACCTGTTATAATGAATTGCTTCGAGAAACTGGTCCGACGTCAGATCATGTCCTGCCTGCCACCCACACTCGACCCGCTCCAGTTCGCATACAGAGCTAACAGATCAACTGAAGATGCCATTGCTCCACACCACCATCTCTCGCCGTTACGCCAGGCTGCTCTTTGTTGACTAATAGTTAAACTGCTGGAAATCGGACTTCCTTCTACCACCTGCCGCTGGATCAGAGACTTCCTCTCAGACTGTGTACAAAGAGTTAGAGTGGGGCCTCATCTTTCCTCAGCCGGCCCTCAGCCTTAACACCGGCTCTCCACAAGGCTGTGTACTGAGTCCCCTACTGTACACTCTGTACACACATGACTGTGTTAGTACCCACCCAGACAATGCAGTCATCAAGTTTGCAGATGATACCACCGTGGTGGGGCTCATCTCTAGGGGAGATGAGACGGTGTACAGAGCTGAAGTTCAGAAGCTGTCAGATTGGTGTGTAGATAACAACCTGGACCTCAATATCCCCAAAACAAAAGAACTGGTAGTTGACTTCAGAAGAAGGAAGTCTGAGCTGCAGCCTGTCAGCATCAACGGGGAGTGTGTGGAAAGGGTCTCCAGTTTCAAGTTTCTGGGTGTGCACCTAGACACAGACCTCCAATGGAGCTCTAACATCTCTGCGGTTTTAAAGAAGGCCCAACAGCTTATCCACTTTCTGAGAATCCTCAGAAAAATAGACCTGAAGAAGGAGCTGCTGACCATCTACCGCTGCTCCATTGAAAGTGTGCTGACATATTGCATTGGTGTGTGGTTCTCCAGCTGCATCACAGCACACAGAAAGGCACTCCAGAGGGTCATCAAAATGGCACCAGGTGTTTAAGCTGCTGCCGTCTGCTTCTTTGTTCTATGCCTCAGGTGAGCGGCCCGTCCTTTGTCGTTATTCATGCCGCGTAGTATGTCTGGCGGCCAGGACGGCTCGGGTTTAAAATATCCAAGATTAAATGTGCAACCTTGTCACCAATGTTTACAAGTGATCTGCTGTCGTAGACTTTGCTCGGCCAGGCCACGCCTCATTTTGGTTTTAAATTCAAAATGAATTTAAAATCTCCACCATATCAGGTAAAGAGGATATAAAAGATTATATAAAGCCTGCATCATCAACATTAGCGGCGTAAATATTTGCTAGTATAACCTGCTTATTATAAAGTTTCCCTGTAACTATGATATAACGTCCTCGAGGGTCCGATAACACTTTTGGCGCTGTAAAAGGGATCTCTTTTCTGATAATAATGGCTGCACCTCTATTCTTAGCTGTGAAGTTAGAGTGAAACACCTGCTTGATCCATCTGCCCCGCAACTTCTGGTGATTTCTCAAATGAGTTTCCTGCAAGTACCCTATATCTGTTCCCAGTTTTTAAGTTGTACTAGAATGTTACCCTGCTTACCAGCACCATTGAGCCCTTTACAATTCCATGAGACAAAATTTACTGGGTTTTTATACTTCTCAATAACCATTACTTAACTTGTGGATAAAGATTTGCAACCCATGGGATTTTTTCTCTTTTCTTTTCTCTCCTCTCCCCGCCCTCCTCCCCTTTCATAAAAAATGGGCTCTTGTGCGTCGCTTGTGCGTCGGTGAACGTGTACCTGGAACCGTTTGCTGTGATCACCAGTTTGGCTGGACAATACAGGCTGTCAACTGATCACCACCTGGTGGTGAGTTGGATCAGGTGGCCGGGGAGGACGCTGGACAGACCTGGTGCACCTAAACGCGTAGTGAGGGTGTGCTGGGAACATCTAGCAGAGGCCCCAGTCCACGAGATCTTCAACGCACACCTCCGGCAGAGCTTCAACAGCATTCCGAGGGAGACTGGGGACATTGAGTCCGAATGGACCATGTTCAGCGTCTCCATTGCCGAAGCTGCTGCATTGAGCTGCGGCCGCAAGGTGGTTGGTGCCTGCCGTGGTGGTAATCCCCGAACCAAATGGTGGACACCAGAGGTGAAGGGAGCCACCAGGCTGAAGAAGGAGTCCTATCGGGCTTGGTTAGCCTGTGCGACTCCGGAGGCAGCCGACAGGTATCGACAGGCCAAGCGGAATGCGGCTCGGGCAGTGGCTGAAGCAAAAACTCGGGTGTGGGAGGAGTTCGGAGAGGCCATGGAAAAAGACTTTCGGACTGCCTCGAAGAGATTCTGGCAAACCGTCAGGCGTCTCAGGAGGGGAAAGCGGTGCTCTACCTGCACTGTGTATAGTGCTGGCGGAGCGCTGCTGACGTCGACTGAGAAAATTGTCAGGCGGTGGAAGGAATACTTTGAGGACCTCCTTAATCCCACTGACACGTCTTCCGAGGAGGAAGCAGAGTCTGGGGATGAGGGGAATGACCCACCAATTTCCGGGGGCGAGGTCACTGAGGCAGTTAAACAACTCCTTGGTGGCAGAGCCCCTGGTGTTGATGAGGTCCGCCCCGAGTTCCTGAAGGCTCTGGACGTTGTAGGGCTGTCCTGGTTGACACGCCTCTGCAATGTTGCGTGGAGATCAGGGGCAGTACCTATGGACTGGCAGACCGGGGTGGTGGTCCCCATCTTTAAGAAGGGGGACTGGAGGGTGTGTTCCAACTACAGGGGGATCACACTCCTCAGCCTCCCTGGGAAAGTCTATGCCAGGGTGCTGGAAAGGAGAGTTCTTCTGCTAGTCGAACCTCGGATACAGGAGGAACAATGCGGTTTTCGTCCTGGTCGCGGAACACTGGACCAGCTCTTTATCCTCTCGAGGATACTTGAGGGTGCATGGGAGTTTGCCCAACCAGTCTACATGTGTTTTGTGGACTTGGAGAAGGCATTCGACCGTGTCCCTCGGAGTGTCCTGTGGGAGGTGTTGCGGGAGTATGGGGTGTCTGGCCCATTGCTACGGGCCATTCGATCCCTATACAACCGTTGCAAGAGCTTGGTTCGCATCGCCGGCAATAAGTCAGACTTGTTCCCGGTGGGTGATGGGCTCCGCCAGGGCTGCCCTTTGTCTCCGGTTCTGTTCATAATTTTTATTGACAGGATTTCTAGGCGCAGCCAAGTGGCGGAGGGCTTTCGCTTTTGTGGCCTCAGAATCTCATCTCTGATTTTTGCGGATGATGTGGTTCTGTTGGCTTCATTCGGTGAGGGCCTCCAGCTCGCACTCGAACGGTTCGCAGCCGAGTGTGAAGCAGCGGGAATGAGGATCAGCACCTCCAAATCTGAAGCCATGGTTCTCATCCGGAAAAGGGTGGAGTGCCCACTCCGGGTCGGGGATGAGTTCCTGCCCCAAGTGGAGGAGTTCAAGTATCTCGGGGTCTTGTTCGCGAGTGATGGGAGAAGGGAGCCGGAGATCGACAGACGGATTGGGGCTGCAGCTGCAGTAATGCAGACGCTGCATCGGTCCGTCGTGGTGAAGAGGGAGCTGAGTGTAAAAGCGAAGCTCTCAATTTACCGGTCGATCTACGTCCCTACCCTCACCTATGGCCACGAGCTGTGGGTAGTGACCGAAAGAATGAGATCGCGGATACAAGCGGCAGAAATGAGCTTCCTCCGAAGGGTGGCTGGCCTCTCCCTTAGAGATAGGGTGAGAAGTTCGGCCATCCGGGAGGGGCTCAGAGTAGAGCAGCTGCTGCTCCACATCGGAAGGAGCCAGCTGACAAGGATGCCCCCTAGGCGCCTCCTGGGTGAGGTGTTCCAGGCATGTCCCACCAGGAGGAGGCCCCGGGGCAGACCCAGGACACGCTGGAGAGATTATATCTCTCGGCTGGCCTGGGCACGCCTTGGCATTCCCCCGGATAAGCTGGAGGAGGTGGCTGGGGAGAGGGAGGTCTGGGCCTCTTTGCTTAGGCTGCTGCCCCCGCGACCCGGCCTCGGATAAAGCGGATGAAGATGGATGGATGGAATACAGGCTGTATTGGATGCCGGCGCTACGGAGTTTCTGTTTTAGTGAGCTCGATCGATAACAATGGGGGAGTCAAAGTTCTTGTTAGGTTTATATTGTGGATTACCATTTATGCTTAGAAATATATACTCATATATGCTTAGAGTTTTATAATCGATTGCATATTGATAGGTTGTCTAATCCTTAGCAGTCTGCAAAGACTCTGTGTGCCTCTCAGAGCACTTTGGCATACACACACATCTTAAGGTCATGAGAGCGTCGTATCTTCTCTTACTGATTTATGGTATAGGAGGACACCTACTCTGTACCTGCTTAAGTATAAGTGCCTTTTGTTTAGGTGGACCGCTGGACTCCTGGTACCAGCTTTGGGCAGTCGTTCACAGGGTCACATCTTGACCCTACACACACACACACACACACACACACACACACACACACACACACACACACACACACACACACACGACAGACAGACAAGGTACTCTTTGTTCACATGTATGCCTATGTAAGATGTCATGTTAATAAACTTATGCAAATTCATGTAACCAAAATAAAGAGCAGTGCTACGAGGGAGCAGAGGAGAGCGACTAGGGTTCGAGCGGAAGGAGCGGTGCTCGTCACAGTTCTCTCCCTCGTGCACATCATGCCCTGCTCTAGTCCCTCAGTAGCCTGCCCTCTTGCACTTGCCCTCCACCACACGATCGAAAAACTTTGCCACGCGCCCTGTCTACAGACTCCTTGTGAATATAGGTACAACAACTGCTGTTTTGGCCCTGGCACGCCCCTGGTACTCCAGACAAAAAGCGTGAGTGAGTGATGCACCTTTCCAGGAGAGTCAAGGTGGCAGACACTGCCCTGCAAAAACCCACACTGTGTGATGTGCGAGGCGCACACAGATGGAGCTCCGTCAGGTGGGCCATTCACCGTGCTTCCGGCAGCTGAGAGAGGAGTACGATGGAGCGACTGCTCCTCAAGCCACGCTTCGCACCCCAGCCCGACTGACCAGCCCTTAGAGGCAATCCTTTTCCCAAAGTTATGCATCTGACTTGTTGACTTCCTGTTCTGCCTGGTTCTAACATGCCTGCTGTGGATATGGGTACGGTATGGCATGAGACTTACACCTTCTCCCTTGGATTTTCAAGGGCCAGTAAAAGCTTACCGGACGTTGCCGAAACCGCGACGCTATCAGGGCACGGACCCTAAATATAAAAACCTGGAGATCTGGATTACCTTTGATTTCCTGCTTCTAATTTCTAATAAAACTGAGGTTATTGTACTTGGTCCTAAAAACCTTAGAAACAATGTTGTTGTAAAGATTCTTATTCTATTTACCCTTTTCCTCAATCTCCCTCACCTCACCAGACTTACCTTGTTTCCTATTTTACTTTCTCATCACTGATTGGCTCAGGAGTTTGTTCCTTAATTGAACTTACATGGCACACATTATATAAGGACTGCACTCAGCGTCAGCTCACTATTTTCACTGCCACATTGGGTGGCAGCTGAGGTGAGTTTGATTTGTTCTTCTGAGTTTAAACCTTTATTCTGAAGTTAGTGACTTACAGTCCAACCTTGTTTTCTCTTTCAGATTTTAGCAATGTGTGCCTTCCTTTAAGTTATCACTTAAGTTATCAAATAAGATAAGAGATAAGATAAGAGATAAGATAAGATAAGATAAGATAAGATAAAACTTTATTAATCCCTCGGGTGGGTTCCTCTGGGAAATTCAGTTTCCAAAAGCACAGCACCGACAGAAGTTACAGAGTTACAGAATATTATATACACACACACACACACACACACACACACACACACACACACACACACACACACACACATAAATACAGAGACAAGTATAAATAAAATATACGATAAATAGAATAAATAGGAATAAAAATAAAAATACAAGTGAATTGCACATTTCAAGTATTGAGGTCTATTGCACCATTGACTATTAACAAAAGTATTGCACAAAAGGTATTGCACAGTGAAGTGAAGAGGCACTACAGCTTAGTTGTTCCCCCCTCCTTTGTCCTCCTGTTTCCCCTCCCTCCTCCAGAGAGGAGTTAAACAGTTTGATGGCGTGTGGGACAAAGGAGTTTTTAAGTCTGTTAGTTCTTGTCTTGGGGAGAAGCAACCTGTCACTGAACAGACTCTTCTGGTTGTTAATGGCCATGTGCAGAGGATGCCCAGCATTGTCCATAATGTCCAGCAGTTATTTTAGTGTCCTTTTCTCTGCCACTGTCACCAGAGTGTCCAGCTTCATGCCGACCACAGAGCTAGCCTTCCTGATCAGTTTCTCCAGCCTGGATGAGTCCTTCTTTGCTGTGCTGCTCCCCCAGCACACCACAGCATAGAAAAGTACTCAAGCAACCACTGACTGGTAAAACATCCTCAGAGATAAACCGAGATACTGTACAGTAACGCCACTGTTTTGCACATGTCTCACTCTGTATATTTTATTTTATATATTTTATTTATTGTTTACTCTATTTAATTTGTAAAATATGTGTACACACACACACACACACACACACACACACACACACACACGTAGAAAAATATTTAGTATACACATCCAGAAATGCATATACTATTATATATTGTACATATATTTATTAGTTTCAGATGTAGCCATTCTTGTATTTTGCTTGTTTACATTATTGTATTTTGCACAACTCTGTTGCTTGTGAAGCTCGCACACAAGAATTTCACTCACATGTGCTGTACCAATGTACCTGCACATGTGATGTGACAATAAAAGTGATTTGATTTGATTTGATTTGATTTGAGATAGACCACAACTAATTGATGGTTGTTTCTTTGCATTGAACCTCCTAATTAACATTGCGGTAAAAAAGATATTTTTAAGATTAGGCTTAAAGCTTTCCTTTTTGATAAAGCATATAGTTAGGGCTGGATCACATGAACTCTCCCTTATGCTTAGGCTTCCCATTATGCACTGAATATTCTTCACTTACTTTTTTCATTCACTATGTGTTCATACACAACCATAATCATTAGTTATTGTTAATCTTTTTCTCTCTTCCACACATCACCCCCAACTGCTCATGGCAGATGGCTTTTCCTCCCTGAGCCTGACTTAGGGTCCATCTAGCTGTAATGCAATCCTGAGAGGTTGCGCTCACCACACATCACAGAGCTATGTGATGTGTGTTGTTAGGGCTGGGAAGAAACAAGTATAGATGACAAAAACCCATGAAGGCACAGAAATATGTGAAATCTATAGACAAAGGCACTGACACTATCTTCACAACCATTTTTTTTCCAACAATGTCTTTATTTATTTTGAACATAGCAATGTACACATCTATGAAGCGTAACAAAATAAGTAGCTGAACTTACATAAACTACAAGATAGACATACTGCCTTTATACATATACACCATATAGGAAAGGATGAGAAAAAAACAGCAACGACAAAACAACAAAAACAACACACAAAAGCAAAACAAACAAACAAGGACAAAAAAAGGGAAAACGGGGGAACAACTGTGTGCATCTCCCACAAATTATGCACCCTCACAGGTATATGTCAAATGTAAATTAGAAAGTAGTTGTTCAATGTCAAGCAATAAACATATTCCCAAGTGGACTGCAGAGGGCCACCTATGAATCGTCCCCAAAAATTTCCACCAAGTGGGGCAAGTTTTTATTAGCAAGGAAGTTTTTGAAGGGGCCCCAGATGCTATCAAAGCATTGCTGCTTACCCCTGATTGCGTAGGTGATCTTTTCTAAGGGCAGGGTAGATGTTAACTCTGAAATCCATTTACTTCTTCTCAGTCTATCCACCTCTTTCCAAGTAATGGCAATCACTCTCTTAGCCATCAGCAGCCCTATGTCTAAAAATAAGCGATGTTTCCTTGTTGTATTACAGTTAGATGGATTGATGCCCAGCAAAAAACGTTTGGTTCTAAATGCAGTTTTATTTCTAAAATTTCTTCAGTGCATTGTTTCACTTCTTCCCAGAATTTCCTAATTTCAGCACACTGCCACAAACAATGGAGAAGTGTTCCCTTTTCCTCGTCACATTTTATACAAACATCCGGGATGGTACTGTAGAAAGCATTAAGTTTGACTGGAGTCATTAACCAGTTGTACTGCAAGAGATTTAAATAAGTGTTCACTGTTTGTGATTGTGCCCTGGCGCAAGCCCTCTCCCACTCTTCAAGGTAGTAAGTCTTCTCTCCAGGATTCAAGCTTCTTTACGGACGTTTTTGTAGAGGCGGCCACCAGTTTATTATAGATTTTAGAAATCAAGCCCCTTCCCTGGCAATCTTTCACCATCATTTCTTCAAGGGTTGATAGGCCAGGAATGGACAAGGACTGGTTTTGCTGTGTTCTAATAAAGTCTCTCAGCTGTAAATAGCTAAAGAACTGGCTGCAGGCTATGTCATGCTTGAAAACCATTTCATCAAAGGACAGTAAGTGTTTATTATCTGGGTTGTAAAGATTTACTATTTTTTGTAACCCCCTTTCGGCCCATATTTTAAATCCCCCTTCACCCTGTCCTGGGGGGAAATGATCATTCCCCCATATCGGGCTGAATACTGAGAGTGAATTAACTTCATTGAGGTGAGTCTTAACTTGATGTCGTAAGGCAGATACAATAGAGATAGGCACAACCTGGGGCGTCTGTTCTTCCATAAAAACTTGATGAAGAGTGTCCTCAGTTGAGAAAATAAATTGCTTGGTGGTGGCAGAGGCAAGTTTTGAAATAAGTACAGCAGTTCAGGGAGTATATTCATTTTGAGAGTATTTAATTTCCCCATTAATGACATTGGTAGAGCAGTCCATCTATCCAGAGATTTTGAGACATCTTGCATAACTGAATTATAGTTAATTTCTATGATATCCTTAAGCAAAGGAAGAATTTGGATGCCCAAATAGGTAAAGCTATTAACAACCTAAATTGAGTAACAACAGAGGTTGGGTTTTCTCTATCTAATTGGTTTATTAACATAATGGATGTTTTAGACATATTGATCTTGTAACCAGAAATTCCTTAAACTCCTTAATCAATTCTAGCAGAGCCAACCAAAACCAAGGGGCACAAGAGTCCAAAACCAGTCCAAAAACACAAGAAAACAGTCCACGAACACAGGAAAACAGATCAAAAACAAAACCAAACTAGAGCTCAACAAGAGTCCAAGAAAAGTTCAGGGGGTTGACCCGGGGGTCAACAACACAAGGACCAAGACAGTTCTGGGGGCCGGCCGGGCACACAGCAACGGCGGCGGCGCAGGCAAAACCAATCAGGACGCCGACCACTCGGAAGGCAGTGGCGGCCACTAAGCAGGTCCGGAGGTCGGCCGCAATGCCAGCGGCGGCGATGAACTCTTTCCGGAGGCTGTCCCCGAAGGCTATGATGCCAACTTAGAGGCCTGGAAAACGGCCGGCAGAGGCGAAGCGGAACAGGTCGAGCTGGCTCTGACGGCGGTGTGGCAACCGCAGGACCAGACGAGGCAGGACCAGATGAAGGCACGGAGGCATGACCAGACGAGGCAGGACCAGACGAAGGCACGGAGGCTGGACCAGGCGTGGATGAAGGCACAGAGGCTGGACCAGGCGGCAGCGGGACGGCTGCGGAACCTGACGGCAGCGGGACGGCTGCGGAACCAGACAGTGGTGATACTGCAGGAGGTGATGTGGATGCAGGCAACGGTGTAGAAGTCACAGGGGATGATTCAGCAGGTGGTGGCTGAACAAACTTCCCCGGAACGTCAGCAGATGTGAGGATGTGCTTGCTGGGTCCTCCAGGACCCCCAGCAGACGAGGCGTGATGCTGGATGGGCTCCTCGGACCCACCAGCTGACTTGGCTTGAAGCTGGACGGGCGACTCGGGACCTTCAGCAGACGACATTTGAGGCTGGACGGGCGGCTCGGGCCCTCCAGCAGACGTGCCTTGAAGCTGGACGGGCGGCTCAGGCCCTCCAGCAGACGTGGCTTGAAGCTGGACGGGCGACTCGGGCCCTCCAGCAGACGTGGCATGAGGCCGGACGGGCTCCTCGGAACCTCCAGCTAACAAGACTTGAGGCCGGCTGGGTTCTCCCGAACCCCCAGCCGACGAGACCTGAGGCTGGACGGGCTCCTCAGGCCCTCCAGCCGATGAGGCAGGACGCTGGCTGGGTTCACTTGAACCCCCAGCTAATGTGGCTTGAGACTGGACGGGCTCCTCGGGCCCTCCAGTGGAGACAGACACTGAAGCAGCAGGTACGGAGACCTCTGGCAGTGTGGACACTGGCTGGGGCTGAGCAGCACAGTGGCTTGACTCAGGCAGCAACAGTGGGATGCAGTCCTCGGAGGGCTGTAAGTGTTCCCCAATACACTCAGCAGAGGACAGAGGCGGACGGGTGAATTCACTTGAACTCTCAGGGGTGCTGAGAGCCGAGACCGTTCTGGTGAGTTCTCCTGGTGAGCTGCTGGTGCTGGCGTCTTGACCTCTAGGGGTCCAGAGTTGGCTGGTGACTGACACCCAGCCTCTGGGGAGGCCCTAGAGGGAGCAACTGTCTCTGAGATGGCCAGCTTAAGAGAACCAGCAGATATTGTGGTGAAGTGTGTTTCCTGCTTTGGATGAGGTGGTGAGGATGGTGGCTGGGTAAATGAGTGGGCAGACAGTTGAACTGGTGGCAACAGAGCTATAGGCAGCGAAGCGGCTACAGACTGACCTACCAGTAGCGGAGACGGTTGTAGTGGAGGCGTAATAAATTGTGGAGTGTCTGACTGAACTGAGGGCAGCTGGGCTGCTGACTGAACTGAGGGCAGCTGGGCTGCTGACTGAACTGAGGGCAGCTGGGCTGCTGACTGGGGTGAAAGTGAGGATGGGACAATACGGCCAGAAAAACCAGTTTCAGAAAGGTTTATTGCTTTCCCTGAAGGAACTGACGGAGACAAGAAAGCTTCCCTGACACTTAAATTCCCTATGTTCGTAGTGCTAGGCTCAGCTACTCCGGGCATGGGAACAACAGCGTGAACATAGTAATTAACACGAAAAGTCGGCTCAACAAAGGCAGTCTTAGGAGCAATGGTCATGGGTGAGACAGAGAAATCCTTATTATTTTTAGAGGAGACACAAAAAATAGCTCCAGAAGAAATAGACCTAGTATCTGGGTCAGAAGGAACAGAAAGAGTGTCTGTTTCACCCACCACAGCCGGCTGTTTTGACATCCTGAAGTCTGGCTGTGGGGTGCCGCGCCGGTGACGCGAATGTCGCTTCCTCCTTGGAGTCGGCTCCGACGGGCCGGGTACGCAGTTCGGACGGCACGTGCTCCACTGAAACGAGCGGGCGAGCGGTAGCGGCGGGGGGGGGGTGAAGGTGGAGTTCGTGGAGAATGAAGTTTTGTACCAGAGGGTGCAGTGAGTCCAATAGCCAGGGATAATCGGAAATAAGCTGTTGTAGCCTGGCTTCCAGAAGGTAGAGAAATGCTTCTCCCTCATGCTCTAGCCACAGGTTGATTAATTTTGAAGCAGAGTTCGTTATGAGGTCCCGAAGCTCCGTGGGTGGGGTGAATGCCACTGGATCCATATCTGGCTGGTCCGTACTGTCACGGCGAGTGAGATGAGCCGTGTGGAAAATAAAGGAGGATCCAAACGCAGGCACTTGTAAAGGTGTGATGGTGGTTTATTAAACACAAAATAAAAATGGACAAAAGGCGAACCGAACAAGGACTAAACTAGACTGGGAACAAACTGACTACAGAACACGAACCTGAACATGAATGAAAGCGAGCAGAAACACCTGGCGGTTGACAGCAGGGAAACACACAGATGAAGCAGGGTGGAATACACAGACGGACCAGCAACTACAATGACAGAGGACACGACTTAAATACACACAGAGAAACACAGGGGAATTACACACAGGTGGTGGACACAGCTGGGAATAATCAACAAGACGAGACACAGGTAAAACTGAACACACTCACATGAGACGCAGACCTTCCCAATAAAACAGGAAAAGAGAACACTGCACCAAGACGCAGACCTGACACTGAGACAGACAGACAGAATGACACATGGAACCTGAACTAAACTAAACGTGAGATACAACCGAGAACAAATCCTTAAACATGAATAAACAGAAACATAGAATTCTAATAATAATACTCATAACGCCCAAAACCACAACAAACATTCAAAAATAAACTAATCAATCAAAACTCAAAATACTGGGTCGAAACTGACCCAGAACCGTGACACCGGGATAGATTTGTTAAAATTTTTAAGAAAAATAATTAAATCATCAGCATACAAGGCTAAGCGATATTCTGTCTGTCCTATTGTTATACCAGAAATAATATCATACTATCATCTCGCTGCAATAGCCAAAGGCTCAATTGCCATAATATATGATCAATCAATCAATCAATCAATCAATAATGAACAACGGTGGGGACAAAGGGTCCCCTTGTCTACACCCTCGATTTATTTTTATGGTTTTTGAGATATTATTGTTAGTCAGGATCTGTGCATATGATTCCTTATAAAGTAATCTTACCCAATAACAAAAATCCTCTCCCAGACCAAAGCGCGCCAGAGTCTCAAACAAATAAAGGCCATTCCACTCTGTCGAATGCCTTTTCAGTGTCAAGTGACAGTAAAGCAGTGTCAAGAGCCCCCCTTTTGGTCATAAAGAATGTTCAGAATCCTTCGGACATTGTGGAATCCTTGTCTGCCCCTAATGAATCCGTTCTGATCCCTCCCAATTATTTTAGGTAGTATTTCTTCGATTCTCTTGGCTAAGATTTTACAAAGTATTTTTAAATCTGCATTAAGCAGACTGATGGGTCTCCAGTTTTCACATTTATTGTGTGGTTTACCAGCCTTTGGGAGCAGACTAACTAGTGCTCCTTTCAAGGACTGTGGTAAGGTGCCCTTTTGAAAGGATTCTGTTAACATTTCTAAAATTGGAAGTCAACAGTTTATATTTAAACTTTTTATAAATTTCAATTGGGAGGCCATCGTGTCCGGGGTTTTTCCCCGATTCAATACTATCGATTGCAGCAGATAATTCCTCGACAGTGATATCTTTCTCCAAAATAGCCCTAAGGTCTTCTGGTATATTGGGTATATTTATCTTATCTAAAAACTTTTTTAGTTCTGAGTGGTCATTAGATATTTCTGAACTGTAAAGATCTTCATAATATTTCCTGAAGGCTCCTGCCGGATCCACAATAATTTCTCCTAGCTCATTTTTGCAGTGAGATAATAGCCCTTTCACTCTGGAGCTGCTTGAGACGTCATGCAAGAACCTTCCCAGGTTTTTCACCCTGATTGTAGAAGAACTGTTTAAGTTGCAGCAGACTGGCCACAGCTTTTGAGGCAGAGAGTTCATTCCATTAGGCCCAAAGCAGCAATACATTTTGCTGTATTTCAGGGGACCTTGTGTGATAGTATTCATTGTCTAATTCCTTTATGTTTGTCTCTAACTTTTTTGCCTTTTGGATTGGATTGGATCTAATTATTTGGCCCCTAATAAAAGCCTTAAAAGCCTCCCATCTTATGCTTGCAAAAGTTTCTGTTTTATTCATTTCAAAATAGAGGCTAATTTGTTCATCCAAAAGCAAGACAAAACCAGGGTCCGCCAACCATTTTTGTTTGCAACGCCAAATCCTAGCATCTTTCACAAGTCCTGATATACCAATGAATTGGGAGCATGATCTGAGATTAGAATAGCCTCATTGGAGCATTCCTTGATTTTAGTCCCAACTCTGCAGATATCAAAAATAAGTAAATTCTTGAATAGGACTTGTGTGCACCAGAATAACATGAGAACTTTAGAAAGTCCGGATTTTCTTCCCTCCAGATAGCTATTAAGTTCAATTCCTTCATAAAGCGCTGTATAGTGTGGGATTATAATATTATTTTATGCCATGTTAGACCCTTAATTAAAGATTGTGAATTATTATGTAATTTTAGTTTGCATTATTCTCCTGAATTAGAAGAAGGTGATAACTATTGCATTTGTTAAACTGATTTGCATTACATTAGACTGCTGATTGATTGTGAATGAATGATATTGTTTTATGATGCATTATACTGCATAAGAAATACTGTTCGCAGAAAGTCATCGCCTTATTTGTCTGATTAGAAGAGAACAGAACATACTGGAGTTTTCTGCCCCATCTCAGCAGGAGCAGATAAACAGGGAGCCAAGGTCGTAGCTTAGGCACTGTGTGAGAGAAAGAATGTGAATGTTTAGGCTTTTATGATTAGGTGGGGGCCACTAGAGGCTATAAGAGTTTGATCAATGCTCCACCATTTTGAGATCTGATGCTGTCTGCGTACGGTGTCCATCTCCCACGTGTGTGATCATTAAAATCATCGTTTGACTCAACCCGGCCGGACCTGGAGTGGTATGGATTTATGCACCCCTCTCGCTTGAGAGTTAAACGATGCAGACCAGATCTTGCCTCTCCACCTCCTCTTAATTTTCAAGTCCTCATTATGCATCAGATGTGTTTCCTGAAGAAACACAATGTTAGACTGCAAAAATTTTATTCTGTTCATGACTTGTTTAACTTTCTTCAGATTTCGTAACCCTCTGCTGCCCCACGTCATGGCCGACGTGACACCGGCATAACCCTAAGTTTATTTGTCGAAATAGGGGTGATTCACTTACTCCAGTGCCCAGCAGTCTCGTCTCTGTCAGTGCTCCCTAGGGCAGCTGTGGCTACAGTGTAGCTTGCCATCACCAGTGTGTGAATGTGTGTGTGAATGGGTGAATGACTGAATGTAGTGTAAAGCGCTTTGGGGTCCTTAAGGACTAAGTAAAGCGCTATACAAATACAGGCTATTTATCATTTACCATACAACAGTAATCAAATGATAAATGGTGACAATAGTGTTTTCATTATAGAACCTTTCTAGTCTTAGTCCTCATAACAGACGCAAATGATACAGGTCTCTGATCTATGAACTTTAACCACTTTCATTACACACAAACTCTCTCACACACAATGATGGATGGTTTGCCGATAATTTGTTTATCAACAGCAGTGAATACACCAGGGGCACTGCCACAGAGGATACTCAGAAATTATGTAAAGCACTCCAAACACTGAATGGAACATGTTTGGTATTATTTTATGTTGAGAACAATTATAGTTCTGTGTACTAACTGATAGATATTTATACCTGTATTGCTCTGATATTCTCCATCAGTTGGTCAGTTCTGGAAGCTCCCAACAGGACAGAATTTACCCTTTCATTTCTAAGGCACCAGGCTGTGGGGGTTTACAGCACAGAGAGAAAATGTTAATGTCAATGATATCAAATCAAGTTAAATACAATGTTTTCTAGAAAACTGCATTGTATTTTCACAGGACAAATGTGTTTTGTATTATGTTTATTATATTTTTTCTTTTACTTCTACAGTCATTTGCAGAGAATATAACATACAACAATATTTAATGTAGGGAAGCCAGTGTATTATTATACATATAGTAATGTTATTCATTTACCAATAGCCAGTTGGGGAAGAGTGCAGTCTATTCTTTCAGCAACTGCCTGCAACTCCTTTAGCTTCACCTGCTGGCGGTGCCCCTCCTCGTTTAGGATCTTGTCTTTTAGCCATTGATAACCCTGTTACAGATAGTTAAACAGACTGTAAGAAAATCTGATTGTTAACTAGTTTACCGAAATTACAAAGAGAAGAATAAGCTAAAAATAAAAAACTAAGCACTGCCATTCTCTTAGAGATTTCACCCAAGAAGTCCTCTTGGGATGAGATGAATCACTCTGATTCATTGGCAGCTGTAGAGTTGTGGCTTTTTAAATCTGTGACCAGAGTAAATCAGCTCACTCTCTGCCTGCTGGCCACATGTGTCCATTGATGGTCCCAGGACAGCCGTGGTCCTACATCACCATTGATTTCATTACTGGCTCTATCAGTGGGTAATAACTCTATACTAACATCTATAGACAGTTCTCCAAGGCTATGCACTCTGTCACCTTCCACAACTCCCTTAAGCTTCAGAAATGGCTCAGTTCCTCAGGAACCATGTTTTTTGGCTCTATTACCAGACATTGTCTCGGAGTGTGGACCTCAGTTCACCTCTCGAGTTTGGGATGTCACAAAACAGCTGTGTGCAGGCAGAATAGGACCTAAATGCAGACTTCACGGAGGCGAAAATGTAAACTTAAAAAGCAGCTTTATTGCTGACAGTGAAAACTTTAGAAAAACTACACTGGGAAAATATAAATTAAACACATGGAGAGACACATAGGGAAACACACAGCCATGTATGAGGAGATTACGACACGTGACTGAGGGATACGCTGACATAAATACACAGAGGGATACAGGGCAAAGAAGAATCAGCTGGAAGGCACGGCAGGCACAAAATACACAGATGAGACAGGGAAGGGCAAGCTGATGGGAGACTATCAAAGTAAAACAAGAAGTACATAGAGGCACAGACTGGAGAGAGAGAAGGAACTGGGGAACATAGATAAACATAACAGAATAAAACACGACGGGAAAAATGGCACAAGAACTCATACCACAATATTAACACAGACACACGGAGGGAGACACAGGGGGTAAAGACACAAGGGGAAATCTAACAACTAAACCTAATCAAAACAACCCAGGTAATATGGAATGATCCTTAGAAACAACAAACTAGACTTAACAAAGTACAAAAATGACAAAAAAAACACAATAAACTCAAACCACTGGATCACCCAGGACTGTGACAGCCAAGGTTAGAATCTCTTCTGGATTTCACAGACATAAAAATGGCAGAGAGGTCTAACCAGGAGCAGGAGGCTGCTCTTCGTTGCATGGTCCAATCTCAGTCAACCTGAAGCTTGCATTTGGCTTGAGCTGAGTACACCCACAACTCCTTGACCTCCTCTGCTGCCAGTTTGTCCCCATTTGAAGTCTTATTGGGGTATTAACCATGCCTGTTCCCCATTCAGGAAAATGAACTGTCGGTCTCCTCAGTTCAATACCACCTTCATCGCCAGTGTCAGATATGGTGAATGGCCAAGGTGTCTCTCCTCAAGAGGCCGGACGAAAACAAGAGATGGGAAGATCGTCACTGGACCCTGACCCCTAATTGCGCTCTGGGTCAGAAAGTTTAGCTGTCTTAGAAAAATACTCAATTACAAACTAAATTGGAAAACCTATAATGGCCCTTTTGTAATAGAAATTTAAAAAACAGAAAAATTACAACCTTACAACCTTGCTTGTGTCCAGGATACACCTCCCAGCTTAACACTCCTAGACAATTGAATTTTATGATTTACTTTTATCTTATATATACACTCAACAAAAATATAAACGCAACACCTTTGTTACTGCTCCCATTCCCCATGGGATGGACGTAGAGACCTAAAATTCATTCCAGATACACAATATAACCATCCCTCCCAAACAGTGGTCACAAATCAGTCCAAATGTGTGGTAGTGGGCACATCTGCTATATTGAGATAATCCATCCCACCTCACAGGTGTGCCACATCAGGATGCTGATCTGACATCATGAGTAGTGCACAGGTGTACCTCAGACTGCCCACAACAAAAGGCCACCCTGGAATGTGCAGTTTTTTGCGCTATTGGGGGTCTGGGGACCCAGAACCGGTCAGTATCTGGTGTGACCACCATTTGCCTCATGCAGTGCAACACATCGTCGCATGGAGTCTATCAGATTGTCAATTGTGGCCTGTGGAATGTTGGTCCACTCCACTTCAATGGCTGTGCAAGGTTGTTGGATATTCGTGGGAACTGGTACACGCTGTCGTATACGCCGGTCAAGCACATCCCGAACATGCTCAATGGGTGACATGTCCGGTGAGTATTCTGGCCATGCAAGAACTGGGACATTCTCAGCTGCCATCTGCCCTGAACAATGTGAACCATGATTAATCCGTGAAGCGCACACCTCTCCAACGTGCCAGACGCCATCGAATGTGAGCATTTGCCCACACAAGTCTGTTACGGCGACGAGCTGGAGTCAGGTCAAGACCCCGATGAGGACGACGGGCATGCAGTTGAGCGTCCCTGAGACGGTTTCTCACAGTTTGTGCAGAAATTGTTTGGTTGTGCAAACCAATTGTTCCAGCAGCTGTCTGGGTGGCTGGTCTCAGACGATCTTGGAGGTGAACCTGCTGGATGTGGAGGTCCTGGGCTGGTGTGGTTACACGAGGTCTGCGGTTGTGAGGCCGGTTGGATGTGCTGCCATATTCTCTGAAACGCCTGTGGAGACGGCTTATGGTTGAGAAATGAACATTCAATGCACGGGCGACAGATCTGGTTGACATTCATGCTGTCAGCATGCCAATTGCACGCTCCCTCATTGCTTGTGGCATCTGTGGCATTTTGCTGTGAGACAAAACTGCACATTCCAGGGTGGCCTTTTGTTGTGGGCAGTCTGAGGTACACCTGTGCACTACTCATGATGTCAGATCAGCATCCTGATGTGGCACACCTGTGAGGTGGGATGGATTATCTCAATATAGCAGATGTGCCCACTACCACACATTTGGACTGATTTGTGACCACTGTTTGGGAGGGATGGTTATATTGTGTATCTGGAATGAATTTTAGGTCTCTACGTCCATCCCATGGGGAATGGGAGCAGTAACAAAGGTGTTGCGTTTATATTTTTGTTGAGTGTATATATATATATTAGGGGTGCAACAATACACAAAATTCACGGTTCGATTCGGTTCGATACTTTGGTGTCACGGTTCGATATTTTTTCGATACAAAAACAAATGTTCATGCCTTTTTAATTTATCATTTATTAAAATTATAAATATATATTTTAACTCAAAAGTACAGTTTTTAAATTTAATGTTGCTGAAACAACAAAATAAAAATAAATCTATCTAATCGAGAAATCACTTATCTTTGGAAAAGAGAATTTATTACAGAGAAATGGCTCTTTCCAAAATAAAAGCTATACTATACGCTTCTTCTGAGGTATACTCTCAGCAGCATATTAAACGTATCAGGTAAGGAGAATCATGTGCTAACGGCTGTCTAAATGACTCGGGTAAAGTGTGTAGCATGCGTGCTTGTTGTTTTTGTCTGCTTCCACTTGTCTTTGCACTAGGATGATGTCGGCATAAATGTGCAGTCATATTTGTTGTGTTCCCACCAGTGTTGTCAGCGTTAATCTCGTTAAAATGACATTAACGCCATAACGTAGCAAATCTCCGTTAACAAGTTACCGCGGATTGCCCCGTGCTTGGGGCTGGATGGCGTCAACACGTTAACAAGCTAACTGCGCTATTGCACTAGTTCCCAAAAATTGAGCATTGCGTGGCACATCCAACATACTGTTTTACTTTTGTCCATGGCACACTTACCATCAGGGTCTCGCTTCACATGAAAACCAAGATAGTTCCAAACGCCAGATCTGAATGAGGGTGGGGGAGGTTCAATTTTGGGTAGCACTGAGGTAGTTGCCATGTTGCAACGAGCTTAGCTTCTGTCTTGCTAGTTTGCGCTGCGCTCAGTGGATCTGCATTCGACAGTACAGCCTAGGCAGAGTAGTCGAACGCAGATCGTAATGAACCGAAAGCACTGTATCGAACGGTTCAATATCGATATGAGTATCGTTGCACCCCTAATATATATGTAACTTTGCATCCCACTGTTTATATATATATATATATATATATATATATATATATATATATATATATATATATATATATATATATATATATATATATATATATATATATATATATATATATACACACAGTGGGGCAAAAAAGTATTTAGTCAGCCACCGATTGTGCAAGTTCCCCCACCTAAAATGATGACAGAGGTCAGTAATTTGCACCAGAGGTACACTTCAACTGTGAGAGACAGAATGTGAAAGAAAAATCCATGAATCCACATGGTAGGATTTGTAAAGAATTTATTCGTAAATTAGGGTGGAAAATAAGTATTTGGTCACCTCAAACATGGAAAATCTCTGGCTCTCACAGACCTGTAACGTCTTCTGTAAGACGCTTTTCTGTCCCCCACTCGTTACCTGTATGAATGGCACCTGTTTGAACTCATCATCTGTATAAAAGACACCTGTCCACAGCCTCAAACAGTCAGACTCCAAACTCTGCCATGGCCAAGACCAAAGAGCTTTCGAAGGACACCAGGAAAAGTATTGTAGACCTGCACCAGACTGGGAAGAGTGAATCTACAATAGGCAAGCAGCTTGGTGTGAAAAAATCAACTGTGGGAGCAATCATCAGAAAATGGAAGACATACAAGACCACTGATAATCTCCCTCGATCTGGGGCTCCACGCAAGATCTCATCCCATGGGGTCAAAATGATCATGAGAACGGTGAGCAAAGATCCCAGAACCACACGGGGGGACCTGGTGAATGACCTGCAGAGAGCTGGGACCAAAGTAACAAAGGTCACCATCAGTAACACACTACAACGGCAGGAAATCAAATCCCGCAGTGCCAGACGTGTTCCGCTGCTGAAGCCAGTGCATGTCCAGGCCCGTCTGAAGTTAGCCAGAGAGCACATGGATGATACAGCAGAGGATTGGGAGAATGTCATGTGGTCAGATGAAACCAAAGTAGAACTTTTTGGTATAAACTCAACTCGTCGTGTTTGGAGGAAGAAGAATACTGAGTTGCATCTCAAGAACACCATACCTACTGTGAAGCATGGGGGTGGAAACATCATGCTATGGGGCTGTTTTTCTGCCAAGGGGACAGGACGACTGATCCGTGTTAAGGACAGAATGAATGGGGCCATGTATCGTGAGATTTTGAGCCAAAACCTCCTTCCATCAGTGAGAACTTTGAAGATGAAACGAGGCTGGGTCTTCCAACATGACAATGATCCAAAACACACCGCCCGGGCAACAAAGGAGTGGCTCCGTAAGAAGCATTTGAAAGTCCTGGAGTGGCCTAGCCAGTCTCCAGACCTCAACCCCATAGAAAATCTGTGGCGGGAGTTGAAAGTCCGTGTTGCTCGGCGACAGCCCCAAAACATCACTGCTCTCGAGAAGATCTGCATGGAGGAATGGGCCAAAATACCAGCTACTGTGTGTGCAAACCTGGTAAAGACCTATAGTAAACGTTTGACCTCTGTTATTGCCAACAAAGGTTATGTTACAAAGTATTGAGTTGTATTTTTGTTGTTGACCAAATACTTATTTTCCACCCTGATTTACGAATAAATTCTCTACAAATCCTACCATGTGGATTCATGGATTTTTTTTTCACATTCTGTCTCTCACAGTTGAAGTGTACCTCTGGTGCAAATTACTGACCTCTGTCATCATTTTAGGTGGGGGAACTTGCACAATCGGTGGCTGACTAAATACTTTTTTGCCCCACTGTGTGTGTATATATATATATATATATATATATATATATATATATATATATATATATATATATATATATTGCACACTTTCTGTAAATCCGATAAACTTCATTCCACTTCTCAAATATTACTGTGTGTGTCTCCTATATGATATATTTAACTGACATTTTTTATCGTAACAACCAACGATTTATACAGGAAAATAATGACTTCTAACAAGGTTGCCCAAACTTTTGCATCCCACTGTATACACACACACACACACACACACACACACACACACACACACACACACACACACACACACACACACATATATATATATATATATATATATATATATATATATATATATATATATATATTAGGGGTGCAACAATACGAATTCACGGTTCGGTTCGGTTCGATACTTTGGTGTCACGGTTCGATATTTTTTCGATACAAAAAAATGTTCATGCCTTTTTAATTTGTCATTTATTAAAATTATAAATATATATTTTAACTCAAAAGTACAGTTTTTAAATTTAACCCTAACCCTTGTGCGTGTTTTTTATTTTGACAGCAAATGCACACCTGCGGACCACTTATGTGCAGCCCTGGTTATTTAGCTCATCATATTGCAGCCACAGAAATTATTTTGTCCATGAAACCATAAAGCTGCACTTTCTTTTTGCCTTATAGTCTGATTTGTCATAACTTCTCCGTTTTGTGGTAAGCTTTTCTTTGGCTGTCACTTCTTCACCCTGACCTGTCTTATTTGGCTCAGCAGAACTAAAATATATATCCTGCTGCTTTTACACACGCACTCACATAAGCTCAGCGATTCTCTGCGCGATCAACCTCTCACATGTTTAAGCTTGCTGCGGGAGATTTCACTTGTCATGTTTGCATAGTAAGCTAACGATTAATAAGACGATGTCAGAGGAATTGGTGCACAAATTATCATCACTCACAGATCAGTGCTGTCGCTCTCTATACACAGTTCGCACGATTGCAAAGTGAAAGCAAAAAAACAAGCGCAAATTCAAACGCGATTTCAATATGTCACATATTGACAGTGGCTCACCGATGCCAATGACATAATTACCCAGCTACATTTCTGAAAGAATGCAAAAGCATTGACATATATTTTTCCTTCCTACAATAGCCCAACGGGCAGGGAAGAGATAGATTTTGGTAGCCCGGCTGAAAAAAATCGCTAGCCCCAGGACGTCGGGCTAGCGATATTGCAAGACCTGTCTGTATCTGATTGAGGAATCACTCATCTTTGGAAAAGAGAGTTTATTACAGAGAAATGTCTCTTTCCAAAATAAAAGCTATATTATACGCTTCTTCTGGGCTATATTCTCAGCAGCATAAGGAGAATCATGTGCTAACAGCTGTCTAAATGACTCGGCTAAAGTCAGTAGCATGCTTGTTGTTTTTGTCTTTGCACTAGGATGATGTCGGCGTAAACGTGCAGTCATATTCGTTGTGTTCCCACTAGTGCTTTCAGGTTAATCTCGTTGAAATGATCTTAACGCCACAACACGGCAAATCTCCGTTAACGAGCTACCGCCGATCGCCCCGTGCATGGGGCTAGACGGCCAACACGTTAACGAGCTAACTGCGCTAACACACTAGTTCCCACCCATGTAATTGAGCATTGCATGGCACATCCAACATACTGTTTTACTTTAGTCCATGACTCGCTTACTTTCAGGGTCATACGTCACATGAAAACCAAAATAATTCCAAACGCCAGATCTGAATGAGGGTGGGGGAGGTCCATGTTGCAAGGGGAGCTTAACTTCTGTCTCGCTAGCTTGCTCTGCGCTCTTCCTTCTGACTATGCTGTCTGTGTTGAGCGCTCAGTGGATCTGCGCTCGACAGTGCAGCCTAGGCGGAGTAGTCGAACGCAGATTCACTGAGCGCTCAACACAGACAGCATCGTCAGAAGGAAAGTTGATAAAATAAATTACAAATGTTGTATTGTTCGATACATATGCGTACCGAACCGAAAGCACTGTATCGAACGGTTCAATATCGATACGAATATCGTTGCACCCCTAGTATATATATATATATATATATATATATAGGACTAAACGCACGCATGAGGTAATCAGGGAAAGTGGAGACACAGGAGGGCACAGCTCTGACTACAATGAAACAATGACAACACAGGGGAGAGTAAGACTAAATACAATGAGCAAAGAAACACAAGGACTTTTATTAGAGTGAATTGTTAAATGTTGTCATTTCTATGCTTGCCAGCTCTGATGAAAGAAATTCCACTGTCCTTCCCCCCAGATTCTTGAGGTTCTGGTGGGGGGCTGTAATGTTTTATTGCAGATACATCCTATCTGGAAGATCTGCTTCTTTTGATGTAAGCTTCCTGCGTTTACGACCCTTTGGTCAGCAGGAGGTCTGACACACACACACACACACACACACACACACACACACATTCTTACAGAAGTTCACACATATACATACAATGCTTTGTCTTAGAACTAAGGGGGCGTGGCTTTGTTCTGACGTGTTTTGTGTGAACTGTCTCTCAATAAAAGGTAGCAGGAGGAGGTCAGATCTGAGGGTCATTTTCGTGGTGGACACAGACGAGGCCTCCCTTGCGCAAATAATCGATCGACTGTCTTGTTTTCTTCTAGAATTAGCGGGGCTTGTGGAAACACAGACCCAACAACTTTCAACATAAAACAGGTAGCATGACGGAACACAGACGTGACCCGAACTTGACAACATAAACCACGCAGGCATAACATAAGAGGTAAGACACACACAACAACAAGGGGAACTTCAACACAAGGGAAGATGACATAAGGAGTCTAAATGAATAAAGAGCTGAAACTAGGCAACCTTGGAACAGGTAGCATGACGGAACACAGACTCAAAAAAGACTCAATGAGCCAAAACATAAACAATGAATATCAAAATACAATGAAACACAAAAAACTGGGTCAAACAACCCAGGACCATTACAGTTCCTTTGTTTAATACCAGATGGATATTAAATATTGGGATATTACCTTAAGTGAAGCACGTGAATAAGGAGGGATTCCATTGTTATATTTCCCTGAGATGATCCCACAAGCCAGTGGACACCATGTCATAGCTCCAATGCCTGCATGTCCAAAAGGAATACATACAGAATATTTTAAAAAATTATTTCTTTAATTTCCAGATTATGAATCGGTGTTCAGAAGGCCACTTAACATATGGTTACATTGTAACCTTGGTTCTCTGAGTGAGATAATATCTCTCCACTCCATTACATATTCCATATGTATGGGGTATGACCCAGAGAACAAAGGTTACAATGTAACCTTACATTCTCTATCATATCGAGACTCTCCAGTTTGCTATATATTCCATATGTACGGGGTAACTCTGTAAGACACCCCACGAGAAGACAGTGCAACCAAATCCCAGAATGTATTTACAAACTATTTACAAATGTACATATACATATGCCACCCCGGTCAGGGCTTCGCCAGACGCAAGACTGGCCTGAACTGGTCCCAAAAGACGTAAGGACTGCAACTGAGCGGCCACTCTAGGTCAGCCCACAAGATGCTAGGCTGACCGGGGAACGATGGCTACCACCAATGGGCACCCAGCATCTGCTCTCAAGAGATGAGCAGGCTGCCACGTTCAAGCGGAAAATTTGCGTAAAGGTGGTGGCCGAGGACAAAGTCATCAATGTACAAATGGCCAAGAGGGCAGCGCCCCTCCATATGGCCCAAGAAGTCCACCCTGCAGGTCAAGTGGGCCTGAACACCTGAGGGAAGAGGAGCTCCTACTGAAGCATAAGCCTGCAGGATTAACTGGGACTTAGACCACTAGTCCATTGTCCAAAGTGACGGGGTACGTGCAACATACAGAACCAGAGCTCGGATAGGTCACAGAGCCTGCAGACGCAGAGCTGCCTCTCATTCCAACCCTTCAGTGGGAGCTGAGTGCTGCTCAACCGTCTGAGAAAAGTAAAAGTCCGAGAGGACTTGTGGCAAGAAGGCAAGAATGCAGGGTTGGGTCCGAGGACCACCCCCTTCCCATCAAGCAGTCACTGTGGCCGACAGTGCATGGAGCTCACTTATTCTTCTGGTGGAAGTTATGGCCAGAAGGTGGTCTTAAGCGATAGCCACTTCAACTTAGCATCTTCCAGGGGCTCAAATGGAGGGCACTGGAGGGCACTAAGGACCAGTTCCAGGTCCCAAGGGGAAACCGAGCTGTTAGGTCCTGGACACCCCTAGCAAACGCGAAATCAAAGCAGCGTTAGCGCAACGCTGACGCTGCTTTGATTTTGCAGTTGGCTGTTCACCTTGGTCGCTCAGTGCTCAGTTGCTGAGCACTGAGCGACCAAGGTGAACAGCCTTAATCACAGCCACTAACCCATGAAGGATAACAGCAGCTCTGCCTGCCTCTAGCTGGGACTGCAGGATGGTATTGACTGTGGCAATTTGGGTGTCCAGTCCATGGACCACCATGGCATCAACTGTTACACCATGGGGTCCAGCCTGTGGACCACGCACCAGGAAGCAAACACTCCCCAGTGATAGCAGTAGGAAGCCCTCGTGGATGGTGCACAAGTTTCCTGCATGGTGTTCACAACAGGGGCAGGAAGTCGTAAGGAGCGCAGCCTCTCCTCCTCAGGGGCCAGGCCATCAGCCGCAGCCTTGCGGGGAAAGGATGGAAGAGCGACCCTCCGGCCTGGGGCAGGAGGTCCCAGGGCATGCCATCCAGGAGGGGTGGGATTACTTAAAACCAGGGCGGAGGACCGAGTGGAGGAGGGAGAAAGGGGGGAAGGTGTAAAGGAGTGCCTGGGGCCAGGGATGCACAAGGGCACCTCACCCTAGAGGGGTGTCGTCGGACTTCAGGGAGAAGTACAGAGGGCAAGTGTGTCAATTTCCTGGAGGCAAAGAAGTCAACCTCTGCCCTTTACTCCCCTGGGCATGGACTGCCCCTGGACATAATGTCTGCTGCCATGTTCAGGGAACTTGGCACATGAACTGCCCAGAGGGAGAGGAATTGGCAGTGAGCCCACTGCCACAGCTGGGCGGCCAGTTTGCAGAGGGGAGGAGAGCCCAGCTCCTCCTGCTGGTTGATATAGGCTGCGGCAACTGTGCTGTCTGTCTAGACAACCACGCAATCGAGACAGGAAGTGCCGAAGTGCCAGGAACATGGCCAGTACTATGGGCAGACCTTTGTGCCATCAGAAACTGAATTTGAAGTTAATTAATTTGCTTTGAAACTGTATTTTGTCCTTTAAAAATGTAGCTCTTGAATAATTTCAGTTTCATTTATCACCATTCAGTTTCAGTTGGAATTTCAGTTCCAAAATTCTTTTTTTTTGTTACTTGCATCCAGTTCCGCTTCCAGGGTAATTGAGCGCAGATTAATAGAACTACATTTTATCAGTGGAACGAAGCTGTTACTGATGGGAATCTACATTATCTTGAGCTGGAGCTGGATTAAGACTTCAAAAGTCAGCAGATAAACTCTCTGGTTGGTAATAAATGTATCACATGTATAAGAACAAGCGTCATGTTAAAAAATGATAGTTGTACAGTAACTTTTATGCTTATAATTTGGCGTAGTTTGCCCTTGGTTCAGCTTTGACAAACAAATATGATTGACTGTTTCTTATAGAATTCCACAGTTGTCATATTGTACCCTCTCAGAGCCCCCTACAGTAGGGAAATATACAAATGAATGTCCAAAACATTGTATTTTAGGTTTATTAATGTCTTGCACAACATAACGTTAGCTAAAGTGAATAGTTTAATTCATTAGTGCAGCATTACTGGATCACCTCTGTTTGAAGTGATATAATATGGTATACAACTATTATTGAAACAGCAAAGTTTGTAAAAAGAAACTTTAACAAACAAAAAAAACCCCAAGACTTCTCATTCTCTAAACGTTTGGCCACAGCTGTAGATTACACTATCAGTGCTTGTTGACTCTTGTCAATAATTACATTTTACACAACCCACGCACACAGTCACATAGTACCACAGGTCGGGATGGGTACCGATATCCGGTGCCATTATGGCACCCAGTGCATTTTGGTGCTTTATTTCGGTGCTTTTTTTTCCTGAGATGTCATACATTTTCGATTCTAGCCAATCATTTTACCTTTCCAGGGATAGTAGGCAGGCCCAGGTATGTGCGTTCTTTTAGAGCAGAGCTACAGATTAAAAATGCTCAAGGCAAAGTGGTCAAAAGTCTGGCTGTACTTCACAGCAAAAGATGCAAACTCAGCAGCCTAAGGTGATACTGTGCAAAGGAGGTAACACCTCGAATCTGATGAAACACGCATAGCGTATTTTTAAAACCCCAGAAGAGCACCATATTTGATAGCTTGCTGCAAGACCTCACACCAAGCACATATATTGCGGGAGTGGTGCCTGTTATCGAACCTGGAGTTAGCAACATCCCCCAAGAACCCAAATAGGAGAGTCCTAGCCCTAGCCACCGGTTCCAACCAAAGGAGGTATGTTGTATCAACAGAAAAGGCTAACTTGGTTATCATTTTGCAGAAAAAAAGAGACTGCTAAAAATAAAAACATAAGAGGTTTTTGGACAAAGTTTGTGTTCGCATTTCTCTAAGCTCCGGTTCGAGCACCGTTTAAGCACCAGCACCATTTCAAAAGTACCAGTTTGGCACCAGTATCGGATAAAACCTAAACGATACCCATCCCTAACCACAGGTAGTGTGAGTACAAGAAAATAATTATTATAATATGATGTGTTAAATTTGTTTAGATCAGAGGTTCATAAACAAGATGGCGCCGAGTATGACAGCCTCGCCGCGAGCTCCCCCAAGCAACAGCTGTTTTTCTGTGTTTAATTTTACTTTTCCTTTATTTTTTCGCGAGTAGCACGTCTCCTTGTGTACGACCGACAAACCTTACTGGACATAAAAGACGGTCTTTCTTATAACTTTCCGGAGTTCAAGTTTTGCAACACGGACGCTCCGTTTGCAGACCCTCATTCATCTCACCTGAGACGCTTTTGTTCTCTGGCCCTGGAGGCCGCAAACGCCGACGCAGAGGGAGAAGATCTGGCGTTCTGGTTCGACTGAGACGGCGCACTAACAGACCACCGTTATCTAGTTTATTACTGGCTAATGTGCAGTCTCTGGAGAACAAGCTGTGCGAGCTTCGGGCACGGATCTCATTCCAGCAAGAGATGCGGGACTGGTGCGTGATCTGCCTCACAGAAACCTGGCTATCGGACAAGGTACAATACAACTACCGGGGTTCTCCGCGCATCGCGCGGACAGGTCACAGGATCTTACTGGGAAAAGCAGAGGCGGTGGTGTATGTTTCATGATCAACAACAGCTGGTGTGATTATGCGAACGTGCACCCGGTCAAATCCTTCTGCTCACCGGACCTGGAGTACCTGATGATTAAGTGCCGGCCATTCTGGCTACCGAGGGAATTTACAGCAGTGATTATTATGGCTGTTTACATTCCCCCACAAGCCGACACTGACCGAGCACTCAGGGAACTGTACAGCGCGATCAGCAGCGAGGAAACCGCACACCCAGAGGCAGCGTTTATCACGACCGGGGACTTTAATAAGGGAAACCTGAAGAAAGTCTCACCGAAACTCCACCAACACATCCACTTCAACACTCGTGGAGACCGGCTACTTGACCACTGCTGCACCTCTTTCCGGGATGCATACAAAGCCCTCCCCCGCGCCCCATTCGGCCAATCAGATCACCGCTCCATCCTGCTCCTGCCCGCCTACAGGCAGAAGCTGAAACAGGAAGCTCCAACCCGGAGGGCGGTGCACTGTTGGACGGACCAATCGGAGTCTGCGCTGCGGGACTGTTTTGATCACGCGGACTGGGAAATGTTTCACGTGGCTGCTAGGGACATTGATGAGTACACAGACTCAGTCTGCGGATTTATCAGGAAATGCGTGGAAGATGTCGTCCCATCCAGAACAGTTAAATCCTTCCCAAATCAAAAACCCTGGATTAACGGAGATGTTCGCGCGGCACAGAGCACCGCCTTTGCCTCCGCGAACACATCGGACTACAAACACGCACATTACCAACTCCGGAAGACGATCAAAGCAGCCAAACATGAGTACAGGGACAGGGTGGAGCAACAGTTTGACAACCCTCGGAGTATGTGGCAGGGACTAAACACGATCGCAGACTTTAGAGGGAAACCCAGCACACCGCAGACCACGGCCTCTCTGTGTGAGGATCTAAACGTATTCTACGCTAGATTCGACACAGCGAACACCATGAGACTGGACAGTGTGCGCACCGCGGATGACGTCAGTGCGCACACTGTGTCTGAGGAGGATGTGCGGAAGTGCTTCAGGAAGGTGAACGCACGCAAAGCTACAGGTCCGGACGGGATTCCCGGCCGCGTCCTCAAGTCATGCGCGGCTCAGCTGGCTGGAGTGTTCACACACATCTTCAACCTTTCCCTCTCTCTGTCTGTAGTCCCAGCCTGCTTCAAAATGGCCACCATCGTCCCTGTACCCAAATCCTCCACCATCTCCTCATTGAACGACTGGCGACCTGTAGCCCTGACCCCCATCGTGAGCAAATGCTTCGAGAAGCTGGTCAGGGACTTCATCTGCTCTGCACTACCCGACTCACTGGACCCTCTACAGTTCGCATACCGCCACAACAGGTCCACTGATGATGCCATAGCCCTGACACTACATACTGCCCTGTCACACCTGGAGAAGAGAGACACGTATGTGAGAATGCTGTTTGTAGATTACAGCTCAGCATTCAATACCATCGTTCCCTCGAAGCTGGACAGGAAACTGCAGGATCTAGGACTGAGCAGCTCCCTCTGCAGCTGGATCCTTAGCTTCCTGTCTGACAGACGCCAAGTGGTCAGACTGGGCAGCATCACCTCATCCCCCATCACACTGAACACTGGTGCTCCACAGGGGTGTGTACTGAGCCCTCTCCTGTACTCACTCTACACCTACGACTGCACAGCCACTAACAACTCCAACATCATTGTGAAGTTTGCGGACGACACTACATTGGTGGGTCTTATCACCAACGGTGATGAGACGGCTTACAGGGAGGAGGTCAGCGCCCTGACCCACTGGTGTCAAGACAACCATCTCACCCTCAACGTCGCAAAGAGAAAGGAGTTGATAGTGGACTTCTGGAGGTGCAGAGAAGTACACACCCCCATCACCATCAACGGCGCTGCTGTGGAGAGAGTGAGCAGCTTCCGGTTCCTTGGTGTACATCTGGCTGAGGATCTTACGTGGTCAGTACACACAAACAAAACAGTGAAGAAGGCGCAGCAGCGCCTCTTCTTTCTCAGGAGACTGAAAAGATTCGGCATGAGCCCCCGCATCCTCAGGACCTTCTATCACTGTGCCATTGAGAGCATCCTCACTGGATGCATCACCACCTGGTATGGCAACAGCACCGCCTACAACTGCAAAGCTCTCCAGCGAGTAGTGCGGTGCTCTGAACGGATAATTGGAGGTGAGCTTCCCTCCCTCCAAGACATCTACAGGAAGCGGTGCCTGAGGAAAGCGGGGAGGATCATTAAGGACTCCAGTCACCCCAGCCATAAACTGTTCAGACTACTTCCATCAGGAAGGAGGTTCTGCAGCATCCGGTCCCGAACCAGCAGACTGAGAGACAGCTTCTTCCACCAGGCCATCAGACTGCTGAACACGTCATAGACACCTCACCTTCACTACTGGAACTTCAACATTATGCACTCCATACTGTACAGTAATGCCACTGTTTTGCACATGTCTCAACTCTGTATATTTTTATATATTTTATATATTGTTTACTCTATTTAATTTGTAAAATATGTGTACACACACACACACACACACACACACACACACACACACACACACACACACACACACACACACACGTACGTAGAAAGGAATTTATGGACACTGGCACTGCCATAAAAGGAGACAGGAAGCTACAGTTGGGGGTTGTTGATGCTGATGCTTGTACCTTTAATAAAACTCATAATTGTTATAACTTAGAAGTAGGTTTGCAGGAGACTCTCCACCTTATCTGTAAATGTAAGACAAGAGGCCAATGGCCCAGTGGATGCAGAGTGGAGGTCTCAGTGTTTGTAATATGTTAACTCTGTTTTCTATGTTGTATAGAGGAATTTGGTGTAGCTTGGGTGAGATTACTTTTATGACCCCCAGGAAGTCACGTACGCAGAGACACACACACAGTGCTTAAACTGTTACACTCACACACCCACACACACAGGCACTCACGTGCTCGTGCATACACACAGACACAGAGTTTGCAGCACACCATGGGGGTTTTATGATGGGGTCACTTCTACAAAACTGTGTTTCACAGACAGAGGAGTAGAAGATTTGCAGAGGGACATAGGCCTTGCACATCTTCCCTTCTAGAAGATGCATGCTTAAATGAAGATGAATGAAGATGAATAAAGGTTTTTGTGAAAATGATTAATGAGTTCCGGTGCCGTCTCTGGATGCCCAAGGAATAAAAGAACCTGGGTGTAACTGATTTCACAACAGTAGGCAGTGTTGGGGAGTTGGGGAGAAATGGAATACATATACCGTGTTATGTATTTAAAATACAAAATATGAGTAACTGTATTCCATTACAGTTACCGTTTAAAAGGTAGTATTCAGAATACAGTTACTGTAGGAGCCATTCTTGTGTTAATACCTTATGTGGTCGCTAGATGTCACCTTTTTCTGTTTTGATCATGTAAAGGTATTTAAGATAGATGCACATAATCGGCGTCATGTATGTCATTAATTGTAAGAAGGCAAACAGTTTGTGACCGTTGCGCTGTTATGTTAATTTGATACGGAATAAAGACCAAAAAGGACAAGATACATACTGCTGGATTTATTGGACTGTTTACTTAATTCATGCATATCAGTGACATCGTGTCACCCCCGTTAACGACCACCTCAGTGGCTTCAAGCGTAGGCTTAGCCTCTACATTAGAGTCACAAACTTGCTTTTCTTTGGGGAAAAGTTTGTGCCAACTTTTTGGGGACTCGGCGCAAACAGGACAATTAAAGTCTGAGTGATCGATCGCCACGGAGAGCTGAATGGTGTTTGGAAAAAGTTACCGTGGAGGGTTCACGAGGAGCGGACAGCTGGACTATTGGTCTGTCAGCTGACGACGTGGAATGCTTGGCGACTGTTCCGTGGATGTTGGAGAGGACTCAGAATTCTTCATCGGAATCAGTACGGCACCCAACGCAAGGTATGAGTAGCGCTACTAATAAATGGCCATTTATAAAAGTGTGCACACTTATTTAAGAAGACGTAATTCCAATGCATTGGTGGTCAAACATAATGAATCTGATTTATAAACAAACTTTCGCAACCCTCAATACTTGATAAATATTTGAGTTTTGGAACATTTGAACTATGGACACAAATAAAGCTGCTGACAGCTTTATTTGTGGTGAAAAACGAGTGGTGAAATTGACTGCTAAGGCACTTGCAGAGAGACTAGACAGACTGCAACGTGATAGAAAAGCTAAATTAAATAAAGCTAATAATTTAAAAGAGAGTATAAGGGTCTCAATGGAAAAAAATGAAACTTCTATGGTTCAAGCATCATTCAATGATTTTGTTGGTTTGTGTAATGAAGCAAAAACAGTTCATGGTTCATTGATGTGTTTGTTACCAGATGATGAAAAAGAAAAGCATGAAACATGGTTTAAAGCAAAAACAATGCATTATGATGAGTTCACTTATGAAGTGAAAGAATGGTTATCAGGTTGCGAACATTTACATTTAAAGGGTGATATGTCATCTAGTGGTAAAGTGAGCACAACTTCTTCTGCCAAAATCAAAGCAAAAGCAGAAAAGGCAGCATTACTCGCTCGTATGGCAGTCCTAAAAGAGAAGCATGCTTTGGAGGAGCAAGAGCTTAAGCTAAGGAGGAAACGTGAACAGCTTGAGCTTGAAGCGTTGCTTTCTGCCTCTTCTGCAAAGTTAGCTGTTTTCCAAGCTGCTGAAGTTCAAAGTATATCTAACATACTTTGAACTTGTATTGAATTCATAGTATGAATTCAATGCTATGAATTCATATTATGAAAGGGAAATCAGGAAAACAGCTGCTTCAGCCGCAGTCAAGCCTAGTACACCAGTCAATGAAGATAAACCTGCAATGCAAATAGTACAGACTGAAAGCAACATATCTGCAATGATCCCGTCAGGAACGGAAATTGAAAGTGAGCCACAAGCTCAAACGGTCATCAAAATGCAATTTCAGAATGTGGATCCTCCATCGCCCAGGTCAATTCCTACAGCGGGAGAAAGACGGTCGGAGGACATTTGTACCATTTTACAAAGACAAAATGAAATAACTGCAACCCTTGTTCACCATCAGCGTTCATCGTCATTACCATCCAGGAAAATACCTGTATTCGATGTGATCCTCTTCAGTACATCTCTTTCATTAATGCGTTTGAACAAGGAGTGGAAGAAAAGGCCAATAAGAAGGACTGCTTGTATTATTTGGAGCAGTTTACAACAGGACAGCCGAGAGAGCTGGTACGCAGTTGTCAACATATGGCTGCAGGACAAGGCTATATACAAGCAAAGCAACTGCTCAAAGAACACTTCGGAAATGAATATAAAATTGCAACTGCTTACATTGACAAGGCATTATCTTGGCCTGCAATTAAAAATGAAGATGTGAAATCATTGCAAGCATATTCTCTTTTCTTACGTGGGAGTTGTAATGTCATGAAAACCTATGACCCTAACCCTATGCCAGTGAACATGAAAATCATTTTGTGCAAGTTGCCATATAAAATGAGAGAGAAATGGGGAGCCGTTGCATATGATATGGTAAATGGCCTGTATTTTTATAGCGCTTTACTTGTCCCTAAGGACCCCAAAGCGCTTTACATATCCAGTCATCCACCCATTCACACACTGGTGATGGCAAGCTACAGTACATTGTAGCCACAGCCACCCTGGGGGCACACTGACAGAGGCGAGGCTGCCGGACACTGGCGCCACCGGGCCCTCTGACCACCACCAGTAGGCAACGGGTGAAGTGTCTTGCCCAAGGACACAACGGCCGAGACTGTCCAAGCTGGGGCTCGAACCGGCAACCTTCCGATTACAAGGAGAACTCCCAACTCTTGAGCCACGCTCGCCCACAATATATATATTGGAAACCTCTAAACATAGAGCTCGGTTTCAAGATTTGGTTGCATTTATTGAAAAGCAGGTGAAAATTCTTTCGGATCCTTTATTTGGGGACATTCAGAATGTAACGTCAACAATCCCTGTCTCAAAGGTTGACAACAGACTGAAGTCGCAACCAAGCAAACAAATTAAAGGGAACAGCTTTACTGCTACAGTCACACCCATGAACATGAATAAAACCTACAGCACAGAAAGGCTGATTACTACAACAAGCCATGACTTTACAGTAAAGCCATCTTGTGTCTGCTGTACTCAACGACACACACTGGAGAAGTGTCAACAGTTTCAGCGGAAGAAGCACAGAGACAAAATGCTTTTTCTAAAGGAGAAAGGGCTGTGTTTTGGTTGCTTAGGTGCTGGGCACATAAGCAAGGACTGTGCTAAGCGTTTGATATGTAGAATGTGTGGTAAAGGTCATCCCACTGTCCTCCATATTGATAACAATGGTGTAAGCCCTGAATGCTATGGAGAGCCCTCCTCTTCAAAGAATGTAACTCCTATGAAAACTTGTGGTCATACAGGGGCCGGAAGAGAAAGCGGTTTGCTTTCCATTCTGCCAGTTCAAATAAAGTCTGTTAAAGGTAGTCATGTCATACAGACATATGCTTTTTTAGATCCTGGCAGTTCAGCTAGCTTCTGTTCAGAGCACCTCATGCAAAAGCTAAATCTTGTGGGCAAAAGAACTCACTTCCTGTTACAAACGATGGGTCAAGAAAAGGTCGTCTCTGCCCACTCACTTACTGGTCTTGAAGTTTCTGGTTTAGGCAGCAATGCCTTCTATGAACTTCCAGAAATCCCAACACAGGAAAGGATGTCTGTCACCAAGGATTACTTTGTAAAGGAAGAAGATCTGATCAGATGGCCACATCTGTCAAAGGTTCAAATTCCCCACATAATGGCTAATGTGGACTTGTTGATTGGATGCAACGCTCCCAAGTTATTGGAACCATGGGAGGTCATTCATAGCCAGGGAAATGGCCCATATGCTATAAGAACAGCATTGGGTTGGGTCATAAATGGGCCCATGGAAGATGGTAAAAGCAACTTGGACAGCGAGCACCCACCAACAGTTGTACATAGGATATCTGTTTGTAAGCTGGAGGAAATGTTGAAAAGTCAATATAACTATGACTTTAATGAAAGGGTTACAGAGGAAAAGGGTTTGTCAAGGGAGGACCTTAAGTTCATGAAGATCATGGAAAAATCTGCAACAATGGAAAATGGACACTACTGTTTAAAGTTACCTTTTAAAAAGGATAACATAAAGATGCCAAAACAATTTCTCCATAGTTAAACAAAAATTGCAAAGTCTACAACGAAAACTTCTCAACAATGAACAGTTGCATAAAGAATATAAAAATTTTATGGACGAGATGATAAGTAATGGATATGCAGAGCAAATACCTTCACAGCAGCTGTCTTGCGAAAATGGAAAGAAGTGGTACATTCCTCATCATGCAGTTTACCATCCCAGAAAACGATCTATAAGAATTGTATTTGACTGTGGGGCAAGTGGGTCAATAACAATCGCACCCTGTTGCAAAGTATCTTAGAGGATCAAAGGGCTAAAGACTTGAAAGAATTAAATCTTGACAGAGACAAACTTCCGGTAGAAAGAGCTCTGGGCTTGCAGTGGTGTGTGGAAACTGATACATTCAACTTCAAAATGGATGTTCCTCAAAAATCCTGTACTAGGCGTGGAATGTTATCAATATCAAGTTCTATTTGCGATCCATGGGATTTCTTGCACCAGTCCTGCTGCCTGCCAAAGGAATGCAGCAGGAGCTTTGCAAAAGGAAACTGAGATGGGATGAACCAATACCCCAAACCATGTTGCAAAAGTGGAAAAGTTGGCTCAGTGATTTGCAAATGCTTTCCCATTTCAAGGTTAAAAGGTGTATACAACCAAGAGAGTTTGGACCTCTCTCACATGCACAGCTACACCATTTTTCAGATGCTGGTGAATCTGGATATGGAACTGTGTCTTATCTGCGCATGCAAGACAATAGGAAATCCATCCACGTAGCATTCTTGATGGGCAAGGCAAGAGTAACACCTCTAAAACCTGTCACTATTCCACGTCTGGAACTAACAGCTGCTGTAGTTGCCGTCCGAGTGGATCTCATGTTAAGGGCTCAGTTGAGAATGAAACTCGAGCAATCTGTATTTTGGACAGATAGTACATCTGTACTCAAATATATAATGAATGAGGATAAACGATTCCTTACCTTTGTGGCAGAGTCTCATTCATTACAACTGGAACTAAACAATCACAATGGAGATATGTAAGCTCAAAGGAAAATCCAGCAGATGATGCTACAAGAGGGCTCAAGGCTGGGAACGTTGTTCATAGCAGCCGCTGGATCGAAGGACCAAGCTTTCTGCAGAAGCCAGAAAGTGATTGGCCAACCAATCTAATGGAATGCTCCTTAGAACCAGAGGACCCTGAAGTCAAAGGTGAGGCCACGGTAAATGTTACACAAGTAAAAGACTTGCTTGATGCTACATGTCAATTGATGGTGTACTTCTCAGACTGGAGAAGGCTCAAGGTTGCTGTTGCTTTTTTCCTTAGACTGAAGGCAATCCTTCGTTCAATGAGAGACAGGAAAAGAAGACCGCAACCTTACTCAGATAACCCAATTTTTAAGGGTACTACAAAGGAGAAAGTAAAGAAAATGCAACTGTACAGACTATCTTCAAAGGATCTTCTGGAAGCTGAAGCTTGCCATTATTAGATTTTGCCAGCAACAAAGATTTGGAGAGGAGATTGCTACGTTGTCAAGTGGGAAAGGTTCTGTGAGCAGGCACAGCTCAATTTATAGATTAGATCCTTATCTTGACGATGAAGGCCTCTTAAGAGTTGGGGGACGACTGACAAAGGGCTCCTTACCAGAAGAAATGAAGCATCCCTTTGTTCTTGCAAAGGATCAACATGTAGCAAGTCTCATCCTAAAGCACATTCATCAACAGCTTGGTCATAGCGGTCGTAACCACACCTTATCCACACTAAGGAGAAAATACTGGATCACAAAGGCCAACTCAGCTGTAAGGAAGGTTATCGCAGAATGTAATTTTTGCAGAAAATATCATGGAAAAGCCTTGGAGCAAAAGATGGCAGATTTACCCAAGGAAAGAATTTTTCCAGATAACCCACCATTCACCAATGTCGGAGTTGATTACTTCGGACCTATTGAAGTGAAAAGAGGATGAGGTACAGCTAAACGCTATGGAGTCATTTTCACCTGTTTAGCCAGCCGAGCAGTGCACTTGGAAGTGGCTAGCTCTCTAAGCACAGATGCCTGCATTAATGCTTTGCGCCGTTTTGTGAGTCGAAGAGGTCAAGTCGCTCACATCCAATCGGACAATGGAACCAACTTTGTCGGAGCAGACAGAGAGTTAAGGGAGGCTCTTGAATTGCTGAAACATACCCAAATAGCAGATGCTTTGCGACACATTGGAATAGGATGGAGTTTTAATCCGCCTGGAGCATCACATCATGGTGGAATTTGGGAACGGATAATTCGTATGATCAGAAAGATTCTGAGATCCGTTCTTCAGCAACAACAGTTGAACGACAATGGATTAAATATGGTTCTATGTGAAATTGAAGCAATTTTAAATGAGAGACCCATCCAAAAGACCTAGAGCCACTTACACCAAATCACATCCTCCTGATGAAAGGAAAACCATCTTTACCACCCGGACTATTTGACCCTCAGGATATGTATCTGAAGAGAAGATGGAAACACGCTCAGTTGTTACGGCCCTAGCAGGGCCTCCTCCTGAAGGTGCCTGTGTGGGCGTGTCCCACCATCTCTTTTGCCTGAGGTGCCACCTTTCCCTGTTACACAGCTGACTCACATCAGTAATTAAAAGTATTTAAGCCCAGGGAAAGGTGAGCTCTGGGCCAGAGTGCCAGTAGTGTGGTTACAGCTTGTGAGCTGAGTGGGTGTTGTGTTTGCAGCTAGTGAGCTGTGTTTTTGGTGGTTTTCAGCTAGTGAGCTGTGTTTTTGGTGGTTTTCAGCTAGTGAGGTGCTCTCTTTCTTTTTGGCTTACGTTTTACTTTATTGACCAACGCCTGAGTTTTGTTTGTTTTCTTAAATGGTGATAGCGGCTTGTCCGTCTCTTTTAGTTAGTATGAATTGAGACTTTAATAAAACTCTTTAATTGAGACTTTCATCCTGATTTGCTCTGCTTCTGTCTGTGATAATGTCTGTGATAATTTATTAATCCGTATGGCAGATTCTGTGGCTGTGATGAGGTCCACTATGGGCAACTGTTGTGGAGAAATGGCAAAATTGAGTCCTTTGGCTAATACTCTCTTTTCAGGTTCAGTGAGAATCCTGTCTGAAAAGTTCTTAACCCATTTCTCCTGACTGACTTCGGGTGTGTTTTCTTCTCTGGGTTGTGTAGGTTCAGGAGGAGGAGTGTGTGTTTTTGAAAGCAAGGTGTGAAATTTCCTGCGTTGTCTTTCTTTTCCTTTAGAGTGTTGGGCCCGCTGAGCCTTGTCCACAAACTTGTAAACCTCTTCTAAGATTGGAGAGGGTAGAAGGATTTCCAGTTCCTGCAGGGTCTGGCTGATCTTGATCTGGAGGGCATCTATGGTGAAATGGACCTGTCTTATCCTTTCACTTAAAAGGTGATTTTGTGCTCTCTGTAGAATCAAGTCTGCTCTGTATCCCCTGACAGTGGATCCAAGGCGCAGGCTCTTAGGAACAACTCTGCTTTGTCTACATCTTAGGTTGAAACGGAGATGGTTCCTATAATCCGCTAGTTTCTGCATCTTAAGGATAAAGGACACTCTTTCGAGGATGCCAATGTTCACATTTTGGACAGAGAGGACAGATGGTTTGAAAGAGGAGTGAAAGAAGCCATCTATGTCCACTGTGAGCGACCATCTTTGAACAGAGGCGGGGGTTTACGACACCAACTCTCTGCCATCTATAATCCAGTTTTGAGATCCCTTCCCAGACGCCTTAACGCCCACTCACATCCTGACACAATCTGACCTCAGGAATTCGCATGATAAGGTGGGGCCAGGTTTCACAATGAACTCACCCGAAACTCTGGCTGATTGGGACCCACACCCAGTTTCACACCTTGGCTCATGCGATTAGAGGATCATCAGGGGATCCTTTTGTCCCTCTGTGGGGGGATACTCCCACTAGGTTTATATCTGGGACTCTCCACCATTTGACCTTAGAACTGAAGAAGCTTCTCGGATGAGAGGTGAAACGTCTTCAAGTAACTTAAAGAAGTCCAGACGTTTTCTTTGCAAGCTCCTTTAACCCCCCTCTTAACTCATCCTGACCAAACTGGTTTCATAAAAGTTAGGCACTCATCAACAAATACTCGTAGATTACTTAATTTGATAGACTACTCATACAGTAAAAACCTAGAAACTACAATATTCTCTTTAGACGCAGAAAAAGCATTTGACAGAGTTAACTGGAAATTTCTATTTGCAACTTTACACAAATTTGGTTGTGGATCCTCTTTCATAAACTGGTTAAAAATATTATATAATTCCCCAACAGCTTGTGTCAGAACAAATGACCAGACATCCTCCAGCTCAAACATCCAACGACATGAATGCTTTAAAAGCATCAACATCAGCTCTTCTCTGACAGCATGGTGGGAGTTGCTAAAATTGACGGCGTCTTCATTAATCCCATGCAAACATACACCTATCTGGAACAACCCTGACATATTACAAAACAATAATATGATAAACTTTTCAGATTGGAGTGGTAAAGGAATCAAATATTTAGAACATATACTAGAAGGAACAGAATTTATTTCATTTGACGGACTAGTTACACAATATGGGATCAACAAGAAAAGATTTTTAGAATACCAACAAATTAAATCCATAGTAAAAAAGAAATTTAAACCGGGTCAAGTTGAACTACAAACACCACCAAGTGTGGTTCAATTTCTTACTCTTAAAACCCCCAAATTACTATCCAAAATATACAGAATGCTTTCTAAAACAGATGAATCAATATCACTTCCTATTGCAAAATGGGAAGCGGATTTATCAGTTAACTTAGACCTAAACTTCTGGTCTCAGATTTGCTTAAAAACCTTTCATCTAATTAGAAATCCCAGTCTTCAATTAATTCAATACAAAATATTACATAGAGTGCACTATACAGGGGTCCGTTCTTCGTACCTCGCTTACTACATCCAAGATCAAATGACACATCCAAGATCAAATCATCGCGCTAACTTTGAGCTCGCTATTCCGGTTCTCCGAACACACCTGTTGCTGACGATTAGTATAGCTGGATGAAGTAATGTGAGATCACTGGGTGGCTTAACAGGGGCTACGCATCGATAGTAGAAACATTGATCGGCAACCCTTTGATTGGTCGGCGAAAATGTCGAAGGAGCGCGCTCGGTATTTTTCGGCAGCAGAGCAAGAACTCGTGATTGAGGGATTTCAGGAGTTTCAGAGTTTAATTAAAACGCAAGGGAACACTGCAAAGGCTGCAAAAGCAAGGAGAGATGGCTGGCAGAAAGTTGCTGACAAATTAAACTTGTAAGTAATTTAATAATAATAATAATAATGGATTGGATTTATATAGCGCTTTTCAAGGCACCCAAAGCGCTTTACAATGCCACTATTCATTCACTCTCACATTCACACACTGGTGGAGGCAAGCTACGGTTGTAGCCACAGCTGCCGTGGGGCAGACTGACAGAAGCCAGGCTGCCATATCGCGCCATCGGCCCCTCTGGCCATCACCAGTAGGCGGTAGGGTAAATTTATTATATTACACTATATTATATTATATTATATTATATTACATTATATCCTCTTTCACATTAGAGCCAAGACAGGACCCACTAGAACATGGGAACAAGTAAAAGTGAAATATAAGAATATTCTACAGAATGGTAATATTTATCACTTATATTGCTTTTAGTCTCTTGAAAAGAGACCCTGAAATAATCTGTTTGTTTGTTTATAACAGCAACCAAGAAAAGGGCAGAGCAAAAAAAGACAGGTGGTGGTCCTGCACCCCCTCGTCAACAAGTTGGTTAAGTAAATAATACCCTCACGGGAAAATCGATATCTCTCTATGAGCACACTGTCGCGCTGAGTTAAAGGATCCTGTCTATCCCGCAATATACTCTGAATTCTGAAAACTCTCCTTATCAATCTTGCACCTTCCGCAATGGGTGGCTCGCGTATACGGACAGGACATGGCTGCGACAGACTTCCCAAATCCACCTTCGCTTTTATAGCCGTGGTCTCTCATCTTGATTACACGAATTAATTTACAATTACAACTCTAAAATATGAAGTACATCTGAAATAATCAAATACATGAAATAGAATGATTAATAGTACATTTCCCTTTTTTTAGGAAATGACCTGTATGTATCTGTATGGAATCAATAAAAGGATCAAGTACTGCATTAACTTTAGTTACATTGATAATATTTATTTATGGAAAAACAGTGGTAAAATATCGCTGTTGATTTCGTATACATGAAGCGGACATACCTGAGTGGCCGCGATCTAATCTTGTTTACATAAAGTAAGCTTGCTCCCGAGCAGGTTTACGCTTACGGATCTGTTGCTATGACAGCAAGTCCCGGATGAGCTTCGGGGAACCGAACGATCCAAGATCACGCGAAATTGTCAACAATCAAATCCAGCTAACTTACTTAGCGAGGTACGAAGAACGGACCCCAGGTCATTGGATGTTCAAGATGGGCTTTACGTCTACCAACAACTGCTCAGACTGCCAAACCAATTCACCGGACAATTATATCCACGCTCTTTGGTTCTGTCCACTATTTCAGAAGTTTTGGCGCGAGATATGTGAAGACTTATCAAAGTGTCTGAAATGTAACATTCCAACTTCCCCCTTAGTGTGTTTGTTGGGCAAGTTAGATAATGTCACTTCAGAAAAGAATATAGCCCATATGGTTTTCACTGCCCTATGCATAGCCAGGAAAACAGTCCTCATGAACTGGAAAAATAAAAATAATCTTAATTCTAACCAATATAGAAATTATCTATTAGATTACATTAGTCTTGATACAGCCTCTGCCACCACATCAGATCAATTGCTCTGGGCTCCTTTGATCAGTTTCATCACCTACTGGGGGTGGGGGGTCATAGTTTGGTCCCGCCTTCACTGTTGTGATTGGTGTGGGGGTAGGGACAGGATTAGGGGGTCAGGGGGTTCCCCGGAGGCATCTTCCTTGGGGGGCTAAACCCGGGGTAGCGGTCATGTCCGGTTAGGGGCTCTGTTGGCTCTCAGGTGACTGTTTCCCCGTGGCTGCGTGCAGCGGGGCTAGGGGAGGGTCTGTGCTGACGGACGTGGGTTACTGACCTGGTAGCCTGGCTGCCCCTGGGTGGGTCCGGGATGGGCGTGAGGTTCTGGGGGTGCTCCGTCTCTGGGCTGGGGCCCTGGCCAGGCCTCGGGGGCTTGGGTCCTGGTTGGTGTGTTGCCGGGGTTGTGGGCGGGTGGGTGCATGGGGGCCCAGCCCTGGCGCAGGGTGCCGCCGGTGCGTCGAGCCACCTGGGGGGCTCTTCAACTGGTGGGGGAGATTGTCACATCATGCAGGAGCTTTCCTCTCTTCAGGAACTCTCTCTGCAGGAGGGGGAGATACAGGAGAGGTGGAGGAAGATCTCAGCCTGGGTGTCTATTGTCTTATGTAGTCTGGAAGATGAGTGGATGGTGGGGTGGGTGCAGTTTTCTCTGTGGTGGGGTTGGGTGGACTGTCCCGGGCTCTGTGGGGCCGGGAGGCGCTGCTGCACTGGGCCCCGGTCTGGATTGGCCTGGGCCCCCTTTCCCTGGCGGGTCGCGGAGTGTGGGGGTGCCTACTGGGGTCAGCGGGGGAGCTGGCCCCAGGGAGGGGTCACTTGCCCCTCCCTTCCTTCCCTCCCCATCTCCAGCTGCCTCCCTCTTCCCGCTCCACCACAACCACCCACACATGCAGGGCCTTGGAGTAGGGGTATGTCACCAGGGTGCAGAGGAGGCTACTCCCCCCTCTGTCCCCTTCTGGCTGCCTCTGCCTCAATTTTATCCCATAACTTAGACATTCACATTACTCACACTCTCATTACACATACATATAGGATCTTGGGGGTGGGCACGATACACGGAATCCAAATTACCATCAGGGTGTACACCTCACCCCTGGCATCGTTGCCCATCTCTCAATTTTAAATACACGTAGACATTGAGGGCTAGCAGGAGGGACTATGCGCATACCTGCTGCTCTCTGGCAGGTAGCTCCATGCCCTCCTGGGTTTTAAATGCACCTTAGAACACACATGCATCAACACTACAATGAGCGGGTGGAGGGATGTTTGAAGTCTTCTCTCACCCCCATTCTCTGCGGCTCAAAAGAAGGACTTGACAGGCTCAGAAAAGTCAAAAATAGTGAGATATCTTGCAGAGGGATGCAGCAGACCACCACTGAACAAGACACACAAGCTGAAACGTCAAGACTGAGCCAAGAAATATCTCAAGACTGATTTTTCTAAGGTTTTATGGACTGATGAAATGAGAGTGAGTCTTGATGGGCCAGATGGATGGGCCTGTGGCTGGATTGGTAAAGGGCAGAGAGCTCCAGTCCGACTCAGACGCCAGCAAGGTGGAGGTGGAGTACTGGTTTGGGCTGGTATCATCAAAGATGAGCTTGTGGGGCCTTTTCGGGTTGAGGATGGAGTCAAGCTCAACTCCCAGTCCTACTGCCAGTTTCTGGAAGACACCTTCTTCAAGCAGTGGTACAGGAAGAAGTCTGCATCCTTCAAGAAAAACATGATTTTCATGCAGGACAATGCTCCATCACTCGCGTCCAAGTACTCCACAGCGTGCCTGGCAAGAAAGAAGAAAAACTAATGACATGGCCACCTTGTTCACCTGATATGAACCCCATTGAGAACCTGTGGTCCATCATCAAATGTGAGATTTACAAGGAGGGAAAACAGTACACCTCTCTGAACAGTGTCTGGGAGGCTGTGGTTGCTGCTGCACGCAATGTTGATGGTGAACAGATCAAAGCACTGACAGAATCCATGGATGGCAGGCTTTTGAGTGTCCTTGCAAAGAAAGGTGGCTATATTGGTCGCTGATTTGTTTTTGTTTTGTTTTTGAATGTCAGAAATGTATATTTGTGAATGTGGAGATGTTATATTGGTTTCACTGGTAAAAAATAAATAATTCAAATGGGTATATTTTTGTTAAGTTGCCTAATAATTATGCACAGTAATAGTCACCTGCACACACAGATATCCCCTTAAAATAGCTAACACTAAAAACAAACTAAAAACTACTTCCAAAAACATTCAGCTTTGATATTAATGAGCTTTTTGGGTTCACTGAGAACATGGTTGTTGTTCAATAATAAAATTATTCCTCAAAAATACAACTTGCCTAATAATTCTGCACTCCCTGTATATGTCAGATTGGGTATCAGACGCCACCTCTCTGGGGACATCTCAGGCCCGCCAAGGTTTGGAGGCCTATCTCCCCCCACCACCACTTCCCCTGCCAGTGGCGGACTCCGTCAGACATCGGTGCGTTGGTGGTTCTTTGTGTCTGGGGATGGGCGTCCAGGTACACACCGGCTCACTCCTTGGCAGCCGCTTATCGGGGCCTGGAGCCTGGGGCTCGCTCGGGCCACTTCGGAGGTGGGGTGGCCCCAGCCTCTCGGCCTGGGGCTCGGTCACTCAGGCACAGCTGGCTGCCGGCAGAGCTCACGGGCGCGTCACTGCAACTCCCCTTGGCTTCTGCTCCGCGGCTGCTGAGTGAGCCCTCATCTGGGACTCTCCTCAGCTCTTTCTGGGACAGTGGCGCGGCTGCCCCTCTGTTAGTCTACCTTGGTCTCTTGTGTTCTGGGGGCCTCTGGATGTCTGGAGTTTTGATCTCCTCCATACCTGCTTCATGCCCTTGAGGACGGGGCTGTGGCCCCCCCACACCCTCTAGCAGATCATTACATGAAGGAGCCTTTTAAAAAAACAAGCGCGTCCATGCTCACAGGTGTACACACGGGTGATCGCACCCACAAACTACACCCTTTTTGGCTTCTACCTCAAAGCACACTGTGTTCTGTTGATCTTATGTGCTGCACAATAATGTTTAATATTTAGTATTTACTGTCATATTCCCATATATCATTGTGATGTTGTTTATTCTATTACTCTTGTTCTCTTCTGCTTGTTTTCTTTTTTCTTTTTCAACAGGTGATCCAGGTGATCGACATATGCATTTTCTGTTTCGTTTTTTCCCCTGCCCATTCTGTTGGTTTTTGTTTTTTGCCCTTCTCCCCCGTCCCTCTTCTCAGCTGTTTCTCTTTCCCTCTTTCTTTCTCCCCTTCTTTCCCCCAGTCAAGTCTGTCCCGTATTCAGCAAGTGAAAATAAAATAAACAATAAAAGGTGAATCAAATGGACCATTATGGCAAGGCTGGGATGGTCAATTTGGTAAAGTAAATCCGTTGGGCATCTTTCTTTGCCTTTAGACAACAATTCTGATGGCAAAAGAGCCAAACGGGACAGGCAAAAAAAAAAAAAAAAAAAAAGGAGTGTCATTAATTGTAAGAAGGCAAACAGTTTGTGACCGTTGCGCTGTTATGTTAAGTTGATACGGAATAAAGACCAAAAAGGACAAGATACATACTGCTGGATTTATTGGACTGTTTACTTAATTCATGCATACCAATGACATCGCGTCACCCCTGTTAGCGACCACCTCAGTGGCTTCAAGCGTAGGCTTAGCCTCTACAGTTACTTTGTTAGGTTTTGTATTGTTGATTGTCATTTATGCTTAGAAATATTTAACCATATATGCTTAGAGGTGTATAATCATTTGTAGATTGAAAGAATGTCTCATCCTAGGAGGTCTGTAACAACTCTGTGTAGCATGAAGAGGGGAGTGCGTTCACTCCTCTCTAGAGTGTTCTGGCATAGATCACACACCTCCTAGGAGAGATCGTATCTTCTCTTTCTGATATATGGTTTAGCAAACACACGTATATCTGTTTAAGTATAAGAGCCTTTTGTTCAGATGGACCCGCTAGACTCTTCACAGGGTCACATCTTGACCTCACCACACACACACACACACACACACACACACACACAGGCAAAGTACTCTTTGTGTGTATGTAGACGTCATATGTTAATGACCCTATGCATATTCATGTAACCACAATAAAAGGAGTGCTATGGGGGACCTGGCTGAGAGTCTGACGGAGGTCAAGTGGTGGAACGACACTTGGCTCCAGGCAGGTCTCCCTCATGCATGAGTAACATGAAGAACTTTGCCTACTCGTGTCTTGCTTTGCTGTGTAATTATATTGTCCTCAACGTTCCAGCGAATAGGTTCAAGCTACAAACCTATCATTAATTGGTCCTTCGAGAGCTGGAGCCCTGGAATCGGCATTCACCGAGGGGAGGAGGGACACGCTGAAAGACTGACGTCAGCCAGGAAGTTCCTGTGGATTAACTGTCTGTCTTTTCTCCTCGATGAATGACGATCGGCGGGATCCGAGGCTGATATTACACGCTAAGCAACACCAAGTAAGTTTGAAGAGCCCAACTCTATAACCGTGTGGTTGTGCAGTCTCCGCCACTGTGTGAGGCGTTGAGAAGTTCGCTACTTTGTGGAGCAATAAGTGAGTTCCTCGCTACTTTGTGCAGCGAGAGGTGAGTTCTCCGCCACTGTGTGAGGCGTTGAGAGGTTCCTCGCTACTTTGTGCAGCGAGAGGTGAGTTCTCCGCCACTGTGTGAGGCGTTGAGAGGTTCCTCGCTACTTTGTGCAGCGAGAGGTGAGTTCTCCGCCACTTTGGGGGGCGTTGAGAGGTTCCTCGCTACTTTGTGGAGCGAGAGGTTCCTCGCTGCTTTGTGGAGTGAGAGGTGGTTCTCCGCCGCTTTGTGGGGAGTTGAGAAGTTCCGCGGGGTCCAGAATGTGCTGGACAATAGGCCTATTTTGTGTTGTTGTCGTTGTTGTCATCGTTGTTGTTGTTGTTGTTGTGTGAGTGTGTGCGGAGCAGAACACGTGGTCTGTGACACCGACTGTTGTTGTTATCATGGGTTTCTAAGCAACCAAGGGTGAGTCGGAGGGAGACAGACGTTTGTGCAGGACTTTGCTCCTGGCAGCACAAAGTATTTAAATAAAAATGTGAGAGAGCGGCGGCTCAACAGCTGCGCGGGTTCACGCGAGCGCGTTCACGCGGGTTTCACGTGGACCTGAGCCGTGCGGTTAATCGCAGGCTTATAAATGGAAGAGATTCAAATGTTAGAAGTTTTCAGAAAACACACCAGCCTTGGAGAGCGTGTGGAGAAGGCCTGCCACATCAGCAGCACTTGAGATGTGCTGTGGTGAATGGCTTTCCCCCACCCCCTTGCTGACACAAAATGTTTATTCTTTAGCTTGCCCTGATCGACAACAGCCTGTGTGCCAGACCATAGATTTAATTGAGGTGGATAGTTGTTAAAAGTAATCTACATTAAGCTTGTGGTTGCTCAAATTCAGTACAATGACATATGAGGTGAAGTGATATAGGCAAATATTTAAACTAATGAAGTGCATAGAGGCACTTGACCTGTGTGAAAGACTGTTGTCTTATTATGAGCCATTGTTGAGATATAGAGCACACCTGTGAAAACAACTAATATGCTGAACCCTGTATGAAACATCTAAAAGTACATGATGGAGAAGCTGTATTGAATATGAAAGTGTAAGACTTTGCCACTGTGGGCAGAGCATGCAACTACTGTGTGATGTTGCATTGCGGTTTTTTTCTTCTGAGCTGATGAGCAAGCTACACATTATCAGATCAAGAGCTGTCTGAGAACTACTCAAAGAGAGGGAAACAGAGCTCTGATAACTGTGATAACTGGAGTGTGCAGCGTTTCCGTGAGCAGTTTTCCTGCACCTTGACTCGTGTGTGTGTAGCATCAGCATCATGTTTTTGTTTATTTGTTTTGTTGGGTTAAAAATGATTAAATAAACTGGTGATCATATTTATGGATCACCATGGTATCATCAGCCATGTGATTTATTTATGCAGATGAAAAAGTGAGTGTGAATGTGTCTGACATCACAGTGTTTCTGTGCGCTGTGTAAAAGTAATTGCCTCTGATTGTGAAGAGCGGTGATTCTGCAGGTCACCAGCTATAGTAAAGAAAAAAAAGAGAGTGAAAAAGAGAAAGAATTTATATTGTAGATGAAAAATAATCATAGGGAGAAGGTTTTGTGTTGATCAGCTAAAAAACAACTACAATTTCATTTTCTGCTTTTAAGAAAGGATTGTTCACAAAAACACACACACAGAGAGAGAGAGAGATGTGTGTTGATTAAGCAGTGATGATAATAATAAAAATGTCTTAGTTTGTCACTTTCAGGTGAAAAGCAGACCTGAATCAATTTTCCACATGCAGCAGTCGGAAGAAAGTTATAGTTTAACATCATTGGAAACATGCAGGCCAAGTTTCTGGCTGACTTATTTACAGCGCCATGTGTCTCTCAACCTCACAAGCAAGCAAGCTCTCACTCCTCCCTGAAGACAAGGAATGCAGCTCCAAAGCAATAACATGATAAAGAGACAGCAGCAAGTCCTGAGCAGAGTCCCAGCAAAGCAGCAGCAATGTGGACAAACAGCATCAGAGAAGAAGAGCAAACCCATCATCCTGACTGATCGGATGAATGGCACTGTGTTTACAACAAGCTGAAACTTCACTGTGCATGTGAAGAAAACGTTTGAGGAGAACTGAACAGTTGGAGTTTGACATTTGCCACCTGTGGAGTAAAATGGCAAGAAGAGACAGTGGAACACAGGACAAAGCTGAAGGAGAACTGCCGGCTATTGGACTATTGAAGTGGGAGAGGACAATAGAGTGAGAGTGGTGAGAACACAAATTTTGTTATTAAATGTGGGAAATCAAAATTTGGGTTAGCAAACCTGGGAAAAACAAAACTGACTGGTTAAGTTGGAAAATTGTGAAGGAGTCTGAAACACTGCGAAAATAGAAACATACAAAATCACACAAACAAGCAGAACATGCATTAACCCTACTAACAATTCCAAACACAAAATAACTCATGAAGATTAGACAACATCTTAAGCGTGTGAGTCTGTTTATCATCTTGTCCAAGTCACCTCGTGTGATGCAAAAACCAGTGGACTCATAGCACATTAGTTAAGAAATGATCAAATAATAGTAGAGAAATGTGTAGGAAAGGCAGCTTTAAGAACATGCCCTGCTGGAGATGCAGCTCCACAGACATGCATTAGACCTGCCTAATAACACAAACACACATGCAATGAAAATTAGCTTGTTATCTTTCATCAGTGTTAAAATAGTGTCAATTTAGCAGACACTTGTTATTAAATACTGAATTTATCCAATGCAAAAAATTGACTCTCTAGGTTGCAGGACAACAATTTAAACTTGTGGGAAAAAAGATTCTGGTTTGAGCAACCAGTGATCTGACAATAAATTTAGTTGTTAATATAGTAAATTGGGAGAAGCTTCCTGCTTGATTGATGCAGCACAAGTAATTTACTGTATGAGGGAAATTGTCTTTTGTGATACTATTTTGAACATGCATTTCTGTTGTCCTGTCAACTTAGTGGGTTAATAGCTGATATGCAAATTAGTTGATCGGTTTTAGATTAATGAAAGGTGACTGAATTCTAGCACGAGTGAATGGGATGTGTTGGAGTTTGTTGTGTGTTGAGTGGAGACTCTAAAACACTGAGTTTCCTGTTTTGATGTGCGAGTGAATCCTGTATTTAGATACACAACTCTGAATACGTCAGAACAAACTTTTTTTTTGTGAAGTGCATGACACCATGTCACATGTTTTATGATGAAGGGAAAAGGAAAAGTGAATAGATCTGTGGCCTAAATGAGTGAAGAGCACATACCTGGTGATTAAACTCATAGCTAATATGACATTAGGGTTATGTTGTGTGTTGTGCAGCTGATGGTTGGTTTGGAGTGAATTTAGCTGATGATTCTTCTCCTGTTGTGAAGTTGATGAGGAGTTTGTGTCATGACTTAACAAGGCCTTTTTATTTTGATACTTTCACAGTGCACTGAAAGTTTGGTTTGATAATCTCTGTTATTTTTCATTTTTCATTTTTGAACAGGCACTGATTTTGTTTGTCTATTTCTTTTCTTTAAGAAGATCTGCACGTCGGGAATTGAAAGTGCTTTATGACCTGTCAAGAGGGACGTTGCGGGTGGGTTTTTCCACATTAAAATGGGCTCTGGAGAAAGCCACTTATTGGGACAAGTTCCTGTCCAAAAAGGATTCAGCGATGTAATCCGATCTAAAAGTTCTTCTTTTTCTTTTGAAATGACGTCATTTTGCTGGAAGTGGAAACTAAATGCGACGACAAGCTCCACTATCAGCAAAGAAAGAATGAATGAATGAATGGAAATAAAAAACAAACTGACTGACTGGTAAAAGCTGACAGGACTTGACCACGACTCAAGGTTAACCTCCACCTAGACAGGACAAAAGGGTGGATGAATTTATGTGTTTTTTGTTACAGGAGCAGAAAGATGACAGCAACATTCGAGGTTGCATGACGATTTAACCTTTTAAATGCCATTTTCTCTGTCTGTGAATTTACTATGTGTGTGTGTCATTCACTACCTTGTGTTGCTCACAGAGATTACTGTGAGAAAGTGTATACACCTGCGCAGCGCTAACATTTACATTTCTTTTTACAGCAGATGGTTAATCATGTGTTTGATCATGTGATTTATAAGAGGATTAGTTGATGTTTTTCCTACTACAGGATTTCTGGGTTTATATGTGAATGACATTCTTTCCACGGCTAGGGATGGCTAACTTTATGGTGTTTTTATGGCACCTCTGGAATGTGGATGGCCGACGCCTGCCCACCAGGATAATCCATGTGTGTTGCTAATGTTTGTTTTTCTAAAAGTGCATGTGGAGGATTCAGCTGAAGTGGACAAGTGACATGAGAAAACCGAATAAGGGATGCAGTGTTTATGGTATAGTTGAAGATGGGCTATTGAGCTCATAGTGATTGTTGAGTTGAGTGACTTTGCTTAAGAGAAGTCACTGATTACATTAATGTTAACTGAGCACATGGGATGATCCATGTTTGAGGCGAATTATGGTAATAATAGTGATTTAATGATTTGAGAAAACCTGCACATGACACTTGTCTTGCCCGTGCTGAATGCTTATTGTTCTTATGATACAATTTTTTATAAGTGTGAAGTTTGATTTTACTTCCAAATCTTGCTTTCCAGGCCATGATGGTGTGTATGCAGGCTCCTGGGAGAGCCAGGTGTTAAGCAGACTTAATATGCAAAACACACTAAGATTTTCATTGCAGGATTATAGGTCCAGGGTGGTGCTGCTCCTGGGGAGGAGATGCCCTGATGTTGCCTGGGATATGATCTAGCTAACCTTTTTTCTTTAAGATAGGGATCCAGGTTTGATGAGTTGACTCGTGGGAGTGTCCATGAATCAAGAGGTGGGGTCCAGAATTAACATTAAACAATGTTTTTTATTATTGTTGCAGTGATTTGTGTGATTAGCCGTTTATTTACGGGTATTAAACCTATGCAAGTGGTGCATCCATGTTCAGATGAGGCTTTGATGGCCTATAAGTGAAGTTCACTGAACTAAAGAATGTGGTTTGATGATTGTTGACATGCTCTCCAAATAGTTTGTCTTCCTAGCAAGGAAATACAGGTGCAGCAGTAATCTCCTGAGAAATCTTCAGAGGCCCAGTGAGAAGCGCATAGCTGACAGCCCAGGCAGTGGCTGAGGTCAAAGGTCAAGCTGGTTGGGGCCCATCATGAAATCAGACCTTGGAGCCACAGCAAGGACCATGAAACTGCGTTGGAATGAGGGCTGTACCAAGGGGGAGTTCCAGAGGCCAATTCAAGTGCTTCTGACCATTTCAACTGCCTGTAAAATAGCGGAGAGACCCTCCTGGATTTATCAGAGCCATTGCAAAGAGGTCGAGGTCCCAGGAAACCCCAGCACCCTCAAGACAGCACAATAGAGAAATCTCACACTTGGTTGTTTCAGTGGTGAGGGGGGAGTGCTGATTGAGCCCCTGTAGGGTAAGCTCGCACTTCAACCTCCAGCCTCTGATCAACTCTAGGGCAACCAAGTGCGAGGCGTGACGGCTGAATCAGCTGAACCAGGAGGAAGGCAGAGAAGCTGAGTGTTTTGAGACAGGTCCAGCAGGCCCAAAATCAGGACTATGCGTGACGAGAAGGAGTGCCTGAGAGGATCGTCCACAAGATGGGAGCTGAGGCCAGGAGGGAGACTTCAGGAGGATCAGAGATCATCTTCAGCACAGCAGACATCACACAGAGAGCTGTGCTACTGAGCTTCCAGGAGATCAAGAGGAGACTTCCCACAGCAAGATTTAAATAAAATGAAAGATTCAATATTGACGCTGAGGAAGACAATTAAGGTGTACGACGTGCTCTGCCTTAAATCTTCAGCAGCGTTGGGACATGAAAACTCGAGGGATGAGGGGAGCGTGCCAAGCTCCATCGACGACGCAGAGGGAGTCTAAGGATGACATCATGATTCTGTGAAAAGCACAGGAACCAGAAGCTATGGTGGTGATAACAGCAGTTTCCTATGAGGTCTGCAGCATTGGAAATAGCTGAGACCCATGTTGACAAACAACAAAACCAACTGGTATGTTTGAATGTCTATTCTACATAGATTTGGACTCTGGTCCTATGGACACTGATGGAAACAACTGGAAGAGACATTCATGACGCCCTGCAGAACTCAAACCACTCTGCAGAGAGACATGTGATTTGCACACCCGGAGGAAGCACCACCAAGCTGAGATGTTTTTGAAAATGTTACTTTTTTATTTTAACTATTAAATTAACAATTTCTTTGTTTGCTCGTAGGATGTAGTTTGCCATTGGATGAGATCAATGAGGAATGGGATAACTGCTAATACATTTATTAAACTGTGTACTTTTTCGGTAATTTAGGGTGATTTGACATATGCTGAATATAAAAATGTTTGCATTGACACTGTCAGACATGAGGTGATCATAACTGGGAGCTTTTCAAGCATAAAGGTCAAAAAGGGGGGAATGTTAGGTTTTGTCTTGTTGATTGTCATTTATGCTTAGAAATATTTAACCATATATGCTTAGAGGTGTATAATCATTTGTAGATTGAAAGAATGTCTCATCCTAGGAGGTCTGTAACAACTCTGTGTAGCATGAAGAGGGGAGTGCGTTCACTCCTCTCTAGAGTGTTCTGGCATAGATCACACACCTCCTAGGAGAGGTCGTATCTTCTCTTTCTGATATATGGTTTAGCAAACACACGTATATCTGTTTAAGTATAAGAGCCTTTTGTTCAGATGGACCCGCTAGACTCTTCACAGGGTCACATCTTGACCTCACCACACACACACACACACACACACACATACAGGCAAAGTACTCTTTGTGTGTATGTAGACGTCATATGTTAATGACCCTATGCATATTCATGTAACCACAATAAAAGGAGTGGTCTCCCTCATGCATGAGTAACATGAAGAACTTTGCCTACTCGTGTCTTGCTTTGCTGTGTAATTATATTGTCCTCAACGTTCCAGCGAATAGGTTCAAGCTACAAACCTATCAACTTTGTTGAAATAAATGGATTACATGGCGGTCTTTTCCTGTTTCATATGTTAGGCTTTGCTCTCTCTGTTTTTGGTAATTCCACACTGGTGGAATCCCAAACAAAACACGCATTAAGAGGCTCTAATGCCTGTGTGTCAATTTCGCGGTCCATGTCACCCCTACTTGTGGCCCACATGAAGAAATATTGTTTAAAATTATTATTCAAAAAGTTATTTAATATGAAAGTGATATGAGCAGAGTGTTCCAAGCATTGCCCTATACCCGTTATGTGCAAAAATAGGAGAGTTGAAAAGTACGAGTTATCACTGAGCAGAGACGGGAGATGGAAGCATGTAAATATAATAACAACCACTGCAGCCAAAAAGACTTGACTGTACACTGTGTTCGTGTTTTCCTCCGAAACAATAAGCAACCTTTCAATGCCTCTCTCTGTCTCTCGCTAGCAAAGTTGTCCCAGACAAGTGCTAACGAAGAAGCTGTCTTTGTTTTGTAATGAGCTTTTGTAATCTTTCGGCTACAAGGTCGACACGGAATCAAACATATTAGCCAGAGGTCCCTTTACTACGGTTCGGAGCAACAGACCTGTTTTATATACACTCAACAAAAATATAAACGCAACACCTTTGTTACTGCTCCCATTCCCCATGGGATGGACGTAGAGACCTAAAATTCATTCCAGATACACAATATAACCATCCCTCCCAAACAGTGGTCACAAATCAGTCCAAATGTGTGGTAGTGGGCACATCTGCTATATTGAGATAATCCATCCCACCTCACAGATGTGCCACATCAGGATGCTGATCTGACATCATGAGTAGTGCACAGGTGTACCTCAGACTGCCCACAACAAAAGGCCACCCTGGAATGTGCAGTTTTGTCTCACAGCAAAATGCCACAGATGCCACAAGCAATGAGGGAGCATGCAATTGGCATGCTGACAGCAGGAATGTCAACCAGATCTGTCGCCCGTGCATTGAATGTTCATTTCTCAACCATAAGCCGTCTCCACAGGCGTTTCAGAGAATATGGCAGCACATCCAACCGGCCTCACAACCGCAGACCTCGTGTAACCACACCAGCCCAGGACCTCCACATCCAGCAGGTTCACCTCCAAGATCGTCTGAGACCAGCCACCCAGACAGCTGCTGGAACAATTGGTTTGCACAACCAAACAATTTCTGCACAAACTGTCAGAAACCGTCTCAGGGACGCTCAACTGCATGCCCATCGTCCTCATCGGGGTCTTGACCTGACTCCAGCTCGTCGCCGTAACAGACTTGTGTGGGCAAATGCTCACATTCGATAGCGTCTGGCACGTTGGAGAGGTGTGCGCTTCACGGATGAATCATGGTTCACATTGTTCAGGGCAGATGGCAGCTGAGAATGTCCCAGTTCTTGCATGGCCAGCATACTCACCGGACATGTCACTCATTGAGCATGTTCGGGATGTGCTTGACCGGCGTATACGACAGCGTGTACCAGTTCCCACGAATATCCAACAACCTCGCACAGCCATTGAAGTGGAGTGGACCAACATTCCACAGGCTACAATTGACAATCTGATAGACTCCATGCGACGATGTGTTGCACTGCATGAGGCAAATGGTGGTCACACCAGATACTGACCGGTTCTGGGTCCCCAGACCCCCAATAGCACAAAAAACTGCACATTCCAGGGTGGCCTTTTGTTGTGGGCAGTCTGAGGTACACCTGTGCACTACTCATGATGTCAGATCAGCATCCTGATGTGGCACACCTGTGAGGTGGGATGGATTATCTCAATATAGCAGATGTGCCCACTACCACACATTTGGACTGATTTGTGACCACTGTTTGGGAGGGATGGTTATATTGTGTATCTGGAATGAATTTTAGGTCTCTACGTCCATCCCATGGGGAATGGGAGCAGTAACAAAGGTGTTGCGTTTATATTTTTGTTGAGTGTATGTGCTGAATAATTTTCTATACAAGATCACTGCAAAAAATCGCAGCCTTACCTAATGTCCACCCTACTGTTACTCATTTGATATTAAGATTTAAAGATCTAGTTGGTATTGGTATGGTGAGTAACCCTCAGTAATAGTAATAAATCACATAGCAATAGTAGATCCATGTAGTTGTAAAAAGCTTGATAATATATTAAGTAATCCAAAGTATTCAGAATACATTATTCTCATTGAGTAAAGTTACGGAATACACTACACAATACATTTAGAGGCATGTATTCTGTAATCTGTAATAGAATATATTTTAAAAGTAACCTTCCCGACACTTCACATAGGTACATTCCTCCACACGTGCTCAACACAAGTGGAGATAGTTTTGATGTAATAGAGAACATTTGGATAAACAAGGATCAGATATTAGCGTTGCTGATTGAATATCTTAGAAAATGCATTAACATACTAATTAAATTTAGAACACCAAGGTCAGGTAATTTTTCTCCATGTGCAAGTAATATTGATAGGATTACAAACTCCATTAAGTGTTCTAGAGTTAAGAATGAACAGTCATAATTTTCGGGACATGATGCTGTACACATCAGTGGTGGCTTGCTTACCTATCTTGTGGGAGAGTTCAGGAAGGTGCACTTCAACCTTTTCTCTTTGGAACATGTGGTACTCTGCCTGTTCACAAATTGGAGGGATCATGTTGAACTGTCGTGCCACGGAGTATGCCTCCTACAAATAATAGAGGAAAAAGCACCAAACATTTTTATTGGTCCATGATTTTCACCAAGAAACTGACCCTGTTTCAGTAAGTACTGAGTAATCCAATCCATTTAAGTGGAAGCATGTAATGTAGGCACAACCTTGTTTCTCGATTTTTTAAATTAATTAATTAATTAATTTTTAAATTTTTGCAGATGGGACACATATGACTGGGGGACAAGAAAGAAAGAAAGAAAGAAAGAAAGAAAGAAAGAAAGAAAGAAAGAGACAGTGAGAGAAAACATTTAAAAAAAAAAAAGGTAAAAATCCCCTGATCACCTGTTGAGAGAAAAGCAAAAACGAAAAAAGAGAAAAAAAAAGCAAAAAAAGAGCAATACAATAAACACAACAACATTGCAAGTACGTAGATAATTGTAAGCAACAGTAAATACTAAATATTGAATGTATTGTGCAGCATGCAAGACCACACAAGCACACAATGTGCTTTGAGGTAGCAGCCAAGGAAGATATAGTTTGTGTCTGTGAGGACCACAGGACACCTGTGTGAACACTTGTATTCAAAAGGTTTCTCCATGTAATGATCTGCTGTGGGAAGCCATAGCCATGTCCCCGGCGCATGAAACAGGCATGGAGGAGATCCAGGCCCAGACATCCAGAGGTTCCCAGAGCATAAAAGCCCAAGAAGGACCATCAGAAGGGCAACGGTGCCACCCTCAGGGAAAGAGCTGAAAGGAGCCTTAGGTGTGGGGTCAGCCAGCAGTCACCATGCAGAAGCCACAGGGAGCTGCAGTGACATGCCTGTGGGCTCTGCCAGCAGCTAGCCATGCCAAAGTGGACCGAGCCCCAGGCCCAGAGGCCCAAGGTCCAAGGGCCCCCCCACCCCCCAGAAGGAGTCAAATGTGATGGACTTACAATTTAAAACACACATAAATGTTGTATTTTACATCTGATTGCCCTAAGGCCTTATGAGGTCCTCCACACTATGCACTTGAGCATATAAAAGTGTTGATCACCTCTTTCATTGAAGTTTGAGTGTTTTAACCCTTTCATGCATAGTAGTCACTATAGTGGACAGCTACTCAAAGGCTGTTTTCTTGTATTTGTGTCAGTGTTAATGGTATGTTTGCACATAAACCACTACACTGGATACTGCTGTGTCACTCCATACTGTGCAACCCACTGGTCATTTAATGTTACTATAGATGCATGCAGTGTTGGGGAGTAACGGAATACATGTACCGGAATGTACTGGAATACAATTTTAAATAAATTTCTTCATTTAGTGACAATCATTTTCAAACCAGTACATTGGATTTCAAATTAGGCTAATTCAAATTCAATTTTAGAATTTGAGTTCAATTTTATATATTATAAGGCAGCACGGTGGCACGGTGGTTAGCACTGTTGCCGCACAGCAAGAAGGTCCTGAGTTCAATTACACCATCAGGCCGGGGTCTTTCTGTGTGGAGTTTGCATGTTCTCCCCGTGTTTGCGTGGGTTCTCTCCGGGTACTCCGGCTTCCTCCCACCGTCCAAAGACATGCAGCTTGTGGGGATAGGTTAATTGATTAATCCAAATTGTCACTAGGTGTGAATGTGCGAGTGAATGTGAGTGTGAATGGTTGTCTGTCCCTGTGTGTTAGCCCTGCGACAGACTGGCGACCTGTCCAGGGTGTACCCCGCCTTTCGCCCTATGACAGCTGGGATAGGCTCCAGCGCCCCCCGCGACCCTGAAAAGGATAAGCGGAAGCGAATGGATGGATGGATGGAGTTCAATTTTATTTTTTCAATTTTATTTGAGTTGAGCAATTGAGATTCAATCTGAGCAATTCAAATTCGAATTTAGCTTACAGTGGTTCCTCACTATTGATGCCTGTCTGAGAAAAGTGTATAAAGTGTGTAGTGAGGGGTTTTACAGCCTTAAAACATCTATAATTATTGTAAAAAATAAAGTTCCAAAGTCACCTCAACAGTCAGTGCAGCGCACACACTACATGCTGCTAAAGGTCGTAAACATGCAATTATTAAACCTAGGCGAAACTGTCCCCAGATATAACATATAGTTATAGTTAGTCAGGCATGTACTAACTATAGCCTTTACACTATGCATTTTGCCCTTGTATTTTATTTGCAGCAGAACTATGGGATATATGTGTACATCCCCATGCACAACTTAATTTTTCTTCCAACAATGCCCTGGGCCAAACAAGGGTTTGCTGGACCAGGATCTGCATCCACCATAGCCTGGTGTATACCCCCTCAGCACCTTAGAGAGACATACAGTGTATCATTAAGAGGGAAGGTGTTGGAGGGCCAGCGACACAGAACACCAGTCCCACTACCTGGGACCTGTGGAGCAACGGCAGAGCGAAGGAGGTTCGTGGCCAATTGCGACTGCTGCCGGTTGTTTGCCTATGCCAGGTGAAAAGCCAGTCCTCTGGCTCCATCCAGCCCTCCCGGAAACGCTAATGATAATCTTTTGCCGTGAGACCTAGGGCAAGGGCAAGCTGAGAGGCGCTGCCTGGGCTTCGTTGGACCTCAGTGGGAGCAACCTCAGTGCCCACTCCTCCTCCAATGGCATGGCTCTGCCATGACCTGAAAGACCTCCTGGTGGCAGTGTCAGCAGGGAACCAGCCCAAGCAATCAGACTCTCTAACACCTTTATCCAGGGTTCAGACTGATCCTGCCACTGTTACAACTGGCGGTAAAACACCACTGCCTGCTCCTGTTGCATGGCCGCCAGCTCACCCACCATATGGGCCAGGACCTCAGCTGGCTGGATCTGTCACAGGTCCATATTACTGGCGGCTTGGGTTGGGACCCACACAGTTTGTTTTATTTGCATTCCCTGCAAAAGCTTTCCAGATGTCCTCATCTGGGTTCACACCATGCACAGATCTCCTCTCCGGTCCCAGCAACATCCTCAAAAGGGGGGGACATGATTGTATGATCGATATCAAGTGTGTGAGTTAGCCTTCCAACACACCCAGAACCCACTGTTCCATCCATCCTCTGCAGCTGAGCCACAAACCACACCCAGCCACACAGAGATGAATTAATACTTTGAATTATAACTGATGATGCTTAGATTAGACTGAATTCCACCTTTATACCAATTGTATACTGTCCGGTATAAAGATAGTGTTAACACTATACTGTCAGTGTAAAGAATGAAAATAGATACGAAACATCTGCTTACATCTTGCTGAATTCAGCTGTGTAAATTCACAAAGAATAGAATAGAATAGAACAGAATAGAACAGAATAATCATGATCCTGGGTCTGTTGACCCAGCGTTTTGTGCTTTCTATTATTGTGATGTATTTTGGTTCTGGTTTTCTTGCTCTTTGGTTTTTGGTTCTGTTCTTCTTCAGTTTAGTGTTTAGTCATTTCTGCATGTGTATTCCTCTGTGTAAAGTCAGTGTTTCTAAGTCTGTGTCTTTGCATGTGTGAGTTCCTGTTTTACTTTGAAGGTCCGTGGCTGATGTTAGTGTGTTTAGTTTTTGTTTCCCCTGTCCCGTCATGTCTAATTACTCCCAACTGTGCCCTCCTTCTATGTTTCATTCCCTTGGTATCCTTCTGTGTATTTAAGCCTTGTGTCTGCCTCTGTTAGTTGCTGGTTTGTCTGCGTTATATGGTGTTTAGCTCTGTGGACAAATTAATTAATTTGTTATTGGAGCATGAGGGGAAAGAATTTCGCTAAGCTGTGGCTAACCGGCTACAGCGATTGGTTTCTGGTCTCCCCTGGCTCACTTCACCTGCTCGCACCGAATTTCTTCTGATCAAGCTTCACCTTCACCCCCGGCTGCTACCACCCACCCAGCAACTAATGCTTCGCTGCCCGGCCCATCGGCCCAGCCTTTGAAAGGGAAACGGTGCTTACGCCGTCAACGCCCCTGACCACAGTCGGACCTCGGGATATCAGAGCGGCTGACTGTGGTGATTAAAGAGGACAATATTACTGGTTTGACCTTTGGGACTTTTTCTTCTGGGGTTGTTCGGGGTGTGTTGATGAGAGCTAATATGCGTAGCTTATCTACCTTCATAGTATGTGACCTCTCCCAGGTTGGTATTTTTAAGACTTCTGAGAAAACAAAGGGCTGTGTTTCTTCTGCTTCTTCTGAGCCTGGATTAACTCTCTCTGAGTCTGTTAACCCCGTATCAGCTATCCCAGAGTGTGCTAAAGCTGTGGCTTTCAACCCAGAGACAATTAACCCCAGCTCTGATGATACTAAGACTGTTTTGTTTTCCAAGCTGCCACCTCAAGAGACTGTTCAGTGTGCACCCGAATGTTTCATTTCTTGGACTACTGACACTCATTCAAAGACATTAAGTGGTAATGTTGCAGTAATTGAAATGTTCTCCAGGGCCTCCCCAGAGGCTGAGTTTCCTCCCTCAGTTGCCTGTGGACCCCTAGAGACTAAAAAGTCAGCATTGCCCGAGTCACCTGCCCAGCTGCCACTATCTCAGTCTCCAGTGTCCCACTACCTGTAGCTCAGTCTCCAGTGTCCCCACTACCTGTAGCTCAGTCTCCAGTGTCCCCGCTACCTGTAGCTCAGTCTTTGGTTCTGTCAGCCACTTAACAATCCATCATCTCTATTCAGGGAGATAATCTCATTCCCAACCAGGGTGTTTCTCGTAACTTAGCTGCTTTAGGTGCAGTTATTCACTCCAGGGTCTCCCCAGAGGCTAGGTCTCAGTCCCCAGCTGATTCTGGCCTCCTGGAGGTTAAGCAGTCCCCTAAGAACTGCACCATGTCAGCGCTGCCTGGGCTGAGCCAGGCCCCTGCGCAGCTCAAGTTACCTTTGTGTCAGCCAGAGGTCCCCGCACCTGCTGGTTCTGATCGGTCTTTGATAGGGGTCTCTGCGCCTGCTAGTTCTCATCCGTCCTCGCTAGAGGTCTCTGTGCCTGCTGGTCCTGTGTCTGTCTTTGCTGGAGGGTCCAGGGGCCCGTTCAGCAGTCTGTCTCAGCTGGAGGGTCCCAGGGGCCGCTACGGTTGCTACACCACCGTCTGATCCAGCTCGGCCTGTACCACCTCGCCTTCACCGGCCGCTTTCCTGGCCTCTAGCTGGACGTGATCGCCATCGAGGCCGGCCCCCTGAAGGAGCCTTCCGTGTGGCCGGCCTCCGGACGTGCTCTGTCGCCACATCTGCCTTCCGTGTGGCCGGCCTCCGGACGTGCTCTGTCGCCATCACTGCCGCGCGTTCGGAATAGAATAGAATAGCTCTTGATTGTCATTGTTACAAAAACAATGGAAAGCAGTTTGGCATCTGTGTGTGTGTGTTAAGTACACAATAGCATAAGTATTTACACAATAACACAAACAAATTTACATTTACACAAGAAAGATATGTACAAGTTATACATACACCTGTATATATACAGATACATCCATGCATACATACATATATAAATATATACATACATATATACATGCGTACTTTATATTTCCACATACACGCTTGCATATATATACACACAAATCAGTGATATTGCATATTGAGTGTGTGTGTGTGTGTGTGTGTGGGGGGGGGGGTTGATATTGCACATTGTTGCAACTATATTAAATAGTGTTATAATAAATACAGTTTAATGCAACCAACATTCCTACCTCCTTAAAGTATACATAGAAATACAGTTTATAAATAGGGTCCATGGGTGTTGGCAGTGCAGTTATCCTCCAATCAGGGTTGAGGTAGGGCATGTTTGAAAGCTTGTGGGTAAAAACTTCTATTAAGTCTGTTTGTCTTCGTCTTGATGGACCTGTAGCGTTTACCAGAGGGAAGGGGGGGAAAAGTGAGTGTCCAGGGTGCGAGGGGTCCTTGATGATGATGCTGGCTTTTTGTTGAAGTCTGCCAGTATAAATGTCTTTGAGGGGGGTTTAGTGAGTTGCCCGCCCTGCTGCCCTCACCACCCGCTGCAGTTTCCTCTTGTGCCTCCGCCGTGCAGCAGTTCAACCAGAGAGTGCAGCAGTAAGTCAGGCTCTCGATGGTGGAGGGGTAGAAGTTTACTAGCAGTCTCTGGGGTAACAGCCTTTGTTGTGCTTTCCCTACCTGGTGGAAATGTTTGTGGACCAGGTAAGGTCAGCCGAGATGTGGACTCTGAGGAACTTAAAGCTTTCTACCCTTTCTACCTCCTCCCCACCAATGTAGAGGGTAGACCAATAAACCTCAGAGCTCTACTTAGGTTTGGAGGTCAAAAGCAGTTTTTGTATCACCATGCACTAATTTATTTCATTATATTAATACAGGTCCTGCTTTTTACTTTCATTCTTTGAATGCTTTTCTGAGCCTGTACGTTCACTTTTATTTGAGTCAATAGGTTCAATAAGTACTTTTACTTTTACCTGAGTATTTTTAACAAGTATCTGGTGTTCTATGTCAGTAAACAGTGTCTATACTTTTGCCACCTGCACTGATTTCATGATTTATTTCATGTATTTATGAAATGAACACTAAGAACTTGTTCTATTTAGTCCTAATTCAGACCAACACTAGCCACATGAAAACAACAATAAATCTACAGTATTCACATAATTCAGACTATGGATAGATTCACAGCTAAGTTTAAAACTTACCATGATCTCCATTGAGGTCCATCGTGATGTACCCCAGTACATGGACATGCCTTGGTTGATCACATAGGTCATTGCTCTTACTGTCTCTACCAAAACAAAAATATGTAAAGTTTCAACAACAAACTTTAAGATTGCTTTTTGAAGAAAACAGAGCCAACAAAGCTCAGGTAAGATGAAATAGTATTTATGCTTGTCCTTGTCTATATTTATTAAGGCCTAGGATTTAGTAAGCTGCTACATCAACCTACTGACATACCAGGCTAGATTGTTCACTTATCCAGCACTTATTCATATCAAATAGAAAATTATACTGGAGGCATTTTTCAGGATTCAGTATCTTGCGAAAGGACACTTTGACATGTAGACAAGTAGAGTACTGAGCCAACAACCATCCAATTCACTCTACCTCTGGAACCACAGCTGCCCAAGTATAAAATAGATCATTCTACTGGATAAACCCAGGTGGAGCAAAACAATTTTTCAAATTTCTCCTACCCACCTATGCCCCAAGGTATAAAGCAACATTCAATAAAATCACAAAGCTGTATCCTATCACAAGAACAATCAATCCATAGTCAGAAATGATGATGATAATAATAATAATAATAATAATAATAATAATAATAATATCTCCAAAAGTTGATTCTGTTCATCTGGACGTAGCGTTTCGTGGGAGAAACGTTTCGTCACTCATCCAAGTGACTTCTTCAGTCTCAGCTGACTGCAGGTTTCCCCAAATCTTATAAACAGTAAATTTGCATAATGACTGAAACGAGGCCACTGAAGGAACAATGGACTGGGAGATCAGTTCCTTAATCATAATTATGAAAATTCTCATGACCATTGATCAACAACCACTGACCAAAACCCACTGATCAAAGACCACTGATCAATGGCCATACCATCCACAGAGAGTTGGGGAATGGCTGCAATCACAGCATTGTAAGATGGCGAAAGATGTACCCTTAGGCCCCCTCCTCGATTCAGAGATGGTCTTTCCCTTTTCACGTAAATGAAAAGTTTCTGGCTTCGATCCTCAACCCGCTGGTGGGCAGCTCTGAACACCACATCCAGAACACCCTGGATTTTGTTGAGAAGGTGAGAGATGTCATTATGGAGGCAGATGAAACCATGGTCTCATACGACGTTACATCTCTCTTCACTTGCATCCCAGTCACAGAAGCGTTGGAGGATTACAGGATGACACCAACCTCAGCAACAGGACCACTCTCAGCATCGACCAAGTGTATTTGCTTTTGGAACTGTGTCTTCATTCCAAAACCAAAACCAGTAGAGTAGCATAATTGGGAGAAAACAGGCCAGATTTTGGCTTAAAATTTTATAGCTTGACCTTCCCATCACCATCCTGAGAAGAAGCTCAAAGGACAGTTAATTTCCTGATGAAGACCAACAGAACATCGTGGACTTGATAAGAATTTACAAGCAGCCAAAAGACAGTGCAACTGTTAACACTGAAACCAAACTGACGGGACCAGCAGCATGGAAGGAACCACGAGATGGAAACATGCACTGTAAATTACAGGCTGGGCAGTTGGACAGTGGGATAATGAGCTGTGGAAAGCACTGGACATTGATTGTCAGATTTGCCATGCTTGGAGTAATCTTGAAAGCGACGACTGAAAGGATCAACAGAGAAGAAGAAACCGCGTGATGAAACATGCACGGTGGACTGTGATATTTTGCCAGGCTGGAACTTAATCCAAAAGGAAAATACTGAAGAGAAACAGAGAGGAAACGGACTGTGTTTGCTGGAGAATTCAAGACAACAAAAGGACACTGAGAGAAGAGGACGGGGACCAGTGAGAGGTGAAGCCGGACGAGTTCGACTGTGAGAACACAGGGTATAATTGGACTGAAATTGAAGCCTGAACTCATGATGGTGTTTAGAGATGTCCACCAGAAAACTAAAGAGGTAAACAAAAAGAAGGTAAAATAAAGAGTGAAAACAACTGACAATTACATCAATGAATAGAAAACACACATACACAAAGTGTTACATGTGAAATTATTTCTGGAAAGAATCAGAAGTGAGATAGTTTTGAATTAAGAAATCAGTGAAAAGATGCATGAATTAAACCTGATTATAACATACAGAGGCAATGAAGAAAGCAGCTTACACTCACTGAACATTAACATACATAGGAAAAGCAATGAAGACCTGCTTACACTTATACACATAACATAAGTTGGTATTTCTGACCAGAGAGGGGGAAACGGGTAGTTTAAGTACTCATGATAATAATGAAAATGTCTTAGTTGTGTTTCTTCAGGGGCGAAACAGACCTGGATCAATTTTCCACGTGCAGCGGTCGGAAGAAAGTTATAGGTCAACATGACTGGATATGTCAAGGCAAGTTTCTGGTTGAATTGTTCACAGCGCCATGTCTCCATAAACCTGACAAGTGGGCCCTAACTTGTGTCTGAGGACCAGGAATGCTGTTAATAAGGTGGGAACTTAAAATTTGGGTTAGCAAATTTGGGAAAGAAAACTGACTGCTTAAGCGGCGAATTGTGCAGGAGTCTGAAACACTGCAAAAGCAACATATGCAAATTCACATACACAAGCAGAAAATGCATTAACCTTACAAGGACAAGCTCGTGGAGATTAATGCATAGACATTGATTAAACCTGGCTGAGAACACAAACATACGCAATGAAGAACAGCTTGCTATTTGTATGAGTGATAGAATGGTGTGAATGTTTAATAAAATACATTTGAGTTTGAAGTTGAGGAATAACTCAAAGAAGCTATATGACAAAGGGAGTGAGTTATGGAAAAAGAAAAAGTGATTAAAGTAGTTTTAAAAAAGTGACTTAGGAGTGCCCTGGTACTGAGTGATCAACACTAGTGATCACTGTAGAAAGAAATAAAATAATTTAATAAGTTGGTAATGTTTAAACATATGTTTCTTTTGTTACGGCAACTTCTTGAGATATGACTCAGTATGCAAATTAGCTGGAGTGAGTGGTGACGAAGGAGTTTCCTGTGTGTGTGACTGAGGCTTTCAGGAGAGGAAGCATAGCAGACAGAAGAGGAGTGCAGATTTGGATAGGAAATTTATAGTTTAGTGATTATATGTTGTCGTAAGGGGGTTATGTCTTATGTTGAATCTAAGTATGCTAAAGTGCATAAAGGGGGTGATTGTTGTGTGCAAATTGTGTGGTTTTAACAAGACTTTCGGTGTATTGAGGAGGTGAAATTATGTGGTGGCAATACTTGTGTGTTTAAGGTTTTTGAGGTTGTTGTGGTGATGGGTTGATTCTGTCAGTGAGGTTCGGGTTGTTGTTGTTTTTGTTTTTAATAGAGGGAGTTTTAGTAAACATGGACATGTCTAAGAGGGGCCTATTATTTTTGTAACAGTGCACTTAGAGAAAACCTGTCAGGTGATTTTGTTTGTGTTTTCATGAGCTAATAATCAGCTCTCTTTTTCTCATTTTTGTTCTAAGCAGGCCTGCAACAGTGAATAACAGCGCTGACAAATTCTCGGGAAGAGCAAATATAAGGTGGGCTTTCCAGATTACAACTGGCTGAGGAGAAAGCTACCTGTGGGGACCTGATGAGGTCGTAAGTCCCTGTCTAAAAGGATTGTAGCGAGTCAATCCAGTCCAAAAGCATAAGAAATATTTTCCTATGGAAAATAGAACACATAAATGAGCTCATTTTGCTGAGGGTGGAGAATCTGATCACTTGCGCGGGAGGCTCCACTATTAGCAAAAAATATGGTGTGAATGCATGTGAGTGAATGTGTGACTGGATGAAGGTGGGGATGAATAAATGTGGACAAACAATTTGCTTTTACCAGAGAAAATTTCTGTTTTATTGACTGGGGTTAGATTATGGGATTATAGTATATTGTTGGGAGAATGCCAAATGCTAAAGGGGAAATGTTTTTTGATGTAACTCATGTTACCATTAATTGAAGAAACACATGACTGATAAACTCTTCTGTTTTAAGTTTATTTTTATGACATAGATTGAATCATGAGTGGGGAAAACTGAGTATTTTTAGTTTTGTGTCGAAATAAAGGGGGAATTTAATAATTTAATTGTTTAATAATTTAGGATCATTTTAGGACTTTTTGGGGTTTTTGATCATTTGGATATGGTAAAACTGAAACTGTTATTTTTATGTTAAGGTTAAAGGATTAAAGTGAACTGAATCCTGTTTAGTAGATACAATGCCAGTGTTTTTAAAGCTGTATACAAATCTTAAAGGGAAATTGTGGGACACGTTGACAAAAAGATATGCTTTGGGGAAAATTAGTGAGGGTTGTAGGAGTAGAACAGGTTTGATTTCTTTTTTGATTTCTAGAAGTAGTGGTTATAATGTAGGCTTACATACAGATATTACATAGATTTATTTTTAGGATAAAGGGGAGAGCTTATAAGTAGAAATGATTTTTTATACATATTGCATTTTGTGCCTTTAAAGGAGTTGTGGCTCAATTCGTCTCTTGAGGGTCACGAGCCTTTGGCTAGCGCTATGATTAGCCAATCTACTGTGAGGATGATATGAGTTATTGAAGGATTGCACACGCTTACAGACACAGAGTCCAGAAACACACATGACAGTATTGATTCCAGGCAAAAGGCCTCAAATTCATTTAGCTGAACTTAAAGACGGACCAAAGAGGAAGGAAAGCATATATTTTGGTTACGTCTGATAAACTAGAATTAGAAGGTATTGTTACATTAAAATGAGCAAAATGAAATAAAAAGGCTATACCAAAAACAGGTTATAACATAGGAAATGTGAGGTTTTAAAATGAAGTTAGTGTTAATACACAGGAGTGGTTTCTAGGCAGCATTTAGCTATGATGAAATGCATGCAGGAGTAATTGCTTATATGCTTAAACTTAATTGATTAAAGTGGTTGTTTTCTTTTGGATCTTTTAGTAGAATAGGCGTTTATAATGATTTTCTTGTTAAAAAGGTGACTTTAGATTAGAATAGAGGAACTTGCAGCAGCGACAGTTTGTGTACAGGATGTGATGATCAGATAAGGGAAAATAGAGCGAGCAACCGGACGTTTAAGAGTTTTAAAGTGATGAGTAACGCTGAAGAATATATATAAATACAAGTCAATAAGTTAAGAACATAATTAGGATCATGCTTTTGATTAAAGAGTCCCAAATAGGATAAGTTAGGGAGGTGCAGGAAAAGGTGTTTTGTTTCCTTTGCAGAAGATCTCTGGACTCAATAAGCAAACAGAAGAAGACACTCTGCCTGCTGGTTGCAGTTAGAAAAATATATGGAGTTCTTAAAATGCAAAAATGAAGATAAAAGGGACAACTTCCCCTCCCAAAAGTCAAAACTTTTTCCCAAGTACAACCCTGACTTCCTGAAGTATGGGTTTGTGAAGAGAGGAAACGCGGCGTACCCATGAGCCCAATGTGTGGAGTGTAGACTAATGCTATCCAACAAAGCACTGAAGTCTTCAAAATTAAAACGGCATCTCAAAACCAAACATCCCACGCTCTCAAGAAAGCCAGTGGAATATTTCAAGAGAAAAGAAAATGCAACTAAATTCAGTTTCATTTATTTAGCGCCAAATCATAACAACAATCACCTCAAGGCACTTTATATTGTAAGGACTGCAGATACAGAAACGGTCTGTTGTGTCACTCACTCACTGCTTTAAAAGCTAGCTACCTCAAATCCAGACTTGTGGCACAGAGTAAAAAGTCTTTCATTATAGCAGAGGAGCTGATTTTGCCTGCTGCTGTACAAATGTGTCGTAAGATGATCGGAGAGGCTGCTACAAAGAACCTATTGACCATCCCACTCTCAGACGACACTGTGAGCCACCATATCATGGACATGACCTTACCGAACGCGATGGAGGCGAATAGAGCGTCAGGTTTACACGTAAAGTAAATGGAAAAGCGCGATGACCCGCGATTGCGGCTCCCGTGAAAATTCGGAAGCAGATTTGCGCGTCAGTCTAGCGCGTTTGGAGCGTTTGACTCGCGAAAAAAACCAAGCGCGTGAGTTTTTGTGTTGCATTTTGTGCATACGCGCGTTACGCGTCTACCGCTGGAGTTGGGAAAATCTGAACTCCAGCGTCAAATCGCGCCGCGACAACCAATCAGGAGCCTGGTGACGTGGCTGTTACTTACTAGGTCAAAGGGGCAGATCCAGCCAAAGCCCGTGCCCATTCTTCAATGGAGGGAAGGCTAATCAACGCTGTAGCAAACAACCCGGAGCCGTACGACACCAGCTGCTTTCTGTACCGAGACAGGAATATAAAGGACGAGCTTGGAGGAAGATATGTAAAGAGATCGGGCAACCTGGTAAGTTCATTCATTTCTCTTTTGAAAGTTTTCGCTGACCCGGGGAAGCCGCACAAAAGCTGGCAAGCTACCGCTATTTTCCCACTGACGTACAAATACCGTTCTGCTTTTATGCATGTTGTCATATAGGAATATACAGAGGTGTGGACTCGAGTCACATGACTTGGACTCGAGTCAGACTCGAGTCATTAATTTTATGACTTTAGACTTGACTTGAAAAAATGTTCTAAGACTTGTGACTTGACTTGGACTTTTACACCAATGACCTGGGACTTGAATTGGACTTGAACCGGTTTACTTGAAAAGACTTGATATTTCACCCCAAATATAAAATTTAACATGCATATTATATAGAGATTGAAAATGTGACGTCATTCAGGGGTAAAACCGCAAAGGATTCTGGGAACTCGTGGCAAGAGGTACTAGCGCACGCAGGCTTTCAATTGAAATCAGTCACACAGCGATAAAAAGAAACACAAAAATGTCAAGAAGCTGTTGTATTATTAACTGCAATAGCCGGTCGCATGACAGCCACGGGAAGCCGACAGGTAAAGAGATCGGTTGTTATCGGATCACGTCGTTGAAGAGAAATTTTTCGAGCCATGTTTCCAAAGTAACAAACAGGTAACGGATGGCCTGGATTGCAGCCATTCAAAGATCAAATATAACGTCCCAGAACACTCCAGCTCACAGGTTAGTCTGCTCCAAGCATTTCCACAAAGGCAAGTCTTCTGTTGTAGTTAATACGTCATTTTCATAACATAATTGGTGATATAGGTTACAAGCACGTCTGACGCTGAACAGAAATTGTAGCGCTATGCTCCTTTGTTTATTGTGCATAAATAGTGAATTGTCCTGACACAATATTGCGTTTCGCTTCTGTTATTATGGTACATTGACAAAAACACATACTTTTATTCACAGGATAAAACAGTTTTTTTGTATCACCAATTGCCCAGTACGATTACAGCATACAATATTATTGTCACTGCTACATTTCTGTGATGCTACCAGAAATCATTTCCACTACTAATTAATTACCATTGAGCTCAAAGGTTATATTAATAAACTGTTAACGAATGTGTATTTATGAAGACAATTTGTGAGACTGGTAAACTTATGATAGGTACGATGGTCTTTCGTTCTACACGGTGCGTTTCAAGGTCCTGCACCCATCCGTCGGTAAACTGTACCTGGGCTTGTTGCAGTGACCGGAAGTTACTAAACTTCATGAGTGTATGCACACACTCCAAGAAGCGTATAATTATAAATATGCATATAAATATGCTACGATGAGATAGCTGACTTCATCTAACTAGCATATTGTCATGGTTCTGGGTCCGTTGGACCCAGTATTTGAGTTCATTATGTTTTGGTACTTTTGCATCATGGATTTTCCTTTATGTTTCTCTGGTACTTGGTGTTTCAGTTATCTTGGTGTTTTTCTATATTATGATTTATGATCTGATGCTGTTGTGATTATGATTATCATTTAGTAGCCTTTGGTCAGTGTCAAGTCTGTCTCTGTCTAGTCTGTGTCTTAGTAAAGTGTGTTTTGTTTCCTGTTTTACTTTGAAGGTTCTTGTTCCTGTCTGATGTTAGTATGTGCAGCTTTGTTCCCCCTGTCTCGTTAGCCCTGATCTCTCCCAGCTGTGTCTCCCTCCTGTTGCCGATTTCCCCGTCACTACCCTGTGTATATAAGCCCTGTGTTTTCCCATGCTCAGTGTCGTGTCGTACCATCAGTTTATGCCTGTGTGTTCTTGGTCTCAGTGTTCCGTCCTCACTTCATGTTTGTTTTCCTGCCAGCAATAAAGCTGAGGTTTTTTGAGTTACATTCCATTTTCCGAGTCCTGCATTTGGATCCTCATCTCTGCCTGCCCGCACACAGAGCCCTGACACAAATGTTGTCCAGGCTACGTTGGTGATGCAGTTTTTTTTAATGTGTATGATATTTTTGTCATGCGCTTTTAAAGCCGGTCCTACAACCGCATCCAAGAATAACATGCAGCTTATCTCAGAACTGTCGGTGAAAATTATTCTTGGAGCTAGGTTTAATTGAGCTGCATTTTAAAGAGGTGCAATTTCACAATTTGTGTATATTTTCTAAGTTCACTATTTTGTCATGTGTTGAGAAAAACACAGATTTAAAAATTACATGGTCTAATATTTACATTTAGCATATAACTGCAACATGCTTTTTTTTCGTTTTTTTTTTTTTTTTTAAAGATTCGAAAGGACTTGAAATTCAAAATTTCAGACTTGTGACTTTACTCGGACTTTTACACCAGTGACTTGAGACTCGACTCTGACTTGCCTGACATTACTTGAGACTTGACTTGAGACTTGAGGATAAAGACTTGAGACTTACTTGAGACTTGCAAAACAATGACTTGGTCCCACCTCTGGGAATATATTTTGTTTATTAATAAACAGCACACAGTGGTCCCGCTGTTCATCCGTCACTGCTTCGCTTTTTCGCTGATTTTCTTTTTCTTTTCTTTTTTTGCACTGTACAGCATTGCATTCTGCAGCCTGATTGACAAATCTCCTCCGTGTCGTGTCTCCTGCGCTTGCCAAATTTATCATGTTTGGTTTTGATAACTATCACGTCCAATAGAAAAAACAGCACAAAAATACCCATAACTATGAGCCTCATTCGGAAATAGACACCTGCACGGCGAGGGAAAAAGGCGCACGAAAGTGGCAGGCAGATGAAGACAAACCGCGGCATAAAAATACTTTTACGTTTTGCAATCTACAGAGGTTCGCACTTTGAGAATCAATTGTGAGAACTGTGACCAATGTTCATGTGTGTGGGGAAAACAGTGTATAAAGTGCGTGACCAGGGGCTAGTTATTCTGAGAACCCCTGCTGCAATAAATGAGGGACCACTGTATACACTTTCTCTATGATTATTGTATTCAACCTGTTAACATTTAATACTGTATTGATAGAGCCAACTGATTCTGCAGCAGAGCAGTTGCTTCTCCTGGCTCCCTGAGCTCCTGCTGCTGCACCACAGGTATGTACAGCAAGCACTGATACCTTTTTAGTCGGTGGGATTCCCTTGTGATCACCTTTACTAAATATCTACAACCAATCTGATTATATCCTGTTTTTGTTTTTGTTTTTCAATGTTGAAATTAAAATCTAGTAGCAGCCTTCTCATTTCTTTGTGTTTTGTGCTGTTTTACAGGCCCACAGAGGGGGACGGGTCCCAGGACGGTCCATCGGCGGTGGAGCTGGCCATCCTGGAGTCCCTGAAGAGGCCACACCAGTCTCCAATGGAGCATTTCCTCCTCAGCCTTGTTCCTGCTTTCGAGAGCAGCTGGGTCCTTTTTATTCCTGTCTCTCTGTAAATACTTATATTTTATATATTTATGTTTAATGTTTTTCTGTTTGAGAATTCTAATATTATTTCAAATAAATTTTTATAATGACTAATGTCTCAGTTCTACTACACAGCAAATGTTGGCACACGACTTGACACATGTAGAATTTATTTCATATTATACTAATGACAAAATATACTAATACAGTGGGATGCAAAAGTTTGGGCAACCTTGTTAATAGACATTATTTTCCTGTATAAATCGTTGGTTGTTACAATAAAAAATGTCAGTTAAATATATCATACAGGAGACACACAGTGATATTTGAGAAGTGAAAAGAAGTTTACTGGATTTACAAAAAGTGTGCAATAATTGTTTAAACAAAATCAAGCAGGTGCATAAATTTGCGCACGACAAAAAAGAAATGAAATAAATATTTAGTGTATATCAATGTGTGTCTCCTATATGATATATGGGGTGCCTTTGTCTGGACGTGCTTCCCATCCAGAGCTGCACAGCACACAGGGAAGTTCCAGCGCTCCTGGAATCCCTCTGTGATGGACCGCCAGTCTCCAGGTGATGGCACAGCCATGAAGTCGTCCACTAGACAGTCCCAGATGGCCGTCGCTACCTGGGGAGTGATCTGGGTCACCGTGGACACACCGACTCTGTAACTGAATGCTTGGTCCTGAAGGAGTCCCCGGTGACAAGGAACCTGGACAAAATTGTTCAAAATTAGTATTATGTGTACTGCAGTTACAAAATACATTATTCAAATTCCAAAATACTTTTGTGATGTCAGATTTAAATCACAAAACTTAAAACTTACATAAAACATTTTGTAATTATAAGGATAATTACAAAATGTTTATTAGATAATATCTAAAACAGTTGTGTTTTGTTTTAACTTTAACATATCATAATTTGATTGGTAGCAACTTTTACAACTACAGTGTGCCAATCACTCATAATTCCTAAACATGTCAATCAGGTAGGAATGAAGTAAGACATTAATAGAAATAAAGAGTTGTATGTTGACATGTAGCCCTTTCCTTGCTTAAATCATTAATATTTTTGAAAAATTAATCTGTGATAAGACATAGCTTATCAAGATAGAACCATGTAACTAAAGATGAACCAAACTGTTCAGTTTTATCTAACTCTGTTTTAATAAAGGCTGGTGACCCCTGTTATAGAGTCTGACAGCTGCAGGGATTATATACAAATATTCAACTATCCCAGAATTAAACCAGGTCTAAATAAAAAGGAGTGAGTATTACTACAAAGGTTAACTCAGTGGTCCTAATGCTACAGTTTGATATCAGCAAACACCGAGTGCATACATTGATAGGACACCACAGCCATGCTATCATTGCAAACACTGATAACAGCATAAATCGAATTAAATCAGCACTTGATGAGACCTTCTGAGTCGTCTCCGTACCACAGTTCGCTATCAGTAAACACCGACGGCATTCATTGATAGCATAGCACATCCATGTTAGCAGTCTATAAACGATAGTTTAGCATATTAGCACAGGTATCAATAAAGGACTACCGTATTAAACACTTTTACTGACCTCAGGCAGACGGACAGGCGCTCTGCAGGTGGGATTGAGCGCCTGTAGTTGGTGTCTAGGCGGGCGATGCTTGGACCAACGCGGGACAGCAGGTCCTCAAACTGGGCGAGGGAAAGTAAATAGAGAAGGGAGACTCTCTCTTCAAACGCTAGCTCGACAGCTGCCATCTAGCAAACATACCGGTCTGGCACAACTTCCTCTCACATCCCTCCCACATTTCCGGTTCACACGCGTCAAAATATGCAATTTTGAGGCGCGATTGGATTTTTCTTGGACACGCATAGAGGTGCGAATGTGCACGCGTCAAATTAGGGGCGTTTGGGGCGTTTTGTTCGCATCCATCGCGTTCGGTGTGAACACACCGTTAGACATACAGCATTAGCTTCTGGAAAGAATAAAAAGTAGTCAATTTTTCAATTTTTTTCTCAATTTTTCCGAATGGTGCATTGCTGTTGGGAGTTTCTTCCTTATCGCTGGGAGAGCTGTTTTTTTGAGAGCTACCAACACGAGCTACGGCTCAGGAATGTTTCCGCTGCATTGACAACTACTTCTCTAACAATGACCTGGACTGGCAGAACTGTGGTGGGCTGTCAGTAATGGTGCAGCTTCAATGACTGGCAGGCATCATGGCATCACAAGGCAGATTGGATTCGGGAGACAGACACTATCTCTACTTTTAAGATTAGGCTTAAAACTTTCCTTTTTGCTAAAGCATATAGTTAGGGCTGGACCAGGTGGCCCTGAATCCTCCCTTAGTTATTCTGTGATAGACGTAGGCTGCCGGGGATTCCCATGATGCATTGACTTTTTCCTTTCCAGTCACCTTTCTCACTCACTATGTATTAATAGACCTCTCTGCATTGAATCATATCTGTTATTAATCTATGTCTGCATGTTTTTATCCTGTTTTCCTTCTCTCACCCCAACCGGTCGCAGCAGATGGCCGCCCCTCCCTGAGCCTGGTTCTGCCGGAGGTTTCTTCCTGTTAAAAGGGAGTGTTTCCTTCCCACTGTCACCAAAGTGCTTGCTCATAGGGGGTCATATGATTGTTGGGTTTGTCTCTGTATCTACTGTACAATATGAAGCGTCTTGAGGCGACCTTTGTTGTGATTTGGCACTATATAAATAAAATTGAATTGAATTGAATAGATTCTTGATATTGCACCAGAAGCTAAATGGACCCACTGTTTTCTCCACCGTGAAAGTAGGGCTGGGTATCGTCACTGATTTCTAGAATGGATTCAATTCCGATTCATATGGTCCCAAATTGATTTGATCCACGATTCGATTAAATTCTATTTGAATCAGGGAAATTTTGCCTCAGACAGTCAGAAGTATTATAATTCTAATCACGCATCAGTACATTTCCATATTTTTATATCTATAAAAAGAAAGCTAACACTTGCAAGACTTTATCAAAGGTGTAAGCATCACAGCAGATGCCTTTGTGTCAAAGTAACTGAGGATAAAACACAGAAAAACATGAAGGAAATTTTCCTGGCCTGGGATTTTATAGCAGATAACCTTAAAAATATTCTGCAGTAGATCAAAAACGAAATAAAAACCATTAGTCAACATATGAACATTACCTGATGCTGCTGAAGTGCTGCAGATCAAAGTCACAGAGGTTTTATTAGAGACACAGCTAAGCGTTTTGCAATTTTGCATAATTTTAAAAAGTTTGAATTTGTTCAGTAGCCTATTGAACAGCAGAAATGAGGCTTTCTTTTGGAAGTAAGTGAAAGGAAAAAAACAGCGGCCGACAGCGCTGTAAACAACTTGTGCGTAATAAGAAAGCGAATAATACAGAAAAAAGAGATTTTAGACGGGAAACTGTTCTTGAAGTACAGAGAGAGAGAGAGAGAGAGAGAGAGAGAGAGCTCTGCAAGAAGTGTGGTTTTTATCGTGGTGAAAGCAACACAGCAAAAGTAAAAGGGAATTGATGATGATATTTATGTGAAGCGTAGTTTGGATCTTATTTTGCTGCTGGTTCAGTCAATATTGTTTGGAGAGAGATAAAACCTGCAGCTTCAGAATCTAGTGCCAAAAGGATGTAAACACATAGCGCGGACCCGCCGAAACATCAAAATCAGTGAGCTGTTGGCTTTCAGCCCCGACCCTGTCCGTGCCGTCGGGACAGAAAGGCGACATCTCACTGATTCTGATCCGTCGGCAGGTCCGCGTTTTGTGTTAACGTCTTTGTGCAGAATCCGTGTCTGCTCTCATTTACTGTTTTAGCTGTTTGGTGGTTGTTAAAATTTTGTGAGGTTTAACCTGAGATTCTGGCGTTTCGGGCAAAATAAATTTATATTAAAAAAACGATTCAGGATTTTAATGAATCGATATCATGTTATCCAAGCTAGAATTGATTTTAATCGATAAATCGATAATCAAAACCCACCCCTCGTAAAAGCCTTGCAGCAAAAAAGAAGATGTCACCAGAGTTGCATGAGGTGACGGATGAATTTTCTGTGGATCCCACTGAAAATTATGGAATTCCAGCTTCAGGAAGTTCCCACTGACAGCACTTTAAAGTTCCATTGGGGCAAACTAAACCTGGGCTCCTTCTGGATTGCTGTCTTAAAGAAGTACCTATGTCTGACACTGAGAGCTCATAAAACTTGTTTTTCCATTCACAACTACATATCTGTGTGAATCAAAATTTTTCATTGTGGCCACAACCAAGATCAAAGCCCGGAGCAGACTCAGAGTAACACTAGAAGGTACTCTGAGCTTCACCCAGACTAGATCTGATCGTTAGTGATGTGCGGATCGATCCTGAAATATTGATTCCTCTGATACCAATCATTTATGTTCTAGAATTGATTCTCACATTAAAATATCGATATTTTAGTAATTTAGGGTAAATTTGTAGTTTATCATTAACAGGAACACAGTGGAAAGAAACTATAACATTCAGATTGTCTACATTCAAAGGAACTACTCCTTCTTCCGCCTTTCATAGTCATGTGCGAAATACGGCTGTATAAAAGTCTCGCAGCCCCTTAGCGTGCACACTCACAACAATGGCTGAGCGTAATTGGAGTCATGTGCGGACGTATTTTACCTCCACAAACAGCTGAGACGTAGTTTGCAATACATGTGGCAAAAAAGTGAGGTGTTGTGGCCCTACTTGCCAACCTTGAGACCTCAGAATTAGAGAGACGTTCAAAATACATTTTACAGTGTTTTTTATCGGGTAAAATATGTTAAATGTCACCGTTATTATTGGCCGACCCGGAAACAGCGCGGGTGTCCAAATTCAGAGGCTGCTTCCACCTGATGACCCGGCCTTCGCGGTCTAAAGAAAGCCGGGTAGTACGTCACAAGCTCCCTCGGTGGAGTGAAACTCTGCCGTCTGCTCCTTGCTATCTAAAATATAACAGGGCGCTGACGTAAACTCTCGACCATCTCACACTTTTACGTTTAATTAGTTTTCTGTTTGACGTTTATTCAGCTGTGTGAAAACCTCGGAGGAACCCTCCTAAATGTATTAAATTTAATTTAATAAAGTTTAATTTAATTGAATCTAATCTAATAACGCAGCCAAACCGATTTACTCACGAACAAATAAAACACTGAAAAGGCCAAACAATAACATTTTGAAGTTATCAAAGTCAATGGTCAATGGTCAATGGTAACTTTATTGTCCCTGATGGGAAATTGATTCGCAGTATGTCAAAACAAACAACAAACATACAACCAACACATCACGTACACTCATTAAAAAAATACTATAATATAATATAAGCCTGATAAAACAACCTAGATATTCCATCGAAAAAAGTGCAATGTGCAATGGCAACAACACTTACAATTTAGTGTTTAGTGACTTATATATCATGTTTAACCCGAGTAATGAAAGACCACGGGGGTTTGAAAACGATGTGTCGATCGCCTCAGATATTTGAAGTTTACACAGCTACATTCTCACTTGAAAATATGTTAAAAGTTTTTTTGCGACCCAGAAAGAGAAATAAGAGTAATATTAAAACTAAGTAGCTGCCGCCATTGGTGGAAACTGGAATTGGCTGGGCCGCGCTATGAATTCTGCAACATGGTTTTTCAACTTTGTTGTCCAGGTGGAAAATCAGGAGAAATTTGGGAGAATGGTGGCTCCGGGAGATTTTCGGGGGGGGACACTGAAATTCGGGATTCTCCTGGAAAAATCAGCAGGGTTGGCATGTATGGTTGTGGCAACATCACTAACCTTGTCAAACACCTCACAGTAAATCATATCACAGAATATGACGAGCGTATGTTGAGGCGAACTGAAGAGGAGGACAGGGACAGGTGCTGCTAGGGCGAGACAGACGTCTCTCACGGAGTTCTTTAGTGCTGCAGGCAGGCAAGGTGTTCAAAATGCGCACAACTTCCGTTTTTTTATTTCTATATGATGAACTCTGCATTATTAAGTGATAAGAACAAGTAATCTGATGTCCTGTAATCATTATGATGCTATAATTTGAGATACAATAAATAAAATTAGTTTTTGTACAAAGTATCGGTATCGGATCAGTATTGTCGATACACCCTGAATATTACTTGGTATCGGAAAGGAAATCAGTGGTATCGCACATCACTACTTATCGTGTCTCAGAGGCAGGCTCAAATGTTTCTTTAGGAGGTGAATATTAAAGAGCAGTTACAGCTTGTCAAAAAATGGACTGTTGTGAATGTTTATTGTTGTTCATTTGTCTCAAATATAAAGAGTAACTTCTGGTTCTGCCAATGAAAAAAAGGTGTACTGCTGAAGCATCTTTTAGATTCACTCACAGATTATAAGGCTATAATTCATTTGCACTTTATTTACATTTTATAACAGTTTATTTATTCATTTACTTAGAAAATTATTTTGAATGTATTTATTTTATCAACACATTATTTATCCAATTTCTATTTTTGCCTTGTCTCTTTTAATGTATACTTCATTGATCCCCGTGGGTGAAGCACTGGCAGCCACTGGGCGCCCGGGGAGCAGTGTGTAGGGACGGTACCTTGCTCAAGGTAGCCAGTCAGTGGATTTGAACCCTTGACCTTCTGATCATGGGGCCACCACTCTACCTACCGAGCTATCCTTGACCCTATAAAACTGGAGATGCTGGGGATTGAACCCAGGACCTCATACATGCAAAGCATGCGCTCTATATCTGACCTTTGTAAGTGAATATCAAAAGAATGGTATAAAATGCTATATGGGCAAGCAGACAAACAATGATGACGTTTATTTAAATAAGGGCTATAACACTAGCCCTGTAGTGGGTAGGAGGATTAGTATCCACATACCTTCAATAGGTGTATTGGGATCTGGTCGATTCGCAAAAACGATGTCTACATACTCCAGCTGAAGCCTGTCAAGTGATGCTTTCAGACCTGTTTTATAAAGAGAAGTTTGTGTATATAAATGGTAAATGGCCTGTATTAGTATATTGCTTTACTTAGTCCCTATGAACCCCAAAGCGCTTTACACTACATCCAGTCATCCACCCATTCACACACTGGTGATGGCAAGCTACATTGTAGCCACAGCTGCCTTGGGGTGCACTGACAGAGGCGAGGCTGTCGGGCCCTCTGACCACCACCAGTAGGCAAAGGGTGAAGTGTCTTGCCCAAGGACACAACGACCGAGACTGTCGGAGCCAGGGCTCGAACCGGCAACCTTCCGATTACAAGACGAACTGCCAACTCTTGAGCCACGATCAATAGCCTGGTTGCAATGACATTTTTTAACTGTATGTTTAAGCTTGTAACAGACATTCATGCAATATAATGAAGTAAATGCAGAATAAACACAATGAATGTATGCTTAAATTCAAAGAGAATTTGAATAGTTTTCTTCAGGCTTTTAACACAGGTTCTCTCCTGTGAAATACAAAACCTATATACTGTACTAATAGGTAAGTATACACTCATATATAATATACAGGGTAGGCCATTTATATGGAAACACCGTAATAACATGGGAATGGTTGGTGATATTAAAGTCCTGTTTGTGGCACATTAGTATATGTGAGGGGGAAAACTTCTTAAGATGGGTGGTGACCATGGTGGCCATTTAGAAGTCGGCCATCTTGGACATAACTTTTGTTTTTTTCAATAGGAAGAGGGCCATGTGACACATCAAACTTATTGGTAATGTCACCAGAAAAACAATGGTGTGCTTGGTTTCAACATAACTTTATTCTTCCATGAGATATTTACAAGTTTCTCTTTGTTCACAGCCATTGACATGTCGAAGAGGATAAAATGTGAGGAGCGGATGGAAATTGTGTTGATATCTGGTGAACGCAGTAACTGGGTCATTGCAGCAGATTTCAATGCAAGCAGTGTTGGGTAAGTTATACATTTTTTTAAAGATGGAGACTCTACAGTATGCAGCAGTAGCATGTCTTCCACAATGTAGCCTGCAAACTTTTTCAAGCTCACCTTCAGACGCTTTCTGTGCTGCTGAAGTAAAATCAAGTTTTGCCTGCTTAGCTGGAGTTGCCGCGGTGTTATCCATGGATGATGAACAAGGATCACTCAGAAGTGTTCGTCTATGCTCTCATTTCAGAAAAGTGAAGAGACAGGAATATGTCAGTTTCATAAAACAGCCACACGCTTCAGCCGAGTCCGACATCTTCCGCTTTAGAATACAACTATGCAGCAAACTGGCGCGAAATGACGTGCACCTGCACTACAACGATGTTAAAGCGGCAGAGTTTACTTCTACGTTTAGAAGATAAATCATTGAAATTAAATAATGATATTCAGCAAGTTTAATTATGTTACAATGTAACACAAGTACATTGTAAGTAAACTGTAATTAAAATACCTAAAAATGAACAGTAATTAGTTACTCTACTTTTTCAGTGAAAAAGTAATTTAATTACAGTAACGCGTTACTTAGTAACGCATTACACCCAACACTGATGCAAGACACCCTACGAGACCACCCATCTTCCATGCTACAGTTAGCAAACTGCTTGCTAAGTTCCGTGAAACTGGTTCAGTGTTGGATTTGCCAAAATATGGACGCAAGAAAACTGTCACTAATGAAGAAACATCAGTGGCTGTCCTAGCGAGAGCCCACAGTGTAGCACTCGCCGCATGTCACTGGAGAGTGGCAATAGTCGAACATCCCTTCGGCGGATATTAGCTACTCACAAATGGCACACTTACAAACTCCAGCTACTGCAGCATCTCAACGAGGATGACCCAGATCGGCGCACAGAATTTGCAGAATGGGCAAAACAAAAATTGGAACAGGACCCTCAGTTCACACAGAATATTTTGTTGAGTGATGAGGCAAACGTTTATGTGAATGGTGAAGTTAACAAACAAAACCACCGCTATTGGTCTGACACTAACCCACATTGGATGGATCCCTCCAAGACTGTTGGAACAACAAAAGTGATGGTTTGGTGTGGTATATGGGGTACAATGATAGTGGGTCCATTCTTCATCAATGGAAACGTCAAGGCCATTGAAATTGCTACATGATGATGTGTTTCCCTCTTTATGCACTGAAGCTGGCACGCAGGCCTGGCCCTAACCAATCTGGCGCCCTAGGCAAGATTTTAGGTGGTGCCCCCCTACATCGGCAGTGTAGTGTATGTACTCACAAGAAACCGAATAGCTTTGTCTTTGACCTTTTTTTTTTTACTTAAAGAAAGCAAATTCACAATCAGAATAATTAACAAGATAAAAAAAAAATATGAATAAATAAATGAATACAAAAAATAAAAAATGAATATATGAAATACAATAACACCGCTTGATGCTGCTGCATCACTGGTGGGTTGTGCTGCTGAAGTGGAGGCAGCAGCGGTAGATGTGGTAGATGGCCCAGGGGTGGGATTTAGAAACTTCAACAGTGCATCTGAAGAGAGGAGTATGTGACACCACTGAGTATTAAAGTCTAATAATAAAAACATAGGAATAAAATAGGATTCCAGGAATAAAATGAAAAACCAAAGAGATATATGTATGATGTTAACTGATATGCAAATTAGATTAGATTCAATTTATTGTCATCATTACAGTGAAATGCTGAATAGCAGAATGCAAAGTAACAGTATAATATCATATGAGAATGTTATGTTATGATTATCTTTGACCGAATCACAGCAGTGCTCATATTAAAAAACAGCATTCCCTCTCATGTGATATTGCTTAATTAACATTAATGATGTGCACTTTAACAACTAGGCTTACAACTATAATATATACAGGGGTGGAAAAGTGACTATTACCTGCAGGGTAAACGTTAGCTAACCAGAAGGCAATAACAATGTAAACAAAAAACACCTGCTTAAAAGATTAATACAAATGAGGAATGGTGGGAAAGGTGGGAGTGCTGTAATTACCTAACGTTACATTATTATTTTCCATAACAATTTAGCCCCCTCCACAATATTAACTGACGTTAAAACAGTTAACTAGCTATTTATTGATTAGCAATTAGCAATTTGTGGCACTGGCGTGGCGCCCCCTGATGGACGGCGCCCTTAGCATTTGCCTATACGGCCTATGCCACGGGCCGGCCCTGCTGGCACGTTCCCTGAGTTTTTCCAGTAAGATGGTGCACCACAACATTATGGGTGCCAGGTCCGAGCATTCCTAGATGAACAGTTTCCTGGAAAGTGGATTGGTCGTCGTGGGCCAATTGAATGGCCTCCAAGGTCTCCCGATCTGACCCCCTTAGACATTTATCTTTGGGGTCATCTGAAGGCAATTGTCTATGGTGTGAAGATATGAGATGTGCAGCACCTGTTAGGAGCTGGTTGTGTGGTGTTTTTGTCTGTGTGTGTTTTTTGGTGCCTCCCTCTTTGTATAGGTAGGCGGGGCAGTGAGTCACTGAACCTGGCACACCTGTTACTCATCAGATGCATTCTTCAGAAATGTTCTTTAGGAGCTACCTGACAGAAGACTAGTGTCACAACGGGGCGAGTTGCACACAGTAGGTCGGCATGCCCGTGTGGCGTGCTGGCTAGACCCAAACGCGGTTAGGCTAGCAGTGGGTTGGAACAGACACGCAGTTATTCTAGTAACGATCAGTGCACGAAGCGTGGCTTCGGAACTGTCGTTACAGACAGACAGCGAGCGGAGCCGGGATGAAAAAGAGGATTGAAGGGAAAAACACTCACGGTTGCTGAATCAGGCGGAGACTGACGTCAGCAGAGTTTCGGAGCTCCTGACATGAAGAGAATGATGTCTGAGTGGCGAACAGGTGGGTGGTGTCTCTCTTTTAAACCCGACCCCGTGATCAGCTGATCACCAGCTGACAACTAGTGTCGGAGTATTGACGTTTTTTGGAGAGTCTGTAATTCTGCCCCTGCCTGCTGGAGCCTTTGGTTTATTTCTGGTGACTGTAAGGAGTTTTGTTTCCTCCCCAGGATTTCACCTCGTCTGGTTTGTTTCCATCAGGTTTTGGCAACAACCAGTACCAAGTAAGCTCTCCAACTCTCTGTAAAATCTCCTTTAAGCTTTTCTTGGTTATCGGGCAAGACCCTCCTAATTCTCACGTCCCTCTCCTTTTAGATCGAGTGCACTTCCTGTGTGTGTTTTCGTCTCCTGCACGGCCTGGCTCCGCGTCCCCATTCATATGCTGTTGTACATTCTCTGTCCTTGTAAAGCCTCCCCTTCACTGTAAATAAACTTTCTTCACCGCAACTCTGCCTCCGTGCGTTCTGCTCCCTGGGTCCATCTGCATTTGTCATAACAGCACCTGAAACTACGGATACTGGATGCCTGTGCTGGCATTTCTCCTGCGGTGTTGCTATCGGTGTGTGAAGAGTGGGAGAAGAGGGTTGCATTGACAATCCAACACAATGGGCAGCACATTGAACACATTTTATAAGTAGTCAGAAACTTGTAAATAACTCATGAAAGAATAAAGTTATGTTGAAACCAAGCACACTATTGTTTTTCTTGAGACATTACCAATAAGTTTGATGTGTCACATGGCCCTCTTCCTATTGAAAAAACAAAAGTTGTGTCCAAGATGGCCGACTTCTAAATGGCCAACATGGTCACCACCCATCTTGAAGAGTCTGCCCCCTCACATATACTAATGTGCCACAAACAGGACTTTAATATCACCAACCATTCCCATGTTATTACGGTGTATCCATATAAATGGCCCACCATGTATATTAGTGCTATCAAACAATTAAAATGTTTAATTTTATTCATCACAGGGTTACTGTGGATTAATTTTGATTATTCACAATTAAATATCATTCAGTTTTATTCTATATTAATCACATTTCATTTTGCATGAACAAACAGACTCGAGAAAAAAGGGAAAATATACGCACTTAGCATGTTTATTGAACATCTTGAACATTCATGCTAACAAAAAACTCTGTAAACATTTATCCACAATCTATTTGTCATTCTTGGGGATGCACTTCAATTCCTTCAAATGAGGAACCAAAGCCATATACAGCACGTGAAAAAAGTAACAGTACACCTTGTGTCAAAATTTGATTGATGACCCTAGCCTTGACCTTTTGACCTTATCGGAAGTACTCCGGAAGTGACTAATCGAATCCAGATGTGTGACTAATTTGATCCGTATGCGTGATGAACTGCATCCGGTCGGGGAAGTACTCCGCAAGTGACTAATTTGATGTGACGAATTCAATCCGACAAGAAAAAAACATTTATGTTTTTTCCAGAGAGGGAGGGGGTCGGTGGAGGGATGGTTGAGGAAAAGTTCAGGGACAATTCTGATCAGAGAGGGAGGGGGGTCATTCCAGGGGCATGAGAAGTCAGGGGGGTAACACAGCAGATTTCTGATGAGTCAGTGGAGATCAGAGCGCATGCTGCATAGAGAGACAGAATGGTCGCAGCAGTTAGTTTTTCACAGACAAGAGTTGAACTCATAGTTTGAATTCTGTTTAGTACATTGTTTAAATGATTCAGTCTCTATTATTAGCATCAATATTATGGCAAAGATCTTGATAACCATTTTCACCTACAAATGTAACCACTTTCTTGGTAAAGACTGAGGGCTATTTCTTTTTACAATAGCAGCTTTAGATGTATTTTACTTTCTTATATTAACCTTATTACAGATGCAATAAAATAAATACCTTTCAGATTATCTGACTAATAATGGATTAAATTTATATAGCGCCTCAAATTCATTCACTCTCACATCCACACACTGGTGGAGGCAAGCTACACCAGTGCTTGTAATGAAAAAAGAAGGACTTTCTATTGCTTGTAACCTACAGAGTACCGTGCAAAGAATTTCATAGAGACCTCCCACTCATCTCCTTGTATGTGTAAAAATAACCCTTAGTTAAAAAAAGCACCGCGCCCATATTCAGAACTCGATCCTATTTAGCATCCCAAATAATTTTATTGAAGCTATTTTACCCCTCTGTGGTAAAGAGTTTTCTTTTTTTAAGAGTCACTTTTACGACAGGTTTATTATTTTTTAAGAGATTGAGAGAAGGAGAGAGAGAGAGAATCGATCAAATTTTTCTATAACACGTTATACCACTCCGGGTCTGGAAGGGTGATATAGCATGGACCAGTCGGATGACTACGTCAGATGGAAGCATGACCAGAAGCGTGGCAGGGACTTTCCCAGTAACCGGAAGCTTACCGGGACTTTCCCTTTGACCTTCATCCTGCTCCATTATCAACCATTAAATGTTTCCTAAATATTGCTGTAATGTAACAACAAAGTTAGTTTGTTAAGATCAGACATTCCTTACACATTCCCGCAGACTTGAGTTGTCACCAAATTAGCTTCTGTGGGACAAATAAGCTTCAGGGACTGACTTGTTTATTAGAGCTGACCTTTACAGACGTTTGACACTTGGTCCCAAAGAGAAATTTGACCCTCCGAAACTAATATCAGATAAAAATAAAACAAACAAACAAAAAAAATCCCACAATGCTGTTTAGTTATGGCAAACAGTAACCACTTACCTCAACTTTGACGTTTTTTTTTTCTCAGCCATTTATTCTGAAAAGAAATAAACATGTTACAAGGACAGATATGGACAGTTTCGAGACAATGCACATTGCAGAGTACATGAATGAGAAGTAGGAATTACTCCTCTCTATACTTACACTCCTTCCTAACAAATGCCAAGTCATCATCTCCATATTGTGTGTATGTGTGTGTGTGTATTTTTCCCACTTTTCGAGTTTCATTGGAGTGTACTCAAGTGCACAAGATGGAAAACAGTGTATTAGTTTTTTAAGCCATTCACCGAGTCCCCGGTCTAGCTACGTCAAGATGCCATTCATTTAAGAGACTAATTTTTTTAATTTAAATTGTGCTAAATCACTTTGTTCAACACAGCCCGGAGTAACATTAAAAATAAAACATATTAGAACTCATTTTTGTTGGACACAAGAACAACTCGAGCATCTTTTTTGGGAGCCGAACTAGGGCTTACAAGTTTGCCGTTCAAGGGTCCAGACACTCCCACAGCGCAGACTTTGCTATCCGCACAGAGCATTTCTGGTGTGGCTTATGCTGGGCTTACACTGTGCGATTTTTGAGCCGATTTTTGAGTCGTGCGACCGTTTTGGCGATCGGCCCGATTTTGGCCTTCATCGTGCGTCGTGCATCGTGTAGTATACGTGGGGTAACGAGACGCGATTAACACCTCACGACCAGCTCCCGATCATCAATCGCTTGGTCGGGAGGATTTCAAACCTGCTTGAAATCCTCGCGACCGTCGTGAGGGTGTCACCGCAGTTTGTCACACTGCGCACGCGCAAACACAAATGTCAGCGAAAAAGACGGCGCAGCACGGCAGTGCAGCGTGTGATCTGGACACAAGCGATGGAGGTACAACTTGTAGAACTTTGGAAAGCTCATCCGAGCCTTTTCGATGTGGCCTCACAAAATTATCACGACCACAACAACCGTGAAAATAGTTGGATCTACATTGCTGCTCAATCACAGCTGCCTGATCAATGTTTTTCATTAGCAATTTAGCAAAGTTGATGGTGGTGGTGTGCGTGTCTGTGTGAGTGAAAGACAGAGAGAGAGAGCGAGCGACAGAATTTCTGTTATAACCTTCATTTTATGGACGCACAGTGTGAGCACTCAGGTCGCATCAGAGCATCGGGTCGTAGTGAGACCCTGCATCGTGACCTATGAACTTCTAACCCCTGCGAGTCAATCGTACAGTTTGAGCAGGAGCTGAATCGCGCGACTGAAAAAATCGCACAGTGTAAGCCCAGCATTAGGCCAAAGAGACATTACAGCGTGTTTCTCTGCTCCCGGTAAGCATGTCTGTTATAGCCTGCGCTTTAAAATGCCTCTTTGATTATTCAAACAGTGTTTTAAAATGTGACTCATTTGTTATCCAAAATATTTTATCTATGTTACTGATTTAAAATATACATATACATATCTCTCTCTCTCTCTCTCTCTCTATATATATATATATATATATATATATATATATATATATATATATATATATATATATATATATATATATTAGGGGTGCAACGATATTCGTATTGATATTGAACCGTTCAATACAGTGCTGGTGCGCATATCTATCGAACAATACAAATTTTTAAATTTATTTTATTAACTTTTCTTCTGACGATGCTGTCTGTGTTGAGAGCTCAGTGGATCTGCGTTCGACTACTCCACCTAGGCTGCACTGTCGAGCGCAGATCCACTGAGCACAGCGGAAGCTAGCAAGACAGAAGCTGAGCTCGTTGCAACATGGCAAATTTACCCTCCCCCACCCTCATTCAGATCTGGCCTTTGGAACTATTTTGGTCTTCATGTGAAGTATGACCCTGAAGGTAAGCACGTCATGTCGGATGTGCCACCCAATGCTCAATTACATGGGTGGGAACCAGTGGCGGTCCTAGCCTGTTTGGCGCCCTGGGCGAACACTCCCTCTAGCGCCCCCCCCCCCCCCCACACACACACACAAAAAGCATATTAAGGATTGTACATTAACATAAAACTCTTGTATACACACACACACACACTAACACACACACGAAGAGAGAGAGATTATGCATAGTATGCAAACGGCTATCAAACAGCCATCATACTTCGTCATACAATGAGAACAGGAAGAATCAACAATTGACAATGACTAATTGATAGCAACTGTAATCCACATAATTTCCTTAGGGATTAATAAAGTATTCTGATTCTGATTGTTTCAGGATGACCTGCCATCATCCAATGACACATCTGCTTCACTTTGTCTAGGGTGCATTTCTGAGATTTTACACAACCCAATGAATACATAATGGGCTTGGATTTACAACATTATAAATGAAATGTGCTCTATTTGGAAGCAGCAGGGCCCCTCCCCTTTCGATGGCTTGTGTGTGAGACTTTAAATCATCAAACTGTAAATTTTAAATTGTTATCGATCCCTTTACCCCGAGTCCTAAAGTGTATATTTATTTTCTTACTCTTCTTATTGTTTGTTTACTTGCACTGCTGTAACTGGAGCCTCGTCGTCTCGTCTCTCTATATACTGGACTGTATGTAGCGGAGATGACAATAAAGTTTACTTTGACTTTAGCAGCGAGCAGGCGCACTGAGGGCTCTCGCGCTCACTTTTCGTGTACAGAATTTTGAAAAAACATCGGTGCAAATTATAAGTCTGTATTATAATGTCTGGTGTTTTCGTGTTTGTTGGTTTGTTTTTATTTTGTTTTACTTTGTGAGTTGGTTATTAGATGCTGCTCCAGCCGGTCAGAAAATCCCCCGCCGCCCCGCCCTCTCTTCTCTGCGCCGCAAGCAGCAGGCGCACCTCGCAAACGGAGGGCGCCCTCCAGCAAATGGGCGATAGAAAACCGATCGGTGCATATGCCATTCCCAATATGCGCTGTCATGACGTCGGGGCAGTTGGCCGTCCAGCCCCATGCACGGGGCGATCCACGGTAGCTCGTTAACGGAGATTTGCCGTGTTGTGGCGTTAACGTCATTTCAGATTAACGCTGACAGCACTAGTGGGAACAAAATGAATATGACTGCACATTTACACCGACATCATCCTAGTGCAAAGACAAGTGGAAGCAGACAAAAACAACAAGCACGCATGCTACAAACTTTATCCGAGTCATTTAGACAGCCGTTAGCACATGATTCTTCTTATGGGGACCTGATATGTTTAATATGCTGCTGAGAGGATAGCCCAGAATAAGCGTATAGTATAGCTTTTATTTTGGAAAGAGATATTTCTCTGTAATAAACTCTCTTTTCCAAACATGAGTGATTTCTCGATCAGATATATTTATTATTTGATCCCTTTGTTGTTTCAGCAACATTAAATTTTAAAACTGTACGTTTGAGTTAAAATATATATTTATAATTTTAATAAATGACAAATTAAAAAAGCATGAACATTTTCTTGTATTGAAAAAATATCGAACCGTGACACCAAAGTATCGAACCGAATCGTGAATTTTGTGTATCGTTGCACCCCTAATATATATATATATATAACAACACACCCAGAACGCCCCTGCGGGCGGTTTTATCCTTCAAGCTCGGGTCCTCTACCAGAGGCCTGGGAGCTTGAGGGTCCTGCGCAGTATCTTAGCTGTTCCCAGGACTGTGCTCTTCTGGACAGAGATCTCCGATGTTGTTCCCGGGATCTGCTGGAGCCACTCGCCTAGCTTGGGAGTCACCGCACCTAGTGCTCCGATTACCTTTGCAGGTGGCATCCAGATACATATATATATATATATATATATATATATATAGCACTATATGTCACGTTTTTAGCTCAAACAGACTCTTGAGCATATTCATATAGCAAAATCCACAATTGGCATAACCAGTCTGCACCCTAACGCACATCTTTGAACTGTATGTTAATCAGTACATGAAGTGTACCTCTGAAAAGCGTCTTTATCCATCATTTGTCAATCTACTGATTTGTTTTTTAATGTGACACCTGCAGTTTTCACAAACTGCGGATGATGAAATCCTCTTTATTTTAGAAAATGTCTTTAAACTATCGCTGTTCCTACTTACTGAGTTCCCTAGCTACTTCTTTACTATGTTAATAAACTATTTGAACAAGACAGGTATCGTAGATTTAAAGACACATCTTAATTGAAGCAAACACAAAAAATCTGGAATGAAATTTATGTGACTGTTCATTTAAAATCCAACAGAGAGTGAAAATCCAAGAGCTGCTGCAATCCTCTGCATTAATGATCTCTCTGTTTCTCTCTTGCTGTGTGTGTGTGTGTGTGTGTGTGTGTGTGTGTGTGTGTGTGTGTGTGTGTGTGTGTGTGTGTGTGTGTGTGTGTGTGTGTGTGTGTGTGTGTGCGCGCTCATAGAGGGGAGGTCACGACAGGAGCTTCCTGAGTTGACTCGTATGAACCATAAAGTCAGTTTGGACTGAGGACTTCCCGAGCAGTTGTAAACATAGAAGTACATCAAGTCTTGACAAAATTATTTTTTATCTACTTCATGCACATTGCATGCACAACAATCCAAATCTCTGCATCACAATGAGTGCATTAAAATCATATTGCTTTATGGGGGCAATATCACAAATCTTTATTAATTACCGTAGTTTAATACTAGGGAACAAAAAAAGGAGGAAAGAAGTGTCACTTCAGCAATGCTACTGGGAGACAGAGGTCTTAACATGTCCTTATAACAAAAGACTTAAAACACAAAAAAACTCTAATATCAGTTACAGCTGGTAAGATTTATTTTAAAAACCAGACTTTCACAGTCTGCATCTTTTACAGGGTTTTTTCTGCTTTCATTCACTCCTAGTGTGATTAAAAAACAACAACCCACAGACACCCACAGACACAGAACCCACTAACTAAATAACTATTAGCTGCTTCCCCCCCCCCCAAACAGTCAGCCAGTTGAATGAGAGAAATGCAATCCACTCAGGTCATCGTGAACGTTGAAGGAGATGTGCTCCATAGTCAAACTTAAACTTATATTTCTTTCACTTATATCCTATGTTCTATTTAAATCCGGCTTCCTTTTATGGTTTCATGGAAAATTAGTTAAACCATTGCTCAACTTATATCTGGATGACGGCAGATAATTCTGATGAAACTGACCTAACTAATTGTAAGCACTTTGCAGCTGAGTCGTGGGCTAGTGGACCATGAGGTGTCCAGCATGAGTACGCGTGCGGCCGGACATTCCATTTGGGACATCTGACAGACTTAGTAGTGTAACTCAGGGTGTGAGCAGCAACTCCTGTATAGTAGACATAAAAAAAGTAATGTGTAGTGGTTAGTGTTTCTTTTTTTTAAAACCGAGATTCCAGGGCTTGTATTCCTCATGCTTATATGGTTTTCTTTTATCCAAAAACAGGTTACTTTAGCAATCGTGTAACTGTGTTCTTGACCTTTTTTACTGGTCTGAGGAGTTGGTTCCTAATGCTGTCTGGTCCAGATATTTAGGATGGGACAAATGCCGAGTCTCTATATGGAATCAACAGGATATTTTCCATGTTATTTCTTAAATTCGTATAAAAGGGATTGGATGATGTCCGATAAAAGTAATGAACAATAAATGTAAATCTCTTTTTTAACCTTGCAGACTTCATTTACCCACTGCAGTGAAAGCGATAAAAAAAGATAATGGCTTTAAAGAGATTAAGAGATCCGGGCCATCAACACGTACGCCCTGCCCGTGATCAGGTACCCTGCTGGAGTAATAGGCTGGCAAAAGGAGGAGATAGAAGCCACTGACATAAAGACAAGAAAGCTTCTTAACATGCATGGAGGGTTTCACCCCAAGTCCAGCACCCAGAGGCTGTACGCTAAGCGGAAGGAAGGGGGCCGAGGACTGGTGAGTGTCAGCACCACAGTCCAGGATGAGACAAGGAACATCCAAGAATGCATTGGGAAGATGGCCCCAACTGATCGAGTGCTCAGTGAACACCTCAGGCAGCAGAAACCCAAGAAAGAGGAGGGAGACGAGGAACCATCATGGAAGGACAGGCCCCTGCACGGTATGTACCACCAGCAGATAGAGGAGGTGGCTGATATCCAGAAATCCTACCAGTGGCTGGACAAAGCTGGACTGAAAAACAGCACAGAGGCACTAATCATGGCAGCACAAGAACAAGCTCTGAGTACAAGATCCATAGAGGCTGGGGTCTATCACACCAGGCAAGACCCCAGGTGCAGGCTGTGTAAAGATGCCCCAGAGACAATCCAGCACATACAGTGGGGCAAAAAAGTATTTAGTCAGCCACCGATTGTGCAAGTTCCCCCACTTAAAATGATGACAGAGGTCAGTAATTTGCACCAGAGGTACACTTCAACTGTGAGAGACAGAATGTGAAAAAAAAATCCATGAATTCACATGGTAGGATTTGTAAAGAATTTATTCGTAAATTAGGGTGGAAAATAAGCATTTGGTCACCTCAAACAAGGAAAATCTCTGGCTCTCACAGACCTGTAACGTCCTCTGTAAGAAGCTTTTCTGTCCCCCACTCGTTACCTGTATGAATGGCACCTGTTTGAACTCATCATCTGTATAAAAGACACCTGTCCACAGCCTCAAACAGTCAGACTCCAAACTCTGCCATGGCCAAGACCAAAGAGCTTTCGAAGGACACCAGGAAAAGTATTGTAGACCTGCACCAGACTGGGAAAAGTGAATCTACAATAGGCAAGCAGCTTGGTGTGAAAAAATCAACTGTGGGAGCAATCATCGGAAAATGGAAGACATACAAGACCACTGATAATCTCCCTCGATCTGGGGCTCCACGCAAGATCTCATCCCGTGGGGTCAAAATGATCATGAGAACGGTGAGCAAAGATCCCAGAACCACACGGGGGGACCTGGTGAATGACCTGCAGAGAGCTGGGACCAAAGTAACAAAGGTCACCATCAGTAACACACTACAACGGCAGGGAATCAAATCCCGCAGTGCCAGACGTGTTCCGCTGCTGAAGCCAGTGCATGTCCAGGCCCATCTGAAGTTTGCCAGAGAGCACATGGATGATACAGCAGAGGATTGGGAGAATGTCATGTGGTCAGATGAAACCAAAGTAGAACTTTTTGGTATAAACTCAACTCGTCGTGTTTGGAGGAAGAAGAATACTGAGTTGCATCCCAAGAACACCATACCTACTGTGAAGCATGGGGGTGGAAACATCATGCTATGGGGCTGTTTTTCTGCCAAGGGGACAGGACGACTGATCCGTGTTAAGGACAGAATGAATGGGGCCATGTATCGTGAGATTTTGAGCCAAAACCTCCTTCCATCAGTGAGAACTTTGAAGATGAAACGAGGCTGGGTCTTCCAACATGACAATGATCCAAAACACACCGCCCGGGCAACAAAGGAGTGGCTCCGTAAGAAGCATTTGAAAGTCCTGGAGTGGCCTAGCCAGTCTCCAGACCTCAACCCCATAGAAAATCTGTGGCGGGAGTTGAAAGTCCGTGTTGCTCGGCGACAGCCCCAAAACATCACTGCTCTCGAGAAGATCTGCATGGAGGAATGGGCCAAAATACCAGCTACTGTGTGTGCAAACCTGGTAAAGACCTATAGTAAACGTTTGACCTCTGTCATTGCCAACAAAGGTTATGTTACAAAGTATTGAGTTGTATTTTTGTTATTGACCAAATACTTATTTTCCACCCTGATTTACGAATAAATTCTTTACAAATCCTACCATGTGGATTCATGGATTTTTTTTTCACATTCTGTCTCTCACAGTTGAAGTGTACCTCTGGTGCAAATTACTGACCTCTGTCATCATTTTAAGTGGGGGAACTTGCACAATCGGTGGCTGACTAAATACTGTAACAGCAGGGTGCAAGATGCTAGCAGGCAAGGCATACATGGAACGCCATAACCAAGTGGCTGGCATAGTGTACAGGAACATCTGTGCCGAGTATAACCTGGAAGTCCCGAGGTCAAAATGGGAGATGCCCCCAAGGGTGGTGGAGAATGACCGAGCTAAGATCTTGTGGGGCTTCCAGATACAGACAGACAAAATGGTGGTGGCTAACCAACCGGACATAGTGGTGGTAGACAAAAAGAAGAAGACGGCCGTAGTGATCGATGTAGCGGTTCCAAATGACAGCAATATCAGGAAGAAGGAACACGAGAAGCTGGAGAAATACCAAGGGCTCAGAGAAGAGCTCAAGAGGATGTGGAGGGTGAAGGTAACGGTGGTCCCCGTGGTAATCGGAGCACTAGGTGCGGTGACTCCCAAGCTAGGCGAGTGGCTCCAACAGATCCCGGGAACAACAGCAGAGATCTCTGTCCAGAAGAGCGCAGTCCTGGGAACAGCTAAGATACTGCGCAGGACCCTGAAGCTCCTAGGCCTCTGGTAGAGGACCCGAGCTTGAAGGATAAACCGCCCGCATAATGCGTGCTGGGTGTATATATACACCCAGCATGGGGCTGGACGGCCAACTGCCCCGACGTCATGACAGCGCATATTGGGAATGGCATATGCACCGATCGGTTTTCTATCGCCCATTTGCTGGAGGGCGCCCTCCGTTTGCGAGGTGCGCCACACACACACACACACACACACACACACACACACAGCAAGAGAGAAACAGAGAGATCATTAATGCAGAGGATTGCAGCAGCTCTTGGATTTTCACTCTCTGTTGGATTTTAAATGAACAGTCACATAAATTTCATTCCAGATTTTTTGTGTTTGCTTCAATTAAGATGTGTCTTTAAATCTACGATACCTGTCTTGTTCAAATAGTTTATTAACATAGTAAAGAAGTAGCTAGGGAACTCAGTAAGTAGGAACAGCGATAGTTTAAAGACATTTTCTAAAATAAAGAGGATTTCATCATCCGCAGTTTGTGAAAACTGCAGGTGTCACATTAAAAAACAAATCAGTAGATTGACAAATGATGGATAAAGACGCTTTTCAGAGGTACACTTCATGTACTGATTAACATACAGTTCAAAGATGTGCGTTAGGGTGCAGACTGGTTATGCCAATTGTGGATTTTGCTATATGAATATGCTCAAGAGTCTGTTTGAGCTAAAAACGTGACATATAGTGCTATATATATATATATATATATATATATATATATATATATATATATATATATATATATATATATATATATATCTGGATGCCACCTGCAAAGGTAATCGGAGCACTAGGTGCGGTGACTCCCAAGCTAGGCGAGTGGCTCCAGCAGATCCCGGGAACAACATCGGAGATCTCTGTCCAGAAGAGCACAGTCCTGGGAACAGCTAAGATACTGCGCAGGACCCTCAAGCTCCCAGGCCTCTGGTAGAGGACCCGAGCTTGAAGGATAAAACCGCCCGCAGGGGCGTTCTGGGTGTGTTGTTATATATATATATATATTAGGGGTGCAACGATACACAAAATTCACGATTCGGTTCGATACTTTGGTGTCACGGTTCGATATTTTTTCAATACAAGAAAATGTTCATGCTTTTTTAATTTGTCATTTATTAAAATTATAAATATATATTTTAACTCAAACGTACAGTTTTAAAATTTAATGTTGCTGAAACAACAAAGGGATCAAATAATAAATATATCTGATCGAGAAATCACTCATGTTTGGAAAAGAGAGTTTATTACAGAGAAATATCTCTTTCCAAAATAAAAGCTATACTATACGCTTATTCTGGGCTATCCTCTCAGCAGCATATTAAACATATCAGGTCCCCATAAGAAGAATCATGTGCTAACGGCTGTCTAAATGACTCGGATAAAGTTTGTAGCATGCGTGCTTGTTGTTTTTGTCTGCTTCCACTTGTCTTTGCACTAGGATGATGTCGGTGTAAATGTGCAGTCATATTCATTTTGTTCCCACTAGTGCTGTCAGCGTTAATCTGAAATGACGTTAACGCCACAACACGGCAAATCTCCGTTAACGAGCTACCGTGGATCGCCCCGTGCATGGGGCTGGACGGCCAACTGCCCCGACGTCATGACAGCGCATATTGGGAATGGCATATGCACCGATCGGTTTTCTATCGCCCATTTGCTGGAGGGCGCCCTCCGTTTGCGAGGTGCGCCTGCTGCTTGCGGCGCAGAGAAGAGAGGGCGGGGCGGCGGGGGATTTTCTGACCGGCTGGAGCAGCATCTAATAACCAACTCACAAAGTAAAACAAAATAAAAACAAACCAACAAACACGAAAACACCAGACATTATAATACAGACTTATAATTTGCACCGATGTTTTTTCAAAATTCTGTACACGAAAAGTGAGCGCGAGAGCCCTCAGTGCGCCTGCTCGCTGCTAAAGTCAAAGTAAACTTTATTGTCATCTCCGCTACATACAGTCCAGTATATAGAGAGACGAGACGACGAGGCTCCAGTTACAGCAGTGCAAGTAAACAAACAATAAGAAGAGTAAGAAAATAAATATACACTTTAGGACTCGGGGTAAAGGGATCGATAACAATTTAAAATTTACAGTTTGATGATTTAAAGTCTCACACACAAGCCATCGAAAGGGGAGGGGCCCTGCTGCTTCCAAATAGAGCACATTTCATTTATAATGTTGTAAATCCAAGCCCATTATGTATTCATTGGGTTGTGTAAAATCTCAGAAATGCACCCTAGACAAAGTGAAGCAGATGTGTCATTGGATGATGGCAGGTCATCCTGAAACAATCAGAATCAGAATACTTTATTAATCCCTAAGGAAATTATGTGGATTACAGTTGCTATCAATTAGTCATTGTCAATTGTTGATTCTTCCTGTTCTCATTGTATGACGAAGTATGATGGCTGTTTGATAGCCGTTTGCATACTATGCATAATCTCTCTCTCTTCGTGTGTGTGTTAGTGTGTGTGTGTGTGTATACAAGAGTTTTATGTTAATGTACAATCCTTAATATGCTTTTTGTGTGTGTGTGTGGGGGGGGGGGGCTAGAGGGAGTGTTCGCCCAGGGCGCCAAACAGGCTAGGACCGCCACTGGTTCCCACCCATGTAATTGAGCATTGGGTGGCACATCCGACATGACGTGCTTACCTTCAGGGTCATACTTCACATGAAGACCAAAATAGTTCCAAAGGCCAGATCTGAATGAGGGTGGGGGAGGGTAAATTTGCCATGTTGCAACGAGCTCAGCTTCTGTCTTGCTAGCTTCCGCTGTGCTCAGTGGATCTGCGCTCGACAGTGCAGCCTAGGTGGAGTAGTCGAACGCAGATCCACTGAGCTCTCAACACAGACAGCATCGTCAGAAGAAAAGTTAATAAAATAAATTTAAAAATTTGTATTGTTCGATAGATATGCGCACCAGCACTGTATTGAACGGTTCAATATCAATACGAATATCGTTGCACCCCTAATATATATATATATATATATATATATATATATATATATATATATATATATATATATATATATATATATATATATATATATATATATAGAGAGAGAGAGAGAGAGAGAGAGAGAGAGAGAGAGAGAGAGATGTATATGTATATTTTAAATCAGTAACATAGATAAAATATTTTGGATAACAAATGAGTCACATTTTAAAACACTGTTTGAATAATCAAAGAGGCATTTTAAAGCGCAGGCTATAACAGACATGCTTACCGGGAGCAGAGAAACACGCTGTAATGTCTCTTTGGCCTAATGCTGGGCTTACACTGTGCGATTTTTTCAGTCGCGCGATTCAGCTCCTGCTCAAACTGTACGATTGACTCGCAGGGGTTAGAAGTTCATAGGTCACGATGCAGGGTCTCACTACGACCCGATGCTCTGATGCGACCTGAGTGCTCACACTGTGCGTCCATAAAATGAAGGTTATAACAGAAATTCTGTCGCTCGCTCTCTCTCTCTGTCTTTCACTCACACAGACACGCACACCACCACCATCAACTTTGCTAAATTGCTAATGAAAAACATTGATCAGGCAGCTGTGATTGAGCAGCAATGTAGATCCAACTATTTTCACGGTTGTTGTGGTCGTGATAATTTTGTGAGGCCACATCGAAAAGGCTCGGATGAGCTTTCCAAAGTTCTACAAGTTGTACCTCCATCGCTTGTGTCCAGATCACACGCTGCACTGCCGTGCTGCGCCGTCTTTTTCGCTGACATTTGTGTTTGCGCGTGCGCAGTGTGACAAACTGCGGTGACACCCTCACGACGGTCGCGAGGATTTCAAGCAGGTTTGAAATCCTCCCGACCAAGCGATTGATGATCGGGAGCTGGTCGTGAGGTGTTAATCGCGTCTCGTTACCCCACGTATACTACACGATGCACGACGCACGATGAAGGCCAAAATCGGGCCGATCGCCAAAACGGTCGCACGACTCAAAAATCGGCTCAAAAATCGCACAGTGTAAGCCCAGCATAAGCCACACCAGAAATGCTCTGTGCGGATAGCAAAGTCTGCGCTGTGGGAGTGTCTGGACCCTTGAACGGCAAACTTGTAAGCCCTAGTTCGGCTCCCAAAAAAGATGCTCGAGTTGTTCTTGTGTCCAACAAAAATGAGTTCTAATATGTTTTATTTTTAATGTTACTCCGGGCTGTGTTGAACAAAGTGATTTAGCACAATTTAAATTAAAAAAATTAGTCTCTTAAATGAATGGCATCTTGACGTAGCTAGACCGGGGACTCGGTGAATGGCTTAAAAAACTAATACACTGTTTTCCATCTTGTGCACTTGAGTACACTCCAATGAAACTCGAAAAGTGGGAAAAATACACACACACACATACACACAATATGGAGATGATGACTTGGCATTTGTTAGGAAGGAGTGTAAGTATAGAGAGGAGTAATTCCTACTTCTCATTCATGTACTCTGCAATGTGCATTGTCTCGAAACTGTCCATATCTGTCCTTGTAACATGTTTATTTCTTTTCAGAATAAATGGCTGAGAAAAAAAAATGTCAAAGTTGAGGTAAGTGGTTACTGTTTGCCACAACTAAACAGCATTGTGGGGTTTTTTTTTTGTTTGTTTGTTTTGTTTTTATCTGATATTAGTTTCGGAGGGTCAAATTTCTCTTTGGGTAAAAATAAAGCTAACATCCAAGTGTCAAAGGTCTCTAAAGTTCAGTTCTAAAAAACAAGTCAGTCCCTGAAGCTTATTTGTCCCACAGAAGCTAATTTGGTGACAACTCAAGTCTGCGGGAATGTGTAAGGAATGTCTGATCTTAACAAACTAACTTTGTTGTTACATTACAGCAATATTTAGGAAACATTTAATGGTTGATAATGGAGCAGGATGAAGGTCAAAGGGAAAGTCCCGGTAAGCTTCCGGTTACTGGGAAAGTCCCTGCCACGCTTCTGGTCGTAGTCATCCGACTGGTCCATGCTATATCACCCTTCCAGACCCGGAGTGGTATAACGTGTTGTAGAAAAATTTGATCGATTCTCTCTCTCTCTCCTTCTCTCAATCTCTTAAAAAATAATAAACCTGTCGTAAAACTGACTCTTAAAAAAAGAAAACTCTTTACCACAGAGGGGTAAAATAGCTTCAATAAAATTATTTGGGATGCTAAATAGGATCGAGTTCTGAATATGGGCGCGGTGCTTTTTTTAACTAAGGGTTATTTTTACACATACAAGGAGATGAGTGGGAGGTCTCTATGAAATTCTTTGCATGGTACTCTGTAGGTTACAAGCAATAGAAAGTCCTTCTTTTTTCATTACAAGCACTGGTGTAGCTTGCCTCCACCAGTGTGTGGATGTGAGAGTGAATGAATTTGAGGCGCTATATAAATTTAATCCATTATTAGTCTGATAATCTGAAAGGTATTTATTTTATTGCATCTGTAATAAGGTTAATATAAGAAAGTAAAATACATCTAAAGCTGCTATTGTAAAAAGAAATAGCCCTCTGTCTTTACCAAGAAAGTGGTTACATTTGTAGGTGAAAATGGTTATCAAGATCTTTGCCATAATATTGATGCTAATAATAGAGACTGAATCATTTAAACAATGTACTAAACAGAATTCAAACTATGAGTTCAACTCTTGTCTGTGAAAAACTAACTGCTGCGACCATTCTGTCTCTCTATGCAGCATGCGCTCTGATCTCCACTGACTCATCAGAAATCTGCTGTGTTACCCCCCTGACTTTTCATGCCCCTGGAATGACCCCCCTCCCTCTCTGATCAGAATTGTCCCTGAACTTTTCCTCAACCATCCCTCCACCGACCCCCTCCCTCTCTGGACAAAACAGAATTTTTTTTTCCCACCGGATGCAGTTCATCACGTCAAATTAGTCACTTGCGGAGTACCTCCCCCACTGGATGCAATTCGTCACGCATATGGATCAAATTAGTCACATCTGGATTCGATTAGTCATTTTTGGAGTACTTCCAGCAATGTCAAAAGGTCAAGGCTAGGGTCATCAATCAAATTTTGACACAAGGTGTACTATTACTTTTTTCACGTGTTCTCAATGATATTAATAGGTCTGCAGTTTGTTGCAATCCACTTGGCAATTGTATCAGTCAATATTTCTGAGGTACACTTACTGAGTCCCCGGGAGAGGTTTGTCGCTAGCTGGTTGACGCATTAGCCAAAGTCCTAGCAGCATCCCCGGCTAACGTATGCTTCGTGTCAATATGATATTGTACGCTGGAAGTGCTTTGGTGAAAAGAAAATTCCTTCTTGCACAATGTGCATAATACTTTACGTCAGTCGACTGTGCCATCTTGTTATTTTTTTGATACTCAAATTCCCTTTCAAGAGGGCCGATGTGCATTTATCATCTTTCATATTGAGTCTGTTGGTTCAGCTGCCTGTCACTACAAGATCAACTGCCCATTTGCGCATGTGCGAAGGTAACCCTACTTGGATAAACCCCCCGAAATGCGTTGACAGAGACTTTTCAGGGATTTTGAGTCATTCTGCACTCCAGATGTGTTAATTGCATTTAAAATTTTAATCACATTGACCGTGATGGCGGATTAATTTGCGTTAACGTGTTAATTTTGACACCACTAATATATATAAAAAATAAAAATCCCCACTCGCTCCTGTGGGTGGTCAGTCCTTCAAGCTCGGGTCCTCTACCAGAGGCCTGGGAGCTTGAGGGTCCTGCGCAGTATCTTAGCTGTTCCCAGGACTGCGCTCTTCTGGACAGAGATCTCTGCTGTTTTTCCCGGGATCTGCTGGAGCCACTCGCCTAGCTTGGGAGTCACTGCACCTAGTGCTCTGATTACCACTGGGACCACCTTCATCCTCCACATCTTCTCGAGCTCTTCTCTGAGCCCTTGGTATTTCTCGAGCTTCTTGTGTTCCTTCTTCCTGATGTTGCTGTCATTCGGAACCAGTACATTGATCACTACGGCCGTCTTCTCATGTTTGTCTACCACCACTATGTCCGGTTGGTTAGCCACCACCATTTTGTCCGTCTGTAACTGGAAGTCACACAGGATCTTAGCTCAGTAATTCACCACCACCCTGTGGGGGCGTCTCCCATTTTGACCGCGGGACTTCCAGGTTATACTCGGCACAGATGTTTCTGTATATATATATATATATATATATATATATATATATATATATATATATATATATGGCGAGCTCAGACAAGGAGGAGACGGAGGTATCGTTTGGTCTTGCTTCCCGTGAGCTAGCCAGGGAGCACAACCGTTTATTCACAATTTCAGAAGAACACTGCCGCTAGCTAACTGCTCAGCGTGGCAACAACAACAACAACACAGGCCGCCCTCTGACCCTGGAAGGACACACCGTCGCAGCGAGAGGGCGTCACCTGTCACTATGGCAACATAAACAAAACATAACTGTACAAACAGAACCCCGAACAGCCCTGACCCGCTACATAGCCCCCACCTAAGGGGTCAGTCATCCCCGACGACCCCATTACCCCACACAAAGTCCTGCAAATGTCCAGGTACCTTCTTTTGGTGCACCGGACGGTCACGACCGGCGGGGGAAAAGTCACTTGGGTCAGAACATGCGGTACCACCATCATCCCCTGCTCCGGCGTCTGTTGGAGCGAGCGGTCAGTACGGTGAGAGCCTGTCCCGGTGCAACACCACCATGCGCCATGCCCAGCATGCGGATACGGTACACCACGTCTGTTAGCCGCTCCACAACCTCTGCCGGCCCTTGCCAGTGACTGCAGAGTTTGGGGGACAATCCTCTCTTGCGAACCGGGCAGTACACCCAAACCTTGTCGCCATGCATGAAAACCCCCCCTCGGCACTTGGTGCCGTAGGCTCTTTTCTGTCATACTCCGGCGCTGGCCTGCGCCTGGCGGGTGTAGTCATGAACCACCTGCAGCCGCTCCCTGAGCCTCCTGTAGTAGTCCATCTCTGACCCACCATCAATCTCCGGCTCGGGAGGGGACCCGAACACCAGATCCACAGGCGTCCGGAGCTCCCGTCCAAACATCAGAGTGGCAGGTGTGCACTGGCTGGACTCCTGCACCGCAGTCCGATACGACCAAAGGACCAGGGGCAGATGTCGGTCCCAATCTCGCTGGTGGCGGCTGGTGAGAATGGCGAGCTGGGTGGCCAGCGTGCGGCTGAAGCGCTCAACCAAGCCATCGCTTTGTGGGTGGAGCGATGTGGTTCTTGTTTTCTCCACCCCCAGTCGCCGGCAGATCTCCCCGAAGACCTTCAATTCAAAGTTACGCCCCTGGTCACTGTGGAGCTCAGCCGGGACCCCAAAACGGGTGAACATCTCCTCCACCAGCTTCTCGGCCGTCGTCGTTGCGCTCTGGTCCGGCACCGCGTAGGCCTCTGGCCACTTCGTGAAATAGTCCATAGCCACCAACACATACCGGTTCCCTGACTCTGTGACGGGGAAAGGCCCTAGGACGTCCACTCCCACTCTTTCCATTGGGGCCTCCACCAGGTACTGCTGAAGGGGGGCAGTGGAGCGGCCCTTCTGTGCCGTGCAGGTGTCACAGCAGTGCACATGAAGTTCCACATCCCGTCGACAGCCAGGCCAGTGGAACCGTCCCCTGAGGCGGCGGAGAGTTTTGGCGTTCCCATAGTGTCCTGCCCCCACCGAGCCGTGGACTAGCTCAAGCACCTGCGACCGCAGCGACCGAGGCACCAACAGCTGCAGGAGATCTCTGCCCTGACCGGGGGCCCGCCATCTCCGGTACAGGAGCCACCCCCCTCCGCCGGCTGTGGCCTGAGCAGTAGCCACCCCCAGCACCTCCTGGTCCCGCTCTTCCTGTCGCAGGCAGTAGCGGCACTCGACGGCTATGCAGGGCCGTCTGGAGAGGGCATCAGCCTTGCCATGCTGTCGACCTGGCCGATGCTGGATCTCGAAGTCATAGCCCTGAAGGACCTCCAGCCAGCGGGCCACCTGCCCTTCTGGGTGTTTGAAGTTCAGGAGCCAAGTCAGAGATGCATGGTCAGTGCGCAGGAGGAACCGACAGCCGTGCAGATATGGCTGGAAGTGCCGCACCGCTAGCACTACGGCCAGCAGCTCCCGCCGGGTCATGCAGTAGTTCCTCTCGGCTCGCCCCAAGTCACAACTGAAGTACGCCACCACCCGTTCTCCAGCCTCGTCTTGCTGGGAGAGGACCACCCCGACCGCCCCGACCCCACATCAGTGTCCACAATGAAAGGTTGCGTCGGGGTAGGCCAGAACTGGGGCTCTGGTGAGGGCCTCCTTCAGCTGTGCAAAAGCCGCAGCACAGGCATCCCCCCAGCCAAACACCTGTCCCTTGTCAGCCAGGCGGTGGAGGGGGCTGGCCATTGTCGCGAACCCTTTGATGAACCGACGGTAGTAGGAGGCTAGGCCCAGGAAGCTCCGCAGTTCTTGGACGTTCGAGGGAGTCGGCCAGTCCTGGACCGCAGCCACTTTTGCGGGGTCAGTGGCGACACCTCGAGCGCTGATCACATGGCCCAAGAACGTGGTCTCTCTCACCAACAGGCGGCATTTCGCAGGGTTGAGCCACAGCCCAGCTCGTCGGATGGCACTCAAGACCTCGCTCAGGTGAGACAGTGCACTGTCGAAGTCGCCACCGTGCACCAACAGGTCATCCAGGCTCACAACGCAGCGGCTACGAGGGATATCCACGAGCACCCTCTCCATCAGCCTCTCAAACGTCGCTGGCACATTGCAGAGCCCAAATGGCATGACCCTGAACTGCCACAGCCCCTATCCAATGGTGAATGCAGTCTTAGGCCTTGCGTCGGGGGCTAGCTCCACCTGTCAGTAACCGCTGCGTAGGTCGAGGGAGCTGAACCAACTGGAGCCGGTAACGTAATCTAGGGCCTCGTCGATCCACGGCAGCGGGTACGAGTCCTTCTTGGTGACTGCATTGAGACGGCAAAAGTCCACGCAGAACCTCGGACTGCCATCCTTCTTCCCCACCAGAACCACGGGTGCCGCCCATGGGCTATTGGATGGCTCGATCACCCCAGCCGCAGCCATCTCACGGATCTTCTCTTCCGCTACCTGCCGTTTCGAGAGGGGCAGCCGGTGTGGGCGCAGACGGATGGGCTGAGCAGAGCCGGTGTCGAAGGTGTGCTGGACCAGACTCGTCTGCCTGCAGTCTTTGTCACTGGCGGCAAAGATGTCCACATTCTCGTCCAGGAGGCACCTCAACTGCTGGCGCTGGTCGACGTTGAGGCCTACGCTGCTGCGCTGCCAAAGGTCATCAACAGCCTCGATGGTCTCAGTCGAAGGAGGTTTGTCAGGCTGAGAGGCTGAGGCGAGTGGAGATGACCACCGGCATTCGAAATCTGCTGAGCGGCAGCTGCCCAACGCCTGTCTCGTCTGGTCCCCGCTCCCTGCTTTTGGCCGCGTTGGAGAGCAAAAGTCTCTCCGCCAAGAGTGATAGCCAGCTTTGCGGTGTTGACGCAGGCCCCCCAGCGGCTCAGCAGATCCAGGCCAATGATGCACTGGTCTTGAATGTCGGCGAGCCAGAAGTCGTGCACCAGCTCTAGATCCTTCACTCGGATCCGGAACGGTTTCTTCCCCCGCATAACAGTTTTCTCCCCCCGTCACTGTCATCAGCTACAGTGGGGCAAAAAAGTATTTAGTCAGCCACCGATTGTGCAAGTTCCCCCACTTAAAATGATGACAGAGGTCAGTAATTTGCACCAGAGGTACACTTCAACTGTGAGAACCAGAATGTGAAAAAAAACATCCATGAATCCACATGGTAGGATTTGTAAAGAATTTATTCGTAAATTAGGGTGGAAAATAAGTATTTGGTCACCTCAAACAAGGAAAATCTCTGGCTCTCACAGACCTGTAACGTCTTCTGTAAGCTTTTCTGTCCCCCACTCGTTACCTGTATGAATGGTACCTGTTTGAACTCATCATCTGTATAAAAGACACCTGTCCACAGCCTCAAACAGTCAGACTCCAAACTCCGCCATGGCCAAGACCAAAGAGCTTTCGAAGGACACCAGGAAAAGTATTGTAGACCTGCACCAGACTGGGAAGAGTGAATCTACAATAGGCAAGCAGCTTGGTGTGAAAAAAATCAACTGTGGGAGCAATCATCAGAAAATGGAAGACATACAAGACCACTGATAATCTCCCTCGATCTGGGGCTCCACGCAAGATCTCATCCCGTGGGGTCAAAATGATCATGAGAACGGTGAGCAAAGATCCCAGAACCACACGGGGGGACCTGGTGAATGACCTGCAGAGAGCTGGGACCAAAGTAACAAAGGTCACCATCAGTAACACACTACAACGGCAGGGAATCAAATCCCGCAGTGCCAGACGTGTTCCGCTGCTGAAGCCAGTGCATGTCCAGGCCCATCTGAAGTTTGCCAGAGAGCACATGGATGATACAGCAGAGGATTGTGAGAATGTCATGTGGTCAGATGAAACCAAAGTAGAACTTTTTGGTATAAACTCAACTCGTCGTGTTTGGAGGAAGAAGAATACTGAGTTGCATCCCAAGAACACCATACCTACTGTGAAGCATGGGGGTGGAAACATCATGCTATGGGGCTGCTTTTCTGCCAAGGGGACAGGACGACTGATCCGTGTTAAGGACAGAACGAATGGGGCCATGTATCGTGAGATTTTGAGCCAAAACCTCCTTCCATCAGTGAGAACTTTGAAGATGTGTCATGGTCCGGAGTCTGCGACTCCGTGTTTATGTTTAGTCTATTAGTATTCTGTGGTTTTGGTTACCTTGGGTGTTTGTATTCTTCTGTTCATGTTCCTATGTTCTGTGTCCCCCAGTCTGTGTTAAGTTGGTGTGTTATGTCATTGCGTGTATGTGTTTCCTGTTTTATTGTGAAGGTCTGCGTCTTATGTGAGTGTTTTCAGTTTGCCTCCCTAGTCTCGTCACGATAATCACTCCCAGCTGTGTTCCCCACCTGCGTGTAATCTCCCTGTGTTCTCTGGGTGTATTTAAGTTGTGTCTTCTGTCATGGTAGTTGCTGGTTCGTCTGCGTTATTTTCCTCGCCGCCATTCTGTGTTTATTCCTCCAGCTTCCTGGTCATTCTCCCCGCAAGGTACCCTCGTTAGTGTTCTGGTTTTGTGTTTAGTTTAGTTTTCCCAGTTTAGAGTTTTTACCGTTCTGTTTCTCGCCACCCCTTTTGTTGTTCTTATCCGGTTGTAAATAAAGCTCATCCTCCACTTAAGCAGTCTGCATCTTGGGTCCGTTAAATATTCCACACGGCTTGCCCCGGCAAACCGTGACAGTATGAACCAGCCACTATGGACCCAGCAGCTTTCAACCCTTCTGAGGAGCTAAAGGACGATATCATTTTCACTGTGGAGAATCTTATCAGCCTATGGCTGGAACACCCCCCGGAAGAGCTTCGCCGCGCAGCGGAAGATCGGCTGCAACGGCTCTTTTCCGGCCTGCCATGGCTATTGGAATCGCTTTCCCCGACCATACAGGCCTTTCTCCACCTCACACCACACCTTCTCTCCGCCACTACTACCTCGCAGCCCGACTCGCCGGACGTGATTTTGCCCGGCCCGTCGGAGCCATCTGCGGGGAAGAAACGTCGATCGCGCCGTCGCGCCACCCCACAGCCGGACGTTCGGACTTCTAAATCGCCGGCTGTGGTGAGTGAGGATTCTTTTCCGTTTTCGGACTGTGTGACGGTTCATTCAGGGGCTGTGTTCTGTGCGGCAGATAATGATATGAACAGCTTGTCGCCTGAGCCACTCTCAGCTCAGTTAGCAGCCTCTTTCAGCTCAGTCTCCAGGGTCGCTTTCAGCTCAGTCTCCAGTGCCTGTTTCAGCTCAGTCTCCAGTGCCTTTTTCAGCTCAGTCTCCAGTGCCTGTTTCAGCTCAGTCTCCAGTGCCTGTTTCAGCTCAGTCTCCAGTGCCACTTTCAGTTCAGGCCCCCGCGCCTCCAGAGTCACCTGTAGCTCAGGCCCCCGCGCCTCCAGAGTCACCTGTAGCTCAGGCCCCCGCGCCTCCAGAGCAACCTGTAGCTCAGGCCCCAGTAGCTCCAGTGCCGCCTGTAGCGCAGGCCCCAGTAGCTCCAGTGCCGCCTGTAGCGCAGGCCCCAGTAGCTCCAGTGCCGCCTGTCGCGCAGGCCCCAGTAGCTCCAGTGCCGCCTGTCGCGCAGGCCCCAGTAGCTCCAGTGCCGCCTGTCTCGCCGGCCCCAGTAGCTCCAGTGCCGCCTGTCGCGCCGGCCCCAGTAGCTCCAGTGCCCCCGCTACCCGTAGCTCTGGCTCCAGTATCACCGGTTTCGCTCATTCACTCCATGCAGGGAGAAAGTTTAATTTCACCTCAAGGTGCTTTTCATGGTTCAGCCGCCATTGGCACAGTTTGCCGCTCCAGGGCTTCCCCAGAGGCTAGGTCTCAGTCCCCAGCTGATTCTGGACCCCTGAAGTCTAAGCAGCTACCTGAGAACTGCGCCATGTCAGCATTGCCTGTGCAGAGCCCGTGCTCAGTGCATTGCCAGTTGCCTTCGTGTTTGCCAGAGGACTCCATGACTGCTGGCTTAGTGATGACTTCTGCTGGAGGGTCCGTAGGACCACTCCGGCCTTCGTCTCTAGTCTCCGCTGGAGGGTCCGAGGGACTGCTCCGGCCTTCGTCTCCTGTCTCCGCTGGAGGGTCCGAGGGGCCCGTTCAGCCTCCTGTCTCCGCTGGAGGATTCGAGGGGCCCGTTCAGCCTCCTGCCTCCGCTGGAGGGTCCGAGGGGCCCGTTCAGCTTCCTGCCTCGTCGGCTGGGGGGCCCGAGGAGCCCGTTCAGCCGCCTGCTGCAGCTTCATCATCATCCTCGCCTGCTGTATCTTCATCATCATCCTCGCCTGCTGTATCTTCATCATCATCCTCGCCTGCTGCAGCTTCATCATGCTTGGTGGCGCTGTCACTTGGCGTTCGCTCACTCTGCGCTTCATCATCCTCGTCTGGTCCAGCCCCCGTGTCTTCCGCCTCGTCTGGTCCAGCCTCCGTGTCTTCAGCCTCGTCTGGTCCAGCCTCAGAGCCTTCAGCCTCGTCTGGTCCAGCCTCAGGGCCTTCAGCCTCATCTGGTCCAGCCTCAGAGCCTTCAGCCTCGTCTGGTCCTGCTTCAGCCTGTGCTTCGCCTGGTCCAGCCTCTGCAGCCTCGCCTGGTCCGACCTCAGCCTCTGCAGCCTCGCCTGGTCCAGCTCCGGCCTGTGCTTCGCCTGGTCCAGCTCCAGCCTGTGCTCCGTCTGGTCCGGCCTCGTCTGGTCCGTCTGGTCCTGTGCCCACCGGGCCTCGGCCAGTACGCTTGACACTGGGGTGCCACCGCTGCCTTCCGCGCGGCCGGCCCCCTGAACTGCTCCGTCGTCTCCTTCGTCGCCGCCGTTGCCTTCCGCACGGCCGGCCCCCGGACCCTCTTCGCCTGAGTGGCCGCCGTTGCCTTCCGCACGGTCGGCCCCCGGACCGGTGCTGTCGTCGTCGCCGTTGCCTTCCGCGCGGTCGGCCTCCCGAACTGTGTCCACGACACCGCCGTTGCCGTCCGCGCGGTCGGCCCCCTGAACTGTTTGGACTCCTGTGCTGGCCGGCCCCCTGACCTCTTTGGTTTTGGACTCGTGTTTTTGTTTTTGTTTTTGTCTTTTGACCTTCTGGTGCTCCTGTTTTGTTTTGCCCCGAGCCCTCCGTCCTGGACCCCCGCCGCCCGCCCTGGTCGGGTTGTTTTCTGTTTTTTCTGGCTGTTTTTTTGTTGGGCTGTCTGGAGCCAGCCTTTGAGGGGGGGGGTCCTGTCATGGTCCGGAGTCTGCGACTCCGTGTTTATGTTTAGTCTATTAGTATTCTGTGGTTTTGGTTACCTTGGGTGTTTGTATTCTTCTGTTCATGTTCCTATGTTCTGTGTCCCCCAGTCTGTGTTAAGTTGGTGTGTTATGTCATTGCGTGTATGTGTTTCCTGTTTTATTGTGAAGGTCTGCGTCTTATGTGAGTGTTTTCAGTTTGCCTCCCTAGTCTCGTCACGATAATCACTCCCAGCTGTGTTCCCCACCTGCGTGTAATCTCCCTGTGTTCTCTGGGTGTATTTAAGTTGTGTCTTCTGTCATGGTAGTTGCTGGTTCGTCTGCGTTATTTTCCTCGCCGCCATTCTGTGTTTATTCCTCCAGCTTCCTGGTCATTCTCCCTGCAAGGTACCCTCGTTAGTGTTCTGGTTTTGTGTTTAGTTTAGTTTTCCCAGTTTAGAGTTTTTACCGTTCTGTTTCTCGCCACCCCTTTTGTTGTTCTTATCCGGTTGTAAATAAAGCTCATCCTCCACTTAAGCAGTCTGCATCTTGGGTCCGTTAAATATTCCACACGGCTTGCCCCGGCAAACCGTGACAAGATGAAACGAGGCTGGGTCTTCCAACATGACAATGATCCAAAACACACCGCCTGGGCAACAAAGGAGTGGCTCCGTAAGAAGCATTTGAAAGTCCTGGAGTGGCCTAGCCAGTCTCCAGACCTCAACCCCATAGAAAATCTGTGGCGGGAGTTGAAAGTCCGTGTTGCTCGGCGACAGCCCCAAAACATCACTGCTCTCGAGAAGATCTGCATGGAGGAATGGGCCAAAATACCAGCTACTGTGTGTGCAAACCTGGTAAAGACCTATAGTAAACGTTTGACCTCTGTTATTGCCAACAAAGGTTATGTTACAAAGTATTGAGTTGTATTTTTGTTATTGACCAAATACTTATTTTCCACCCTAATTTACGAATAAATTCTTTACAAATCCTACCATGTGGATTCATGGATTTTTTTTTTCACATTCTGTCTCTCACAGTTGAAGTGTACCTCTGGTGCAAATTACTGACCTCTGTCCTCATTTTAGGTGGGGAAACTTAAACAATCGGTGGCTGACTAAATACTTTTTTGCCCCACTGTATATATATATATATATTCCTACAAGGAACAAGTTATTGCCAACAATGTGGAACAAGCTTATGCAATGGGTGTATTAATTGTATAGATATATTTTTGCTAGTCTGACATCAGACAGAAACATCTGACTAGTTGATACTAGCTTTCAGACATTACGTATCTTTTCAAATCATCAGACGTCATTTTAAGTCTATCCTGCTAAGAAACTATTCTAATATTTAGGTCAAGGCATGTTTTGACAAGAGATTTTAAATTAATCACTAAAGATACAAATCAAGTGTAGACTGTCTGCTCGATTTCAGTGGATTAAATAAAACAATTTCACAAGCATTTATGGGTCTATGTACAAAAATTGTAGACAAACCTATTCCCACTGTTATGTACAACTGGATAATCTAACACAATCACAGCTAAAATGCTAACTAAATCATTTATTTAAAAATTTAAAACATATGTTTAAAAATAGTTTCTGCTATTTTCTAAAATGCAATTAAACCCAGGTCTGGTGCTGGAGACATTCAACAAACCAATATTTTTATTTTCCATGCTTAGAAAATTGTTTTCCCTCATTTTCAAGCATCTAATTCTCACGTAATTATGAATTGCTTTTCTTTGAAAAACACACTAAAAACGTAATTGGTGATAAAGAAGAAAACAAAACTATGTCCCCAGCAGAGATGGGCAGTAACGCGTTACTTGTAACGCGTTACTGTAATCTGATTACTTTTTTCAAGTAACAAGTAAAGTAAGGGATTACTATTGCAAAAATGGTAATTAGATTACCGTTACTTTCCCGTAGGAACGCTGCGTTACTGCGTTACTAAAACCGTGATTTTTTGCGAGAATGTCTCACGACAGTGACGTAAGCGAGTGCGCCGTCAGTGACAACACCTGTGTGCAGATCAACAATGGATCACATATCGATTGTGGGAGAGAGTATGAGCGTGCAGCGTTTAAAGCATGGAAGTACTGACCTTACTTTGAGTTTGATTCCATAAAAAGTGACAAAAACATTAGCGTCCATCGTGCGTGGGAAGAAAACTTCTTTTTACAGCAAAAAAAACCCCCCTAAACGTCCAAGCAAGCACAAATTCACAGAGAAACTCGCGGATTCTTCAACTGACCGTGGCACACCTGCACCTGGGTAAACCTCCGCCTACCGCAGTCCTGCTTTACAGGTGAAAATAGAGCAACAGGACCGCTGAGTCTTTGACTTTATTCATTTTCTGCTGTGTTTTACTTGCATCTATTTGAAAGAGTGAGTGTAAACACAAAATAATATTTTATTTTATGTGCTGGAATGTGTAGAAAATAGGTTTAAATGTCAAACTAATTTATTCAAGTCAGAGAATGTTGCATATAATTAAATTTTTGCTTGATGCATAAAGTTAAAAGATTAAAACTGATAAAACAAGTTAAAAAAAGAGACTTTTCCATTTGATTACATTTTATATGATGGATTATGTAGAAAAAGTAGAATTGGGCTGAAAGATCTATTGCTTTATCACCTATTCAGGTTGTAAATCGTGTTTTTAAAAAGTAACTAAGTAACTAATTACTTTTGAAAATAAGTAATGAGTAAAGTAACGGGATTACTTTTTTGGGGAAGTAATCAGTAATTAGTTACTGATTACTTTTTTCAAGTAACTTGACCAACACTGGTCCCCAGTATGCAAACGATCAATGTTTGCATACTGGGGGAAAAGATTTCAAATTCACAGTTGTAGCTAATAATCTTACCTTCAAGTATATGTTTTCTAGATAATCCTCTCTCCATTTCTGCTCTGAAAAAAAACCATAATAAATTAAATTCAAAATTTAAAATAGTACTTTTTAACAACACTACAGATAGATTAGATAGCCTTGGAAAAGTATTTGCCTTTTTCCCATGCTGTTGCATGCTGGGGTAGCTGGTTAAAGTTTGCAGATATCAACAGACTCCATAAACTGATCCGTTTAGCTACAAATCTTGTGGAGATAGAACTGGACTCCAGCCTCCATTACTGTGTGGTGTCGGAGAGGCAGACGTTGTCCAAGATAAAGACAATGTTGGACAATACCTTCCACCCACTCAATAACTATTAGCCAGTCATTGGAGCATGTTCAGTGAGAGACTGAGATTAGGCAAATGCACAACTGAACAACACAGGAAGTCATTCCTGCTACAATTTTATCTGATGCACCGTACACAGTGTAATAGTTGCATTTACTGTGAAAATAACAAATAAAGTTTTACAGTTTAGAGTAAAACGAATGATGAAGACCCTGGAGCAGCTGGTCCTGGCTCAGCTTCGGCACCTGGTGAGCTCATCACTGGACCCACTTCAGTTTGCCTACCAACCTGGCATTGGAGCGGATGATGCCATCATCCACCTCCTACACCGTTCCCTCTCTCACCTGGACATTGCTGGGAGCACTGTGAGAATCATGTTCTTTGATTTCTCCAGTGCCTTCAACACCATTCTTCCCACGGTCCTGAAGGACAAGCTGGAGAACTCAGGAGTAGGGATGGGTACTGGTATCCGGTGCCACGATGGCACCGGTTCTGACATAAACGGTAGTAACCAGACCGAAAAGCAACGCACATTTCGGTGCTTTTTTTTTCCTGTGATGTCATACACTTTGGATTCTAGCCAATCATTTTACCTTTGCAAGCGTAGTAGGCGGGCCCAGGTACGTACTTTCTTTTAGAGCAGAGCTACAGATTAAAAATGCCCAAGGCGAAGTGGTCAAAGTCTGGCTGTACTTCACAGTAAAAGATGCAAACTCAGCAGCCTGCAACAAGTGCTTTAAGGTGATACTGTGCAAAGGAGGGAACACCTCAAATCTGATGAAACACCTGGCGACGCATAGCGTTTTTTAAAAGCCGAGAAATGCACTGTATTTGATAGCTTGCTGCGAGACCTCACACCGAGCACGTCTACTGCGGGTGTGGTGCCTGGTATCTGACCCGGAGTTAGCAACATCCCCCGAAAACCCGAAGAGGAGAGTCCTGGCCCCTAGCCCTGCCAGTGTAGCAGAAATGATGACGGATGATGATGGCAGCAGCAGCCGTTCTTCTCTGCGTGAGTAACTTAATGTTGTTCGTGTGTAATTTACGCTGAGTAGGCTAACCACGTTATTACATTAATGCATGTAAGGTGAACTAGCAAACACGTCATAGTTACATGCGGCTATCTTCTTGTTTGATGGCAGATACTCCCTTCGCCCTGGCCAAAAAGGCTAAAATGACCAAAGAAAACAGTGGAAAACAGCTAAACATGAGAGGTTTTTGGACAAAGTTTGTGTTTTTTTCCATTGATTAAGCACTGCTTCCAGCCAAGAGTGATACCATAAATCCCCTATAGCTGCAGAAAAGGCTAACATTGTTATCTGTTTACAAAAAAATAGCTAAATATGAGAGGTTTTAGGACAAGTTTGTGTCTTCCATTCTTTAAGCACCGGTTCGAGCACCGTTTAAGCACCAGCACCATTTCAAAAGTTTGGTACTGGTATCGGATAAAACCTAAACGATACCCATCCCTACTCAGGAGTGGACAATCACCTCACTACATGGATTCTGGACTCCCTCACCGACCGACCACAGTATGTGAGAACTCAGGGCTGTGTGTCGGACAGGGTCGTCTGCAGCACGGGGGCCCCACAGGGAACAGTTCTGGCTCGTTCCTCTTCACCATCTACACTGCAGACTTCTCCCACAACTCCACCCAGTGCTTCCTGCAGAAGTTCTCTGATTACTCTGCAATAGTCAGCCTCATCACTGATGGGGACGACAAGGAGTACAGAGAACTGACACAAGGCTTTGTGGACTGGTGCCAGCTGAACTACCTCCAGATCAACACTAGTAAAACCAAGGAGCTGGAGGTAGACTTCCACAGGCACAAACATCCTCCACTGCAACCACTGAACATCCAAGGTCCAGGGCATCTGCTGTGGCAAATGGGTGCAAGCCTTTGACCACAAACTTAGTCACTGCTCGGTGACATTCGTCTATCCTGGCCTGAAAGGAGACGCTACCGGTAGACTGCAGCGAGAACTGCCAGCATCTGAGCCAGCCAGACTCTGTCTGTCTCTCTCATCATGGTCACCTAAATGCAGCGCACAGTAATGGCAGGTTTTGTAATAAGGCAGATCGCGCTAACATAATATGCACTGTTAGTTGATTATTTACCTGCCGCATTAACGGGAGAGGACGTGCAAACGTTTCCGCTGCTGCTGGGTTGAGATTCACGAGTCCAGAGCGGAATTAAAAACACGACATTCATTTAAGGTTATTGCGTGTTTTGTGAGCAAATGCTTTTGCATATTCGTAGTGTTTCCTCCCTTAAATGAAATCTCTACTTTTCAAGTACTGCAAGTTGCCCTGTTGTCATCCGTTCTCGTAAAGCATAGGTGTCAAACTCTGGCCCGCGGGCCAAATTTGGCCCGCAGCCTACTTACATTTGGCCCGCGAAGCCATACCAAATTACTATCAGAGCTGGCCTACTGGTATTATACAGCTAATATATATATATTGTTTAGGTTTAGTATTAAGCTTTGCTTGTTCCATATTCAGTTTTTCAGCAAAACGTGTTTGAGTCCATAAGATATGATTCATTCTTATATCTGGAGGAATAAATATATTTCAATAAATATTAATGTTAGCCCGCGACTTTGTTCCAGTTTTGAATTTTGGCCCACTGTGTATTTGAGTTTGACACCCCTGTCGTAAAGTATAACCAAACTTTTGAGCGTTTGAGCCGCTTAGGCGCCGTGTTTCCTGCCAGGTAAATGACACTCCGCAATGTGGTGACGTCATTCGGGGCGACTGGAATCGATAAGGGAATCGTTTGCAAAACTGGCAAACAATTCCAAGGAATTGAAACAGTGGGAACCGGTTCTCAACAAGAAGATTATCTTGTTTATTATCTTATCTTATCTTATCTTATCTTATCTTATCTTATCTTTTCTTACCCTATCTTATCTTATCTTATCTTATCTTAAAATGTCAATCATATATATGTAGTTGCTGTAATATTCTGGAAATTTATAATCAAGCTACTTGCACATATTAGAGCTATTTCTCATACTTGGAACTTTGTTACATGTTGTATCAATTAAGTTATTTCAGTCTGTTGCTGTTCTTGTTGTCTTGGAGCAATTGTAACCACACCATTTCCTTAGGGATTATTAAGGATTTTGATTTTGATTCTGATAATTGCCTTCAAGGTCTAGATAGTTGTATCTATCTGTCAGCACCATTCTCTTATAATTAATCATCATCATCATAGAAAGTGAGATGAGTGGGCAACCTGAGAGAGAAAACATGCATACTTTTAGAAAAGACAATGAATACTTACTTTCCACCCCAGAAGATTTTGGTGGTGATAACTAAACTGGAGCGCCTTGAGAAAAGACAAATAAACACAAAAATCAGACTGCTGGATTCCAGTCATCTCAAATATAATTACTGAAAAAAAATAATGTGGAGGGTGTATATATATCCCCGCTTCTGCGGGCGGTCTATCCTTCAAGCTTGGGTCCTCTGGGAGCTTGAGGGTCCTGCGCAGTACCTTAGCTGTTCCTAGGACTGCACTCTATAGAGATCTCCAATGTTGTCCCTGGGATCTGCTGGAGCCACTCGTCTAGTTTGGGAGTCACTGCACCTATTGCTCCGATTACCAACGGAACCACTGTTACCTTCACCCTCCACATTTTCTCGAGCTCTTCTCTGAGTCCTTACTATTTCTCGAGCTTCTTGTGTTCCTTCTCTCTGATGTTGCTGTCATTGGGAACCACTACATCTATCACTACAGCCGTCTTCTTATGTTTGTCTACCACCACTATGTCCGGTTGGTTAGCCATCACCATTTTGTCCATGTCCTGGACGTCCCACAGGATCTTAGCTCGGTCATTCTCCACCCTGTGGGGGCGTCTCCCATTTTGATCTCATGACTTCCAAGTTATACTTGGCACAGATGTTCCTGTATTCTATGCCAGCCACTTGGTTATGGCGTTCCATGTATGCCTTGCCTGCTAGCATCTTACACCCTGCTGTTATGTGCTGGATTGTCTCTGGAGCATCTTTACACAGCCTGCACCTGGGGTCTTGCCTGGTGTGATAGACCCCAGCCTCAATGGATCTTGTGCTTAGTGCTTGTTCCTGTGCTGCCATGATTAGTGCTTCCGTGCTGTCTTTCGGTCTAGCTTTGTCCGGCCACTGGTAGGATTTCTGGATATCAGCCACCTCCACTATCTGCCGGTGGTGCAGACCGTGCAGTTGTCTGTCCTTCCATGATGGTTCCTTTCCTTCCTCCCCTTTCTTGGGTTTCTGCTGCCTGAGGTATTCACTGAGCACAAGCTCTTCGTGATGTATTCGTGGATGTTTGTTGTCTCATCCTGGACTATGGTGCTGACACTCACTAGTCCCTGGCCTCCTTCCTTCCGCTTAGCGTACAGCCTCAGGGTGCTGGACTTGGGGTGAAACCTGCCATGCATGGTCAGGGGCTTCCTTGTCTTGATGTCAGTGGCTTCTATCTCCTCCTTTGGCCAGCTTATTATTCCAACAGGGTACCTGACGGGCAGGGCATAGTTGTCGATTGCCCAGATCTTGTTCTTACCATTCAGCTGACTTCTCATGACTTGCCTTGCCCTCTGCAGGTACTTGGTGGTTGCAGCTTTTCTAGCGCCTCTTCCCCCAGGTACTTGTAGCTGTCCCCAATGTCTGCAATGTTGCTTTCTGGTAGTTTGATCCCCTCAGTTCTTACTACCTTCCCTCTCTTTGTTATCATCCGACTACATTTCTCCAGTTTGAATGACATTCCGATATCATTGCTGTATATCCTGGTGGTATGGTTCAGTGAATCGATGTCTCGTTTACTCTTAGCATACAGCTTGATGTCATCCATGTACAGGAGGTGGCTGACAACTGCTCCATTCTGTAGTCGGTACCATGCAGTTTTGTCCTCAGTTAAAGTCAACAACATCTTATCCCAACTGTGCACTCTTTGTGCATGGAAAATTGCTTTTACCTCACTGTCTGACAGTTTTCATGACATCACCATGTCACCATGTAGACTGGAATATGGAATATGTGTTTTTGCAAAGATGATTGTCAAAGCTGCATTCTGCTGGCCCTATCAGTAACCAACAGCTGACACAGGAGTCCCACAGTCTACCCTAATTCAGTAGCGTTATTGGTTGCACTTTCTTATACAGCTTAGTAATAAAGTTCTAGGTAAGGGTGACAAGGTAGAAACAAGTATGTAATAAAATTATTGCCACTCAATTACCAAAATAATAACCGGTTAATATCCAAGTAATATCGTGATAGCAACAGTGGTCACAGTTAGTTATACTAAATTTTATGTAATTGGATGACAACTGCTCCATTCAACACCATTCTTCCCACAGTCCTGAAGGACAAGCTGGAGAACTCAGGAGTGGACCATCACCATACTACCTGGATTTTGGACTACCTCACCAACCGACCACAGTATGTAATAACTCAGGGCTGTGTGTCAGACGGGGTTGTCTGCAGTACGGGGGCCCCACAGGGAACGGTTCTGGCCCCATTCCTCTTCACCATCTACAATGCAGACTTCTCCCACAACTCCATCCAGTGCTTCCTGCAGAAGTTCTCTGATGACTCTGCAATAGTCGGCCTCATCACTGATGGGGACGACAAGGAGTACAGAGGACTGAACCAGGATTTTGTGGACTGGTGCCAGCTGAACTACCTCCAGATCAACACTAGTAAAACCAAGGAGCTGGTGGTAAACTTCCGCAGGCACAAGCATCCTCCACTGCAACCACTGAACATCCAAGGTATGGACATTGAGGCTGTAGACAGCTCCAGGTACCTTGGTGTTCATCTGATCAACAAACTGGACTGGACTCATAATTCAGACGCCCTCTACAGGAAAGGGCAGAGCAGGCTGTACCTGCTGCGGAGACACAGGTCTTTTGGAGTGAAGGGCCCACTCCTGAAGACCTTCTATGACTCTGTGGTGGCCTCAGCCATCTTTTATGGTATGGTCTGCTGGAGCGGCAACATCTCTGCCGGGGACAGGAAGAGACCGAACAGGCTGATGCACAGGGCCAGCTCTGTTCTAGGATGCCCTCTGGACCCAGTGGAGGTGGTGAGTGACAGGAGAATGGTGGCTAAGTTTTCATTCCTGTTGGAAAACATATCCCACCCCATGCAGGAGACTCTGACAGCACTGAGCAGCTCCTTCAGTGGCAGGCTGCGGCACCCACGATATGGGACGGAGAGATTTTGCAGGTCTTTCCTCCTCACTGCTGTCAGACTCCACAACAAAGACTTTTGCAGCTGATCAAACACACACATCCACACATGTGCAATAAGACTAAGTGCAATACTCTTTTCTGACAAAGTTGTATTTTTACTCAGTTATATATAGCATTTGTATTCTATTTTTATCCTATTGCATATTTTATTCTACTGTATATAGTATTTTATTCTATTCTGTACAGTTGTGTACAGTATATTATTTGTATTGTATTCTAATTTTTGCTATATAACTTTTGCACTGTCCATTTTCTGCTGTGACAAAACAAATTTCCCATGTGTGGGACTAATAAAGGTTATCTTATCTTAGTCAAAGGAGCTTGCAAAGAAAAGTGTCTGGACTTCTTTAAGCTGCTTGAAGACGTTTCACCTCTCATCAGAGAAGCTTCTTCAGTTCAAAGGTCAAATGATGGAGAGTCCCAGATTTAAACCTAGTGGGAGTATCCCCCCGCAGAGGGACAAAAGGACCCCCTGATGATCCTCTAATCGCCTGAGCCATGTTGTGCCATGTGCTTGTGAAGTGGCTGTTTGGTCTCTCCAATGTAGAGGTCTGGGCATTCCTCGCTGCACTGTACAGCATACACGATATTGTTAAGTCTGTGAAGCAGTCCATCTGCATCTTAAGGACAAAGGTCACTCTTTCGAGGATGCCACTGTGAGCGACCATCTTTGAACAGAGGCGGTGGTTTACGACACCAACTGTCTGCCATCTATAATCCAGTTTTGAGTTCCCTCCCCAGACGCCTTAACACCCACTCACATCCTGGGCCATCTGACCTCAGGAATTTGCATGATAAGGTGGGGCCAGGTTTTACAATGAGCACACCCAAAACCCTGGCTGATTGGGACCCACACCTAATTTCACACCTTGGCTCAGGCGATTAGAGCATCATCAGGGGGTCCTTTTGTCCCTCTGCGGGGGGATACTCCCACTAGGTTTAAATCTGGGACTCCCCACCATTTGACCTTTGAACTGAAGAAGCTTCTCAGATGAGAGGTAAAACGTCTTCAAGCAACTTAAAGAAGTCCAGACGCTTTTCTTTGCAAGCTCCTTTGACTACGATGACCTGGATGACTGAGAACCTTCAGACATCTTATCTTATCTTATTTTGTCTTATTCTGTAGTTGGTATCCGTAGACAGTCTTGTCAATTATCTCACTGAGGGTGTTCAGGCCTATGCAGAACAGCAGTGGGGACAGAGCATCTCCTTGGAAGATCCCGCACTTGATGGTGACTTGTGCTATGGGCTTAATGTTCTCCACCACATCCCCATTGACTTCCTGATGAAGGCTCTTAGGGCCCTGTTGGTCTTGTATAGGTCTAGGCATTCCAGTATCCAGGTGTGAGGCATTGAGTCATAGGCCTTCTTGTAATCAATACAGGCAGTGCACAGATTGGTCAACCTGGTCTTGCAGTCTCAGCTGACTGAGGCTATCAACATCTATGCCCTGCTCGTGATCAGGTACCCTGCTGGAATAATAAGCTGGCCAAAGGAGGAGATAGAAGCCACTGACATCAAGACAAGGAAGCTCCTGACAATGCATGGAGGGTTCACCCCAAGTCCAGCACCCTGAGGCTCTACCACACCAGGCAAAACCCCAGGTGCAGGCTGTGTAAAGAAGCCCCAGACAATTCAGCACATAACAGCAGGGTGTAAGATGCTAGCTGGCAGGGCATACATGGAACTCCACAACCAAGTGGCCGGCATAGTATACAGAAACATCTGTGCTAAATATGGCCTGGAAGTCATGAGATCAAAATGGGAGACACCTCCAAGAGGGGTGGAGAATGACCGAGCTAAGATCCTGTGGGGCTTGTAGACACAGAGAGACAAAATGGTGATGGCTAACCAACCGGACATAGTGGCGGTAGACAAACAGAAGAAGATGGCCGTAGTGATAGATGTAGCAGTTCCCAATAACATCAGCATCAGGAAGAAGGAACATGAGAACCTAGAGAAATACCAAGGGCTCAAAGAAGAGCTTGAGAAAATGTTGAGGGTGAAGGTAACAGTGGTCCCAATGGTAATTGGAGCACTAGGTGTGGCAAACAACATCGGAGATCTCTGTCCAGAAGAGCGCAGTCCTAGGATCCAGCTAAGATACTGTGCAGGACCCTCAAGCCGTCGGGCCTCTGGTAGAGGACCCGAGCTTTGAGGATAGACCATCTGAAGGGGTAAGAGGGGAATTATTTTTATTATATATACATATAAAAGGAACGCAAATCCCTATGTGTTTGTCCTCCCTCCTGTTCACTGACAACTATTGTCCCCTTTGGTGGTGGTCCTGAGGGTTGCTGACCAACTATTGTTCATGTGAGTCATCATGTAAGCTAAGGTGGCCTGTTGAGGTCACCTGACCTCAATGAATTTTGGTCATTACCTGCAGGGTTCTGCTCTGACAAGGAAGGCAAGTAGTGCTTACCTCATCAAATCTAAAAATAGACATAGATTAAAACAAAGGGATATCTGTCTTTTCATCTCAGACTGTTTTCTGGTGGCTTACATATGCACATTGCAGATGAACCTCGGGCCTTTCTCAGTAAAGTTATCGGAGACAAAGCTTATGAGGCAAGATGCAGCTGGTTCTGCTTTCAATGCTTTATAAGATCAGTTATTATTTTTGCTTTGTGTAGAAACACAGCTGGTATTAGTAAATAAATAACATTCATTTATTGATCATCATAGCAGACAAGCCTCCTATTGGTAACAAAGCACCATGCTAACGTACCGATATACCAATTGCATTAGTGAGCAAAGCTGACCATGATCGAGATTTAGACAAGAGCTCTGTGTCATGTTTTGACACAAATGGGACTCTAAATTCCAGTGTTGGGAAGGAGCATGGCCGACTACTCGGTTGAATTTTGGACCTTGCCTGAGGAGACCAGGTGGGGTCAGCCAGCGTTGATAAGTACTCTACTGAATAACCTATGCTAAAAAGGGAGCTTCTACTGTGAGAATTGCCTGTGACTCTTTCTGCTATTATGAATTTGTGTGTAAAGGTGGATGAACACGTGTCGCGGAGCAAGAGACTACAACTCCCAGAGGCCTCTAGGATGCGGGAAAATGACACGCAGGCAGTGGCGTGGGAAAACGGGACAGGAATTCTGAGGACGAGGGTGAGCAACCCATGCAAAATGGGCGTTCCAGATCATCTCCTGAGGAGCGACAACGTTGGTGGAGGGCCGATGAGTGCTTCTACTGCGGCCGCAGAGTCCATATTGCCATCTCTTGTCCAGCACAGCCAAAAGATTGCACCCGCCAGTAGAGAGGAGAGTACGGGTTGGCGAGGTTTCCTATTTATGGTCCCCTCCACGTTTAATGCTTGCGGCTAAGCTAACTGTTCACTCGGTTTCCTACCAGCTCCATGCACTAATTGATTCTGTGGCAGAGCAAAATTTCATTGACGCCTCGGTTGCTTACTCACTCCAATTCACCGCCCTCAGTGGTCAGCGTCTCCCGGAAATTCAATTCAATTCAATTCAATTCAATTCAATTTTATTTATATAGCGCCAAATCACAACATAAGTCGCCTCAAGGCGCTTCATAGATACAGAGAAAAAACCCCAACAATCATATGACCCCCTATGAGCAAGCACTTTGGCAACAGTGGGAAGGAAAAACTCCCTTTTAACAGGAAGAAACCTCCGGCAGAACCAGGCTCAGGGAGGGGCGGCCATCTGCTGCGACCGGTTGGGGTGAGAGAAGGAAGACAGGATAAAAGACATGCTGTGGAAGAGAGACAGAGGTTAATAACAGATATGATTCAATGCAGAGAGGTCTGTTAATACATAGTGAGTGAGAAAGGTGACTGGAAAGGAAAAACTCAATGCATCATGGGAATCCCCCGGCAGCCTATGTCTATTGCAGCATAACTAAGGGAGGATTCAGGGTCACCTGGTCCAGCCCTAACTATATGCTTTAGCAAAAAGGAAAGTTTTAAGCCTAATCTTAAAAGTAGAGATAGTGTCTGTCTCCCGAATCCAAACTGGAAGCTGGTTCCACAGAAGAGGGGCCTGAAAACTGAAGGCTCTCCCTCCCATTCTACTTTTAAATACTCTAGGAACAACAAGTAGGCCTGCAGAGCAAGAGCGAAGTGCTCTAATAGGGTGATATGGTACTACAAGGTCATTGAGATAAGATGGGGCCTGATTATTTAAGACCTTGTATGTGAGGAGCAGGATTTTGAATTGAATTCTGGATTTAACAGGAAGCCAATGAAGGGAAGCCAAAACAGGAGAAATATGCTCTCTCTTTCTAGTCCCTGTCAGTACTCTTGCTGCAGCATTTTGGATTAGCTGAAGGCTTTTCAGTGAGTTTTTTGGACATCCTGATAATAATGAATTACAGTAGTCCAGCCTGGAAGTAATAAATGCATGAACTAGTTTTTCAGCGTCACTCTGAGACAGGATATTTCTAATTTTAGAGATGTTGCGCAAATGGAAGAACGCAGTCTTACATATTTGTTTAATATGTGCATTGAAGGACATGTCCTGGTCAAAAATGACTCCAAGGTTCCTCACAGTCTTACTGGAGGCCAAGGTAATGCCATCCAGAGTAAGAATCTGGTTAGATACCATATTTCTAGGCTTTTCAGGGCCGAGTACAATAACCTCAGTTTTATCTGAATTAAGAAGCAGAAAGTTAGCGGCCATCCAGGTCTTTATGTCTTTAAGACATTCCTGCAGTTTAACTAATTGGTGTGTGTTATCTGGCTTCATGGACAGATAGAGCTGGGTGTCATCTGCATAGCAGTGAAAATGTATGCTATGTCTTCTAATGATACTGCCTAAGGGAAGCATGTATAATGTAAACAGAATTGGTCCTAGCACTGAACCCTGTGGAACTCCATAATTAACCTCAGTGTGTGAAGAGGACTCTCCATTTACATGAACAAACTGGAGTCTATTAGATAGATATGATACAAACCACTGCAGTGCAGTACCTGTAATACCTACAGCATGTTCTAATCGCTCTAATAGGATATTATGGTCGACAGTATCGAATGCTGCACTAAGGTCTAGCAGGACAAGCACAGAGATGAGTCCACTGTCAGAGGCCATAAGAAGATCATTTGTAACCTTCACTAAAGCTGTTTCTGTGCTGTGATGAGCTCTGAAACCTGACTGAAACTCTTCAAATAAACCATTCCTCTGCAGATGATCTGTTAGCTGTTTGACAACTACTCTTTCAAGGATTTTTGATATGAAAGGAAGGTTGGAGATTGGCCTATAATTAGCTAAGACTGCTGGGTCTAGAGATGGCTTTTTGAGTAAAGGTTTAACTACAGCCAGCTTGAAGGCCCGTGGTACATAGCCGATCATTAGAGATAGGTTAATCATATTTAAGATCGAAGAATTAATTAATGGCAGGACTTCTTTGAGCAGTTTTTTGGAATGGGGTCTAAAAGACACGTTGATGGCTTGGAGGAAGTAATTATTGAAGTTAACTCAGAAAGATCAATTAGAGAAAAAGAGTCTAACTTAACATCAATGGTACTAAGAGTAGCTGTAGATAATATTACATCTGTGGGATGATTACTGGTAATTTTTTCTCTAATGATTAAAATTTTATTTGTGAAGAAGTTCATGAAGTCATTACTAGTTAACGTTAAAGGGATTGTTGGCTCAAAAGAGCTCTGACTTTTTGTCAGCCTGGCTACAGTGCTGAAGAGAAACCTGGGGTTGTTCTTATTTTCTTCAATCAGTGATGAATAGTAAGATGTTCTGGCTTTGCGGAGGGCTTTCTTATAAAGCAGCAAACTATTTCTCCAGGCTAAATGATGATCCTCTAAATTTGTGACACGCCATTTCCTCTCCAGATTACGAGTCATCTGCTTTAGGGTACGTGTTTGAGAATTATACCACGGAGTCAGGTACTTCTGATTAGAGACCTTAGTTTTCACAGGAGCCACAGTATCCAGAGTCGTACGTAGTGAGGAGGTGAAATTATTAACAAGATAATCGACCTCTGTTGGGGTAGCGTTCAGATAGCTGCTCTGCTCTATGTTGGTACAGGGCATTGAAGATGATAGCAGTGGGTGGATTATATTCTTAAACTTAGTTACAGCGCTTTCAGAAAGACATCTACTGTGATAAAGTCTACTCTCCACCGCTGTGCAATCAATTATTGTAAATGAAAATGTTATCAGGAAATGATCAGACAGGAGAGGGTTTTCAGGAAACACTGTTAAATGTTCAGTTTCTATGCCATATGTTAAAACAAGATCTAGAATGTGATTAAAGTGGTGGGTGGGTTCTTTTACATTTTGAGAGAAACCAATCACCCACATTACGGAGCCAATATCCTTAACCCTCTCTGGTAATCACTCTGAAACTTCTCCTGGGTGCACCACTCCCAACCAGCCAATTATACAGTCTTTTACAGCCAGAACGAGAAAGCATGGAAGAAAACATTAACAAGTCTCTCGCCGCAGGTCTAATTCGCCTGTCATCATCCCCTGTTGCTGCGGGTTTCTTTTTTGTTACTAAGAAAGACAAAAGCCTATGACTGTGCATTGACTATTGTCTCACATAACAATCAAAGAAAAAGTACCCGCTGCCGCTATTGACCTCAGTATATGAACTTCTCCAGGGAGCCACAATCTTTACTAAGCTGGATCTGCGGATGCTTACCACTTGGTTAGAAGAAGGGAGGGGGATGAGTGGAAGACAGCCTTCAACACACATTTAGGCCATTTTGAGTATCTTGTCATGCCATTCGGCCTCACCAATGTCCCAGCTGTGTTTCAGGCCTTAGTCAACCACGTGCTCTGGGATTTCATAAATCACTTTGTCTTCGTCTATCTTGATGACATCCTCATCTTTTCACGTTCAGTCCCCGAATATGAACGTCACGTCAGACTGGTTTTGCAATGCCACCTCGATAATCGTCTATTCGTGAAAGGAGAGATGTGTGAGTTTCTTGTAACTATTGTTTCCTTTTTGGGCTACATCATCGAAAAAGGTAATCTCAGGGCCGACCCAGCTAAGGCTCAAGCTGTCATTAACTAGCCTGCCCCATTAAACCGTAAGCAGCTCCAAAGTTTCTTGGGTTTTGCACATTTTTACTGACGTTTCATTCGTGACTATAGTAAGCTTGCTCTGCCACTAACCCGTCTCACTTCACTCAAGGTTCCCTTCTGCTGGGAGGAGTCACGCTTGGATTATTGTAATTCGCTGTTTATGTGTCTAAGCAAAGGTTCTCTGGATCGTCTGCAGGTTGTGCAAAACGCTGTAGCTAGGCTTTTGACAAAATCCTCCAAGTACTCACATGTGACACTGTTATTATCTCAGTTACACTGGCTTCCTGTTAAATTTAGAGTTGATTTTAAGATCCTGGTCTTGACCTACAGAGCTGTGCATGGACTGGAACCTGCCTACATCTTTGATCTGCTACAGCCCTATGTCCCTAGCAGGTCTTTGAGGTCATCTGATCAGGGCTTACTTGCTATAAAAATACTAAGAGGAGGACTAAGGGGGATAGAGCTTTTGCCACTGTGGCCCCTAGACTGTGGAACTCTCTCCCCCAAGCATTAAGAACTGTGGACTCAGTAGCTGTTTTTAAAAAAACAACTCAAACAACACTGCTAAATTCAAACTCAGCACAACGGGAGAAACTTTAGAAAATGTATTTACAAATGAAAAATAGTTTCCTGAGAGGCTAGCGTGGCAAAACTGACTGCAGAAACTGAACAAAAAAATCTGTGAAAGAGAAAAGGAAAAATTATCTGGGACAGAGGAGAGTGTGGAAGAATCTCTGATCTAGTATGATTAGTCTTGGTTTAAAAACGGGTGTCGGTCACTATCAGGCAAGGTTTCAGGTGAACCCATCGTGAAACTTACCCACGCTATCATGTGACTCACTGAGATCAAATGAGGATCATTAAGGGTTTTCGCTTAGATAGCAGTCGTCCTTCTTCTCTCCTGGATCACCTGGAGCTTTCTTTAGGTGCCCAGCTTTGAAAAATGTCCAGCTGGGATAATCACATTTAATCAGGGCCTTCTTGATGTTTTTCTGCTTCCCTGGCCGCTGTTAATGTGGGGATGGTGTTTGCCCTGTGTTGTAGCATCCTGATGATATCCAGTTTGTGCTCCAGTGATCAGTGGTCATTGGTCAGTAGTCATGACAATTTGCATATGCATTTGTCAGTGGTGCTAGTTTCAGTCATTGTGCAAAGGAAGTGTTTCTAAGGTTGGGGAAACTTGGAGATAGCTGAGAATGAAAAAGTCATTTAGATGAGTTACGAAACGTTTCTCCCACTGAAAACGTTATGTCCAAATGTGTGACCAGGTGTGGATTGCAGGACTGGGTTCTCAGATGATAAGCCTTAGTTTGCTTCCAGATTGGTGGTTCTCTGTGTCCAGGACCTGGTACTTCGGTGTGTGTTGATTTTCTCAACAAAATTTGGGGATTTTCTCAACAAAACTGGGGTGGCTTTAGCTCAGGTGGTAGAGCGGGTCACCGGAAGGTCGGTGGTTCGATCCCAGGCTCCTCCTGTCTACATGCCAAATATCCTTGGGCAAGATATTAACCCCATGTTTGCCCACTGGTGGTGGTCAGAGGGCCCGGTGGGGCCAGTGTCCGGCAGCCTCGCCTCTGTCAGTGCGCCCCAGGGCAGCTGTGGGTACAATATAGCTTGCCATCACCAGTGTGTGAATGTGTGTGTGAATGTGTGAATGACTGAATGTAGTGTAAAGCGCTTTGGGGTCCTTAGGAACTAAGTAAAGCGCTATACAAATACAGGCCATTTACCATTCTCTTTAGTTCAACTTTTTTCTTACTTATTTCCTTGTTCTTACTTTGTGCTTTTGTCTGTTTTAATAGCTTTCCTTCAATCATACATAATTTATTTAGGAATTAATAGCTTTGTGTGTCGATGAGAGGAAAAGAAGAAGGGACCCAAATGTAGGACTCATGGTGAGAGTTGATGGAGTTTATTATAGTGAGTGGGATGAGCAGAACATAAGATGGCTGACTGAAATGACTAGCTGACTGACTGAACTGAACACACGGAATTAACATCATCAACAATGACACAAGAACAAACAGAAGGTAACTGAGGACTTAAATACACAGGCTGATGGTAATGATGAGAGACCGGTGAGTACAAAGCTGAACATAATCTCACTAATGATACATGGAAATAACTAGAACACAACACACAGGCAACATAAATGAGTGAGAAATAAACTGAACCTGACAAAACCAAAAACACTGGGTCAACGACCCAGGAACCCTGACACTTTTCGAGGTGGGTGCAGCCAGGTATGGGAAGACGTGTGGCTTTAATTGGACAGCTCTTGGTACACTAGGCAAACGGTTCTCAAGGTGGAATCATGGATCAGACTCCCGAGATTTGGGGCCAGCTCACGCAGCTCGGTCGATCTTGAGTCACAATTTCTCACTCCACAGATAATTCAGTATTTAATTGACGTGACATAAAATAATAATTTCCAACTAACAAGAGGAAGAAACTGGAGATGTTTGATTGACCTCTTCTTTCAAGCGTCCCGCATCTCACACCCTCCTCTGTCATTCCATTAAGGGCATTTTATTACACTTTTCAACCCAAAACTAACCCAAAAATAGAGACCACTTCACTCATCTTGAATTTAAACTTTTAGCATATTGTAGGCGGACAGGTTTTTGTGGTTGGTCCAGACCTTAAAAGGGTGCTCACCCCCCATTAACCAGTGCTTCTAACTCTCTTTAACCAGCAGCTCATGGTAACTTATGGTTAATTGGTGACTTTATTGTCCCCAATAGGAAATTGATTTGCAGCATGTCTACTCAGCAACAACACATAAATTGGATGACACTGAGTGATAGGATAGGGACAGCCTGCTGGCCACCACAAGAGCTGCTCCTTCTCACCTCACCTCACCTCACCTCACCTCACCTCAGAAAAGTCATGACACCTTTCAGGTGAGGATAAGCAATGAGAAAAGAAGGTGAAAGAATATCCCCACCATAAAGTTCTGAAGC